>NW_022987709.1:330344-1530344 GCF_902827165.1 Trematomus bernacchii
AGAAAAGCATCAAAGGACCTGTTGATCTTTTGAAATGTCTCCTAGCAGACTTGTGAAAGTGGCCTCAGGCGTGCAGAGCTTTCTAATGCATGTCTGCAGGAAATCTCCTGGTGGCAAGGCCTTTACAATGTGCATCCCACCGTGCCAAAAACAAGCCCCAACACACCCCGGCTGTCTCACTGCCATTCACTGGTGACTGGGGAGTATCAACTGCTGTTTGCTGTACCATGCCTAACCTGTCGTGCGAGGTACACCCAAGCCCTTGATCTGAAAATACGGCTGGATATTTGGGTTACCTGTGTTTTTGTGGATCCTTCCCTGCGCATGCGCGATATTCACATCGCAAGGACGTGCGATTTAAAAAGAAAAAGAAAAAAAAAATATATATATATATTTTTTTTTACGACGTGCGATATTAAGTAGACAAATTAACTCAAACACGTCATGTTACAATTCTTTTGCTGCTTGCTACAAAAGGAAAACTCGCGCGGCTCTCATGTCAGGGGTACTTGAGTGAGTGACATGCAGGCTCTGCATGCACAGCTAACCACAATCACAATCAAATCTCCAAAGCAAACGGACCCGGTGATTAAAGGTAAAAACACTGAATAAAGTAGTTTCATGTGTTTCTCCAAGGCAGTTCGGCGCTGCTAACCGAGCTAGCTCAGCTTGTTGCTCTGATAACTTAAGATCCAGACGTCCGTGACTAAAATCCTTCATCCGGTTAAATATAGTTAGAAAAATACCAATTGTATAGCATTAAAGTTCAAGAAAGGATGGTTTGCGGACAAAAAAAAACGGTCTTTTCTTCAATTCCTGTATTTTGTTCATATCGCAATATATATTTCGCAGGGGAAAAAAATATCGCAATATCAGTTTTTTCCAATATCGTGCAGCCCTAATGGAGGACCTTTACTCCCAGCGGCTCAGGAAGAAAGCCCTCAGGATTATCAAAGACCCCCATCTCCCCAGCAACAAACTGTTCTGTCTGTTGCCGTCTGGCAGGCGGTACTGCAGCATCAGGACTAAAACCACCAGAGTTAAACACCTGAACTGTTGAAACAACATCCATAATATTCATCTGGCTGCTACTTAGAAATTATTTATCTATTTACCTAAGATAACATTCCAATAACTTGCATATAGACTCTTATTGCACTATTTCACTTTTTTGAACTATTTTTCTTTTTGTATTTACTATTTACTTGCACTATATTTTTCTGTTTAATTGTGTTGCACTGTTGGAGGAGCCTGTGACCTAAGATTTTCATCGTCATAACTACACTGTAGCTATGTTCGTATGACAAATAAAAAACCTTGAAACACACACACACACACACACACACACACACACACACACACACAGGGGAAGATTTGTCTCCCAGAGAAACATCTGTTGGTGATAATCCCTGCTGCTTGATTGGGTGACCCACTGACCTGCCTTAATGTTAGAGCTCTGAGATGAGACTGCGGTCCTTCCTTACCGCAAGTTGTGTGAACAAACTGCATGTGATCTCACTGTCACATCACAGATACGCTTGAATTGAAAATGCCAGATGGACTTGTAGGACTACCACGCCCACTGGTGTGTGACATATTTTGTTTGCATGGCAGAATGGATTAAGATAAATGGTTAAAGACCGGGTTGGGAAAAGATATCGCACAACATTTGTTTGGGTGACTTTCAGAAGATTTGAACACTTCTTCAACATTAAGAAACTATCATTGGTCATTAATACTGATGCAAACTAAACACTTTTCTTATTTTGTATCAATTTTTCAGTCTATCTATTTTTGCTGTAAATTTAAAAACCGAATTATCTTTTAGTTTATAAGTAGTGAGAATTTTCCAAAGCCCAAGCTACCTATGTTTAAGTTGCTTGTGTTATCTGACTATTCAACAGAAAATACTAATATTTGAATTTGTATCTATATCATTGTCTGTTAATTCTCTGTCAATCTGGATAGAAAAACTTAAGTGTATTATGAAATATCCCAGATAATATTTTGTTGCATGTTACAATGTGTGTGTATTATTATTCATATTAATAGATATCCCTCCACTTTCTCTAGCATGACGGGTGCTCACTCCCTCCATAGATGAAATACATTTCTGTGATGTTTACACATGCTCTTGTGATTTTGTTGCTATACATTTAATTATGAGCTCATTGCCTTTTTCATATGGAATTATTTCTCTCTCTCCTCACTTGTTGATACTGCTCTTGAATGCAAAAATACCCAGCATATTTAGCGTGGTATAACAACTGTGTGCCTACAATGTACACCGAAACTGATTGCACTCACAGATAAGCCAATGAGGTCAGCAGAAAGAGGAAGTTATCTGAAGGAAAACTGCACCTCTGCAGTGAGATAAAGAATTATGAATATGACATTTGGTAGATTCAGTGTCTGGATACTTTCTGTATATTCATGCAGAAGATGTGAAGATGAAGGTTGTCCTTTTTTGCAGCCGTCTGACAGCATTCTGTCATCCCTCCCTCTGAGATTGTGGAAGCTGAAAGTATTAGAGGAGGATTTCACTCTCCCTCAAGAGCGCTGTAAATGTAGTTTGACATTCCTGCAGAGGGTTAATGAATTACACAAAGGAGGGCTACACTACAACAACACTATAATCTGCCTTCGGTTTATGACTGTTTTCTTGTCAATTCAAACGCCCTTTCACAGCTTGTTTAAAAAAAAAAATATATATATATATATATATATATATATATATATATATATATCCACCTTATGACGTAGGAGGTGGATATATTTTTTCATGAATTTCCCAGAAAAAGGCTAATTATACCTGTTTGTTAAACGTGCTATTTATGCTTCCACTCTGCAGTTCAAACGAAGTTAGGCCTGAATTTACCCAGGCTTTACCCTTAATTGCAACATTGCACATTGAACATTGTCAAACATTCAAGGGAGAGCAGAGATTATCTGAGGGAAATGTCTCAATCCACAGGGAATATGTGGTTTTGCCCTAATAACGCTGTTTACGCAGCACTTGAGCCATTGGTTCCATCAGTTTAGAGCTCGGTTTATGATTATTTTGACTCTTTGTTGACATTCACTAAACTCTACTGAACCTGTCAAACTGTCATACCTCAGAAATGTTCCTTACATTTGGCCCCTGGTACATTTCTTTTATATGTTCCTATGATGCCTGGATTCTATGTTTGGCCTGCACTCAAAGGCAACCTAGACAAAGTGTTTTAACACACCCGGTTGGATCTCTGGTTGGGATCAGCTGTAATCAGACACGGAAAAAGGGGCATTTTACAAGAGACTCCTTCATTTATGGATGTTGTGTCAGTAGGTTTCACCTGCAATTCATTTGTGTGAATGCAGAACATGTGATTGTATCAAGGTAATGAAAAGACTAGCTACAGTAAATCTCCTGCTGCTCTTTGAGTTGTAATGTTTTAGCCAATGCAAAGCAGTTATTTTTATATGGCTTTTAAAAATACTATTTTACATTACAACCAGATGTTTTAGGCTATAATTTTCTCAAAAAGTCACAGGCTAGGATTCCAAACCTCAAGTGCAGTGTGTTCTTAGTACATAGTAATTAGTTCTTCGTTTAGTGAAAACCAACCCCAGAGCGTAGGGAAGGTAAACTATGGCAGATTTCCTCACTCTGTTCAGGGCCCAGAAACGTTATAATGTATAGTAGGACACATATCTGCAGTTTCCTTACTCATCACAGTCTTGGAAACGACTTGAATTGACAGATAGAACATAAAGGAGGCAGCCATAAAACACACATGAAGTGGATCATTTACAGATGCAAAATATTTTCTGTACCACACTGACGGACAGGGTTTATGCTCAGCCCAAGCAACATTAGTTCTTCATTGTAATGTTTTTAATCACACTAGGTTGTTAATAAACTGGCTTGTTCTGCATTCTAATGAAAAAAATGATTAATTCTTCCCTGTTGTTTTTTCTTTCAGCCAAAATCTATTGGACAGTTCCTGCTCACTGAGGTTTTCCTGAGAGGCAACCTCATAGAGAGCGATTACTTTGGCCTGGAGTTTCAGAACATGCAGATGAACTGGGTATGTACCAGAAAATGTTTCCTTTCTTTCCTAATGGGAAAACGAAACAATTATTCTCCAGGAACTAACGTGCAAATTCCTTATTAGTGTCAGTTAAGTGCTGACCATCAAAGGCAGTCAGTAGGCCAAAGTTTGTTTATAATGCGATTTGCCCTTAGGCCTGTACTACAAAGCCAGTTCAACATATCCTGGATTTCTTTGTTTAATCTGTATTAGCCAACCCTAACAAACACCATCCCGCTAACCTGTGCTAGGACGCTGGTTATCAACTTGGTTAGTCAACCCAGGGTTTTCTCAGTGTGGCTACGAGTGAGTTCACATGAAAGGGGCGGAGTTAGCAGCATTTGACCAATCACAAACATGGACAAGCTCACTGTCAGCAGAGTGTTATATTGAATAAATGAAGAGTAAACTATAATAACAGACAAATACGAAATTAAACCTTATACATCCATGAGTTAGACACATCATCCAGGCTTAAAGCAATATAGCTGCAAAATGCAGTAAAAATACAGCTGGCAAAAAATATATAACTGTTTAAAGGTTTATAATATCACTGTTTCAGATCTTACTTTAATTACAAAACATATAGTCTATTATTATTATTATTATTATTATTATTATAATCCTCAGAAATGAATATTAAAAAAAACATAATTTAATGTGATGAGCAGGTTTACTTTAATACCTTTTGTAAAAGTTCATCAAAGCATAATCTAATGTGTGGAGTTTATTTTTCCCGTTTCATATATCTTTTTCTGTCGAGCATCTATTGCCCGGGTGTGTGTGCTTTTGTAAAGCTATTTCTAAGTCTTCGCTCCTAAAAAAGCATAACCTAGACGAAACCATAATGAATAACTACAGGCCAATATCAAACCTTCCCTTTTTAAGTAAATTGATTGAAAAAGCAGTTTTTCAACAGTTGAGTAATTTCATGTTTTTAACTGACGGTTTTGATGTGTTCCAGTCAGGCTTTCGACCTAACCACAGCACTGAGACTTCACTTGTTAAGGTCTTAAATGACATCCATTTGAACACAGACAGTGGCAGAATATCAGTGTTAGTATTATTAGATCTCAGCGCTGCCTTTGATACTGTTGACCACAACATATTGCTAGACCGTCTTGAAAACTGGGTGGGAGTTTCAGCAACAGCTCTAAACTGGTTTAGCTCCTACTTGAAGGACAGAACAAACTTTGTCTCAATAGGCAATTACAAATCAACCCTGATAAATATGTCATGCGGGGTTCCTCAAGGCTCCATCTTAGGACCTTTGCTTTTGAATATTTATATGCTACCTCTGGCTGAAATTATTAAAAAGAGCGATCTAAGCTATCACATCTACGTATGCAGACGACACCCAGATTCATTTTAAAATTACACCGGGAAACTACTCTCCGATTAGAACACTGAGCAAGTGCATTGAGCACATCACTGACTGGATGACTCAGAACTTTCTCCAATTGAACAAAAAAAATACTGAGATCATTGTTTTTGGAGCAAAGAAGGACCGATTAAAAGTAATCACAGAGCTTCAGTCGGCAGACTACAAAGTAACTCACAAAGCAAGAAATCTGGGTGTAGTGATGGACTCAGACCTGAATGTTAACAGTCACATTACAACAGTCATTAGGTCTGCATACTACCACCTGAAGAATATATCTAGGATTAAAAAACTAATGTCACAACAGGATTTAGAAAAGCTTGTCCATGCTTTTATCTTCAGTAGACTGGACTACTGCAATAGTGTATTCACAGGGCTGACTAAAGAATCTATCAGAAAGCTGCAGCTGATTCAGAACGCTGCTGCTCGAGTACTCACTGACACTAGAAAAGTGGATCACATCACTCCGGTTCTGAGATCATTACACTGGCTCCCAGTCTGCCAAAGAATTAATTTTAAAATACTACTGCTAGTTTTTAAATCACTAAATGGCTTAGGACCAAGGTATATAGACAACCTCCTCCATCACTATGAAGCATCCAGGGGTCACAGGTCTTCTGGGTCGGGTCTGCTCTCTGTTCCGAGAATAACCACTAAACATGGAAAAGCAGCTTTTAGTTATTATGCCCCAACAATTTGGAACAAACTGCCTAAATCGTGCATGTCCGCCGAAACACTTCCTATTTTTAAATCCCGACTAAAAACGCACCTATTTGCCGCTGCTTTTAATTGAGCTGCCCATACTCACACTACAGTATGCCTTTTTAGTCATGTATTCTGTACCTGCTGTGTTTATTTATTTATTTTATTTTCATTATCTTTGCTTTTTATGCCTGTTTTTAAATGCCTTTTTAATAATGTATTTATGCTGTATTTGTTCTTAAATGTCTTTTGCTTTTAATGTGTAAAGCACTTTGAATCGCCACGTGCTGAAAAGTGCTATATAAATAAAATTGCCTTGCCTTGCCTTTTAAATTACTCATGGAATACATAAAATAATGTAACCTGTAACAAAATAACGCTTATACTGCATACAGTCTGCAGCACTAAATGCCAGATCTGACGTATTTCAACATAAGGCTCAAAAAGCTGACACAGACAAGTGAACAGTATGATGCGACATAAATGATAGGTGTGACACGTCTCTCCTGCAGACTGAACGCATTGTTCTGTTTTATTTTGCTACAGTTACTTATGCTGTAGGTGATCATAAGACATTAAAGTAAGCCTGCTTACCGCAAATGTAACTACAGATTCTTCCACAGCTGGGCAGTAATATTAATATTAATTTACACATCCACACAGTAAATAGGGGATGTATTGCCAACCGTTCCTTCTGCATTTTTCAGTTTAAACTGTGTTCCTTGAGCTTGAAATACACATGTTTTGTCATTGTGTAACTCATTTACTTTTTTCATGAGTTGATCTTTCATCTGAAACATAACCGGCTAGGTAGCAGGTCAGGTGTTCAGCATAAATTACCATGGCAATCTATCCCGGTAAGAAGTGAACCACAGTCGTAGCCGTAGCATATTGAACCCTGAAGTCACCCTTACCCTAATTCCTGCTTTGTAGTACAGGCCACACTCGTTATTTCTCATTTGCTCTTCTTTATCTTTCGACAGCAATGCAAACAGTTTGTAATGTTTTTACTGGTGTTGAGCGGAATATCATACTATTATAGTCATATTTTTAAGTCCTCCAGCATACTTGTGCATATAAAAGTCAGACCTTCCAGTGTTTTATTCTTCCAAAAACAAAAGTTGAATTCAAGACCACCTACAGTTTTTAATTTTTTTAATTTAATGTATTTATTTAATTTATTTTATAAAGAGACCAAACAGAAATAATGCTGTGCGTTCTTTTCAAAAGAGAAAAATAACTGGTGTTAACCCACTGGCGTTGTCTGCTTCTGCCCACAGCATTTGCCACATCACTCTACTACCATAGAGACGCTGACATATAATCACTGTAGTAATGGAGTCACTATTGGAAGAGTTGTCACAATCGGCTAAATTCTTGAAAATGATTGTCTTAATGTGGAGTTGATGCAAATTCTTTCTTTTCAGGTTTGGCTGGAAGCCACAAAGCTGGTTGTGAGACAAGTCAGAAGTAAGTGAGCTCAAGCAATGGCTCAGTTTCCACCTGTGTGTGTGTGTTAGTGTGTTAGTTATCGTGATCATCTTCTGTTCTCATGTTTTTTCAGGACCAGAAAACACTCTATTCAGGCTGTCAGTAAAATTCTTTCCTCCAGACCCGGGTCAGCTGCAGGAGGAGTACACCAAGTCAGTGACTATAATTTCCTTCTGGATATTACTTTTATCTCATGCATGTGTAGAGGGGCTTTAACAAAAATACACAGATTTATTTTTTTCCTCTCGGAAAAGCTCATGCTTATGCTTTTTCAGGGAATTACAATATTTGTCCTCTGAAGAATGTTATTGAAATTCTTTCTGCAGTCTGTTAAACTTGATGTCAATGCATGCATTTCTTCATGCATCTCAAGTAGTTATTTTGTGGCGGCCTGTTGCATGATATTTACTTAACTCACATGAATATAAATGATGTACACTAAGCCTTTTTTTGCTTTGTTTACCTAGGTACTTATTCTCGCTGCAGATGAAAAGAGATCTGATGGAGGGCAGGTTGATATGCACAGAAAATACTGGAGCTCTGCTGGCCTCTCACCTTGTCCAGTGTATGTTTAAGCTTTCATTTTAACACAGTACTTGGTTGTTCTGTAGTTACATTTGTCTTTGTTTACTTGATTTGGAGGTTGCAGTTTGCTGCTGTTGATCTCTAATATCGAATATAGAGAGGTGTTTCTCTAAAAGCCATGTCCAAATGATCAAACGGTTGAACAAACCTCTTATGGTTGCATTTATTGCACAGCTGTTTTATACCGCATTAGTTATAGCTAGATAAGTGATGATTGAGCTACTTTTGCAGCTGTTGTATTGCATTTTCATATTCAAGCATGATGGATTTAGGAATAATGACCTCTGTTTTAAAGGGCCCATGTCATGGCCATTTCCACTGATCCATTTCCATTGTTGAGGTCTACTAGAATAGATTTATATTGTGCATTTTTCCAAACTCACATTGGTTTCTCATACAGCATCTCTGTAAACTACGTGTATTCACTGAATTTCACTCTCTGCCTTTAACGGCTCGTTGTAGCTCCAATAGCTCCAGCCCCCACCCTCCCTGTGAGCACAGTGTGCTCTGATTGGTCGGGACGTTGTGAATCGCGCTGAGCTCCGTGGAGGTGTTTCCTTGTTTAGGATACACAGCCAAACTCATCCTGAGCACACACAAACTCACAGCCGAAGTAAAAACAATAAGTGTGGCTTGATATTGAGTAAGAAAAAGGTTGATAAACGCTGTGAGAATGGGTCTGCAGAGAGAATTTCGCCGCGATCCCAACTGTCTGTTATCAGCCTGCAGCCAGGGAAGAGAAATCAGAGCTTAACGTAACGGCTCCGCGGACGTAACGGCTCCGCGGATTGGTCCATTTCGTTCCGGGTACGGCTTGACATCATGCTGTACCCGGAACGAAATGGAAGAATCAACGAGGCGTTTTAGGGAGGTATTTTCTGTGTTAGAGTTTTACTCGCTACAGGGTGTACTTTGAGGGTTTGTGACTCTGCACACCATTTACATGCATAAAAACCTTCATAACACCCAAGGGGACGGGTAATAACCGGAAAAGCATGACATGGGCCCTTTAATGAAAATCCAAAAGTAACATGAGGCTTAAAAGTGGGGTATGTAATTTATTTCAGAAACACTTGTTATATTCCATGGAATGCTCTTAACATCCCGATAGCAATGATTATATTAAATGCTTTGACAATAAATCCATTAAAAAATGTAATCTGTGGAAACCGTGGCGCTGTAAAAAGGACGACCAATCATTTTAGCCGGCCCGGCTAAAATAACTGGATGGCCTACCTGCCCGTCAGCCTTCCATCTGTGCACAAACTTATCTCGTGCCCTCATTGGTCATGTGCGCGTTGGTGTGTGTTGGAGGAAGTGGCAGATTTTTTCCGGTTGTGTATTGTCTAGTTTCTCCAAAATTACCTACCCCACCTTTAAAACCACAAAGAAGTAGGATTAAAAAATCAAACCGAGTAACATCATAAACCAACCACCAGAAATATGTAAATGAAAAGCATAAGAATGGGATAATTATGACTTATACCCTATTTAAATTCATGTGCACACTAATAATAGTGTATTAAGCGCAGCGCAGAGTGCAGACTGCTGCTGCAGCCTGACACACCGACCCCGCCCCCGCCCCCTCCGTCGTGGAAGGAGGCGGTTTTCCTTGAGTTTTATGGCAAGCGTGGAACCAGATTACAGGGTCCCGGGCCGTACTCTTATCAACTTCTCAAAGGTGTCGATAACCACCGACGGGTGGACGGCACTTACAACTAAATCCTATCTTACCATAACCTGCCATTATATCGATAGTGAATGGGAGATGAAGAGTGCGGTTAATTTAGCTGAGGGCTCCGCAGTGCTCTGTGCCCTCGGAGGAAAGGGTTTTTTCGGCGGCAGGACTAATCCTTAACCGGCTGCGCTCTCGCCTACACCCATACATACATACACATAAGTAGGCTATTTATTTAATTTATTTCAATGATGCTATATTAATACTGTTCTACCTGAAGAGCCCTTTTTGTACCATGTACACGTTCCAGTAAAGAAAACAACGGAATACCATTTGTCAGTGTTTTTTTTTTGACATGGCTTAATAAACGTTTAACATAGTGTACTCTGAAAACCTGATGTATGGCTCTTGCTTTGACCACAGCGGAGATCGGCGACTACGATGGCGTAGCCGACCATGACTTCCTGAGGACGACCAAGCTGTTGCCTTACCAAGAGAAGGTGCAAGAGAGGATCATGGAGCTGCACCGCAGGCACCTGTAAGTTGCTCCCTCAAGTCCCATGTGCTGTTCCATTAACAGGTCTGGTTGTGGCTGCTTTTTTTTGTGCATGACACTCGTAATATTCTTATACAATTCATGTTTTGATTGCACTGAACGAATGCAACAACAAATAAAAACACAAATGTCTACCTATTAAGAGTAACAGAAGTAAATGTGACTTTTCACCCCTGACCACATTAAGCCAGTTTACTATGACATGGACACGGCTCAGTTCATACAAGGACTGTCAAGGCTTGAGCCGGCTGACTAGCAGGGCCTGGTAGTGTGGGTTATGGTGATCATTATCTGCTCTAAGAAGGCAACATTAACTCATATATAACCCATTCATCACAGCACACCAGAACAGTATCACTGTAGAACTACAGTATGACTTCAGTGAGATGAATTAGCTGTTGTAAGAAGAGACAAATTATACAACTTGTTTTAAGTTTGGAGGCATTTTATAGATTTGTTAGACTCTCTACGAGTATTCCTTGACAAAGGAAAGGGAGGCTCCAATACATGTCCTCTTACAGTAGTGGGCATCATTTCAACCAGCGTCGCACATGAATGATATTTTTGGGGAATTGTTGGTGTCACGTTGTCTATACCCCTGTTTAATGTGTCTTTCATCACAAATGTTTAGTGTTAACTATAATGAGTTAACTAAACTGAGACAACTGTGTTCTTGCTAAAATACCATAATGAGAGGGTTTCCATTTCAGAGTCCAAAACCCCTTGCTGCTCTTTTTCCCACCACCAGCCCCCTTGTTAGCTCAGTACTATATTCAGCAACCAATAGAGGCTCTTTTCAAACCAGTGTATTAGGCGGCTCTAAATACCATGTCTAATCTCTTCCCTTGGTTGCCAGTGTTGAAGCACAAGCGTTGAGTTCCCTGGCCTAATCCTCTGCTCTGGCCGCTCTATTAGCCAGAAGGCCAGAGGGGCAGGGGAGGGCCCTAAGAAGATTTCAACGCTTAACGGATGAACAAAATTAGAATCTGGTGATGATTGGATGGATATGTCTTCCTAACATGCTGTTTGGTTGTAATCACATGGTTTAAGATACAGACTTCTCAAAGTTGTAAGGGATCTAAGGACACAGTCTTCTGCAAAGGAGTCATGGTACTATCTTTGTTTGAATCTCATGTGGTAAATCAAATAGACAGAGATTGCATACTTTACACAAGGCTCCAAACTGTGCTTAATGCTCCATAAGGCTGGTCGATTGTGATTTTAACCTTGTTTGTTAGAGGAACACAATTATTTTGCTGCTCTTCGGACGACAGGAAAATACAGAGTCAAACGTAATCTCTCAGTATTGTTGTTGCTACAATCTAGTGTACAGCCTAGTGGTGTAAGAAAGCAGCATTAACTCATTATAACCCATTTATCACAGCACACCAGAACAGTATCAGTTAGAACTACTGTATGACTCTAGTGACAGGCATTAGCTGTTGTGAGAAGAGAAAATGATACACATGCTGATCTCAGTGCAGGGTTGAGTTTAAGTATGCCCATGATAAGTAAATATATTGTTTTGATTTGCAGATTCATAGACATTTGACATGTTAAATGTAATATATTTTCTTAAATTAAATTCACAGTCCAAAATCAAACTTAATATCGGAGCTATCAGTGCAATCTAGTTTACGGCCAAATGGTGTCTTCAACAATGCCTCATCAAAATGTTCTCCTGGAAAAGTAAGGGCTTCAACTTTTTATTAACTGGATTAATTATGAGATTTTGGTAAGGACTTATTAGTTATACTAAACTATATCTGCCTATTGAAAGATGCACTTTTACCTGATTATACTTATGCAGCACAGTTCACACAGTCAATTCTTTGTTAAGGTTAAATGAAAGAGGCTCAAGGTTAGAGCCTTGGGGAACTCCACTAGTCTGTTTGGATACATCATTGGGAAAAAAAGAAAACTGATTTGGTTGCTTGAAGACAAGTTATGATGATATGCAGGGGTTTTCTAGAAAAATATAGTATGAGGGCGCAATGTCACTTCCGGCCCATATTACCGCCCGCCCACTTTCCGGCAAAAATACTGCATTAGAGCGAAGCGGAAAATAATAGTTTCTTCATGTCTTAAAGCTGCCGAGTCATATAATGCACCTCAAACAACAAATAAATCCTGAGAGCGCCGTCTGGTGCTCTTTTTGACAACATTTTCATATTTGGAGTTATTATCCGTTTTTTGACTAACAGAAATTTGTTTTTTTGGCATCACTTTAAAATGTTAAGGGGAAAATCGGCATTTTGGTATGAGGGCACACGCCGAAAGTAAGAGGGCGCAGCGCCCCTGTTACCCGGTTTCGACAAACCCCTGATATGTTTTTTCCCTATTCTCACACTCTCAGGGGCCAGACTCCAGCTGAATCAGACTTCCAAATCCTGGAGATTGCCCGTAAACTGGAGATGTACGGTGTCCGCTTCCACCCAGCCGCTGACCGGGAAGGCACCAAAATTAATCTGGCTGTTGCTCATATGGGCCTTCAGGTTTTCCAGGTGACTCATACAGCTGTGTTTTGTTGAGGTCACCATCAGTCCCTCAAAATGTTGCTATCAGGGTTATTACTTTCTATGTTAAAATTCCACTTTCCTCCCAGGGCAACACAAAGATAAATACCTTCAATTGGTCCAAGATTCGCAAACTGAGCTTCAAGAGAACACGCTTCCTGATCAAGCTCCACCCAGAGGTTCATGTACGTCTTGGAGAACAGATTATTGTCCTTATTCACAAAATGTTAATGGTGGCTGTTATTTTATTGGTGTGTCCCATGATCCACAGCCAATAAGGAGGAGGCTCGTTAACAGTGTGTTTGTTGTCTTTCTCTATGTTTCTAGGGCCCTCATCAGGACACTCTCGAGTTTATGATGGCCAGTCGTGACCAATGTAAAATCTTCTGGAAGATCTGTGTGGAATACCACTCATTTTTCCGTTTGTTTGATCAACCACAGCCCAAATCCAAAGCTATCCTCTTCACCAGAGGCTCTTCCTTCAGATACAGGTAATTTTTAAGCGACATAAAAAAAGGCATATCTCATCTAACACAATGCTTGCTTATAGGAACTTTGGGGTTTCTTTTTTGTATTTGTGTACATTAACGAAGTTAAATTCTTTTAATTACGAGATAAAAAACTATTCAAGGTTATTGCAGATATAAAACATGGCAAGCTGTCTGTGATGAGATGTATCCTTCCCTGTTAAGTGATGTTGTGGAAAAAAAGAACACACATTTTTCCATTATCTTTTGGTAACTTTTATCTAAAATAACTTTGGAATGTTTTTTTTTGGTCAAACTTATGACTTAATAACAGAGAATATTTATGCTTTCTCACAAATCTAAGACTTTAATCTGGGAAATTCTGAGTTTTCTTCTAAAAATAATAGCCTCCTCCTCTGGCTCCGTAAAGTATTCTGTGTTTTAATTCTTAACTCTTTTCCCAGTGGAAGGACCCAGAAGCAACTTGTGGACTACGTCAGGGAAAATGGGGCAAAGAGAACTCCGTACCAGAGGTGTGTGTTTTTACATTTGGTATATATTTTTATTTTATTTATATATATATATATATATATTCATGTTATACCTATATTGGTTTGTTTGTTTACAAATATACATGCCCCGTTTCTTGCTCAGGAGAAACAGTAAAATCCGAATGTCTGCTCGCTCCCTCGCCTCAGATGTGCCAAAACAGGTCGGTGGTTTTCCAGGGTGCAACACATTTGAGCTTTCAGCATACTGTACTATAATGAATACACTAAGACAATGAATCTCTGCTTTCTACCCCAATTGATTCTTGCCTCACTCTTGTGTTCATTATCTGTGTCCATTTTTCAGAGCTTGTCATTCAATGACAGTTTCAGGGCCCAAGGCTCCCCCTCCTCCGCTTCTGTGTCCTTCTACTCATCACACATCTCTAGTGTCCTCCCGCGAACAGAGCTCCAACCACAGCCGCATCCTGCCACGCCGAGCCGGTCTCCAGCGCCTACCCAGCAGCAGCTTCAGCTCCCTGTGCAAGCTGCCAGACCCCCCAGCCCTCCGAAGGAAGACCCTGTCAAGGCTGCTTCCCCATCTCACTTCGCTTTTCAAGGTGCCCCTAACAATCAGGCAGCAGGACACTGCAGCCCCTTGTTTGTTTGTGTAGAGAGTGGCACTTCCAAATCACAGCCTTCCAAAAATGGCAATGAGGATCATGAGCATGGTGGTAGGAGGGGAACAGGTAGCTCAGTGGGAGGAGGTGGGGGGAGGAGAAAGGGAGTTCTTACACCTGAGGCTTTTGAGGCAGAGCTTTTGCGTACAAAACAGAATGCCATGTTTTCCATGTCCAACTCGCCGCTGCACGTCACTGAGGAGTTCATAGATGATGATCCCACTGAGATCTCCTTTTATGGTGGGGGTGCCGAGGCCTATTCTTTTGGGCTGGATGATAAGGTAGATCAATTTGATTTTGTGGAGGGATCTGACCTGAGTAAAAACAGGATCTTTAGTGTGGGCATTGAGGACATGAATGGAAACACCAATCCCTTTCCTGATAGCATTGTGGGTAATTCTGAAACCAGCTCTCTGGTTATTAACCGCTCTGAGTGCAGCTCCCTGGACAACCTGGGGCTCAGCTCTGCAGGCGAGTCCCTGTCGGCGAGTTACGGGGGGGGCGACTCCTCCTCGCTCCGCCTGCCAGGCTCTGATATCCAATCAGAGGCCAGCTCCTTGGTCAACTTCCCGGCATACTCAGAGCGTTCTGAGAGCAGCTCTGCTGTGCAGTTCAGTGACCTGGTTGAGCAGCTGGAGCAGCTCAGCTACCCCCCCACGACCACTGAGGGCTCTGGGAACGGCAGCTCGGACTCAGACTCCGACTGGGGCTCTGATAGTGTCCTTCCCCCCGAGCAGAACCTGTTCTATAGTAACCCGCTGACGGGGGGCAGTGGAATTGAGGGTTTCCTCCTTCAGTGCCATAACCTGCA
This sequence comes from Trematomus bernacchii, assembly GCF_902827165.1. Lineage (NCBI taxonomy): Eukaryota > Metazoa > Chordata > Actinopteri > Perciformes > Nototheniidae > Trematomus > Trematomus bernacchii. Next base: position 345,773 of record NW_022987709.1, read on the forward strand.
GGCCATGGCACTCGCAGACCCCTCTGGACCACCTAATTTTAAAATGTAAATCACCCATATTTTAAGTACTTGATAATTAATAATGACAATAAGTAGCAGGTTGATCAAACCTGGCAAAGTGAAGCCTTTCCCCCCAATTTGTGACTATAATCTCAGATTTTTTTAGATGTGCTAAAAACAAAATGTTTATTCACACAGGATATTAACTCTTTAATCTCAGACATTGTTGATTATTTGTATGTCCTCGTTCCTTGGCTCCGAAGTTTTTTTTAACCATACTCTTAAAAAAAACATGTATAAAATATATATATACATATACTCTGAGTCATTTCTAACAGCCTGCACTCCCGTCAGAGTTGGTGCACATCTTTGTAGTGTTTTAGTTTTAAGATCTGGACTTGTACTTCTCATGAAACTTGGTTTATATGTGACCTTAATTTTCATGAGATTCTTGAATAACCTAGTCCTTTCATAGTCTTTGTCAGTTGTCCTATCTGGAACATTCAGCTTATTTAGAGCAACCATTGATTATTGGGGAATCTCTCATGCTTTTACTTTGGAAGCTTTATATAATTCAATAGATGTTCATGTCATTTAAAACATGAATATACACATTGACATGGGAACGTCTTTTTTGATAAGCATCCCATATGCTGAATACATTGGAATCTGGATTTCAGATAAAAGTTAAATAATGTTTTTCATCCCATTTTGCATGGCTTAATAGTTTCAATTTAATGAAACAGATATAGCAGAGTCAAATATTTTTTTATAATGATTTCTACCCCATTTTCTTTTTTATAATAACTTGACCAACAGGTAAAATGTGATATCATTTAATTTTGTGCTGACCAAATGCAGTTTTTAAATCAAAATCAATTGGCTTTAAAATCTAATTTCTCAGTTGCTACTGCATGTGCAGTTTTCCAGTAGCTACACATTGATAATCTGTATTAAATCTAAGAGTAAAAATCAAAGGAATAGTGGTCCCAGTCAAGGATCCTCACAGGCCTTCCGTTTGAGAACACTGCAGCATTGGAGCTCCTTTTCAGTTTGCACTTCTGTGCCTCGCTGACACCTGCTGGCTGAACTCAGCACTATCCACGTGGACTAGTTCACCGTATGTAGACTGTGTCATGGAGGTGTCTGATGTCTGAAGGATACAAATCTATTTTAGACATAAATAACATTTTGCCTCATGCTGAGCTATGTTAAAGAATGTAAGCAGTGTACTAAAGAGCCATTGAGTACACTGCTAACACCACTTTCTACTAAATGAATGTATCATTGTACACGTTTGTAAGGCTTTGTGCTTATATAGATAACAGTACAGAAGTACTCACTTATTACACAAACTAAGAATGCAGTGCTTTTCAACATCAGAAAGATCAATGTTTGTAAGTTGTAGGAAACCCTTTAGATATTGTAGAGAAGGCTTTTATTGAACATTTTTACAACTCATTTGATGTCTCTTTCATATGGCCTTTAGCAAGTTTCAGCGTTAGCTATGGTCAGGGTACCAACAAGGTGGATATCTGTTGATTGGAAGGAAACGGGCATCTTTTGCACATTAGCTATGAATTTCTTGGTACTTTTATATTAGCTGGATATTGTGATGTTTTTTTAAAAAGTATTTGTATAGGAACGGTAATTCGTTGTGATGTGGTTCGTTGCTAACACAATAGCATGCACAAAGCTTTTTTAAATGCTCTTTTTGTTTAGTCAAGTCTTTCTTAAAATAAATGTACTCGTGCCATAGAACACAGAACGTTTATACTGTGTTCATATCAAAATAATCACTAGTGTTTTTGTTCATTAACTCGTGTCACTTGCCAAGAGCAAGTTCCTGTTTGCTTTTGAGCTCACTTTATTTGTCCGAATTAATTCACTTGCACAATTTGCTATTTCTGTACACGATACAGTCTTCTTTTATCCTTGTGCCTTATAGCACTTACTTCACTCTTCTCATGCAACATGTTGCATGTCTCAGGTGTATGATCCTGTTTACTTTTCAATATAGTCTAGATGTTGCCGCCGAACATCTATGTGGAAAAGGGGTTGTCTAAATTAAGTTATCCTCTTTAGTAATCAAGAGTCATTTGTTAAACACTCAAGTTCTCATTGTCATTTTGAGGATGGCCATTTTACATTTTTCCCAATGAACACTTTGTGAACAGTCGTGTCACCTTGGAGAGTCTGGAACAGTGTTTAGTTTCATGTGCCATCAGTTACCTATTAGACCCGGAGGAGTTGCCTTTTTTCTGCCATGTGATTTTTCCGAAATCTCAACTAAATATTGAATTAACAACGGGCTGATTGATTATAACCAGCTAAGCTAACAGCACTTAGGCATCAAGTAATCAACACTTAATCCTGAACGTATGTATATTGACCTATGATCAACAACCTGTACTTTAATGTGTGTATGCTTTTACTCTCAAGAATAAAGTAATCTCTTTTTGTTACCATGAATGTCAAGACTTAACATTATTTTTTAAGTTACACAGCCGTAAATCGAAGACGCAATGTGGAGGTTATTCTTTAACTGCTTTTAAGAGAAACCACCAGTGGTGTTAGACATGCTTGCAATGCGCACATTGAAAGAATATGCATGTCTTAGATCAAGAAATATAATGTTTACCTTGGATTGTTGTAGAAATATTAGGCTTTGGGGGTTATACTCAGACAAACTGGACATATTGTGTAAAGGTGTGCTAATTCATTCACACAACTCAACAAACTTGTGATCCCACATAAAAAATGTAAAAGCTGGTTTCACTTGCAGGTGCAACATGCTCAAAATGATCCTGATGTCCTCACATATTCTTTTTGAATTTCTAAATCACTTATTGTTCTAGAAAGTGAATAACCATATTGGTATGGAGGGATTTAGAGTGTAACAATAATTGAAAAAGATGCAACGAGTAAATACACACTGCCTTTTTACTGTTAAGGCAGTAAACGTGTGCTGTTGGGGGTTGGGCCGGATCAGGATTCCTCAGCCTGACTCCAGCTGAGTGCGATGGCTGTTTGCACAGGCTCTGTGCCAAGTCATTCCAGAGTGCAGCCCCGTCCTCCTGCTGTGGAGCCGTTCCCCCTCGTGTCATTCCCTGTGGGAACAAACTATAAACAGCTATCGGCCCTCCAGACAAGCCACATTCCCGATAGGTCTTTGCTTGAGCAATTATTTCCGGGTCGAGTAGTGACTTTTTTTTCTTCTTTTTTTCTCAGCCTTTCCCCGTTCCTGTTTTTTCTCTCTCTGATAGTAGTGGAGGAGCAGCTGTGGTGACCTGTGACTCAGTGAGGGGATAGCCCAGCGTTTCATCTGCTTGTTATGTCTCCTCATTTGTTGTGTAGTGAAGCTCACGGGCAGAACAAAAGCAAGAAGAGCCAGTTCTCTGAAATGGAGCCGGAGCGAGTTTGAGTTGGCAATGAATCATTTTGTCCTGCTTGTGGAGGGCTCTGAAAACAATGGCAGGGGGAAAATGTGGGAACCATTACTCCCCTCTGCTGTCTCCCTTTCACTTGTGGCCAGTGTTTGTGAGGAACCCCTCCACTTGTTTTAGTTTAAAATGTGTTTCTGAGACATTAGATAATTACGGGAAAAAAGCAAGGTTAAGATAAAGTTGTGTATCATGACTGTCTGCAGCATTAAGCACTGTTAAGCTTTTTAGTTCCACTTCTTGTGAAGAGCATGTGACTTTAACCCCGCCCATTTCAAGATCATGTTTTTCCTGTTTGGGAAGAGTCCTTTAACCATTGTAATTCACACCACAACACCTTGCACTGCAATCTTTACTTATTTGAGCTGAATAGTTAAAAATAATTTAACTGAATAGTTAAAAACCTGCTATATTTGATATATATATATATATATACTTTTTAAGTGTATGTTTTCCTTCTTCCACAGATGCATTGGTGGACAGCCCTCAGCACTCCCCCTTCACCTCCAAAGGCCCCTCCCTCTGCATGTCTCCCTCCTTCCAGATGTCCACCCTCAGCCTGCCAGGCCAGGCCTCATCCCCCCTGCAAAGCCCCATCCTGAGCGAGGTGGGCAGCAATGCCAGGCTAGAGGAGGATGAGGAGGGCAGGAGGAAGGTACACTGCCTCACAGCCCCTTTAGAGTAGGAGGGATGAATAATAAAGACGTGACACATACAATCATGGTTCTGTGACAGAAAGTGAATCCATTTATTGTTACTTAGTGTGAAGCTTCATTCATAACGTTCATATTTAAATTTGTATTCAACATTTGAATCCTGTATAAAGGGAAAGCTAGTTTTGAAGTTAGTATTATTTGAATTTTCTCTTGGAGGGAATGTTGATCATCACTTTTTTTGAACCGTGTGTCCCTCCTTTTCCTCAGCGATATCCCACCGACAAGGCCTACTTCATTGCCAAAGAGATTCTGACCACAGAGCGAACGTACCTGAAAGACCTCGAGGTCATCACTGTGGTGAGTTACTTTTTATTTACTGTTTTTGTTTGGATTAACCTAGGCAATGTATTAATGATGAACTTTATTCATACAGCACCTTCATGCAAGAAACGCAGCACAAAGTTCTTCACATTTAGTGCTTTGGGATGAAATAGAGAAAGAACACATAATGCATACCAAAAGTTAGAAAATCAGCCTCATGAAAAATAAATAGTCAAATAAATCTGCAGCATGCTCATACTGTACAAATCAACACCCTGCAGCAGAATCAACATGTCTCCATTCACAGTTGACATTTTAAGAACACTAATGTGGTCCTTAAAAAACAAACATAGAAACCTGCACCGTATGCTTCTATTCATATAATGTGGAATAGGTGATAACAATACAAAATAAACTATAACTTCATAGACATTGAAAAAGAATAACACATACCCTATTTGCACATTGGTCTGCAACCTAATCTGCACTATTCTAATCTACTCAGTTTCTTCTTGCACTATTTTTATTTTATTTTGAATTTGTTTTCTTTTATATAACTACATTGCATTTTTGGAGGAGCTCGGAAAGGTTTTCATTGCCATTTCTCCACTGTAGCTTGAGTGCATATGACATTAAAGCCTTTGCATCTTGAATCTATACCTTACTGATAATCAGTTCACTACAAAAATCATTTTCTATTAAACTACTGATTATGGGAAGACTCACATTTTTTTAACTTAGATTATTGTCCTCGCACAGATATGCATCATTTAAATCTGAACATTATTTGTACATGGTCTCCAAACGTGTTCATTCTTAACCCCTAGATTTTAGAAATATATGAAATGTAAATACTGTTTACCAATCTTTCCTCAGCCCAATACAGAACAATTCAGCACACATGCAAAGCATATGCCCCACAATAAACTCCTAGAGAACTCAGCCAGAGTCTCGACTGATGGTTAGAATAATCACCGTTTATTGTCCTGCAGGCCAGCCACATATATTCAATGGACATTTTATTTTTTTCTCAAAGTACTTTTTAGCAAATCATTATGAAGGTTTAGCTAGAGAGGACTCATTTAATAATGGTGGGGACCATAATGCATGATTATTCATTAATGCAAATAATACTCTGTGTGACCCAAGGTGAGTTAAACAGCTGGAGGATTTTGTTCAACGAAACTGAAGAGAATAAACCTGAAGCTTTATATTGTAACTGCATCATGTCTATCATTCTACCTCCTAAGGTTGCTTTCCCTTTCCTCTTTCTGTTTGAGTGACTTTTTGTTGACATGGTTTTATAGTTTGAATTTGATACATTCCCCTGTATAACGATGTCGGGCTTATAAGGTTAAATAGTTTACAGCGCCCTGATAAGTGAAGGTACAACAGGCTGTTAATCCTTTCTATGCCCAACTCATAAACCCACTTTCATTTTTGCACACCAGTTAATTTATTAGGAGAGCATTGGCATCAACAGTGTGTTTCCCTCCCCCCGCTCCCAGTGGTTTCGCAGCGCTGTGATCAAAGAAAACGCCATGCCTGAAGGCCTGATGACCCTCCTCTTCTCCAACATCGACCCCATCTACGAGTTCCATCGAGGCTTCCTCAAGGAGTTAGACCAGAGGCTGGCTCTCTGGTATGTCCCCCTCACTGTTTCACAATCAGAATTCCTTTTCTTAGCCTATACACCAGGGAAATGTACAGAGTTACGGCAAAATTGACATGGCAGGTACAAAAGGCAGACAATAATAAAGAGCGGCTAACATGTTGAATATAGAAAAAAAGCACACATTAGTAATAAAATACAAATAAGTACTCATCCATGGCTAAAACATGAGTAGCAGCATTTAAATAGGTAAGTGAACATATTAAGGTTTTAAAATATTATACAAATGTGGTTTTGCACGTAAAAATTATGATTATTGCACAGTAGAATAGTCCAAATAAAAGAATATATTCTTTATATTTCACATTACAAGTTTATTGCACAATTTCAACAGGCTGTATTGTGTGAGGGTCTATCATATCTCTGTGTGATAAAGATTTGTGGACGCCTTTCATGTTAATATATATATATATATATATATATGGCAAAATATATGGCAAAATGTGCAAATCCTCAGGGAGGGGCGCTCTAACGCTCACGCCAAAGGGGACTACCAGAGGATTGGTGATGTGATGCTGAGGAACATGTGTGCTCTAAAGGTGAGAATCCACTCTCCTCTACATGTTTGTCTTACCAGCAGAACGTCCTGTGTTTCACGCTCTTGGTGTTTTACCGTCATCAGGAATTCACCAGCTTTCTGCAGAAACACGACGAGGTGCTGACGGAGCTGGAGAAAGCCTCTAAGAGGCTGAAGAAGCTGGAGACGGTGTACAAAGAGTTTGAGCTGCAGAAGGTCTGCTACCTGCCCCTCAACACATTCCTGCTCAAGCCCATCCAGCGTCTCATGCACTACAAACTCATCCTGGAGAGGCTGTGCAAGCATTACTCCCCCAGCCATCGCGACCATGACGACTGCAAGGGTAAGTCCCCCCTCTCATGTCCCCTCTCTAATGTCCCCTCTCTAATGATGCAAGGGATAATGTACGACGCAGTCATTCATGTAAAAAAAAGAACACCTGACAGTGTGTGATACGGCCACAATAAACCAATGACTTCACTCTCAATATGAATTGAAAATGATTTTATCGACTTAAAAATGAATGTATTGCTTCTGCTTTGGCAACAGTCTAATGATCATGTGGATAAGGTTTTACACTGAAGATAGTTGTAGTTGATAAAGACAAGACAAAAAAACCCGTATGACTAAATAATGAGTTTGCATAAAAATGTTTGTACTACAGCTGTCAATCATTTAAAAATGTATTTGCTTTAATCGCTAAAATAATCTGTGATTAGTCATGATCAATCACAAGTCCTAAGTCCTGAATAATAGGCATGACCTCTTTCACGTCTTTCATTGTGTAGATATTTAGTCAGTCAGGTGCTTTACACATGCATTATGTTTTTATGACAAAGTGAATCCATTTATTCTGTTGGTTTGAATATTCATTTATAATGTTGATATTCACATTTTATTCAATATTGAAATGCTGTACAGTTTATTTTTCTAGGCAGATATTATGTTGTCTGATCTTGGTACAAAGGTTAAACAAATATGGTGAAGAGTTTTTCCTGCCTTCCGAGACATGATACTTACTAAAGGACACTATGGTCCAATACAAGTACTTTTTTCAATAAAACCTAGATAAAACTAAGGAATTGTATTTTTATTATTTTAGCAGGAGGAATGATTCTCAGCTTCAATAGGCAATGTTAACAACAACAGAAAAGACCAGACATCGAGGTGTAGTCAGGGACTCTGACCTGAAATGCAATAGTCCCATTCAGAGAATCACAAAGTCAGCCTACTATCACCTGAAGAATATATCACAGATTAAAGGGATTTCATTGTCTGCAGGATTTGGAAAAACGTTTCCATGGATTTATCATCAGAAGACTGTGATGGTTTCTTTCCAGTTCTATTAAAACCATTTCAATGTCATTGTATGATATGTTTCTGTTGCACTATGTTCTTATACTTTTATTGTTTTTTGTAATGCACTTTGATATGCCTTATGTTGAAATGTGCTATATAAATAAATGTGCCTTTCCTTACTGTCAGTCAAGTAAACTATTTAAGTGATGGGAGTAATACTGGCTTGATTCTTGTGGTTTACTTACAATTTAAATATAAAAAAAATATGTAGTGTTTACACATTTCTTATGAAAAATATCTACAAATTAAGGCAAAACTGCTCTCAAAATGGGTGAGTTTCTGAAACCTTCTCCTCTCTTTGCTCTGTGTCTCCCTGCAGAGGCTCTGAAGGAGGTGGCAGAGATAGCCACTCAGCTGCAGAGCAGTCTGATCCGCCTGGAGAACTTTCAGAAGCTGACGGAGCTACAGAGAGACCTGATCGGGATCGAGAACCTGACGGCACCGGGCAGGGTGAGTGCAGTGACGCGCAGCAGAGGGCAGGGGGTGCTGGGAAACTGAGTCTCTGAAAACCTTCTGTTTTCAGGAGTTCATACGAGAGGGGTGTCTGTACAAGCTCACCAAGAAAGGACTGCAGCAAAGGATGTTTTTCCTGGTGAGTACAAAACTACCAACACTGTATTAAAAGCTTCAACACTCACACTTGTGTATTTTAAAGATGTAATATTTCTGTTGTCTCTTCAGTTCTCAGACATGCTCCTCTACACAAGCAAAGGTGTGACAGCGACCAATCAGTTCAAAGTGCACGGCCAGCTACCCCTCCACGGCATGATCGTGAGTGTTACGCTCTCTAACCTCCTTTTTAACTTTGTCCCTCGTTAACCTTCATCAGTCCTGTAGACATCCCAGCAGATCTTTAGGTACATACGTGTAGAAGAAGAATACCTGCTGGTGACATGTTTGGGTATTCAGTGTGATCTCATCAGTGTGATCTCATCAGTGTGTTGAGAAGGGAGGGCCCGGGTCTCCTAATTCTGCATGTCTCTGTTTTACTCCTGGCTGCAGCTCATAGTGCTGGATGCCCCGGTAAGTGTTCTGAGCTCTGCCAGATCGGATGCCCAAACCCTACCCTTCTTCTCCCATGCTTGTGTAGGAGCATCAAACATCAAAAACACACACATAGCAGATCGCTCAAGATGCTTGCAACTTTAATTAGTTGTGTATCAAACCCTAATTACAAATTAATTGCACATCTCAAATGATCAAATATAAGCAGTTATGTTTCTATGCCATAACTGAAGTGTTGTGATTTGGACCTGGGTGATGATGGGAGGCTGATGGAAACCAACATGAACGTTTCATGTTTGACCTCCACACAGATGCATATGAATGCTCCGGTAGAGCAGGTCTGTGAATGGAGTCACACTCTCCGACTGCGTTCCTCCTGTTTTCCCAAGCATAAAAGGATAGGTTGAATATTTTGAAGTGAGGTTTTATGAGGAACATATCAATAGTCAATGTTTTAACAACAGGAGATGGTGGTCGGCACAGGAACTGAAGCTCTTATCTATGAATAAAAAGGTTCCAATTATTGAACACACTTAAACTGATAAATGTTTTTAAGTGGGCATTTTTGAAGTGGCTAATATAGTTTTTCTGCTGGCCTCCTCCCCAGCACACTTAATATGGATAACTATACAACCACACTTCAAGTAGTTCATAACCATCCTTCCAAAGCATTAAACGAAAACAAATGTGTTTTGAAGCTTCAAATGTATTGCTTATGTTTTTCTTTTGTTTTTAGGTTGAGGAAAGTGAAAACGAGTGGTCGGTCCCCCACTGCTTCACCATCTACTCCGCTCAGAGGACCATAGTTGTGGCTGCCAGGTGAGACTGGGAAAGAAGAGTAAAGTCTATTAAAGCAGGGGTTCCCAAACTTTTCAGCCCGCGACCCTCAAAATAACAGTGCCAGAGACTGGCGACCCCTGTCAAGAAGCATATAGAACAAACAATGGATGTATTTTATGAACATTTATCCATGCTGAAAGTAGATTTAAATATGTTAGGAGTGAGATAGAGATTATAATATATGCATCCAATGAAGCATTGCATGAAGTCTGTTGATGATCAGAGGCTGTTGTTGGGGCTGCAAAAACGTTTTTTTATTTTAGTTTTGTAGGCAGACCATGCAGGCCAGCCCGATGGTCACCAAGGTTCATGTTTTAATAGCATTTTTACAAAAAAAGCCCAGGCGAGCCTAACATGTGAAAAAAGGGCTTAGACCTCAGAGAGTTAAACTTGGGCCTGCGACCATAGTTTTACTGTATTTAGTTTTGAAAATCCACAGCGGAAGTAAACTCCGTAATAAATGTACCGGTAGTCTACATTTCATATGAGGTGTAAAACCTGTGAGGATTTTAAATCGCATTTGAACTAAATGCTTATATAATATGTAGTTGTATTTGTATTATTGATTTAATGTGTGAACGAGGCGATGTAGAGAAGTTAAGCTGTCATTATTAGGCTGTAATTTGTTATAAACTGTTGGAGTGGTAAGCAGGCCTATTGTTTTGGATATTTGTGGAGTTAGGTGGTCCGTGAGTGTTTTTTTTATTGGTTAAGTGTCCTTGGTATGAAAAGGTTTGAGAAACACTGCGCTAGTGGATTGTCAGCGGGGGGAGCCTCGCTGCGGGGAAATTCTACAGATGACCAGTCCGCCCCTGAAAAATGTCTATGCACACGTTATTATTAATAATAATTAAAAAAAAAAATGGATTCAAAATCAATTCTATTTTTTTATTTTTTATTATTTTCTATTTTAATTTTGTAATCATCTCGCGACCCCCACTCGGGGCGCGACCCCCACTTTGGGAACCCCTGTATTAAAGGACTACAAGTCACACTGCTGTGTTACTCTGCATAGTCGATAGAGAACCACCTACTACAAACACATAGTTAAATATCACGTTATCTGTGGTCTCTTCAAAGTCACTTAACCTTTCTAATGATGTCGTTTCTGCTATCTACACTATAATGAACATGCCTTGAAATAAAGGGATTCTGATTCTGATTGTCCCCATGTTTAATCCAGTGCACCGCTGTCCTTTCGTCTGTCTGTGTGTGTGTTTGTGATTTCAGCTCTAAAGTTGAGATGGGGAAGTGGATTGAGGATCTGAACTTGGCTATAGACATGTCCAAGAAGTCCCAGGAGAAATCCAGTATCTTCCTGGATGCTGGACTCACGGATCACTCCAACCGTAAGAGTTTGTGTTGCCTCGGTGTGTTACCTGAAGATGTGTCTGCAGTAACAAGAGAATCTTTTCCAAAAGCTTTTTTCCTTGTGATTGTGAAACAGTTTAAAGGCAGTTAATCCCTTCCTTCCTCCAAACAACTTCCTGTCCTGCCCCCTCCTCCCCCCTCCTCCCCCCTCAGGATCGTCTGATGAGGTTTCTCTGGAGCAGGAGTCGGAGGATGACATGAACTCCTCCCGCACGTCACTGGACAAACAGACACACCACCGCGCCAACACAACCATGCATGTGTGCTGGCACCGCAACACCAGCGTGTCTATGTCTGATCACAGCCAGGCTGTGGAGGTACTCCTCCCCTGCCCACACTCACCTACACACACATTGACATCTCCACACACTTCAAACATGTTTGCAAAAACACATTCAAAGTATTTCAACTTGCGTTTAAGTGACATTCGTCACCTCTGCATTGGTGGATTTTAGAGAATCAGCAGCCGTCGCTACGGGTCAACCGCTGCATTTCACCTTCTCTAACCTTTTCAGTTTCCTTTTAATGTCCCTCTTTTTCCTCCCTTAATATCCTGTGTTTCTACTGTTTGACTGAAGCATGTTCTCAAAGACTCTTTGTTCTTGTTTCTTATGCAGCTGATAGGATATTTATGGAAGCCCTGAGAGGCAAGTGACAATAAAATCTGGTAAACCAAAAGTCTGATCCTTTCCTGGGGAAAAATAGCCCCGAATTGCCCCCGTCGGTATGTCTACGGCAATGAAGTGTGTGCAAGTGACTTTGGATAAAAGCGTCAGCTAAATATAGAGTAATGTCACTTTAAAAAAAGGATCACCACAGTTGTTCTCACTTGCCTCTCAATATTAATACATAGGTATTACTATATAACAATAAATCCTTCCTCTGACACGTTCTCCCTCCACAGACCTGGAGGACTTCTTAACTGCTTGTTCTTCCTCTCTGAGCTAACATGCTAACACTTTCTTGACACCCTGTGTTCCTCTTGTCTCTTCACCCTCTCAGTGTACGGCTCTCCAGCTGTCTCTCCTGAGCTGCCACCTCGTTATCTGCTCGGTCAGAGCCAGAGACCAAACACCATCACACATGTTTGCTGGTACCGAAACCAGAACCTCTCTCTCACTGATTACCTGCGCATGGACCAGGTACTAGAGCCACAGTAGATTACTACAAGAGGACATAGTACTGTAGTATCTCGCTGAAGTCTGAGTTGAAAGCATAACAGCCAAGTTTGACTTTTAATTAAATGGAAAGCAAACATTGTTCACTTCACATTTTAGCCTCTATATCCCATGAGGTTCAACATTAAAATAGATTGCAGCCAGTGCTCTCAAATCAAAACATTCACTAGTCTACCCATCAAAACATGTCAACAACTCAAAATAGCAGTAATAAAATAAAGTTAGGAAACATACCAACTCAAAAAACTGTGAGATGAGCAGTCAAACATGGACAATTGGATTAGAACAAATTAGCTTTCTCCATTTTCAAGTGAGAGCATGCCTCAACCCTTAAAGTGGACCTATCATGCTATATTTGAATAATATAGTGTAGGACCATACCTAATATAAGGCATATTTATACTTTTTCTTTTTTCAAAATACCAAACAGATCATGCATTTTAGCCATGCCTCATTTTGCTCAATTTGACATTTTTTAGCTCTGTTTTTGCAAGGGCTGATTCAGTGAGAACAGCACCACCTACTGGCCTGGCATATGTACTACAGCGTCTCCAGTGCTTTCGAACGGCAATGGCCGTGGCTGTCTCCTCCTGATTGGTGGAGTTGGCCCAATAGCCGTAGCGCCACCGTCCTGACGTCAGGACAGTGTTCAAATCTGGATCAGTTTTTATCAGATCCGTTGCAGGCCCTTTTTTAGAGATTTGGGTATGGAGGAAAATAGAGAGGGTTGTGTTTTCTGACACTTGGTGAGTTCCCTGGAACACCGGGGACACATATTCATGTATAAAAGACGTACACAAGTGCATTTTGCATGATAGGTCCCCTTTAAACAACCCCAATTTATTCACAAACATTTTCTATCTTATAAGTGCAATATGTCACAACCAAGCCCTCACACACAATTCACTGCCAACCATTGAATAATCACTGTGTCTAACCTCCGTATTTTCTGTGTAGAACCAGCTCTCAGGTTACCTGCTGAGGAAGTTCAAGAACAGTAACGGCTGGCAAAAACTCTGGGTGGTCTTCACCAACTTCTGCTTGTTCTTCTACAAGACTCACCAGGTCAGCAGACACACCCTGAGATCAATGACTGCTACACATTTGAAAGAGTTCAGTTGGGTGAGTGTGTCTGTGATCTGAATGCGTGTCTGTGTGCAGGACGACTTCCCGCTGGCCAGCCTCCCCCTGCTGGGCTACACCGTCAGCACCCCCGAGGAGTCGGACAGCATTCACAAGGACTACGTCTTCAAGCTGCAGTTCAAGTCCCATGTGTACTTTTTCCGGGCTGAAAGCGAGTACACCTTTGAAAGGTATGTGACTTGTTTTTCATTCCCAGAATATTGAAGTACAACCCATACATCAGTACGGAAGACCTGAGAGGCAGGTGCGAGAAATAAAAGTTCTGGTGATCGTTTTTCTGAGTGATCCAACTTCTGTCATTTTTCTTTGCTGATTTTAAAAAGTTTTGGCAGGTGAACAGAGTATATGAAAACAGCTCTTTTAATATGAAAGAAGATCACAGTTATGCAGAGTTATTTTGATTTTTTTCATATTAATTCACCATGGATTTAAAAATAACAAACCAGAAACCAATATTTAGCTAGTGTTTTGTTTTTGTCATATTTTGTACATGAGTACAGTATTTGAGTAAATGTACTTTATTACTCTCCAACACTGTCAGAGGATAAAACATATTCCTCCTGCTGCAGACCGCTGGGACGTTTTTCACTTTCACTGACTGTTAACAACCCATATCGTTTTTTTCCAAGCTAGAGTAGCTGTGATATTACTTCAGCGTTGTTAACGTCCATGACGCAGTCAAGCAAAGCTGCGTGAATGCGGAAGTGGGCGTCGTTAAATCTGACCTGGGTTGTAAACACGACAGATGCAAACAGGACTTGAAGCATTTTTTTTCTTAGGTAATTTTGTATTTCTCCATTCTCTTTAAATGCAAGAGACATGCAGTGTAATGTGTGTCAGCAAGTTATGTTACACAAATGTCACGTGGTGGACTTTAAAGGTCTCCTATCATGCAAAATGCACTTTTTAATGTCCTTTATACATAAATATGTGTCCCCGGTGTGTCAGGGAACTCACTAAGTGTCAGAAAACAAAACCCTCTCTCTTTTCTTCCGTACCCACATCTCTAAAAACGGGGGAACAACGGAGCTGATCCAGATTTGCTGCCGATATGACGTAATATCAGAAATGTGGGCTGGCTTTACACCCACGGCCCTATCAGAAACGTTGCTATCAGAAACAATGCACAACGTGTTTTGGACGTAATATGGTCTTGGTTTACATTAGCAAGCATCGCTAACACTCAGAGCTAACCTGTACTGGAGAGAGTATGTGTAAAAAAAGGAGGAAATTAAAAAAGGAACTCACCTTGTGGTAAACCCGCAAAAAATTAAGCATTTGAGCTCCATACTGTTTCAGAAATAATCCTTGAAGTGGTTTGGAACATGATATGGCGTTTAATCACGGCACCATTTAGCTGTATCTCTGTAGAATTCTGAGCAGGCATTAGCTCCCCCTCCTCTTTTTTTTTTCAAGCTAAGGACCCAGAATCAGCAGTTCTCTAACAGGGCTGAAATAGAGGGATAGAATCGAATAGAATGGGAGGGATGAAACCCCTCTTTAATGATCACACATGCAGAGCACACAGCACACAGTGACATGTGGCCTCTGCATTTAACCCATCCTAGTACCAGGAGTCTAGTACTCGGAGCAGTGGGCAGCTATTGTACAGTGCCCGGGGAGCAATGGGAGTGGGGGGGTGTCCGGTGCCTTGCTCAAGGGCACCACGGCAGGAGATGAACTGGGACTTCTCCAAGTAGCAGTCCACACTCCATATTTAGGTCTGTTCGGGGACTTGAACCGGCAACCCTACGGCTCAGATATGAGGGATGTCTAAAATGCATGATCTGTTTGGTATTTTGAGCAAAATACATCAAAGACATGTTTTTGATATATTTCTATATATCTGAGACCTATAATATATGCCTAAAAATAGCATGATAGGAGATCTTTAAGGTCTTGTGGCTGAAATGGGTATTACAACAAGACTCAAATATCTTGATAACTAGGGATGCTCCGATCGATCGGTCACCGATCGAGATCTGCCGATACTCACTCTCTACCGATCGATCGGTGCTCTCTAAACATGCCGATCGCGAGGGCCGATCGCATGACGTAAAATACATGACACTTTTCTCTGTACGCGGCAAAACAAGCTCGCCAAAATGGCTTCACCGGTCTGGCATTATTTTAAGGTGTCCGAAAAAGACAGTAAAATAGCGGTATGCAACGTGTGTGTGAAGCAGAAACCCTGCAGCTCCGCCCGCTGTGACGGGCGGTGTGAGCGGAGCGAAACACACAAGAGTTAGACCTAACACACTTAGCTATTTTATCTACCTCTGGAACAAGCTAAACTAGTTATAAATATGTTTATTCTTCACTGTCGGCCTCACACATTACTGGATCAGCGAGCTGCATGAGACGATACTGACGGGCTGTCAGGAGACGGAGAGAGGGGGAGAGAGCTTGCTAATTTCTCCCGTGGTATTATCCAAAGTGAATGTAAACTTGAATAATATACATCATTTGAATGTAATAATTAAGTTGATTGTTGTTTGTGGAAGCTCCAGTGAATGAGCATTAACTGAGTTTTAAACATCACTTTAAATGGAAGATTTAAAGTGATGTTTAAATCTTCCATTTAAGCCCCGCCCACTCGATCGGATCGGCAATCGGTATTGGCAGATACTGATTCCGGCGATCGGCGATCGGCCCCAAAATTGGCGATCGGAGCATCCCTATTGATAACCTTTCCCTGCTGAACAGATGAAAAATGTACCTGTCCTTAAGTCACAGGAGAGGAATATTTTAGATCACCAGAATATTTGTTCTGACTGGACTCTCAGGGCTTCCCGAGGTCAGCCTTAAAGTGGCAGAGGAAGCATTTTTAAACCTTGTCTGGTGTGTTCACAGATGGATGGAGGTGATCAAGAGTGCAGCCAGCACCACAGGCCGGATGAGCCTGCTCATACCCAAAGGAGGTCCCATGGAGATAAACGGAAACTGATTCTGACAGGGTGCACCTGGGGGCTGGGCCCCCGGGACATCAGGAAACCATCCTTTTCAAGTGAAGATTTGGACACTAACAACTGGAGACTGGAAGATACTGCCAGTTTAAGTGTTAACATTCAGCCTAAGGATTCAATTATAATGGTTCTATGCATTTCTTTTGTTGATAAATGATAACATTTTCACAGTTAACAGGATATTATGAAAGGGAGACATGTACATTTTGATCAGTTTTTGCATGTGTAGCGCCCAATTAGGCTGTTTGCACAGGATGATGGGAAATAATGTTATATGGGACCAAGGCTAACTCAAAGGGCTACACTTTAGGCTTTTCTGAAGGACTTTACTCTTTAGATGACTGAAGCTTTGTTGGGAACAGAGGATTTACAGTATGTGGAAAATGAAGGTACATGATGGTATGTGCTGTGTGCATTGTACTCTGAAAGGGTTAGTGTGAGAGATGAAGGTGAGCAGAAAGTTCATGGGATGTTTGAAAAGGGTTTCCGAGTAGAAGTGATACATTCATGGAGATGCATTAGATGTTTCGATAAATTCATGCTGCTCACACAATCTGGTTTCAACATTTCTGAGAGTTTTAAGAATAAACCTGCATGAACTATTAGAATAAGCAGTGTATGAGGCTTAATGTTCCTGATGAAGGGAGCATACAGAGGATGGTTTAAAGGGAGTTGTTCTGTTTGGATCTCCTGATTAGTTGGACAGCGTTATGGCCAGTTTGGTGCTACAAATCTCTCCTTGACAGAAAATGTATCCTGTTTTTATTTTTGCATAGGTTCGAGAAACAGCTTCGAGAAATATTGTACAGATATCACTCTGCAGATTTTCCGTGGAAAAGCAAACCAGAAGAACATATTATGAAGTAATCGTACTTGGTGATGTTTGACTGTTTTAGACAAATGGGAGCTGATTTATGGGAGACCCACATGATGCTTATTTAGCGCGCTATATGGTACTATTTGGTTTATTTTTTTTGTATGAAGACTGGAATCTTTACCCTGTGTGTGTGTGTGCAGAAAAGCCACTGGAGCTGTTATGTAAGGTGATGGATAATCTCCAAACCTGACCTTCTGTGTGTGTGAGGGCCTGACTGTTGCACAGTTAACTTACAGTACGGTATTCCTATTTATTGTTTAGCATGTCATCAGGGTTGTGCTCCTGAATGCCTCCCATGTACTCTTCATGTTATTCCATTGGAAAGCTAACAAATAAAAGATAATTTCAATCAGACTTTCTGTGCTGATACGTTATTTTTACATACTTCTACGTCTTGCAGTTCTATCTGAAAACTGCTCGGAGCATTAAAACGAAAAAAACTGAATCACCAAAATCTTTGTCGTGCACTTTCGAACAACTTAAAATGCGAAGTTCCACTATCGTTGATTAAACGGACCATACAGGTTTATCAAGACAAGTAAAGTTATTTTAATTCAATAAAGTACCAGATCCTTTAGGTAAAAGTCCTAAACCACACTGTAAAAGGACTTCAATGTGAAGGTCCTGCATTGAAAACATTTCTATGCAAGTTTAATCATAAAAAAGGTACACAAAGTTAAAGTACTCAAATATGAAAAATACAAAAATAAATATCAGAAAATGTTGAGACTACCTACAGTGGAAAGTGTGACAATCCAAAGACAAGCAGCAAATCTGCATGTTGTATAAGTGGGAATCATGAAGTCATTGCTACTTAACAAAATCCATGAAACTATCCACGTCCAGTCATTGATTAATTAACTGCAGCTAGCGATTATAGCTGCACTGTTTCTCATCTGTGAAATGTGTCTTAGAATAAGGAGAAATGTATAAAACACATTTTGCATTGGTATACACACGTGTGGTAGTATGTGTCTGCAGTGGTTGAATAGTCAGAAATCCTTTATTCGTCCCACAGCGGGGAAATGTACTCTTATTATAAATAATGATATACATACAGCACATTACAGTACATTTACTTCAGTTATGGAAGTGTGTCCTGTATTCTGATGACTGAACTTGATTGAGTATTTTTGCATTATGAGTTTTGCACACTGAGCTAAAGCAGTTAAATATTGTATCAAGACCTCAGCTGACACTTTGGAGAATGTAATGTTGCTTTAGGGTTTTGTGCTGCGAAGGTATTTTTAAAAGAAGGTAACGAATAGTGAAAATAAATGGCACTGAGCCTTGTCATGGTCAAGTTGTCAGTCACAGTTTAAAGTGTTCAGATGTGTAGAGTGTGTTGAGCGTTCATAAACAAAGCAGGGCATTCTTCAGGCATGTCCAAACAGCGTGACTGGGTGGAGCGGCTTCCCCAGAACCACAAAGTGACTCGTCTGCCAAGGAAGTCTTTTTTCTGTTGGGGAGTGGAGAAGGTGTGCAGCTGCTCACTGTCAGAGTGTTGGGCTTAAAAACAACATGGCTCAGCAGAAATGGATTTTAACTTGATATGTTTAGTCCACTACCTTTATCTCACAGGTCCAGTTAAAAGACCGTTTGCAGATAACAATTTCATAAGCACATCAAACATGATGAATACTTTGTGACAGAATGCTATGTGTTGGTTTCAAATCCTTATCACAGTGCTGTAATCACTGCACTGTCACTGGATTCGTGTCAGAGGGAACAAATAATATCTGACCTTCCTCTTTTCACAACAAAATAATGAGTATGCAGTCACCATGTGACAGTGTGTTTTCCCCTTTATATATAGTCTATGGTTTTCACCCTATTTCCTCCTTAAAAAAAGCAAACACGCATAGTGCTTTTAATAAATGCTGACTCACCTAAATTTACCACCAGTGTTACAAAATCTGCCACTGATAAAAAAAGGTATATCTCATGTTTAACCAGGCTAGCTGTTCCCCTTGTCTCCAGTCTTTAGATAAACTAACATCTGCTGGTGTATAGTATACAAGCAGTGTTGGAAGAAGTACTAAATTCCTTTGCTTGTGTACTAGTGAAAGTAAAAATACTGTTGTCGTAAAATAATCCATTGGAAGTAAAAGTCCTCATTTCAAAATATTACTTAAGTTAAAGTAGAAAAGCATTAGCTTCAAAATGTACTTAAAGTACAAAGAGTACTTATATGACCCATTTCAGAATAATATAAAATACAGAAGTATTATCAGCTAAATGTACTTCAAGTATCAAAAGTAAAAGTACTTTTTATGTTAGAGCTTTTTATTATTGTAGTTTGACAATGTGGACCAAATGTAATTCACTAGAAAGACTGTAGATTAGTAGTACAGTACTACATTATGCTATATCATGTGCTCCATGAGGACACAGTAGCTAGTAACTAGTGTTAACTTAAATTAGTAAAAAGTACAATGTTTGGATTTGCCTCAAATTCAAGAGTTTGGTTTGCTATGGTGTGTATGTGTGCGTGTGTGTGTGTGTTGAGGGAGGGGCGGGGCTTGTGTTGCTCTGCTTATCTCCGCCTTTGGACTTCACAATAAGTGCCCTTAGAAGGAGAGCCTGTCAGACTGTTAGAGTGGCAGCAAATCTTCCCTTCATCAAACCTCCTCTTCATCAGTGACCGTTAGTAGCCTATGGATATTATAATAAAGGCGAATTAGCCTGTTAACCCCGGGTAAGTGTGATTTAATGTTCCTTACTTTGGGCGCATTAAGTGTAACTTTATGAACTCATACAAAACTTTCCGCTCGTGTCAGACTGTTCCTCGGTTTATTTAACCTGCAGCAGTGCGGCTCTATTCAGATTTAAGGCGATGTCTACAAACTAATCCAGTGTTTGTTATGCAGGAGATAATCTCCATACATCTTCCCTCCGACTAGACAGGGGCAGAGGTAGGGGGCTGTGCCGGGAAGAAGCGGTGCGGCGAGGAGGAGCGCAGCGCGGTCCCGGTGGATGCGACAGCGGCATGGAGATGTTGCGCCGTTCCTCCGTGTTCGCGGCTGAAGTGTTTGACCGCTCACCGACCGACAAGGAGCTGGTGTCCCAGGCCAAGGCGCTGTGCAGGGACTACATCCACTCCAGGCTGAACCGAGCCGGGATAGGCTGGTCCAAACCCGAGCACGGCCTGGCTGCCTCGGGGGGGGCTCTGGGGGAGATCTCCTCTGTGCTGCTGTGGCTGGGTGAGTTGTGAGGAGAGTCAGTGTGGAAGAAGTACTTCGATCCTTTACTTAAGTAAAAGTAGAAATACTTTGGTCTGAAAATACTTAATTACAGGTGAAAGTCCCGAATTCAGAATGTTAAGTAGAAGTATGCTTAATGTACATGTAAGAACATTTAAATGTTGTATTTTGTTAATATTAAGGCCATTAAAAATATATATATATTGGTAGTAACGTAGGCTACTGCAGTATAATGTCATGTGTTTTATATGTAAACAGTATCTGGTATTTATTAGTGTTAATACATGTAGTGGAGTAAAAAGTAGCCTACAATAAATGTTACGAACTGTTAAGGAGTATAAGTATAAAGTAGCATGATATGGAAATACTCAAGTAAACTACAAGTATGACAAAAATAGTACTTAGTAGTACGGTACTTGAATAAATGTAGGTACTAGTTACTTCCCACCTCTGGTAAGACAATGGTAGACCATACACTGCACTTTATAAGAACGTCATTTATAGAATAGAAGAGAGAGAAAGAGTCATGGTTAGTTCAATGGTATTTACACCAAATGCACAGTATTTCCATAGTATTCATTACATAAGTTTACATTTAATATATGGAATACACAGATGTCATGTTGTCGGTATTTGTATAAAGAGATCTGTGGACCTGAACTGCATTGTACATTTGATCAGTGTTTGAACAAATTATTCAGTTTTTTACATTAGTAAAAGTTTTAAAACCATGATTTAAAATGTACAAGTAAAAGTGCTGTACTCCAAATATCAAGAAAATGAACTAAAAGTATACATCCTGGTGGAGGTTTGACGTCATTATTTAGAAATGTGTTTTGGGATTACCTTTCATTTTCCCTGGAAGACCTTGAAGTGATTCCTGGTATTCCCCAGAAAATGAGGGCGACAGTTTCATTTAGGTAACGTTTGCTCACTGAGAAAGCTGATACTCCACCCGTCTGAAGTTTGCCTTTATCATGTGCGGTTATCACCCCACCTCCCGTTTAAATAGTTATGCGATTTATTGGAAACTCAGATGTAACAGACTCTGAGTTTGTTAGAAACAAACAGGGAGGATGTTTGGGAACTCTTTCTGCCTTTATAAACGTTATAAACTGTGCTCAAGACAGAGTTGGTAAACCTATGAGGCATAATCTAAAGATCAGATCGATTGCTTTTGGACTTTGTTTTCTTTAAAGTCTACTAGATATGATGTAATTCCGGGTTAGACTAAAACTAATCATCTACTGCTCGTAAACCTGTAAGAATTTATTTTTGAAAAATAAAATGTTCTGCTGAGAAAATGTAGGCCTATATATGTAGAGTATATTTAGCTGGAGCCAGCTGCTTGTTAGCTTAGCTTAACACAATGATTGGAAACAGGAGAAAACCACTAGCATGGCTCTGCCCCTAATAACACCTAATACACTATATCTCTCATTTACACTTTATATTTTGTTAGTTTTATTAGTACAACAACTGTGTAATGTAAGAACAGCACTTATTTTTGGCTCTACCAGTTAATGCCTACCTTTAAACAAAACCACGTTAGCTGTTGCATCCTGCCTCCGAATGAAGCAGCGTGACTTTTTCACTTGTTGTGCTGCTGGCTTTAACAGCAACTCTATGACTGATGAACAGAACAAAATAGGGCCATTGGGTTACAATGAATTTATTTCCAACATGGGAAGTAAACTAGGGAGACGTAGGCGATATTGACAGCTCCTGCCGCTGCTACAGAATTTATCCTTCAAAGATGGCCGCCCCAGAATACCTTGCGGTTCACTATTCAACTGACATGAGAGCGGTATCAATATTCATTGTTTTGGTAAGACTCTTAACCAAAACCAACTTTAAATTGAGACATTTAGCTTGTTAGTGGAGAAGAGTAATTATGTCAGCCAACGGACTTAATTTTGTCTGTTATAGAGCACTATTCAGCTAAAGCTAACTTTAGCTACCATAGTATTAGTATACCAGACTTAGGAGGCTGAAGCAACCATACCACTAACATAATTAAATCAAACAAGGGTGCCTTACTACTTCTTAAAAAGTAACCACAAACACACTATTTATAGTTTAATGAGTTTAGTCTCTTGTGTTTTGGCCAGGTGATGAGTTGGAGTACCTTCGACCCAACGTGTACCGCAACGTAGCGCGACAGCTCAACATCACCGTGGCCTCAGAGAACATTGTGTCGGATGCTTTCCTGGCTGTGGCTGCAGATATATTCTCCACAGGTGGGTCCACATCAGAATCTGGCTGTGTTGTAAATCAAGCCTCACACACAGACTGCATCATGGGAACTAACTTTAGTGCCTTATTATTAGGAACACAAGGTTGGACAACAACAAAGGAAGAGTATTTGTCCTTTGAGGGAAGTTCTTCATGTTGTTATCATCAGGGAAGGAGGAACTTCAAAACTTAAGCCAAATACAATAAAGAGATTTAAAAGAGTTTGGAGAACTTCTGTTACTGCTCCTATTAATGCTTTTATATTGAACAATTATAGCAATGTTTCTCTCTCTAAAATCCAAACCTTTCATGTAAACAGCTCTTTTGCAGACTGCAGGATTCTGTAGTCAGAGACATTATGTTGCAGTCATTACCCCCTCAAAGAACAAGAGAGAACATTCAGTCCATATTAGGCTAACATGTTGCTGGAGCCACTGATTGTTACAGACAGTTTGGACCCCACCCAGGGAGATCAGACATGAGCCTCAGCGGCTTTATACCTTCTGGACTGTAACAAAGCAAACAAACTGCTCCTTAAAATGTGTGGAGTCACTTTGAAATATCACTTCAAACACATTACAATGACAGAATTCTACTTTAATCCAAACATGCTCTAGGATTTGGAGAAATACATTGAAGTATAGGCTTACATTTCAGGTTGAAAATATAGTGTGTGAATGTGGACAAACAGTCATTCTGACAGTGTAGACATGTCACTGTGAGGAGGAAGTCCTGGGCAGCAGCAGATTACGTCCTCACTGTTCCTCAGGGCACAGATAAACACCCTACATCATACATTACACCAGAGCCGGGTTCTTTTTATTGAAAGTGGTTTCTAATGTGGAAGCAAAGTTAGAGAGCAACCCATATCCCTCAGGAGCTGGGGGGGGGGGGGGGGGGGTCAGAGGTAGAGGAGACTCTGAATGAATGCTGATGCTGCGCTGCCTGCTGGATCTGTTCACTGAAACACTGGGGGAACCTTTGTGAATATTAAACACAGGGGTGCTGTAGTGCTGCAAGACCCTCGCTATATCCATCTGAAGGGGGGTCCTGAAAGGCCCCTTGCATGTTTTCCTTTTTGCCCTTAGTAATTCATTGATCAGCAGCAAGGCTGGGCAAAGGTGTGTGTGTGTGTGTGTGTGTGTGTGTGTGTGTGTGTGTGTGTGTGTGTGTGTGTGTGTGTGTGTGTGTGTGTGTGTGTGTGTGTGTGTGTGTGTGTGTGTGTGTGTGTGTGTGTGTGTGTGTGTGTGTGTGTGTGTGTGTGTGTGTGTGTGTGTGTGTGTGTGTGTGTGTGTGTGTGTGTGTGTGTGTGTGTGTGTGTGTGTGTGTGTGTGTTGCAGTGGAGTTTGAAGATGGGCATGGTGTGAACAAAAGGTAAACTTTTTAGACATGTAATCAACATATTGGTAGAGAGAATAATTGTAAATATAAAAATATACTTTGATAATATGAAGAAATAAGAAAATTCACTTGAGTTTATTCATGTGAAATTGACCACACTTTATTAATGTGTTTATAGTGATTTCAATGTAATAATCTTTATGTTGAAAAATTCTATTTTAGATCTATTTGAACACATAGATTAGTTGTATGTCCAAACATTAATTAAATGCATGTGTACAGTGGTAAAATAAGTGTGTTAAAGATTCTAGGTCATAATTCCTAAAAAAACATTTTAAATTTCTTAGAATTTGGAGGAGTATAGATACGTTGATATCTATTCTGTTTTATGAATGAGCAAATACACCCAATAATATTGTGTATATCTCCACCTACTCTTAGGTACATCTATTATTTTAAAGGAAAATTGTGATGTTTAAAAACGCGGTGTGAAGATTGAAAGAGCAAGTTTTTATCATCCTGGAGGGCTGCTACAAAAGACACTGTTGAGTTGCATTATGGGAAACGTGTAGGATCTGATATTGTTAGCTCTTGATAATTGCCAGGCCTCTTTGATCTTTTATTACTGTTTTCTAAGTTTAATGCGTTTCTCTTCTGGAGCAATCTGGAGCAAAACGTTTCACACCATGTAGAGTATCATTCTGCAAATTCCAGATCTCAGAGTTAAAGAGAAACATGACCTCCGTTTATAAGATCCAAGGAATGGATGGCCTGACAGTAACAGAAGAAGATGGATGGAGTCGAGGCTCCGTCTGTGTCTGCGAGACGTGTAAACACTGCAGGAATAGTCTGAATCTCTAACTGTAAATGGTGCGGCAGCAGAAAGCTTTTCTCAACATGTGAACTAAGTTTGAAAAATGATCTGCTCACTAATCTAGCGAGGCATACTGCCCGCCCGCTGGCCCTGTGTTTGGGTTTCCTTCTCCGTGGGACAGACTAATGCCTGGCTGCTGTTTAGGTTTCATATCTCTGAAGAGAGCTGCTGACAGATGTTTGCTGCACTGAAAACTAGTCCAACTCCTCAAAGAGGCCAGAGTCACTACACTTACATTTACCATTTTCCAAGAACACTCAATTCTTCAAAATGTTTTATTATTGGTGAAAATGTTGCAATGTGTTCACACAGTGGCATGTGAACCCTTGGAGTTTCCTGGTTTTCTGCATGAATTGGGTCATTGAATGTGATCTGATCTTCATCTAAGTCACTATTATAGACTAACACAATCCGTTTGAACTAATAGCAAAACTCAAGTTTTTGAGTTTATTGTTCTTGTCCATTTTGAATAAATCATTCAATCATTCACAGTGTAGGTGAGACAAAGTGAACCTCTAGACTTTAACAAAAGCTAATTGAGTTAGGAGTTATCAAACCTCATTTTAATCAGTGAGACACGGTTAGAAGTGTTGTTCGAGCTACTTTGACGAATTGAAATTACTCTTACAATTTAATTTGCTATTCACGAGATGCATTTTCTGATGTGAACTGTGCCTTGCAAAAAGAGATCTCAGAAGACCTACGGTCAAGAAATATTGATTTGCATAAAGCTGGAGAGAGTTACAAAGTTAACTTCAAGAGTTTAGATATTCATCAGTCCACATTTTCTATACATGAAGACTATTTAGTACTGTGGCTACTCTCCCTAGAAACAGGCATCCAGCAAAGATGACTCCAAAGGCACAACGCAAAATATTCAATGAGGTAAAAAGTACTTAGAGAAACAGCTGAAGGCTTGTTGTTAGAGGTTATTACTGCCAAAGGACGTTCAACAAGTTAATACATCCAAGGGTTCACTTCCACCAGCACTGTTAATGTTTAATGGGTGTATTCATTAAAGACATGAAAGATTATAAAAGTGTATGTGTTATTAGCTTAAGCACATTGTGTTTGTATATTGTGACTTACATGAATATGAGATCACATTTAATGACCAATTCATGCATAAAACCAGGAAACTCCCAAGGGTTTACATACTTTTTCTTGCCACTGTATATCAGATAGCAGTATATAAAGGATGTCTGTACAGTATATGTGGTTCTGACTGAGGCACATGTTGTGTGTCTCCTGCCAGGTGTGACCTGGGGGAAGGTGGTTTCTCTGTACGCTGTGGCCGGAGCCTTGGCAGTGGACTGTGTTCGCCACGGACACCCAGCCATGGTTCATACCATCGTGGACTGCATGGGGGAGTTTGTGCGCAAGAGCCTGAGCTTGTGGTTAAAAAGGAGAGGGGGCTGGGTAAGGGGATCGTCTTCTTTAAACTTTACGTGTCTGAGTGTTGCTGATGGAGTAAATCGAGTGCCTTTATTTCCTCTGTTGTAAACTGAAGGTCGTATCTATGTAAAATCAATATATTTGACCATATTGCTTGAATATTAATTATTTTTTGATTATTCATCATTAAAATGTTTAATAATATGGAAGCCCAGGGCAGACTTTATTCAACTGATAATGTACAATTACAAAGGAGAATGTGATTTCACAACACTATAGTTGATATATTTGAGTAACTTTTTTTTATAGATATTATCATGCATTATAAGATTATATACAATTTGCATTTCCAACGTTCAAATATTATTTCAAATTTGAAGATTTAAATGCAATATAAGTAATATACTTTCTTATAATATAATAATATAATATAAAATTAAAACAGCAATTGACATTTATTTTTCAAAGTCATATCTTACTGGACAATATTCAAATGTTAGGTCAAATGTTTTCATTAAAATGCAGTAAAAACACTGTTGTTTGTACATTTTCGTTTAAATGTGCATGTATTTAATCAAATAACATCTACATATGTGGGAAATGATAAATGTCATTTCCATTTTGAAATGACCTAATCGCTATAATAAGGTCCGCTGCCATACAATTTTCTCTCAATCAACTAGTAAAGAATTGATTACTGCAGTAGCTCGTATGAGGATGAAACCACTTCCACAGCTTCAGAACAGAACTCTTCTGTATAATACTGTTAATGGGAGAAGCCTGTCCTATCAAATCCTGCAGAAACAAAAAGAAGGAACCAGAACAGAACAAGGCCTGGCAGTGTTACTCTGTGTTCTGCTCTGATGGAAACAGCACAACAAGGGAACAAATGTGCCCTCACTCAGACTCATGGCACCGAGTCTGTTATGTTTGCAAGAGAAGTGGAGGGGGACAAAATGAAGAGCAGCGCATTGTATAACTGACCTCTTAGGCACAAATGAGGAACTCTAACTGTAATATTTCTACACTGGGAGATAATGTCAGCATGCAAAGCTAAATAACATTCTGTGATATGAAGGATCTTAAGAGGGAGACATGTTTAGTGTCAGAGCTGACACTAAACTCTGCTCTCTGTGGAATCTCACTGTCTATGAAAGACTTTTTGATTAGATCAGTATCAGTAGAAGTAAGACTTGCTGAGATTACAGAGAGGGCTTTGGCTTTGAAATAACATATTTGTGGGCACACCTCCTCATTGCATTCTGAGAATGTCGACAAATCAAAAACACATGTGGGATTTATAAGGGCTCTCTGTTGAGTGTATGCTCCAAATTCCACAGTCTGAATTCAGTTCTGTGTCCTCTCTGCTCTTCCAGGTGGATGTTACAAAGTGCGTGGTGAACACTGATCCCAGCTTCCACTCCCACTGGCTGGTGTCTGCCGCCTGTGCCTTTGGACACTATGTGAAGGCCACCGTGCTGTACCTCCTGAGGGAGAAGTGAGAGACAACGTCCCACACTGGATGAAGCACTCTGAGCAGCACTGTACACCAGCAGCACTCCACTGAAGCAGCACTGCTTTGGATTATGTTTACACTCATCTGCACTGAGCCTTCATGGATGAACACCCAGGCCTTCATGAGGACTCTGCTGTTCTTTCTACATTGTATATTTATTGTTAACGGTTATGTTATGGCACACGTTTGATTTGAATGTATAAATTACACAATGTTTTTAGCTTTGAATTTTCCCTGCACTTTTTATGCTGTGTGTTTTGGCAGTGGTTTGAATCCCCCTAGTGGTTGAAACGGTTACTACTGTAAATAGATGACATCTTGTTTTTTCACTTCTCACCTAGATGGCCTTAACCAACAGGTTAGTGCATGCTGGGTAAATGTAAAATACAACATGATTTCCTCTTACTAAGGCACGCTAACAAATATAGTATTTTCAATAGTGAAACACGCAGCGCTCACTCAGACAGTACTTCACAATCAACACAACTTTCTCTATTCATGTTCAGTGTATTGCTCTTCTGTTATTGCAGTAATGCAGGTGACATTTTATATTTCTCTGAGTTACAGCACTTTGATAACATTTCATTTATTGAGTAAAATATATTCATTCATTATTCATATTATCTATGAATAATTTCACTTTTATACGAACGTTATGTATTAGGAGTTTCAGAAAATAAACAAATGTTTGTGATTCATCTGCAACTGTAAATATTTACAAAATAAATGGTTCTTACAAAGATCTGTCAAGTCAGCAGCAGTAATTGTTAATTCATTTTTATTATTTATTTGTCTTGTTTTTCCACAAGGTTAGTAGTTAGACCATTGAATGGGTCTTTTTGTAGTTTCAAGAAAGGAAAGTAAATAAGTCTTTCTCCAACATCTCAGAGAAAATACATACATATTAGTTATTGTTCTTTTGTGGAAATGCGTTCTCTTTACTGTTTAATTTGATCAATTCAAGGCAATCATTATCAAATTCTTAAATGTTCTTTTTTATTTATTCTCATATTGTGTATGTCCAATACATGAAATGTATAGGTGACGTCACAGACACTACGTCCATTTTTTTATTAATTCCATGAGTCTGAATTATTTGACGTGGTTTGTCAGACTAAATATAAGCAGGTGAGGTTATTAAAACGCCATCTAAAAAGCAACTATTACATTTCACCGGTCTTACTGTAGGCTATTCCATTTTAGTGTATATACTTTTTTTGTCCTTTATAATACAAATCTGTTTCAATCGCCCTGCCTGTCTGTCTGTCTATCTAAAGGCTCTCGTAACTTGTTGAATGCAAGAACAGAACAAATGGTAACTGCTGAATAATTAGATAAGGGTGCGGCATTAGTATACACATATGTTTTCATCTGTAACTGTTTTCAACGGACCGAATACGTCAGCAACTACTGATTGGTTAGGGCGACATTAACCCTCCCTCCCAGCCCTTATTGGATGTCGTGAGAAAGGTCCCGCCTCTCTCCAAATTCCTCAGCAGGACTTTGCTCCCATTGGTCCACCCGATCGGAGTCCAGAGAACAACAAACAAGATAGGGTGAAGACCGTCGGGATGGATGCAGGTAAGCAATATTTTAGAGTAAAATAACACGTCCTTTTCTACCTTGACAAGCTAGTATTGTCGCTAAATAAGTGCAACAACAACATGTCATACTTGTCAGCACATTCTCTGTTCTGCCATGAAAGGATTGCCATCTCCAGCTGCCAGTCTAACACGTATTGCTTTGTAGCCTCAGTGACGTTAGCCTGCTAAAATGATGACTAAAGCTAACTGCTAACTAACATTAGCCTGCTGTTATTGCGAAATGTGTTTGATTCCTCACTTTGACAGCTTGCTTCACAGCCGTATAACTTACTGTACGGTCTCATGTGTTAGTGTCATCTGTTGTTTAATAAGTTTCACGTTTGATAATTTGCCTCCCGTCCTTGGTTTGACTGTATGTGCTAACGTTATGTTACGCCCAAGATGAACATCCAGTCGATGCACTGTCACCATCACATCAGTTGTTATGCTAGTGTTAGCACCGGGAATGCTATTAGCTTTGAGAGAGGTTAAGTTATATGATATGCAGCAACATTTACGTACTGTAGAATAGTGTCCAGATAATGCGAGCAGACTTATTAATTATTTTGAAAAATGTCATTTGACTGCAAATACATACCTTCAGTTTTTATTAAATAACCTGTATATCCCAGCTTTCGTTTCCCAAGCTGACAGATAATGTCACTGAGCTAGCAACTTCTCCTGTCTGTTGTTAGTGATGTGGATCTCATTATAGTCTGTCGTAAACTCCTTTACCAGTAAATAGTTACGACAGAAAAACAACTTTTAAAATATTTAACATTCTTTCTTAAAAGGAAATTAACCCTTTAATGACGTCCATTACTATAAGGGTTTGCCCTATTTTCTGTCTGGCTTTGAGCCACGTATTTTAACTGCAGTGAAAATACTGGTCATTTCTTTGGCAAATATTGTCTTTTTAGCTGCACTGCATTTTTTTTGATAACTAAAGTTACTTTTCAGATTCTGATAAAAAATGTAATCAACGACTAAATTGTTATTGATATTATGGACAAAGATACAAATTAATGATCCCCTAGGGACATTTCGAAACCAGCCAAGACAAAAAAGTTAAAACATAAAAAGTTTATCAAAAAGTAAATGTACATATTAATGATTATAATCTATTAACAAAATATATATCATAACGAAATGGGCCATTCTGCATAATGATTATAACGTTCATGGTTATTTTTAGTACTTTTAAGTGTATTTTGATGATAATATGTGTACTTTTACTTTAAGAAACATTTTTGAATATGATTAAGATACTTGCGATATAGTTGTGTTAATTGACCGTTTTCTGACATCCATTCATTTTCATTTAGCAGGGATCATTCTCCTTCACTTGCTCCCTAGCATAGACATGAAGACCTAAGTTAATATAAAGAAAAACATAGATTAAAAATCCTAGATGCTTTTCTAGATTGATATATAGAAGATTCTTCCTGGAAGTCACTTCTCAAGCTACTAATGTCTACCACACCTTTACTCCCTGACAAACAGAATCACTTGTAAGTGCTTATCGGATAACAACCTTTCTCCTCAGTGATCTCTCACACGTATTACATTTTACTCTGTCCTCTCTTGCAGCAACCTTGACATACGACACACTTCGCTTTGGAGAGTTTGAAGATTTTCCCGAGACCTCAGAGCCTGTGTGGATCTTGGGGAAAGAATACAACGCACTGACAGGTAGGATAGTGGAATATAACCTGTGTGTAAGAGGAAGTAGTAGTTAAGTTATAACTTGAATGCTTGTCTTTGTGTTGTGGTTGTATTGTAATATGGTGGTCTCTGGTCTTCATGTAGAGAAAGATGACATTTTATCAGATGTCACCTCCCGACTGTGGTTCACATACAGAAAAAACTTCCCGCCAATTGGTAAGTGAAGAAATTGTGCGATATGGCTTAGTCACTAAACTATACTTAACGTTTCTGGAGATTTGTGTAATATGGGTTTTCATAATCATTTACAATTCTGGAATGTGTTCCAGGGGGGACAGGACCAACATCTGATACGGGATGGGGCTGCATGTTGCGGTGCGGACAGATGATCCTCGGGGAGGCCTTGGTGTGTAGACATCTAGGCAGAGGTAAGACAACTTTCCATTTTTATTTTATTTGTTTTAATTCCCTTTGATTATAGACGGATAAACATAAAGGTAGGTGACACCAGATTGTATGACTGAATGGCACTACCATGTCTTCTCCATGGAGTAGACTATACCATACAGAGCCTGTTAGCACAGGCCTGATAACTGTTGTGTTGTTCTCAGACTGGAGATGGGCCAGAGGCCAGAGACAAAGAGAAGAGTACATCAGTATTCTCAACGCCTTCATTGACAAAAAAGACAGCTATTATTCCATCCATCAAATTGGTAAGTAGTGAGTGTCAGACCCTTCCAATGTGACCAAGCCCTCACTCTGAAAGAGCTTGCATGACAGATTTCTGTTTCTGTTTATGCAGCCCAGATGGGAGTTGGAGAGGGAAAGCCCATAGGCCAGTGGTATGGACCCAACACAGTGGCCCAGGTTCTAAAGTAAGTTCTGTAGAGAAGATACAAGATAGTTTACATTTTATGGATCCAATTGATGGTTATTGATAATATGAATTACTATATTGATACATTTAGCAATAAATATGATCCTATTTTATGAAATGCCCATCAGAGCCAGAGGCGAAGTATTCAAATTGCCAATGTAATGCCCTAGAGATATTTAACTTGCATTGCAAGGATAAATAGCTCAATAACTTCAAATTAAGTGTCATATCGTCTTTTCTCAACAAAAGAATATGTTTACATTCCATGTTTCTGCTCTACAACAAACAACTGCATGCCTTTTACCAATTGTCACATTTGAGACAGATTTTCTATTGATCAATCTACTAATGACTTGATCACCACTTCTTCAATTTAGGTCTTTGATTTTATTGAAAATGTTCACACAAATACTGGAACCGCTTTCCAAACTTGTCAAAACGGAATAAGAATATAAGTACAGTATGAACAAGTGTCATTGAATCTTAAAAGGCCACCAGAACTATATGTTTACGTTTTTTGTAAAACTGCCCTTATGTCATTCAGTCATTGTGATTGAGACACACACACTGGATGGCATCTATTAGTTTGTATCAAATATTCTTTGTCTTTTATTTTATTGTCCTCTCTCACCATCTATTCATCCATCCCACAAACATTTAGGAAGAACAGACAAGATACAGTGTTCACGGAGGAGGTTCTAAGCATTTCAAAAAAATGCCTTCACAATTGAGTAAAATGTACTGTCTTTCTCTCAGGAAGCTGGCAGTGTTTGATACGTGGAGCAGATTAGTGGTACACGTGGCGATGGACAACACTGTGGTCATCGAAGAGATCAGTGAGTGCTTCCTGTTTCCTGAATTTGCATAAGCAGTTTAACTTGTGCTGCAGGTTAGACTGTGGACCACGCTGGGATGTTTACAGAAGTACTTAAGCTAAAGCTAATTACTGGTCAAAGTTTCTGTGTGAAAACAAACATTAAGAAGCTTATCCCTCAACAGTATTCTGGTGCATGTCCATGTGCAAAAAAAGTCTTAACTTTCCTTTAGTGGAAAGTTCTAATAGGTAAGAAGCTTTGTGTTCACTGTTAGTGTTTTACTCAACTGCTGTGTTTATACCGAATGCCAAGCAAATGTTCACGTTGGGTTACACTCGCAGGCACGAGGAGCACTGAGGTCTACGATATGCTACATTTGTATCTGCTCTAAGGAAATAACGACACTGAGATATTCTCTTGTGGGTGTTTTTATTGTGAACACACCATAACCAGGTCTGTTTAATCCTTTTCTGACTTCTACTCTACTTAATGAGCTGATAATGCTTATTCTTTACAGTTTTTAGGAACATAAACCACACACTGTATGTTTTATCTTTTTATCGCAGTATAGACAATAGCCATTAAGTGTGTTTTTGTGATCATTTTCCCTGCAGAGCGTCTGTGTATGCCCTGGCTGGATGTTGAAGGAGCCTGTTGTGAACCAGAGGGAGCAGGGGAGCTGAACGGCTGCCCGGGGGGGGCCTGTGCTATGGCTGAGGAGGAGACGGCTCTCTGGAAACCTCTGGTGCTGCTCATCCCCCTCAGGCTGGGCCTGAGCGACATAAATGAGGCGTACATCGGAACCCTCAAGGTGAAGTACTTCAGCGTACATGTATGACTTTAATCTTGGAAATCGAGTATCCCCGACACCACAGTTACTTTTGTTGTTAAAAAAAGAAACAAAGCTCACACAAATAATATAAAACATAACAAATGGTACGCTTATCGAAATGTTCCTAATGTCATTTGTATGTTGTGTTAAACACTAAATCGGCTAAAAAGATGGAAACAGGTTCATAAATAAGCACTGAGGCAAAGCGAGCTGCAGCGGGCTGAGATAAACCCTCTCGTCTCTTTTCACAGCAATGCTTCATGCTGCCTCAGTCCCTGGGGGTTATTGGGGGAAAACCCAACAGTGCCCATTACTTCATTGGTTATGTCGGTATGTCTGGTCTCTGTTTGTGAAATAAACACTCAGTTGTGCACTGCACACTCATGCTCACCATATTAATTCCTCTTACACCAAGAAAACAATCTAATGATAAACACGCTTCCTTCCTCCCAGGAGAGGAGCTCATCTATCTAGACCCCCACACCACGCAGCCTGCAGTGGAACCCTGTGAAGACGGACAGGTCCCTGATGAGACGTACCATTGTCAGCACCCCCCCTGCCGCATGCACATCTGTGAGCTGGACCCGTCCATCGCAGCGGTAGGAATGCTGGGGAGGGTTTTATAGCACACAGCTTTCCTATCTCATACTAAAGCTCTTTGTTAAAGTGTGAATGCAGCAGGCCTGTTTACAGTAATGTTCCGTAGTTTACTGTTTTCTGGTGTCCACCAGGGTTTCTTCTGCAGAACAGAGGACGAGTTTGATGACTGGTGTATGCGCATAAGAAGGGTACGTTTCCGAACAGCGATCTTTTGTTGCTCCATTGACTTGTCCATGACAGTTAACCCTTGTGTGTTACGTTAAAAAAAAGTGACTCTGATGTTGTTAGGATCAAGATGTCCTAAAAACCAAAATATTATAATAAAATATTATTTTTCACTTTTACTAAGTTTATAAACAAAATATTTATTTATTTTTTGGGCCGCCTGATAGCTCTCTTGGTAGAACTTGCAGCCCATGTACAGGTTTGACTCTGAACTGCGTTTCTTTAAGTGTGTCTTCCCCTCTGTCCCCCCTTTCAAATCTATTCCTCTAATGAAGGCTGAACTGGCCCATTTTATTTGATGATAAACACAAAGATAAAATGATCTTTTGTATACGTAATTCTAGAGAGATTTTTTTGTCACAGACTGGGATGTGTCAATAATTGGGAAAAAAAGTATTTTGATTAAGTTTTATTCTGTTGTGCAGGAAAATAGCCTTTTTTGGCCCCACATGGGAAGATGGCTCAATCTGGTTAAACATTTTAAAAACTACAATATTGAAGCCAGGGCTCTATATAAAAAGCCTGACATGAGAATGTTAGTTTTTTTTAATTGAATAGGTGTGAATAAACAAATGTGGTTTTAATAGGGACATGTTGTCATTAGAAATCTGAGTGTCTGTATTTTAGGAGCTGAGGTTGAACTTTGAACATTTGATTACTCTGAGTCACTCTCGTAGACATCCTGCTGAATACACACACACACAGCTGAGGGAGGGCATTCAGCTAGCGACTGAATATGGGGACGATAGGTTGAGCCGTGGGTGGAACGTTGCCAGGAGTTCAATGTAAAGCCAGCCCACATTTTAGTAATGATGTCAAGTTCTCTGCAAATCTGGATCACTTCCGTTGTACCCCCGTTTTTAGAGATGTGGGTCAGGAGGAAAAGAGAGGGTTTTATTTTCTGACACTTTGAGTCTCCTGACACACCGGGGACACATATTTATGTATATAAGACATCAAAAAGTGCATTTTGCATAATAGGTGACCTTTAATAGCCAAAATGATTAAACAATATAAGTCATATGATGCATAATGGTAAATATAAGCATCATTTTATTGTTGGAATGTGTACATGATAACATGATGGCCCTTCTCTTGCAGCTGTCCTGCAACAGGGGGGGCCTGCCCATGTTTGAGCTGGTAGACAGTCAGCCCTCCCACATGGTCAGCGTGGATGCCCTCAACCTTACTCCTGGTAAGTGAACTTAATATTATTTTTGCTAAATATATTTAAAATAATTATTCCAAATGAAATGTAATGTTTTCCTTTTCTACGTGTTGACGTTCCCTTTGCAGATTTCTCAGACTCCGACAGGTTGGAGCGGTTCTTTGACTCGGAGGACGAGGAGTTTGAGATCCTTTCCCTCTGAGGAACATTATGAACAATGATATGCTGTTCTCGACAAGCGGCAAAAGATTCTCACTCTCTTCTGTGCTTCAGAAGGGAGAGCCTGAGGGGATGAACATTAACTGGAGCCCTGTTGAGCGGCTCCAGCTCCGATGGTGTAGTCAGTGTGTCACACAGCGTTCAGCAGCAGCCTCTGAAAGCTCTCTGTTCCTACATTGAGACTGCCTGGCTGGAAGTCGTAGCAGGAGCTCAGGATAAATTCTGTATGCACATCTTCACATACATGTTTCCATGAGTCTTAACACTTTAAATGTTTATTCTGAAGTGATATGGTGCCTTTCCCTGACTCCATAAGTTAAATTGCCATAACAGTTTTATGTTGTAAGAAACTCGATGGTTTATGATGCCCATGGCTTACGAGGTTTGTCCCTAATAACTAAAGTCTGTAACAGCCTGTAATGAAACCAAATTAAGTCAAATCTACAGATAAGTTGCATTAATTACTCATGCAAAGTAACCCTGACAACTTTTGAACACACATTAAATAATTTGATTATTTATTTAATCAACACAGCATATAGACCGGTGAACAACAATGTAAGAGGAATTAAAACAAATAAAGTCAGAATCTGATATTTGACAATGGCACATCATTTATTCAAGTTTAATTTATTTAAAAAACGAGACTGCTTCACTTCCACAGCTCTCCGAGAGGCAGGTTCTCGGCTGCGTTGATATTGTTCAGGCTATGGGTCAAGATGTTCTCGTGCACATCCTCAACACTCTGAGAAGCATCAATTGCCTATAACACACAGTTTAGATCACGTTAGATTTTTTAAATTTTTTAAATGACACCTTGAAATAAATGTAGGATCCAGACCCCGCATCTTACCCGCCAGTTGACTGAGGGATCCTTCATCAGGTGTTCGAATTTCTGCTGGACCGCTCTTTGGAAAACACTAGTCTCGTATCTCTCTTCTCCAAACTGGCCTCTGAGAGCGGCCTCTGCCGGACTGAGCTGCAGGAACATCACCAGGTCCGGCTTCGGCAGTCCCACGTCAGGCTTCATGCACCAATCCAGACAGAAACCCTGAAGGAGAGAACATGTAAGAACGATGCTGTCTGATGAACGCAGAGTTTGAGAAGCTGGGGGGGGGGGGGGTCTCACCGGCTTTGCACTGGTGAAAGCGACTCCGGAGAACGCGTATCGGTCTACAACCAGAGTGGTGCCCTGCTCCAGCTTCTTCTTCATTAAAGGTCTGCGGTCACAATATAAGGCATGTAGGCTATTACTTACACAGGAAACTAATGACAAAAGAATATACTTTTTTCAGATTTATCTGCAACAGCGCAACATTTAAAGGGTCAATTTATCAATTATCCATCCATTATCCATCACTCAACACAATAGGTAGACAAATGTGCATACAGCAAAACAATATGGAGTGAAAGGAATTTTGTTAATGTGCTTACAGCACTGAAAAGACTAGTGTCTCTCTCCAGAAATAGATATTCAGCTTAGACAACCCATGCACTTCAGTCACTTTTAATAAGGATTTTTATCAGTACACAGTGGCACTGGGGGGCTCAGTCAAATAAAAATAGTAGCTTAAACTCAACTTTTTAACAGTCTAATGTTTATTAACCTACAACTCGAGTTGCAATATTACCTAACGTTAACTACAAAACGAACGACCCTTATAAATTGTGAATGTGTCTCTAAACTGAATCCTTGACATTTTTTGTAGAACTTTTTACAGCCTACATTTAGTATCATGGCACAAACACCCACTTAATATTCATAAAACCTTCATTTACACTATCAAATACATCTGGGCTTCCGCTGCTGTGACAGGAAAGGAGTCACTTACTTATGTTACTTATTGCCAGTGGTGGAAGAAGTACTTAGAAAAACTTTATTACAAGTGAAAATCCCAAATTCTAAATGTTACTTAAAGGGGACCTATCATGCAAAATGCACTTTTGTACGTCTTTTATACATGAATATGTGTCCCCGGTGTTCCAGGGAACTCACCAAGTGTCAGAAAACACAACCCTCTCTATTTTCCTCCATACCCAAATCTCTAAAAAAGGGGCTGCAATGGATCTGATAAAAACTGATCCAGATTTGAACACTTTACTGACGTCAGGAAAGTGGCGCTACGGCTATTGGGCCAACTCTCCACCTATCAGGGGAATGTGGGGTTGGGCCACGGCCGGCCATTGCCGCTCGAAAGCGCTGGAGACGCTGTAGTACATATGCCAGGCCTGTAAGTGGCGCTGTAGTCTGCCACAAAAGCAGCGAAGAAGACTTGGTTACCATGGCTACCCTTCTGTTTATTCTCCGCTGTGGCTTTCTTTCTCCCTCCCCGAGGCAAGCGTTTGCTCCTTCTGCTGCTTTAATTCAATGCAACCCCTCCCCGTCGAGGCAAGCACTGTAATTCTCTCCGGTTAGTCCACCAGCAGATGACAAACACCCACCTCTCCGCCTCTTCCAAGGAACGAGGGGACCGTGCGGCAGAGTTTCAGTTTCAGTTTGTTTCGCCGGTCAAGATGTCCGTTAAAGTTTAAATCTTCCGGACAAAATTAGAAAAGTGCCGGTCAAAGGTCTTCTTTGTTATTTATTGAGCTTTAAAACAAATGAATAACGACTCTATATAGGC
Organism: Trematomus bernacchii; assembly: GCF_902827165.1. Lineage (NCBI taxonomy): Eukaryota > Metazoa > Chordata > Actinopteri > Perciformes > Nototheniidae > Trematomus > Trematomus bernacchii. The sequence continues at coordinate 384,293 of NW_022987709.1, forward strand.
TATAATAAAACACGGAGGACGGAGATCTCTTTTTCTCCCCCTCTTCTGACAGCCCAGCAGCTGATCAGAGCGGCTCCCCTCTCCTGCAGGGGGGCGTGGTCAGCTGCAGCTCACAAAACAACACATAGAGCGAAATGAGGCATGGCTAAAATGCATGATCTGTTTGGTATTTCGAAAACAGAAACGTATAAATATACCTTATATACAGGGGTGCACATAACTTTTTTAGTGAGTTACTCAGATGAGTACCAGGAGACAGCGTTTGGTACTCACCCCACATGAAGCGTGGTTTTAATAAGTGCAGTCTTCCTCACTGTCCTCCTCAGTGTCTCCTTCACTGTCCTCTATTTACACTTCTTGCATGCTAGATGATGAAGATGCACCTCCCTGTCTCTTTTTAAGCCTCCGATTTGCTTTCTCCAAAACTTGTTGCCAAAACTGTGAAGTCCTTGCATTTCCTGAGGCCAAGTTGAAGGATCAAATACTAAGAAATTATCACATGACTTGATGACCTGATTTCAGAGGAGGGAAGTAACAAAGTACATTTATTCAAGTACTGTACTTAGGTACAATTTATGCTACTTTGTACTTCTACTCCACTACAGTTCAGAGGTAAATCATGTACTTTTCCTCCACTACATGTAGTTAATACATTTTAGTTACTTCACAGATCTGGATGAATGATGTGAAATATAATCAAGTCTTAAATCAGACTTTAGTTCCACCTGGAGTAAATTCACAAGCTACCCTGCAGTATACAAAGTCATTCAAACTCATTTTTAAACACTTTAATGATCAATAATTATAAAACATATCATATACATTATTATGAAATGGACCAATCTGCAAAATGACTACTTTTACTGTCGCTACTTTAACTAGGTGTTGATGATAATACTTTTCTAATTTTACTTGAGTAACACTTCATCCACCTAACCCTGTCTGATTTCAAACTCTTCCATTAACAGCCTGAGTAAGTTTGCAGGCAGCTGTGTGTTTTAACTGCAGCAGCTTGACCACAGAGCGTGACCGTTGTGATCAGCTGATTTTGCGCAGTTCTCCAGTGTGTGCGCGGGGCACAGAATGTGCACAGGGGAGTCTCCCACTGCAGCCAGTTGATGTAGTTTTGGTACAATTCTGTTGTAGGCCTACACACTGACGTTAACAGCAGCCCCGTCTGTGCACACGGCGACCAACTCTGTCGTCCAGTGATCTAAGCCTCTTTCTCCTGTGAAGCTTCACAGGTCCGTCGGTTATGTCCTGCGCGGCACAGCCAGCACCCAGTTCAATCAGTCATAGAAAGTCCGAAGATTTTTGCAGGGAGCGAAACGGCAAAGTGGCTGCTTAATGTCTTTGTTTTTTTTGGACATGTCTAATAATTTACTCCACTGAGTGTTGACAAGAAACACGTATAGACGAAATATGTGTTTTTGTTTTGATGACCTATCAGGTACGCAAAGGCGCGTTGTGACACAAGTGACGTTACGCATTTCAGATTGTTGCCGCGCATGCGTACCTGCGTACCAGTTATGTGCACCCCTGCTTATATAGGTATGGCCCTACAATATATCCTTTAAATATAGCATGATAGGTTTCCTTTAAGTAGAAGTATAGCCAGCTAAATGTACTTAAAGTATCAAAAGTGAAAGTACCCATTGTCAGGGATGCAAACTTGTCACCTTTCGGCGAAATTCGCCGTTTTGAATCCAAAATAGGTCGTTTGTGTGATTCATGTAGATCTGCAATAAAAATATTTTTGGGGTATGGGGGGGGGTCTGGGACCCGGAGTAATCTGCGGCCGCGAGCTGTGATGTGCCATCATGACACGCATGGTGTTCTTTTTTTATATATTATAATGAAGCACGAGCTGTGTGCTCGAGTCTTCCTGCCTGTCGGCTCTGCTCATGGATGTATAATAAGGCTCTGCTGCTCCGGGATGAGGGTCTAGCTTCAGCAGCTACATTACCTACGGGTGCGTTCGTTAATATTAACTGTGCGGTCCGGAGTCACTGTGGCACAGACTGGACCGCTGGTGAACAGCTGTTAGAACAGGCCGTTCAGGTGTTCAGAGCAGAGCTCCCTGTCGGAGCGGCAGAGCGTGATGTGCACTGAAAAGTGTTCCTGTCGCAATATTATCGTTGAGCTAGCTAACTAGCATACATTGTCACTATCTGCTAACGTTAGCTTTAGCCTTCGTTTTCAAATAGTTTTTTTCATAGGCTATAAACGGAGGTGGTATAAGTATAGATCTTGTACTTAAGTAAAAGTAGAAGCACTCAGGTCTTGTACTTGAGTAAAAGTAGAAGTACTCAGGTCTTGTACTTGAGTAAAAGTAGAAGTACTCAGGTCTTGTACTTGAGTAAAAGTAGAAGTACTCAGGTCTTGTACTTGAGTAAAAGTAGAAGTACTCAGGTCTTGTACTTGAGTAAAAGTAGAAGTACTCAGGTCTTGTACTTGAGTAAAAGTAGAAGTAGAAGTCCTGCATTCAAAATGTTCCTCAAGTAAAAGTAGAAAAGTATTCTCATCAAAATATAGTTAAAGTAGCGACAGTAAAAGTAGTCGTTGTGCAGATTGGTCCATTTCAGAATAATATATATGATATGTTTTATAATGATTGATCATGAAAGTGTTCTCAAAGCTGGTAAAGGTGCAGCTAGTTTGAATGACTTTGTATACTGCAGGGTAGCTTGTGAATTTACTCCAGGTGGAACTAAAGTCTGATTTAACACTTGATTATATTTCACATCATTCATCCAGATCTGTAAAGTAACTAAAGCTATTAAATACATGTAGTGGAGTAGAAGTACACCATTTACCTCTGAACTGTAGTGGAGTAGAAGAACAAAGTAGCAACACATTGAAATACTTAAATAAAGTACAAGTATCTCAAAATTGTACCCAAGTATAGTACTTGTTGAGTTTATGAACTTATGGCGCGTTTCCACTACAGCGCGGAGCACGGTTTAAGAGGGCTGTGACGTCAGCAGCCCGTCTTTGGTTGCGTTTCCACTTGGCCTAGTACCGGCCGGCGGGTCCTAATTCACAGTTTTTCTGGCCTCATAAAATCGTGGGTCTAGGGCCAGAGACAACGAGGCTGAGTCGGGCTGAGTATGCTAAACTAGAGAGAGAATCGCTGGCAAGGGGGCTACAACTACAACAAGATGGACATATTTGACCGTGATTTAATTGTAATACACGTTTCAAAATGATGCCGAAGTAACAACATACTGATACCGGTTAGTAAAAACCATGAATTAATGCTTTGACAAGTCTGCAGACAGACGGCAGGCGAAAAACCTTTTAAAATGCGTGTTTTCTAAATGGAGATTGGCTAAGCTAACGCAGTATATGCTCCGACCGTCCACACTCACAACAACGGCCTATACAGACATAAATAAAGCAGCGACTGTATTCGCCATGACACAGGCAGTCTGTGGTTTGTACTTGTTTAACTTTTGTCTAGTTTCTGAACATATATGAGGAGCTGTGAGCTTGAGTGCTAACAGCTAACGGCTGTGTTGTTTTTCTGGGGTTCTCATTGAAGATGACGTCACGGCTCCGCCTACACTGCGTTACTATAGATACTACCCCAGTTCCTAAACTGTAATGGAAATGCGCCATAAAGTGAGCCAGTCCTAACGAGGCCTAGCCATACCGAGCGAGGCCGTGTAGTGGAAACGCGCCATTAGTTACTTTACACCACTGGCTATACAGATAGAAAGACTAAGCCTTGCACAGAGGCATGAAAATACATTTTCAAAATGCTCAACAGTTCTGCCAAAATTATAAACTGACTGCTACACAATTCAAATAAATGCTTTTATACATTTCTATTAGATGTGACTCTTTGGCGTTTCTGTTATTATTAACTGCTTTAGTTGTTCTGACTGCTAAAATCCTCTGTTATTCCTCATTTTAAAAGCCGATATTCCGTGGGGTCGGGGGGCTCGGATCCTTGTCACCTTTTTCGTACCTGATGAGTTTGCATCCCTGTATTGTGCACCATGGCTATTTAGAAAGTATTATATTATATTAATATGGAATATGAAATGATTCCTTTTAATGTCTTACAAATACATTGTTTTGTACATATTGGTAGTAACGTACTGCATTATATCATATACAACTGTCATGTATTTGATATGTCAACAGTAGCTGGTAACTATTAGTGTTAATACATGTAGTGGAGTAAAAAGTACAATAAATGTTCCAAACTGTTAGGGAGTAGAAGTATAAAGTAGCATGAAATGGAAATACTCAAGTATGGGATACGTTTGACAGATTGGTACTTAAGCGCATTACTTGAGTAAATGTAATGAGTTACTTCCCACCTCTGCCTGCTGCTTATACTTTACTGAAACACAAAGAGGCAGCAGTCTTACACCAGCTCCCAGCGGTTGGCGGAGAACAGCAGGTGCACGGTGTGGTCCTCCAGGTCACTCTTGTTCTCCAGGTAAGCGCTGATCAGCTGTCCGATCGTCGTGGTCCTTTCTGGCCCCAAGAGACCGCCCCACAGCTTTATACGTTAATGTTGCACAGAAATGAAGGGGTATATTTGCTCTGCACACCTGCACAGGGATGAAAAACAACGAGCCACACCTACACTAACACAACTCCCAAAACAAAATTAGCATGACTTACCCGGGAACCTCATCATCTCAGCGGGCTGGCCGCTCTGCTGCAGCGCGTGCACCAGCTTCTTGCACTGAGTGGTTTTCCCGGCCTTGTCCACCCCCTCCAGCACGATAAGAGCTCCTCTTTTACACGCCATTACTGCGGTCTGTTTACCGTCCTCTCCCGGGGTTAACGAACACAATTCTGAGCTAAATCTCCCAGCTGAGCAGGAAGTTCCTTGTTACCATTTACCCGCCTTTTACTGAAGCAAAAATATCAATAAGGAAGTACATCGGAAATACATTGACGCACTTCCTGTTTCGGTTTTTTTTTTTTTTTTTTTGCAGACATGGCACTTTCAGCACATTAAACAAAGTACAGAACAATGTGTCTGTTAAAGGAAAGACAAATACCCATCCCCTATCCCCACCCCTATCCCATTAGGTCATGGTCAGAGAAAAAAAAAAAAATAATACAATAAATACAATTATAAATACAATAAAATAAATAACTCACATCACAAAGTCACAAGTAGCAGGAATACAACCAATTCACATTGAGTAGAATAATAAATAACTAAAAAACAATTAAGACATGGGAGAACAATAAAGGATACACAGAGTATTGGTCAATATGAAACAAGAAGAAAGAAAAGTATGGGACTCTCTCATCCCCCACCCAGCGGGCTCCACTTAGGCCACGTCAGTCTCAGGGGAAATAGAGAGTTTGCACCTATTACAGGACTCACTTCTCTGCGGAAATATTTGAGCCAATCTAGCATTGGTGAAGTGGGCTCTGTGGAGCACCTTGCACTGCATCAGGCCATGCCTAGCACATAATAGAGGAGGAATGCACCGGACCAAGAATATCCCTCCACATGCTGTCAGATATGACTACACCCAGGTCACATTCAGGACTCTTTAAGGCAGGGGTCTGCAACCTTTTTGACCAAAAGAGCCATTTTGCCCCCTTTTCCAACACTTTCTTTTGTCTGGAGCCGCAAAACATATTTGATAGCTTATAAAGTTGTATATATTGTTATATCATAGACAAAAACTACAGTTTTTTTGCATTTATTATGTATTACATTATAAAACTGTTAACCTCTAATAAGAAACAAAGAAGAAACAAAGAATTCTTATAAGGAGAATAAAAAAATATATACACAGGCCTACTTTAAAATAAATTAAACACAGCACTTGGGGAGTCCTCTGCACATTTGAAGAAAAATAAATACAATTTAAAATTGACCCACTTTGAAATAAATAAAACATATAGCTGCACCCTAAAAAGAGTTAAAGGTAGGGTATGTAAGTTTGAGAAACCGGCTCGAGATCGCTAGAATTTGAAAATACACGACCGGAAAAAATCTGCCACTTCCTTATAGAGGCCCTCCTCCAACACACACGAACGCGCACACGACCAATGGGGGCACGAGATAAATTTGTGCACAGATGGAAGGCTGACAGGCAGGTAGGCCATACAGCTATTTTAGCCGGGCCGGCTAAAATGATTAGTCGTGTTTTTTACAGTACTACGGTTTCCACAGATGAAATCTTTTTATGGATTTTTTGTCAAAGCACTTAAAGGTGGGGTATACTGTTCATTTACCTATTGTGAGTCGCCTCGGATAAAAGCATCACATGGAAATGTAAATTTAGCAAGAAGTGGCCATTATTACATTACATACATTACTACATTGCTGACTCAATAAACTACACACCCGCCAGAACACTGCGATCATCAGATGCAGGTCTATTAACTGTGATTTTATAGTATGTCTGCACTTTATGTGCTCATTTCATCATTCATGTATTTTTATATTCTAAAACATGTTTTCGATGGACGAGAGTGAAAATGGAACGCACACACTATTTGTTGTTTGTTTATGACTGATTCTATAATTTAGGGTGCATTTCACATCAACAAAACAGTACAAAGAAAGTGTTCTTTCTCAATAGGACAATCAGTGGTTCAAGTTAGTATATTCCTCAGTGTAACATATCCACTAGTTGCAAAGCTTAAACATTTTTATTTATTTTTTTATTTTAAGGGAAAGGATGTTTTCACTACTCAGTTTGTCAACTATGTTACGGACAAACTTGATGTCATTACAATCATTTGATTAAGTCCTGCACTTCAAGTAAAATCAAATTTGAAAGGCTCTTGAGTCTATTCTACCATATATCCAAAGATTTTTTAAAGTTTAAAAAATAATTGTATTAAAGTTTTGTTTTTTCATGTGATATGTTCAGCACTGTCATTAAGTTTAGGGATATTTTGTATTATAAAACTACCATACAGGTCATTTTGATAGTTTTAAGAGATGTCATGTAAAACTCCAACCTGTGTAGATATACATTATACTATAAAGGATATCAGAAGCACTATTTTAGATATTTTAAATTTGAAAAAATGAGGTGCAACATAGTTGACAATGAAAGTCAAACATTTGACGCAAATAACATAGTTGACTGGACACATTATTAACCATCAGCACTATGTTAATTTCAAGGCAGAAGTGCAAAATTCCATTGATAATGATGTGTAATGACGTCTACATGTCATACAAATTGTCAACTAGGTTACCTGTCAACTAAGTTACTACAGTTATTACAGTACTGGGTAACTCAGTTGACAGGTAACCTAGTTGACAATTTCCCTATTTTGACCCATCATTTCAATGGTAGGCCTTGCCTGGATGACCACATGTCATTTTCTTGAACAGGTTAACATCACATTTGCACATATAATTGAATTAAAATCATTAAACAATTGTAAACCATAACAATGTACGTAACATTGTTGATTGTCAATGAGTATATTAATTGACCATGTGCTATTATACATAAAATATTGTAAAAATGTAGAGGCCAATCACCACAGTGTGTTCAAAATGTCTGCCAAAGAGGAACATGGCATCATGTGATGCTGGTGACATGGTATTGGGACAAACAATTTTTGAGTTAAAGGGGGAAGTTCTGTTAGTAACATAGTTGACAGAACTTTTGCGGACATTCATATATTAAGATATTTAAATTATTTAAAGGGGGAAATCAATTAAAAATATGTTATTATTCTTTAGTATTTAGACTTTTGAAATAAATGAATCATTTTTTAAATTTACTTTAATGGTTTTTATTCATTATTTTGAATCCAAGACACCCTCAACTGAAAAACGGACATAGCAAAAACTGACAATTTAAGAACATCATGACACATTTCAAGCTAAATAAAGCATAGGATGCACATAATGTTTGTGTGATATTATAACATGCTTTCCAATAATAGGCAAAATATGATATTTTTGAAGAAAATAGTTAGAATAATTATAATTATCATCAATGGACATCAATGGACATGGAATGTACCCTAAATTGTAGAATCACTCACATATCAGTCTGTTCTTCTTCTCTGTCTTCCGGTTGTTGCCTATTTTGAATGACGAATACACACTACCGCCGCCTGCTGGTAAGGAGAGTTATTGCCACTCACGCATGCGCAGTTCGTACGTGTTCGGCTGAAGTCTTTGCGGTGTGTTCCAGTGCGACACATGGCCAAGACGCAGGAGAATTCGCCGATGCAACTGTCGGTGTCGGTGTCGGCGAGTTCTCTGGTGACGGCCTGGTGTGTCTGGGCCTTTAGGGACATTATTCAGAAATACCGTTCACACATGTGAAGCACTCTCACACACAACTGAAACCAAAATCATTTACAAACATATGTAAAAATCTCTCATATACACATATGAAACGCTCTCACACATATGAAACGCTCTCACACATATGAAACAATCTCTTATACACAAATGAAACGCTAACATATAGGCGGGATTTCAGTTGAAACGGAAGGCATCTCAGTTGAAAAGGAAGTCGTTTAAAAAAAACAGCGAAGAAGCGCAAATATCAAAAAAGCGAACACAATATTATGTCCGTTTGCGATTGTTCCATCATGTCTGCTCAGCAGCATGCACAAAGCTTAACTGAGGCAGCAGCGTTGTTAAATAATATCCTGGCCTCAACACCAGCTATCATCCCTCTTCCCGTCCCGTGGCGGGCAACGGCCCACTACAGCTCCCCTTACCCCTAGATTCCACCGGGTCGCAGACCGGGTCCGTCTGCGTATTATATCTGCTCTCTGATAACACAGAGAGTTGCAAGCAGCTATTGTCTGAGATCGCATGATGTAGTATTGTTAGATGTGCCAAGAGCAAGAACTGTCTTAGGTAAGACAGCTTTTATGTGCGCAGCTCCACTTGCTTGGAACAATCTTCAGCAAGAATTGAAACTGAGCAATCTCATTCCTCTGCATGTTTTTAAAGCTAGGCTAAATGAAATGCTCGTTGATACTATGGGTACTTGTAAATGTCTATAACTATGTAAATGTATCCTGTAAATATAATGTATGATGTCCTTTATTGTTTTATGTTTCATGTGGAACCTATATGCTGCAGGTCTCCCTTGAAATAGAGATCTATGATCTCAATGGGACCATCTGGTTAAATAAAGGTTTGAAATGAAATGAATAAAGAAACAGACCGTATAGTACAGCACAAACTGAAAGGGAACACCCTGAAAGTCCCGCCCACCTGGGAGGTTTGTGTCACAATCTCAAACAAAAGGTGAAGGAGCGCAAACGAGAAGAGCTGCAGCGAGAGCAAAAGTCTGATCATTGAGAAAGAAGAAACAAGAACTGCAAACAAAAACCTATGTTAAAACAAAGAAAAAATACTTATAGTTTACATGATTACACAAATGATTTGTTTGCAACTTATAGTTTTATTTTTGAAATTTATTTTATTTTGCTTGACTCAGTCTTTTTTTCTTTTAAACTCATAGTTTTGCTTTATTCTGAGAAAGTGTTGCTTTATCTTTATGATACAAAACTAATCCCATAAATAACAGTGCATATTTAAACACTCACACACATACATAATGTAGGACTAAACATGGTCTCTCCATAGGTGTGAAATGTATACACTATCATGCAAAAATTATGACCCTTTTATTATAACCTATATAGTGTTTATATTAGAATGAAAATAATACAATAATAATAAAACGTTTTAGTATAAGATCCTATTCTTGCCTCAGTGAAAGAAAAAGTATTTTCTTGAAAATAATGACTTAATAAAACGTTTTGTTATTTTTCAGTACTTAGACTTACATACTTAATATGTTGAGAACGTTTTTCATTATAATGACTTACAGGATATATTTGTTCTTTTACTGGCAGTAATAGGCTTACCGACTGTTGCTGACAAAAGGTACTACAGCGTTATGCAGGCAAGTCCACTGTTCTCATTCAAATAATGGTAAAGCCACACAAGACAGATCCTGAGAATAGGGGTTTATTACACAGTTTCTTCCTTGATTATCTTTACAGCATCCAACAGCAACATGTCACACTTTGCTCTTGTGGCAGTGTTTAAGAGCGTCTCCCAGTGCCGCCAGAACCATGTCAACATTGTCCTTGCTGCTGTTGCATCCCATCAGTCCAACACGTAGCACCTACAAAAACCAACAACCAGGTGTTAGGCTTCATTCACAGGACTTATGTGACCTGGAAGGCATAGGTTGTTCAAGTAGAAACAAACTGTTATATTTGATGGATTTTTGTCTTACCAAGCCAGCTGATGGTCCAAGCCCCCCAGAAATCTCTAAATTATGGGTTTTCATGATATAGGTTGTGATCTCTTTCCAGTCATATCCATGCGGAGCAACAATGGTGGTAACTGTAGGCAGTCTTGCTTTCTGTAACAACCATTTAAATCAGAAATTATAAATGTTCTTTCTTTTTCATAATTTAAATTGTTGATCATTATTGAGTTTTAACTCTACTGAAAAACTGTGAGAATGTAAATTATGAAACGAAATAATCTGATTTAACTTGAAACTCACTTTTTCTTTGACGAAGAGTTTGAGTCCCATGCTCTCCAGGCCCTGGTGGAAATACTCTGCCACTTTATGATGTCTTTCCCATGAATTCTCCAGACCCTTAGAAAAACAGTAAAGGAATCAAGACAGACACTCAAAACATTATAGAACAGCTGATGCATAACCAATCATTTTATTTTGTTATTATGTTGGTATATTTTTGTCACTGTACAAACTGCTACGGCTATCTGTACAGAGCTATTGAAGTGGATACAAAAACAAAACAAAAAACACCTCTTCGGCAAGGACAGCCAGACTCTCCCTCAGAGAGTAGAACGCAGTGACTGGGCCTGTGTGGTGATATCTACAGAGGGGACATGGAAAAGACAGACCATATTAAGAAATTGTGCAAGTACCGCTGAACTTGAGAGCACAATTTGAAATCTAATCTGTTCCTGTCTGCAGACAAAAATGTCTTACAGTCTGGACGGCTTGCCATCACATCCCCAGTAGTTTGCAAGCCAACCCAAATCCAAGAAGAATGACACAGGCTTTGTCCTGCGGCTGAATATTTTCTGGCTGTGAACAGATTAAAGGTTAATTACATGGTGTTACATATTCCTTAAAGTCTACTTGCATGTTCATTTCTCACCATGCTCTCTCACTAAAGGAGATTGGAGCTGTACCCGGAGGAGCATTCAAAACCTTCTGGGAGCCAGTGTATAGGATATCTATTCCTGAAAATAAAATCAATCCAAAAATTATTGTTATCAAAAGAGATTGTGTAATACAATGCTGAGAGAGACTTGAAATCTACCAGGATTGAATATGTAACCTTGCTGGTCCATGTGCAGAGGGGTCCCTCCCATTGAAGCCACAGAGTCCACAAGAAACAAGCAGTTATACCTGCAGACACACATCATAACAAGCTATCAACTGCCAATATAATTATTATTATTAGATGTGAGGATGAAAGAGAAATGAGCGCTGCATCTTACTTATGGCACAGCTCAGCGATGCCATCCAAAGGATGCAGGACTCCTGTGGAAGATTCTCCATGTGCGAGGAAGAACACCACTGGCCGGTGTTTTGATAAGGCCTGTGATGAGATAACAGTGTGATCACACAGACAGCAGCTTTTATGGAAGTCATTTAGGTAACCTGATAATAACTAGAGTCAGTGTACCTGCTCAATGTCTGCATTAGTGAGGAAGCCTCCAGGGGGCGCCACTATGGTATTTACTGTGGCACCTGTAGGGTAAACACATGATGTTCTGTGGTCGAACAACTGATTCCCTTTGCAGAGATTCCACCCAGGACCCATGGTGGAAAATCACATGTGTATGTACTAATTTATCAATGAATTACATTTACTTGCCGATGTATTAAATTGCGCAGTGTACTGTTTGCTGCCCCTAGCGTTCATCAATAGTCTACTGAGCGTGTATTTAATGACTTTCACCAATAACACCATGGTAAACAATACAACTTTCATATTTAGATATAACTTGAACTTATTAAGTTGAATTAAGAAGCAAATAGCCTAACTTGCCTTATGAGTTTGCCGATGTTTGATAACGGAGCAGGCTATGCTAATAATGCTAGCAATTAACGTTAACATTAGCTAAAATTGTTACGGTTTTGTATTTATGTTTTCATTTTCCACCTTTTGTTTTGAAATGTTTTCCTCCTTGTGTCTTCTCTGTTCCTTCTTCCTGTGTTTGCCTTCCTGTCATTAGTTCCCCTGGTGTGTCTGATTGTCTGATTGTGTTCACCTGTTGCCCTTGTGTTTCTGCCTCTCTTACCCCAGCTGTGTCTTGTCTTGTGATTACCCCTCCCTGTATTTAGTCTTGTCTCTTCCTGTGTTCCCCTGTCGGTTCATTGTTGGTTTTTCCTGTCTTCCTCCATGTCAGTCACGGTTGTCTCTCCTGTCTCCCTCCATGTGGGTCACGGTCAGTTTTTTGTACAACCCATTTGTTTCATGCCTTGTTTTGATCAGCTTTTAAAATAAAGCTCGCTTTTTGTTACGAGACCTGTTACCTTTTTGATAGTCTGCATTTGGGTCCTACCCTTCCACGCCATCCTAACAAAAATGTTCTCAATAAGGTTTTTGCAATTTTGTTTTACCTTGTAGTGATCACTGATTTACATAATTCACGCATGGAACTACAGGTTGGGGGTATTGTTTCCGCACGGACATATATGTTGTTGACTGTATTTATGGCGTGCCCTCCCTTTCGCTTTCTTCTCTTCCTGGGCTGCGACCCGACAACATGTCCGTTTCTGCTGCTCATTAAAGTTCCCATTTGCACCTTCGAAGCACCGCCTCCGACTCCTATCTCTCGACACTACATTGGTGACGCCGACATAAGTCTCGCGAAGGGTCCGAGACTGAATCGAACACGGCAAAAAACATACTGTTTTTCTCGAAATGCCGGAGATTTTTGGAGATGTCCGTGGCTGCCACGTGCACACGGACTGTGGCTCGGTGCGGCCATTCAGACGACGCTCGCCATTTCCACGGCTTTTCGGCACTGGGGGACAGCAAGCCTTCCATGGAGCCGATACACGACGATGCCTGGTTTATTCGGGACATGCGGTTGCATGTCCGGCTGCGCTCGCTAACGGCTAACGGACAGCTGGCGACTAGCAGCTAGCGGCTAACGACATCCAACTGTTAGCCCCTTTTTTTTTTTCTTCTTTTTTTTTTTTTTGGTTCCGGAGAGGAGGTTCGATCAAGTCTGGTCGGCCTCGTGTGGACCCTCTCGCTTTTTCGCCCACCTGTTTTTAATCGTGGACAGGACGACCCTTCCAAGTTTTTTTCTGGTGCCTGAGAGGAGGTTCGACCATATGTGGTCGGCCTCGTGTGGACCCTCTCGCTTTTTCGCCACCTCGACGGCGGCTTCGGACATCGCCCATGCCTTCTTCAGCCTGTGGGTGGCGCGCTTCTGGACCCCGTCTCGCCTCGACTCTACGGTTTCGGACGTCGCCCATGCCTTCATCGGCCCGTGGGTGGCGCGCTTCGGGACCCTGTCTGGCCTCTTCCTTCACCTCGGCAGCGGCTTCGGACGTCGCCCACGCCTTCATCGGCCCGTGGGTGGCGCACTCCCGGACCCTGCCTGGCCTCTCCTCTAACCGCGGCTCACGGTTCGGCTCACGGTTCGCCTCGACGGCGGCTTCGGACGTCGCCCCGTCTGACCCCGTCTGGCCTCTCCCCTGTCCACGGTTCCTTCCGCCCGGGGATGCTGCTCCTGCCCCCCGGGGATACCGCTCCTTCTTTCCGGGGACTTCGTGCTCGCCGCCGCTGTGCCTTTGCCTGCGGCCGGGCAGCGCTCCTCCCTGCTGGGGACCACCGGAATATTCACGCCCGCCCCCGTGTCGCGACCCTGCTTTCTGCGGCCCCCTGACGACGGCCCGTTCCGGCCCGGTGGGGATGCCCTCGCCCTCGTTGGGGCCCCAACCCTCTCCTGCGGCCCCCTTCCGGCGGCCCTTTCCGTGGCCCGGCCCTCGCCTGCGGCCCCACCCTCCTCGGCCCCTGTGGTGCTTCCTCCCGGACGCGAGGATTGTGTCCATGGTTGAATTCTGGGGGGGCTTGTGTAGTGATCACTGATTTACATAATTCACGCATGGAACTACAGGTTGGGGGTATTGTTTCCGCACGGACATATATGTTGTTGACTGTATTTATGGCGTGCCCTCCCTTTCGCTTTCTTCTCTTCCTGGGCTGCGACCCGACAACATGTCCGTTTCTGCTGCTCATTAAAGTTCCCATTTGCACCTTCGAAGCACCGCCTCCGACTCCTATCTCTCGACACTACAACCTTTTACTTTAATGCAAACGTTAACATTAGTTTGCTAATGACATTAGTTTGTGTATATCCCCCAGAAGGGTTAGACCTGGAGATATGCAGGGTGACATAGTGCCCTTTATACATCCATACGTATACATGGGAGACATGTTCCTTATGATAAACATAGGCACTGTGGTTTATTTTGAGTCAACTCGACATTAGAGCCCTGCTGCTGGAAATACTACCGCACCAAATGTGCATTAATCAGCAGCTGAAATATGAAGTCTTTCCTGATTGAAGTATTGTTTGCTGAAAGCTACAGTGCCCTGCTGAAAAGTATTGAGCCTTTTCAAACTAAACTTTGTATTCGATTTACAACTAAAGAATGAACCAGGAAAGTAACAAATACATCCAAAATAATTGAATTGTATGAATTGTAAGCTTTGTTTTTCTCGACAGAGAAATATATGAAACCATCATCCTTACCTATCCGCTCTGCCATTTCCGCTGCTCGCTCTCCCCATATACCGTTGACTGCACTCAGCACGCTTTCCCCCCCCTCCACGGTGTTGAAGATGGCACACTCCATAGCAGCGTGGCCGGTGCCGCTCACAGCAAAGGTCATGCTGTTCTGAGTCTGGAACATGTACTGGATCCCACTTTTGATGTCACTCATTATCTATAAAAGTAAGCAAACATGAAAATTATGTTTTGAGGGGTTCTAACACACGTCACCCTTAACCCCTTTCATTTATCTAATCATGAGGTCAAATGAACTGGCAACATTTCTAATAAGTAATTTGTAACTTTTGAGAAAACATTTCCTTAATTCAAAAATGCAAACATCCTTAGTCTCCTATGATAGTAAAGGAATACATTTGGGTTTTGGATTATGCCCTCATCCTTCATAGTCTCCACCATGTGTGTTACCTCAAATATCTCTGGATGCATGTGTCCAATGACAGGATTGGCCCCAGCCTTCAAGATCCGTGGTGGGACGTTGGAAGGTCCTGGTCCAAACATGTAGCGATGAGGAACCACCAGGGGTTTTTGCAGGCATTTTGGTGGAGGAACAGAGACAGACGACATGTTCTCAGCAGAGAGACGAGCACAGTGAAACCACAGAGCTGTGAAGCAGGAGCAGTGAGGCTGAGCTGAGCCCACCCCTCAGTCTGACCAGTGAGCTCCTCAGGTCAGGGGTCATCTGCTTTATCTCCTCTTCTGTCAACACATGCTGCCTCTGTGCCCAATCAGCTCAGGTAGCTGGTTTCCCGTTTTAAAGATAAGCAAAGTCACCCAACATGTCCTCAAGTGTTAATCATTGACTTCAGCTCCTCCAGTGTCAGGCTTAAATATTACCCTGCCAACAGGATGACATGTTTTCCACAACACACACGTATAAACGCTTATGTTGACCTACTGTTTTAATCTGTCGTAAGATCTGGCTATTTACAGTTTGTAAGAAACAAAGTTTCACCCTGAAGTAAAAAGATATGATTCTACACTGTATTGAAGTAAACATATATTGTTTGAAATGTTTTATGTAATCACAAACGGGTTTTGATAATCACTTAGAAAAAGAATGTTATTCTCACTTTTAAATTCACTGACTTAGAGATTCTGTGTTTCACACACCAACATTGATCCTTATCACCACTAAGAGCCAGATGCGGTCACTAAGTCGTTAAAAGACATCGTAAAATAAGTGAAGAAGAGTTTAAATGTCTGTGGGAGAATGGTTTAGGTGAAAAGAACCCCTGGGAAGGAATGTAGAGTAAGATAAGGTAAAGATAAACATTGACTTTTGACCTAGTGTGGTTTGGGGTCTCACTCTGTTCGAAACTCTGATTGACCTCGGCCAGAAGCGAATCCAGCCAGTCAGGACACTTGGAGGAGGTGGTCAGTTTAAACAGCTCCTCCCCAGGGGTTCTCTAATTCGCTTGGGAGAAAAGTGGGAAGGAAGAGATGACCCATCTCCGCCCCAAAAATGGATAGAAATACTGATGATTTTGAGTGTAAAAATGCTTTTGGGTTTGGTGAGTGGCAGGTCCTGAGAACTGTGTCCGTATCGCATCACAAACCTGAAGTCCAATTTCTTTTTGGTTTGATGAGTTGGCGGGTCCTGACGCATTTGTCCGGTGTTTTCAATTCCTTTCTTAATTTAATAGAGATCCAGCCTCATCCAACGAACGGCGCGTAGCAGAGGTATTCTACTCCAACAAGTGGTGACTCCCGACGTTTGTGAGCGGATCTCTAGAAAGGAACACCGACAGCCAGGGGACAGAATCCAGTCCAGGGGGAGGACAAAGAGACACTGTTGACAACTGCAAGCGCGCTATACACAAAAGGTGAGCAGACACCTGTTTTGAATATCAAAAATCTGTGATTGATTATACTAAAACTTTAGAGTTGTCAGCAGCGTTCTCACTGTTCTTAGTCACGGTGGGAAATACAATACATATTCTAGTTAAATTAGATTATTAGTGCTTAGAGTCGGGTAGTTCAGTCCTTACCTAAGGCACAAAAGTGCTCATAAGAGGCGGGTATTCAGTCCCGTCCTATGACCCACTAACAACGAACGCTGTAACGCTGTAACGCTGTAAAAGATGGGGTAAATTCCCCGCAAGTCAAAATAACATTGATTAATGCGGTTAGCTTGCAGTGCGTCTATTAACCTGTTTCACACCTTCCCCCCGGTACCGGGCGGATAAACGCGTAATTTGCAGGAAACAACGTCTAAGGAATCTTAATATTGAATAAAACTATGAATGTGTTATATCCATGTAACGGGAAGAAACTCAGCTAACTGATCTTTTTAATTTTTTTTTTCAAAAAAACCCCTCAATGCTAGCACTCAGCCTCTGAATTAGCCTCGATCGAAAAAAACGGGACCTACAAAGGCACTTAAACTCACTCATAACTCCCTTATTACTTATCCTAGATGCACAGCCAACCACTCGTTTTTGGTGTCCTGGAGACACTGAATCTACCGGTGCCCACCTCAACACTCAGTGATAAACATTCGCGACGCTATCAACGAAAGCGTACATCGTCACATGTGGAGCTAAGAAGCTAAACACGTAAATATGGCTTACCTTGGTCAAAAGTGGTCTTCAATGGCATTAAAACGATAAAAAAACGATGCTGCAGTTAATCCATAGGTTCATCCTATGTGTCTGTGCCTTCTTTGAAATTATTTCTGATAATCCATAAGCAATACAACTGCGTTTTAGTTTCCAAACTCCAGAAGGAGACATTCCTCCAGTTTGGTTTCGTTTTCCACACGCGAAGCGCCCACATTTTTTCTTTACAGCTTGTGTGGGTGTTGTCCTCCCCCTTCGATTCTATTGGCTCTAACGGTCACAAGGGTATGTCAACCAACCAAATCGAGCAAGGGGGGCCAGAGATAGGTCAAATCCACCCAAATGACCCCAGATGGCCCAGTTTTTGGCTAAATCTCTCTAAAAAGGTCAAATTTCACTTGTTTTGCATCAATCTTGATACAGGGTACTTATTATATGTTGTACTTTGGATTCCTAAAGCTTTTAGTCTACTAACCCATCATCCAAGGGTAGTTTTCACTATCCGTAAAAAATAATTTTTGGACGGACACTATAATTTACAGTTTTTTACTATGTAAAATCTGAATTTTCTTTAAAATAAAAAACATTTATATTGATTCTGACACTTCTACATCCAACTCACAGGTTTATCATTACTTTGAGAAAAAAGATTATTCATTTAACCCTTTTAGAAGGGAAGATATGGTCATTTGTTCTGGGAATGTCATTTTCGAGCCTGAGACCTGAAAAACAGGCTCAGAGTGGAACAGGTTAAAGGCTGCAAAAGGTGTAAAAAAGGGTTGCATTCCCCGCAGATCATGATAAGATTGATTAATGCGGTTACCTTTCGTGGTGCTTTAAATGTATAAAATGTCTGTAATTGTTATATGGTGGGTGATAGAGGAGGAGAGAGACGCGACCTCCAACTAATTATTTGGAACGACCGTATCTCATCACAAAACTGTTGTGGGGATAATCAGGCTCATTAAACATGACGATAAAGAGATTTTGTTGACTGAGTTTTTAACTCTTGACCTGAAGTCGCAATCACCGTGAGGAGATTGTAGAAGCCTACTTCTGGAAGTCACGCTATCTGTTGAAATAAACATCGCACAATAAAAATTTGCCTGAATGTGATATGATAAGGTATGAGAAGCTCTGTGTGATTTTTTTAAAGTCAAATCTGTGTAATACTTGAGAGACAGAGAGCAACGAGAAGGTGGTATAATGTCTGAGACCCTACCTCCACCCTAAGGAGATAAGGGCTCACAAATGCCACTTATGAGTATCCCATCTAATACTCCTAAAGGAAAACACATTGTTAGACCTGATATTCAGGGATAAGGAATGTTGGAAATAGTAATGGAAGATATTGAAAATCTTAAACTGGATCAACCAACCATGTTAGTGAACCCTGCTAATATGGAGCTAAAACATGTAGAAAGAATAGCAGCAGCTCTGGCAAAGACAATAGGTCCTAGCATGCAAGCACAGAGCGATAATATGATAAGGGCTATTAAACTGACCCTTTTTGGAAATGGGATTTTCCGTTACACAACAGCAGACTCAATTCAGGCCTTAAAGAACGCTTTACAAACAAGTCAGGGAGTTTAATGTGTTGCTATGTTGCTCATGTGGGGGCTTACACTTTTGGGAAGAGATCTCCACTTTCTCTGCTCCTGAGGTGCTGCAGACTCAAAGCAGCATACAGGGTCAAAGACAGGTGTGACCTCTGGAGAGGAAGAAAATCTAAATCTGAACAGACCACAGAGCCCATTAAAAGGTTTTATGGCCTCTACACTGAGAGGAAGATCTGGAGATTGTAAGGAACTCTCCCTAAATATTCACCCCCACCCAATCACCAGGGCAAGAGTGTGCCTCTCACCAATAAACGAATCATCTCTTAACCAAGTCAGATTTCAAAATAGCCATACCTCAAGTTGTTAAGAAAAGAGGGAGATTCAAAAAGTTATCAATAATTGCCCAGTATATTAAATAAATACAAACAGACACGTATCAATATAAGTCAGATAATGTAGACGAGGTCGATCATGGAAGAAGGCTGACATTTAATGCCTGATATATAAGTAATAGTAATAGTAAATATATAGCTGATATTAAATAACTGATGTATAAGGCTCGATGTTTCTGAAAATAAGAACACCGTTAACGGCGTTCTATTTCAGAAAAAGGGGGAAAAGGATAGGATATACATCAGACAATATGTATGTGAGATTATTACGTTTTTAGGAGAAATTTATCAATTTAAAATACTAGTTTTGGTATTTTTTGTTTTGTTTTATTTGTTGCTTTTAAGAGAAATTGATACATTTAAAATAATCTAGCTTTGGTTATTTTTTGTTTTGTTAGTTTGTTCCTTTTTTGTTTTATTTTTATTTTTGTTCTATTTTTGATTTTTATTTTGATTTTTGATTTTGATTTTGATTTAGATTTTTTGAGATGATTTCAAAACCATATTTCCAGCAACTTAAGGGCTTGGTATGAGACTTCTCCACACAGGCTGCTGACGTCAAAAGGGGGACCCGAGAAACACAAGGCCAACACAGCAGATTACGTCTGGTTGGAGGGGACCTCCCATGCCGTTCGCCTAGATGGAAAGGGAGACAACTGGTACCACTGGAGCCAGTCTGCGGTCGGGAAAAACACCTGCGAGGACCCTGGACGACATCAGGACAGAGTTGGCCCTCGTCGCGAGGACCCTGGACGACATCAGAACAGAGTTGGCCCTCGTCGCGAGGACCCTGGACGACATCAGAACAGATCTGGCTCTCGTCAAGGCAGTCGACCCAGGAGGCGCCATCAGCAGACCGGAGGAGGAGGATCGGGACATCTCTCCAGCATCGACCCGGAAGCCGCCATCAGCGGGCCGGGGGAGGACAATCAGGCCACATCTCTCTAGCAAGCACCCCAGAAGCCGCCGTCAGCGGGCTGGGGGGACGAAGATATGGCAAACCAAGATGGCACAGGGAACTCCATTTCCCGCTGAAACAGGTTGATATAGCCGGTGTGGAACTTTGTCTGAACAATCCATTTTTTTTTTTGAGGAACTTTCAACTTTATTTTTATATCCCATAATGTAAGGGATTTGTATTTTTTATTCTACAGAACTATGTGTTACCAAAAGAGGGAAAAGTATGATAATGTCTTTTCTGATTTCTGTGGCTACTTTTATTGCCATTTTGGTGACATGTGGTTGTTGTTGTGTGCCTTGTATCTGCTCATTGTGTGTTAAGACTCATCAGTTCCACCATTGAGGGAAGAGTAAAGATGACTCAGCCGACAAGGACGGACTTTTTTAGACATATTTTATTCTCCCTATACTGTCATAAGAAGTTATTGTTGGGGATTGATTCCTAACAGTTTAAAGTGCTCTACATCCCGGCTTCTGATGGAGTTATATGAATATTGGGACACAGTATAAATGATGTCAGTAGGAATGTTTCAAATGCTATATGTTGATCTCGTGAGGTGAGATCAAAAGGGGGATTGAAGTAAAAAGATATGATTCTACACTGTATTGAAGTAAACATATATTGTTTGAAATGTTTTATGTAATCACAAACGGGTTTTGATAATCACTTAGAAAAAGAATGTTATTCTCACTTTTAAATTCACTGACTTAGAGATTCTGTGTTTCACACACCAACATTGATCCTTATCACCACTAAGAGCCAGATGCGGTCACTAAGTCGTTAAAAGACATCGTAAAATAAGTGAAGAAGAGTTTAAATGTCTGTGGGAGAATGGTTTAGGTGAAAAGAACCCCTGGGAAGGAATGTAGAGTAAGATAAGGTAAAGATAAACATTGACTTTTGACCTAGTGTGGTTTGGGGTCTCACTCTGTTCGAAACTCTGATTGACCTCGGCCAGAAGCGAATCCAGCCAGTCAGGACACTTGGAGGAGGTGGTCAGTTTAAACAGCTCCTCCCCAGGGGTTCTCTAATTCGCTTGGGAGAAAAGTGGGAAGGAAGAGATGACCCATCTCCGCCCCAAAAATGGATAGAAATACTGATGATTTTGAGTGTAAAAATGCTTTTGGGTTTGGTGAGTGGCAGGTCCTGAGAACTGTGTCCGTATCGCATCACAAACCTGAAGTCCAATTTCTTTTTGGTTTGATGAGTTGGCGGGTCCTGACGCATTTGTCCGCATCGCATCACAAATCTAAAAGCCCGGGGTACCCGGAGTACTCTGTATAACTTGTATATGTGTTTGGTTTCCTACTAGAAGTAAACTCAGATAATTTGTTATAACTTTGATTCCGGTGTTTTCAATTCCTTTCTTAATTTAATAGAGATCCAGCCTCATCCAACGAACGGCGCGTAGCAGAGGTATTCTACTCCAACAACCCTTAAATATGTGTACAGTGTGTATAGGCTAAAATAATGTTTGGAGGTCTGCAACAGTCTTATAAAAGTTGACCAGATTTAAGGGTATACATTTTATCATCAATAAGGAAAATAAGGCTTATGTTATCAATTGTGTTGTCCCCCAAAAGATTCAGTGGCTTTTTTTTAATGTATTACTTTTGAGAGTAGAATAGTTCCAGTACATTACAGCTGTCAGTTTGACACACAACCATATTACATATAGGCCAGTGTTAACAAAATAGGCCTTTCATACTGTTTTTTATGGGATTAAGAGCATACTGAAGCTATAAAGAAGAACGATATAATGTATATCTACAGGAACAATGTGAACTCCATTTGAAGGCTTTTATTCAAATAAAAAGAGCATGGCACGAATCATATCATATTAAGGTTTTACAGATGCAAACACATTGTGAACACATGCAGATGCAAATCACACAATCTGGAAAGCTTGTTTGATTTTGTTGTGATAAAGTGTGCTAACGTGGTCTCAAATTCCTGAAAAAGAAGGCACTAATAAGTATGAATTCGTTTTTATTATCAGTACTTTAATTACGTATGATTTCATTATAGCTTGTTGCTATTTCTGCGATCTTTCCGGGGGGATGAGGAGCAGCTTGCCCAAAGGCTCGGGGCAGAAGCAGCCTTCTCTGTACACCAGCTGACCCCGGACCAGCGTGGCACACACCACACCCTGCAGACTGAGGCCAAGGTAAGGAGTGAGCTACACACACACACACACACACACACACACACACACACACACACACACACACACACACACACACACACACACACACACACACACACACACACACACACACACACACACACACACACACACACACACACACACACACACACACACACACACACACTTAAATGTTAAAATGATAAACAAAGCTTCTTCTTACATTAATCAATTTCTTCTTTTAATGTGGTGTACCTTGTTTTTATGATGTATGCCTCCTTCTGTAATCTGTGAAGCATGACAGAAATGTAAATGAATACAGTGCAATAGAGTATATAGCTTTACTTTGTCCTTAATATATAAAAACTTAGGTAGGTCTCTTTTTTAGAGATTCCGAGAGATAGATTGAAAACCAGGAGCAGGGCCTTTACTATCAGGAGATCCGACAACCACATCTTTGTTAAAGTCTTTTGAAAACACCATTCTTGAATGTGCATTCACTTTCATTATTCCCTTGCTGTGTATCTCGAAAAAATTAATATTCCTAAAATTGTAAGTTATAAACATGTACGTATAAAGATTTTATACATTAATCATGTTATGTATAAATATAGGAACCCTCCTTGATTAGAACATATGGCATTATATAAAATACAATAATAATAATAACAAAATAAAAACAAATACAAATAACGAAATAAAGGCAAAAATGACAAAAGGTGAAACTTAACAGTCAACAAGAAGAGCTGTTGTGAGGTACTTTGTAATCATGTTATTATGAAAGGTACAATATATATAATGTATTATCATTATTGTAATACAAACTTCAAATTCTCTCTCAGGGTCCCATATGACCAGGTCAGCATCGTAACCGGGGGCGAGGCAGCCCTTCTGGTTGTCAAGGCGACTAAGCTGGGCTGTGTTCCGGCTGAGGAGCCTCACCACGTCACTCAGCTGGAAGCCTCTCTTACTGGCCGAGCTCCAGAACAGAGGCAGACCTGAGAGTGTTTGAGAGGTGCAGAGGTTAACAGGCCTAAAAAAGAATTGAGCTGAAACAATCAAATATTTCAGAATTTCCTGAATTCGGAAAAAGTAGTTAACACTGTGGATGAGAGTGGACCTGGTGTCCGACTTTGACCCCTCTCACTGTCTGAACGGTAAATAATTGTTCTGTCTCTCAGCTCTTGTTTGCCTCCCTGTGAACTTCGCCCTGCGAGTGACTGTCAGAAGGGTTATAGGTGGGAGAGAGCCAATAATCCAATCTAAAAGAACCTTTGCACATACATTTCCTGTACTATTACACAGGCCAGGTTTAAGATGTGCATTTTAGCCAATGTGTTCAGCTATCAGCAGAGAGGATTTATCATGTAAAGAACTGAAGCTGCTCCTTGAACAATGAATTATGGTGGCTGGTGCATCATCTGATGCACAGCTAAAAGCCCCATATGCATATTAATACACACATCTAAATGTGAACTGATAAGTCAATGACCGTTGACTATTTTCAGACAGAACATGATGTCAAATCAAACAAGTACCAACAATGAGGGTTATAACAAGGTAAACCCAACCAACAAAGTTTGAGTGCATCCTGGCAACTCTGTCTCCTAAAAACTACTTTCCCATACAACAAAGGTGCATTATACAGCATATTCAGATGATCAGAGCTTCTAGCTGAAAACAGGTGTCTGCTGTCTGCTGCCATAAAAACAAAACAATTACCTTAAAGATGCTAAAACACTATAATTTAATCAATAATTTGCATTTTGACATCCTGGACGATGGCTGAATCTGTGTGCAGTTTGCAATGCAATGCAACTGTTAATGGAGTTTGGGTATAAACAGTCTCAAATCATTGGAATATAATGATATTATTTTATGATGCATTAGGTTTGCAGTAACAGTGGTGCCAGGTTAGTTGCTCCAGGTGATGAAAAACATACAATATGTTATTCATTTATTGTAATACACTGTATTATTAATAGTGCAGTTACCAAATTGTAGAGAGGAAATTCCTCCCCATGCCTCAGTAAAGTCTCCTCTCTCCAGTTTCTTCAGATCGGGGGTGCAGGGGGAATGATCCGACACCACCATGTCAATCTGCCCAGCTTTCAGTGCAGACCATAACTGCTCCTGTGAGGACAAAAGCAATCCCAAGTGAACAAAGAATAAAATAGAAAGTGCAGTGAAGTTGTTGTTGTTGAGGTGTTGATCCACTGTGCATCCGCTTGTGTTTACCTGGTTAGCAGATCCTCGGATGGGGGGGCAGCACTTGAACTGTGTGGCGCCTGCAGGTATGTTCTCAGCACACAGGCTGAGGTAGTGGTGGGTGGTCTCCACGGTCAGGGGCGCTCCGGCCTGCCGCGCAGCCTGGATCAGCTTCAGAGGCTCTGCAGAGGACAGGTGCACGATGTGGCAGCGCACCCTGGAGCAGAGAGGTTAGCTCAGTGTAGCATCAAAGCTACATTCACAACCACATGCTGCCCAGAATGATCTTCTATGATTTAAAGGTTATTTTATTCTTACTGGAACTCGAGGCAGAGTTCTGTGACGGTGCGAATGGCTTCCGTCTCCATTACATCTGGTCTGGACTTCAGGAAGGTGGAGTACTGGGAAGGGTCTTAAGTGGGAAGAGGTGTAGGACCAAACCATCAGTATGAAGTCAATACTGTGCTATTATAAACCTTGATTTATGGATATATTAAGTATATATATATATTTATATTATATTTATAAATTAAGTATATATAACAAAAGTTTCTCTAGCTGAGAAAACTCCCAAAAATCACAATTGTGAAAAATGTCAACTTGATATCTCAAAGAAAATGTCACGGCGCACTTAAGTGAAACATTCAGTTTGATGAAAACATTCAAAATACTTTTCTGTTTTCTGGTCTCGCAAGAGGTTCTTCCAGGGAACATTTATTGTCCCTTTGATAGATTTCAGTAGCTTTGAAGTGTATCATACCATAAAGGGGCCAGAGATGGCTGGCTAACTTGCCCTAACTGCCGATAAAGAGATTACTTTGCAGAAAGTGAAGTGGACAATAGCTCTGGACACAGACCTCCAGCTTGCGGTTCCAGAAACCTTCCTCAGAAAGCACAAACTCCTGGGGGTCAGAGCGTGGTCTATCCTGTGCAATGGCAGCAACATCATGTGTTCTGATCTAGTCCACATGTATCAGCCATTGTTAACCAATCAGAAGTGGCCCATGATAGAAGGTGATACACAGATTGATCCAATCACCTGCCAAGTATTTTTGAAAGTGCCTGCCCTTTCCAAATGGCTTCCAATGGAGCTTTCCTAGATGGTTTGGTGAAACAAAGCCTCTGAGTCAGGTTAGTAAGGCTCCATCACATGTTTCTATTACAGGGTGAATCTTAAACTGAAGCTTGACTTTAAAGCAACCCAACGGAAGTTTCATGTAAGTTTAGTTCTTTCACTCGTAGCTCGGGCTGCGGGGGTGCTAGAGACGGGAGCATGTTGATGCGACCTTCCTAGCCGGAGATATGGCCGCATTTTACAATAAACTTCCGTTGGGTCGCTTAAAAACAAATATCGCAAATCGAATCGCAATCGCAATATTTGTCAGAAAAATCGCAATTACATTTTTTCCCAAAATCGTGCAGCCCTACTAGCCGGTGGAGGTGGAGCAGAAGATTAGCCAGCTAACAAACAGTAAATAATAAAATCTAGTGCCCCATTCCACCATTTTCAAGCCAATATGGCTGTTGTCGGAACCCTTAAAGGGGACCTATCATGCAAAATGCACTTGTTGATGTCTTTTATACATAAACATGTGTCCCCGGTGTGTCAGGAGACTCACAAAGTGTCAGAAAATAAAACCCTCTCTCTTTTCCTCCCTACCCAAATCTCGAAAAACGGGGGTACAACGGAGCTGATCCAGATTTTCGTCCGATATGACGTAATATCGGAAATGTGGACCCACTATCAGAAACGTTGCTATCAGAAACAATGCCCGACTGTTTTTGACGTAATATGGTCTTGGTTTACATTAGCAAGCATCGCTAACACTCAGAGCTAACCTGTACTGGAGAGAGTATGTGTAAAAAAGCTCCATACTGTTTCAGAAATAATCCTTGATGTGGTTTGGAACATGATGGCGTTTAATCACGGCAGAATTTAACCGTAGCTGCCGTACGGTCATTCTGAGCAGGCATTAGCTCCCCCTCCTCTTTTTTGTTTGTTCAAGCTAAGGACCCCAAACCTGCAGTTCTCTAACAGTCCTGTAATAGAGGGATATGAGGGATGTCTAAAATGCATGATCTGTTTGGTATTTTGAGCAAAACACATCATAGACATGTTTTTATATAGTTGTATATATCTGAGACCTATAATATATGCCTACAAATAGCATGATAGGAGATCTTTAAGGCAGAAGTTCACAAATTGTTATTGAGAGAATGCAAAATGTATCTTTTTTACACACTCCGCTCTGTACACTCTGGCTGAAGATAGTATAGCGCAGGCAGATACTGAATAGTAAAGTAAATATGTTGTTACCGCCATCCTCTTCTGCTGTCTGCTGGACATCCCTCTCTGCATGGAACTAAAGGAGACACAGCAGAAGGTATCTCCGTTACATTGATGTTCTTCATGTGGTCATGTTAAGGTGAGGGCTGCAGGTTGTGAGTTACCAGCAAGACACTTCCTGTGCCCTGCAGCTGCTGCATGGCTGCGTGCAGATCACAGTCCGTCACATGGGGGAACTCCTCCACCCCACTGTGGATGAGGAAACACTTGAAGCCAGCCACTCCTGCCTCCATCAGGGGCCGAAGTTCTAGCTAAGAATACATTTGTTTGTTCGTGTTTGGTTATTATTTAGTCATTTTTACCTCAGAATGGATTAATTTTCATCCAAGCTGTTCCACTGTACCTGATTGCCAGGAATCACACCTCCCCAGAAGGCTGTGTCCACAAAACACTTCCCTGTCGCCTCCTTCATCTTATCGCGAAAATTGCCAAGTGTGGTAGTCGGAGGGATGCTGTTTCTGTGGGGATTTAAAAAAAAAAAACTGCCTAAATTAGAGATTGGCACACGGGAATAGATAGTAAAAACATAAAGAAAAGTGATTTGCTTTTTCATCACTTTTTGCACAAAGAAAACAACATTATTTAAAAGTCCCTTGTGACACACAATGAGCTTACGCAGGCATGAGGGCCGAATGCACTGATTGGAAGGACTTATTACAGTTCTGCAAAACTGGATGTTTTTTTTGTTGTTGTTTTTTTAATTACATTTACCCTGCAAACTTTACCCCCCGCTGGTGACCCTGAGAGGTCAGACAGTGGGATTTGATTGACTCTGAGAGGGGGGGGGGTCTGCAGACTTACAGTGGCATGTCCACAATGGTTGTCACCCCTCCAGCTGCAGCAGCCCTGGTGGCGGTCCAGAACCCCTCCCAGGAGGTGCGGCCCGGTTCATTCACATGGACGTGGGAATCTACGATGCCGGGCATCACCACACTGTCAGCCACATCCAACACCTGCCCCAAGGTGGGATCACAAACAGGGGGACATGAGTGTCAACACATTATGAGGAGCTTCCATGATATATAAACATAGATGTACCATTCCATCCACAAACGTACTTACCTCACAGGGAACGTCCACAGAAATGTCTGAGAGTATCTGATGAATCTTCCCATCCTTTATCAGGATGACAGCAGGACGTATTTCGTCCCCCAGCAGCACCCTCTGACTCCTCACAGCACTAACCGTTGAGCCGAGCTCCATGTCTGTCTTTATTGAGAGTTAATGAGTACAATAGACTCTCCTGACTTCAGGTACCAACTGTTGCAGGTCAGCGGCCACCTGCTGAGGCACCACCCCCTGCTAACAGTTCATTGGACAGTCATTTGTTGACTCTTCATGTCTGTGTGACATGTTGAAATTCAGATCCAGCCAGCAGTTCAGTTCAAACTTCACATGTAAGGTCTAGAGAGGAATAATTAGATAGGGATAAGATATAAACACACGGCAAGTGTGGAGACTATTGAAGTGGATTGGTGAGGACAGAGGGATATGTCTGCAGGGTGGGGGAAGCTTTCAGAAATGGCAACATGAGGTTAAACCTGAAGCTTGGCTTGTGAATCATGTCAAGTCATGGTTATGAGACTATACCCCCTGGGTAAATGCCGAAAGCCCCACCATCTCTCCCACAGACGAGCAAGACAATCTTTGTAGTTGTTTTGTTTATCTGTTTGTAGTCATTGTGTGTCTCTTCATAGTGGGTTTTTTCCCCTTTTCATAGTGGTTGTTAGCATAGGTGTCATTTACGCTGGGGACTTGTCCCCACCACTTTTTAAAAGTCTAACTTCACAGTTTGCTTCAAAGCTCATTTTGAGTCAATAGCTTTCCCAAGATATTTGTGTGATTGCACAAATTCCACTGTCTGGTTCTTGATGGATAAGACTTCATGTATGTGGGGATTTTAAAATCAATTACCATGTCTTTGGTTGTACATATGTTCAGTTGTAGATAGGACTCTTCACACCAGACAGTCGTCAATGACAGGGCTGTGGCTGCTCTCATTATCCTGGAGCCCTCTAACAATTACAGAGCCATCTGCATTCTTTAAAATAATCCTATTTTCCCACCTACTCAACTAACACATATAAGTGTATTGTCATGTCTCGAAAGATTATTGTAAAGTTATATTCTTTAAATTAGCTTTTGTCATGTCCCTTTGTCTTGTCTCCTCCTGTTTATATTTTGAAAAGTAATTCTCCCTCTCGTTTCAAGTCGCTGTGCTCCCCGCCCCTATGTGTCGCCTGCGTTTGTGATTGTTTCCACCTGTGCCCCTTACCTTTGGCGCTTTCACACCGGAGTACTTTTCCCTCCGAACTAGGCCGATAAACGGGGGAGATTTGGTTTCACACCAAAAAGGATTTGGAACTAGTCCCTAGTTCGCGCGAACCTTTTCCCCCGCCACCGCCAGATAGTCCCTGCGAGAGGTAGTATTTTTCTGAGGAGGAAATGGTTCGTGGGTGTGTCGGCCACACTAACAATATGGGCATAGATATGTCTCATAATTATTTGTGTGAACAGAAACATAATTTGTGTGTAAATAACTAAATATGTGATTTGTAAATGTAAAACACCATCCACAAATGTATTTAAAAGATTTGCAAACTCACAAATACATTTGCAAATGTAAAACGGATCTGCAAATGGGCAAAATATTTTTACAAATAAAAAAAAGATCTTAATATCTCTTTAACATTTACAACTTTCGATCAGGCATTTGTGAATCCATTTTGTATTTGTCAACCAAAAATGCGCTTGTGGATCTCACATTTCTGCTTGTGGATCTCAAATCTCTGCTTGTGGATCGTCTTTTTACACACACGGAGTTTTGAGACAACCTTTCCGCCGGTCTCGGCTAAAATCTACTCGTGTCACTCGGTTATTTTCGGAAGCCACGTGATGGCCTGCTGATGACGACATTTCCGCATGGTTAGATGCCATGGCCATGGGAAGTAGGGGTGCTGAGGGTGCTGCAGCACCCCCTGATGGAGGACAGGGAATCTGCACGTCCACAAGATTAATGGAAATATAATACAAATATAATACAAAAAAAACTAATTTTCGGCATTGATGTAACAACATTAATAATTAAGTAAAGATAACACCCTTTTCACCCCGGTTACATTTTCCATGTGCCCTGAGAGGCTCAGTGAGGTAAAGGACTCTGAGTGTTTAAATAGTTCACTTAAGTCTAAGTTATCTCAGTGGGTCTCAAACGGTTTGGTCACAATTTATGTAAACAAATATTTCCAAGGCACTCCTTTATAATTATTAGGATAAATAAAAACAGGTTTGAAATCATTCCAATGTATACTATAGACAGTAAACCAAAAATATCCTTTAAAACTGGAGAGATTAAAAAATATGCATAAATAAATAACTGTTAACTAGGTAAAATAAGATATAAATGAACAACAAAAATAAAGTACGTTACATTTATTTGTTATTGGCTATGGTAGGTTATTGGTTATGTTCACATACTTATTTGGTTATTAAAATGTAAACCGATCTTCTTCATATGGGTGTTTTAGAGTTGTACCCCCTAGATCCAGTCTCTTGTAATTATGCTCAAAGTGCTCCAGATTGAAGCATTTTACTTTAAAATGTTAAAAACAATCTTCCCGGGGGGGCATACCCCCGGACCCCCTTAGAGGATGTGACGTGTTAAAACATGTTAATACAATATTAAATACATTTGAAGCTTTTTTATATAAGCTGTCCAACATGTCAATAATGCGGCTTTCACACCAGCGCTTTTCCCATTCTAGCTCCGTGCTAGAGCTTTTCTGGTTCATCTCCGGTTTCCCTTTTCTGCTCCCGCTTTGTTCACACCGCCCAGAGCCGGGATGGTGCTGCCGCTGCTGCGTCATGACGTCACCGTTTACATCGCTGATTTGCTCCCCAACGGCGCTCACAACAACAACAACAACGGGGGTCTGCGTCGGGTCAATGATCGTGTTGCTTTTAATCATACGAAGCCAGATTAAATTAAATAACGACTTCTCCAACCTTATACTTTTCTCCAGAGTGCCGTGGTTCATTGTTTATTAATGTGTTTCAGTGGCATTTACCGACCGCTGCAGTGCTGGCTGCTCTTCCACGGGAGTTTATTCTCCCGTTAGCTCCGGGTTAGCTCACACGGCTCTAAAGTATTCACTGTCTGACTGTGACACAAGCAGCGATACATATCCCCAGTTCCCCTTAAGTTGCAGCCCATGTATTGATTCCATCCGATAGCTGCTATGATACAAAACAAAACGTCTGTCTGCTCTCCACAATGATCAATAACAGCGAACGGATGGTCAAAGTAAGGTACAAATAAACAGAATCACACGAAGCCTGGTTAGTGTTGCCTGACTTTATAAAGTGTGTTTTTTTTTTATAAGTGTGTGGTTGCCTTCTAGTCACTTTGTTCAGCGCTACTTCTTGTAGGCAGGCATGACGAGACTCTTCAGTCGACCCATGTTCAGGGGAGGTGGGTTTAGTTTCCTGCACGCCTCGACGGGGGGGGGGGGGGGGGGGGGGGGGATGCCAGCTAAAATCTTGCCTATAGGGCAGCAAATTGGTCAGAACCGGCCCTGGTATCATCCCCACAGCACCCCCCATTTGAAACATGTTCCTACGGCTATGTTAGATGCATTCTTTATCACTGTTACGCCCAGATCTAGGGAAACTAGGCGCAGCATAAAATTGCCCTCTCCCAACTCTTCCCACTCCCAAGAACATGGACACCGAGACAGAGAATGCCGTTTGGTAATTTTAATTACCAAAGTTTTTAACAAAGAAACGCAACAACCCACAAAACAAACAAATCTCTGAACCAACCCGGTATCACGGCAAGACGTGAACATGTGACGATCTACCATGCTGGGAGACGTGAATATATCACGGTTTCGTCCCTTCAAACGTGACAGTTACACGGTATTGTTATCATGGCCCAACCAGTGGAGAAATACCCGGAAGTGCCTAGCAAATGGTCTACCGCGCCTATTGGTCGGTTTTTATTGTCAAAATTAGATGTTTTTAATTTATTTTTTAATCGTCACACTCGATTTTGCCGATTTTCTTGTTGCCCTAGCTGGTCGACACCTCTTTTAGCAGAAACAAAGGCTACATTAATGTATTAAATCGATGTTAATCCATGTGTGTGGAGGTGAGGATGTGGAATTAACGGACGTGACGTTGTGCGATTGCGTTGCCAGGCAACCCAATTTACAAACTCTTCAACTACAACCCTAATTATATTTTAAAACATTTTAGAAGGCCTCACGAAATACTTTAATGTAAATTAAAATGTAAATGTGAAGGGGTGTGTGTAATGTGGTGATTGACATTATTCACCCACGGATCTATGGGTTGGGGGTATTGTTCCGCACGGACATTTTAGTTAACCGGACTCCTGTTGATGTGAAATCCGAAAACATTTAAAAAAAATAAAATAATACTTTATTCCGAGTTTGCTTGCTTTTCTCTTTGGAGGTCATCACATAACGGCATTGTAATACACGGTTTGGCTGCATTAAATATGACACATCTGCCGTAGTTCTGTATTTATAGAGCCCTGATGAGAAGACTTCTGGACAAACAGGAAGCACTGCCGCCAAAACTGAAAACGTGACGTGGATCATAAATATATCCGCAATTAAACAACATCTTACATTTATTTTCACACAATACGTCTCCTTGCAGTATCAATAATAATTCGGCTGACTTTTATATTTGATCCAATTGGTAGATAGGCTGTATTTACACCATAACGGTGCACAGCTGATAGAAAGGCACATCTAGTGGTTAAAGCACGTTATTGAATTTGATTATTTGATTATTTTTCACAAAAATGAAACCATCAATAGCAGAAACAGAATTAACTGTCATTAGTAAACCACCCAAAAAAAAGATCATAAATGGTTTTGTTTTATAATATATATTTTAAGGATAATAATAGCAATGTAACACTGTCTATGACACTTACTGTATAACACTGATTTGAAAAACATACAGAAAAAACTAATTCACTGCCCTTAATAAAGTATTTAATACATTTCAGGTGTGCTGTTTTGTTTAGATCATTGACATCTGGAGCTCTTTTAATGTCCTTTTTGATTATTGTTACACCAGGTCTTGTCAAAACCTTTATTCCATATTCAATATCCATTACTAAACAAAACAGCAATTCTACTCCACTACAATTCAGAGGTTAACCTGGTATTTTTACTCCACTACATTTATTTTAGTTACTTTGCAGATTCTGATTAATGATGTGAAATATAAACAACCCTTAAATCAGGCTTTAGTTACACCTGAGTAAAATTCAGGGAAAGGTGATTGTCAAGTGCCAACAATCAGGAGAGATATTTGATAGTTGCTGCTTGAGAAGACTAAACATTTATCTGCAGATCCCTATAAAGTATATTCATTACTCGTTATTCTCTACTAATAGTTCATTAAAGACTGTATATAATGGCTATTTTGCATATCCCTTTCAAGATTTCAAGATTTTCTAAGGATCATTGACATATCATATACACAACTAATTCAATAACGTGCTTTAACCACTAGGCGGTGCACACAGCCATAATAACTTTGTATTATTAGTGTAGGACACTTGTGTATGTATAATATCTGAAGATGTGTAGTTTTATTCATGTTTTCACATAATTGTACAGGATATTGCTATATTATTTCACATGTTTTACTTATAATATCTGATTTGTAAAACATCACAGACAGAAAGGTATATCTGTCATTTAACAGTAAGCTATTGAAATT
The DNA here is from genome assembly GCF_902827165.1 of Trematomus bernacchii. Classification (NCBI taxonomy): domain Eukaryota; kingdom Metazoa; phylum Chordata; class Actinopteri; order Perciformes; family Nototheniidae; genus Trematomus; species Trematomus bernacchii. The sequence continues at coordinate 418,035 of NW_022987709.1, forward strand.
CTGAATCCATAGATGTGTCTCCCATCACCCAAATCCCCTGACTATTCTCTCAACTCAGTATTTACATTCTTATATTCAAAGAAAATCAGTAATATCTTTAAAAACGACAAGTCCTTTTATATCAGCTGTGCACCGTTATGGTGTATAACGTATTTTTTTTCGGATTTCACATCAACAGTAAGTCCGTTTAACTAAAATGTCCGTGCGGAACAATACCCCCAACCCATAGATCCGTGGGTGAATAATGTCAATCACCACATTACACACACCCCTTCACATTTACATTTTAATTTACATTAAAGTATTTCGTGAGGCCTTCTAAAATGTTTTAAAATATAATTAGGGTTGTAGTTGAAGAGTTTGTAAATTGGGTTGCCTGGCAACGCAATCGCACAACGTCACGTCCGTTAATTCCACATCCTCACCTCCACACACATGGATTAACATCGATTTAATACATTAATGTAGCCTTTGTTTCTGCTAAAAGAGGTGTCGACCAGCTAGGGCAACAAGAAAATCGGCGAAATCAAGTGTGATGATTAAAAAATAAATTAAAAACATCTAATTTTGACAATAAAAACCGACCAATAGGCGCGGTAGACCATTTGCTTGGCACTTCCGGGTATTTCTCCACTGTTTGGGCCATGTTAACAATACCGTGTAACTGTCACGTTTGAAGGGACGAAACCGTGATATATTCACGTCTCCCAGCATGGTAGATCGTCACATGTTCACGTCTTGCCGTGATACCGGGTTGCTCTGAACACATAAATATTGCCTAACAAATAAGAAAAATAAACTTACAGGCTTCTTACCTACTCTGACGTATAAACAGGAGAAAACGAGAATCAACCAAAAGAAAAGGGTTTCACACTTTTGCATGAATTAAAGCGTGTCCAACAAGGACAGGTTAAAGTAGTTTCTTTTCTGAGGTTTTCAAGACAAGCAAGAGGACCAGTATACGGTATAAGTAGGACCACAGCACAACAGGACAGATACAGGAGGAGGGAAAAATATCTACACACAAATGACATAACGACCCAGGGTCGTAACAATCACCATCATCATCATGTTATAGTGATACAGTTAGTTTGTGTTAGTTTATTGGTTCAACTTTCTTCATTGTTTTTTGTGTATTCAGTCAAGCGGGTCAAAGTTACAAAGCACTTCACATCTTATTAATCGGCCTAGTTTTACCTTACCAGTGCAGTGGTAAGGTAATCTGTAGAAAAGCAACGTATTTAGGTCAGCCTTAGTAAGGCTACATTAAATATTATAATATTCATCGCATCCTTTCTACTGTATATGCATATACTGTATTCCTGTCTATTGCTTTCATTTGTATTTAATGTTATTGTTTCCACACATTTCACAATTTGGGATGAATGAAGTATCTATCTATCTATCTATATATCCATCTATCCATCTATCCATCTATCTATCCATCTATCCATCTATATATCCATATATCCATCCATCCATCCATCCGTCTGTCTGTCTGTCTGTCTGTCTGTCTGTCTGTCTGCCTACCTACCTACAGATAGATAGATAGATAGATAGATAGATAGATAGATAGATAGATAGATAGATAGATAGATAGATAGATAGATAGATAGCTCTAACATGTAGGGTTTCCCATTAATGCTATGGGCTACAGTGAAATGTTCTACTGCAACACTCCCCACGCACATACAGCTACACCCGCGACTGTTACAATGAAGGCTCGATAATCAGCTCACGGCATATCGGAGAAGATTTTTTTTTTAATTATTATTGAAGTTAAAAGCATCAATCTGGTGCACTTTTGAGAGCAAAATGAAGAGATCTATGGATACATCTCTCAACACCCATATGAAACAGAACTGTAAACAGATGTACTTTTTCTTTATGGATATTTTACTAATCACTCCCCTTTTTAAACTGTATTCTTGTTTTACTGTCATATAGTATTTCATACCTGTTTTTCATGTATTCTCTTATTGTTTTATAGCCTAACTATAATGATCATATGAAGTGTGCCTCGGAAATACTTGTTTACATAAATGGTGATCAAACTGTACGGTCAGTCGCGAAACGTAATTACATTATAGCTGGCGTTCCGAGCGTGTATGCTACCGAGTTAAACAACAAGGCTACTAAGAGCTAGACATGAGTTTGCTCGGAAAAACATTGTTTTTACCCATATAAGATTGCAATTGTAAACATGTGCTTGATAGCCTAATATGAACCACTATCTGTTGTTCATAGTATAGTATAGCATATTGAACAACTGAACAACTAGCAAATGTAGATTAGCATTGTAATCCAGCTGGCAAGCTGACGAACATCAAACAACTAAGTTTATTTCACACTTCCAGCAGACAACGGGGAAATCCCCTCTCTTTGCCCGCTCACAGACCCCCAAAGGACGGCCTAGAGACCTCCAAGAGGTGTCCCTGAAATGGGGACTCTGTTTATTTCACACTTCCAGCAGAGACAACGAGGAAATCCCCTCTCTTTGTCCGCTCACAGACCCCCAAAGGACGGTACATTACAGTTGGCTTTCCTCCGACGCTGATAGCATGTATAGCTAACGAGGCTAGCTATACATGCTAGCGGGAAACATTGTATGACCGAACGTAGCAGACTACCCGTATAAGATTGCAATTATAAACACGTTATTGCTAGCCTAATATGAACCACTAGCTTTTGTTCATAGTAGTTTTATTACACTCCATTATAGTTGCCGTTCCTTCGAGCTAACGTTAATATCGTGTTAGCTACCAAGGTAAACAAAGCTAGGTTAGCATATTAGCTGGCAAGCTATTGATTAGATAGATCCACACTCCTACCACAACTACTACTAACGAATCTAAAACAACTAAGTTTCTCTAATATTTTGTGATTTGCATTTGATTTCGTCCAGCCAGACCCTGCCGGACAATACATGACTGGACTACCACACTGAGGCATCGTCCTAAAAAGCCCCGGCTGCTATAGGCAAGATGCCGACAACGGGGAGTAATTGACAATATACCGTGTATATATGTATATTTACGTTCATTTTGTACATTTCTAAAAATAAAGTTTAATGGAAATACTTAGTAGGCCTATCCTTGCTTCCCTGAATTATTTGCTCCTATAACTTATCATTCATATATAGCAAACCATGATTTGATTTCTCATCAAACAGTAGTAGTTTATTACAGGTAAAAATAACTTACTCTTTGTTATGACCGGCTCGTAGGCCACAACGGAAAGACAAGGAGACATACACGAGTTTACAAAACCACGGCACATTTATTGTGGTAAATGCAGAGATGGGTGGTCAGGGGAGAGGATCGCTGAGCTGCTTTGGAGAGAGAGAGGGGCCGCCATGTGACTCCGGGCAGCTGGCTAGCACCTCGGCTCCGGCCAGGTGTCCGTGATCGCGCTGATTAGCCTCTTCAGCTCCACCCCATCGTAAGACAAAGGCCCTGGGGCCGTCACACTCTTCTATAACAACAGTTGTAGCTACAGTTTGGTTAGTTAGTGTTGATAATTTGTGATCTTCTCGCTCCCAGGAAAGAAACTTAAAATAACGAGACTAATGGAGTCTCTGAAAAGGTTCAAATGGGTAGTTTAATTAAGTAACGTGGTTAAAGAACAAGCATGGTGAATGGAGAGACAAAGCCGGTGTTGTCTTGAGGGAGGCTGCAGCGAAGGGAAGAGAGTGAGTTATCTTTCGTCCTGCCTTTTTATCCACGTCTCGTTGTCCCCCGCTGTGCAAATAGTGGGTGGCCCCCTACTCATTTGCCGGTTCGATATCGCGAGAGCACAGATGATTTCGACATTGATATTCTCTGCCTACTTCCTTAAGCATTTTCTCCTCATTATCTCTGTCATGACTTTCTATTTAATACCTTATAAACAGCTGTAATACTTAGTTTAGAAGTCCTAGTGGTTCCGCTCCGGCACAGTTCTTATTTTACGGAAATTCCCTCTGACGTCATAGCTTCTCACGTATCTGTAAACACTACGATCAACTAGACCTTCATTTAATATTCAGCAGTAATAATATCTTAACGTCTATCGATGTAGTGTTAAAGTCCGTACGTTTGTGTGTAACACTCCAAGTCATTTTCACTTTACATTCAGAAAACGCAACATTAGTCACAAGCTAACCGGATAAAGGATTTTTCAGAATAAAAGCTTGGCATTGATTTCCTGAGAACTTCCGGGCTTTTCCACAATAAAACAGCTTTAAACTGACGATATGTTTTAGACTGAATTATGCTGTTTAACATTGATTTTAATTTCTAACAATCCCTCCTTTCACACCATTTAAGGTGTGAACACAATACTAAAAGTAATAAGTTCTTCATCTGACTGCTTTTAAACTGACGGTATGTTTTAGACTAAATCATGCCATAAAACATTGAATTTTAATTTCTAACAATCCCTCCTTTCACACCTTTTAAGGTGTGAACACAATACTGAAATCAATGAGTTCTTCATCTGAACTTTGCATAGTACATAACTCATATCAAAAACATACTATCAAAATGGAATGGTTCAAATAACCGTCATCAAAAATACAAACAATACATTGGTTGGTCTTCTGGTGTAAAAGTTTTCCCTTGTGCATAACTTTTAGTTTTAACATTCAATATCACTTTTTAAAATAGCAGCAACTTGTGGTATTAGAACATTTCTTACTCCCTCCTTTCACAGAAACCGTTCCCATACCACATTCAGTGTTAAGGCACTTGTTTTACAAAGTATAAAAACATACTATTTAAAAATCGCATCACTAATAACAGTATAAAACATAAAAGTTAGAAACCTTTTTTGAATAGTGCAAAGTAATACCACTTTGTAGCTGGTTCTTCATTCTAATGATTTCATCATTTGAAATATATTTCATCATTTGAAATATCACATGATTTGGACATTCTTTGAACAATCTCATCATTTATCATCCATATCATTTAACATCATTTACACACTGTCTTCATTTTCATCAATATCTGTATATGGGTTGAGTCGTCTTGTTCTGCTAGCAATTGAAACTGTTCCCTTATGAGAAATTTACCCTCCCCCCTTTCATACTTTTTAAAGTATGAAAGTAATATGTTCTCTAGAAAAGGCCGTGGTGATCAATCGGTATGTTAGGGTGCGGGTACATGGAATGCAACTCCAACATCTAGCACTCCCCTGGGCCCCCCTATGCTATCCTTGTACACTGTCGAGCCTAAACTCCCTCCTTTGACTGGTCTCTTAGCCCTACTGGTTTTGGGGCGTTTCGCCATGTTGATTAACTGCCCCACTGTCATTGGTACTGCATATAAAACATCACTGGCTGTACAAGTGCACAGGTCCCAGTCTAATCCTGTAGCAAGACTGCATACAAGGGTTTAGTTCCATGATACCATCAAACATCTACTCTGGGATACGGCATTTCAGACAGTCATTTCTGGGAGAAGATTTTGGTCAGTTACAACAATTGGAGAATTTCATCACTTATGGTTCCTACTTCAGTACCTTTGGGTGGTCCGTTCTAATGCAGTGATAAAGTTCCTTAAATGGTGTGAAAACCGGTGGAATATCAATAACTCATTTCACTAATTTATCTTCAATTCTAGTCTGTTTAAAGAACTATGCTAACCCCTTTAACAGTGTGTGGAACCTTGGGTGTCCGAGCATGTAACAGTTACTCCCTCCTCTATCAAGGATTTTAAAAACAGTAGTTATTTCATCCATGGTTTGTAGTTCAATTTAGGAATTTTCACTTATGGCGGATATGTTTCTACTTTAAATAACATCTCTAAATTTCAGGTCATCCCTGATTAAATGGATGACCATCAGGAGGTGGTGGCGCTTGTCTTTTAAACTCATAATTTGGTGCCGTGCGCTCCCTGTGAAGCTACAAGTAAGATTTAAAACAACTGCTGGGTGGGTTGAGTGACCCCTTCTCTCTAAACGATACGGGTTGTCAAAAATATGCATCATTGCAATGAGTGATCCAAGGCCCCGCATGTATTACTCCCAATTATATTGCTTTTTCCAAAATTAAATTTGCAATCGCTCTTTGCCCAGTGTCCTTTAAAACTCTACATCTTGGACAAACAAATGTTATTTCCACCTTAACAGTTCTCCTATGGTAATAACTATGCTACAATGGCGAAAACAATACTTTAGATTGGGATACTATATTTGGCTTGGTATTAGCTCTCCCTTTAACATTGTCCAACTAACACAGATTTGTCTGTTCTTATAGAGTGGTCACTAAAACTATCCCTTTAGCTGGAGATCAATATTGTAACACATTAGATCTCTACCAAATTCACCCATGAATAAAATCTTTTAGGGAATAATTCATTTACATGATGGAAAGATTGAAAAATATGTTCTACTCCTAAGTCCCACAACACTCACTGCTTAAAGTGTAAAGTGTGGTGAATATTTCCATCATGTCTAGCCCTTTATCTCACAGTACCCTCAGTGTGTTTTAGGATTATTTCCTCATTTTACTTTAACAGTTTCCTCTTTATTACTATTTTAATTTACCAATTTATTAATTCATGGCTAATAAATCTTTTTGTCTTTACGTATTTATCAAGTCAATTCAAGTTTGTTTGTGAATAAGTGTGTTTATGTATAAACTCACTCACTCCCGTTTTCTTTTTCTCCTCCTCTTGTTGTCTCAAGCCACGACCCCCTCACATTCTGTTAGACCATGCCAACTCCTCTGGTTCCGTCTTCTCCTCAGTCCATCAGCTCTTAAATCCTTTCGCTGGTACTCTTTTCAGTGGCCCAACTGCTTTGCATTTCATCTCCTTCTTTACAGTCTCTTCGCTGTTGTATGGAGGGCGTATTCTGCTTTCATGTCCCACACTCTGCTCTTGTGCCAAATCTCGTGGCTCAGCTTGGAACTTCATGTCCTGGGTTAGGGACTGATGAGAGTATGCCTCTTTATGTCAGCATGCTGTTCTGGTTCTGGATGCCGCAGGTGGAGAAGGTTCTGGATGCAGTCTTGTCGTTGTTGGTTCAGCTCTGGTTCTCTGTCTGTTCGATGGAGGAGGAGGAGGAGGAGGAGGAGTCTCCTGTAGTGAGGTCTTTTGTCTGATAGGGGTCGTAGCAGTCTGACAGGCAGAGAGAGAGAGAGAGTCCAGGTCTCGGGACGCATTACCTATGGAAATTCTAACACACTGAGGTAAAGTAAATCTAACCTTCTCCACTCTATCTTCTAATCATACTATCTGTTTTAAATGTTAAATGCCATCTAAACACAATTAATGTCTACTAATAAATGTACTATATCTCTAAACATTGTTTTTTCTCCCACTGTAACACATCTACTCCAAATAACTCTTTCAGGAAACCATTTTCTTCTATAAATTGAAATACTTACATGTTTCAAGCACCACATGTTTCACACACTATAAAAGGACGTCTCCATATATTCTCCAATATGTTAAATCTCACTATTACTTAGAACAATAGTAACTTTTGTGACTGGATACATCTGTGCACAGTCGCCACAATCTGTTGGGGAATTTTGTTCATAGAGTTTGTACATACAGTTGTCCTCGTGGGTTAGTACCCTGTTTCTACTGTAATAACTTTTCAATAATTTTGCTCAGGTCACCAGTCGGTTGTCCATAGTCTTAACGGGGGTGTTTCTGGTACAGACTAAAACATGGATCCAGTGTATTTGGAGATTCCCCTAAATTGTAAATTCCCATCACTTAAATATTCCGATCACTTAAACCCATCTCATCATTTGATACAAGAACTGCATATAGGGGGGGTGAATGATCTTGATTGTAACCTCCTCATCTTTGGGAACGAGTATTTCTAACTCCTCCTCTTGTTGCTCAACTGATCTTTTGGCTCTGGGGATAAGTGAAAGTCTCTGAAACACAGCTGGTGTTTTGTTAGTGATGTGGGCATTTTCTACGAGTGAACTAATGGATCCATGTCTTTCATGATATTGTACTCCCCATCCAACCAGAAAGGTGCCAAGTGTAATGAGCACAATCAACAATGCTATTCTGACTCTTATCCCTAGGGGACCCCATAATTGCTTTGGCTTTGTTCTTGACATTTTATCCATGGTTGTGTCAGTTATAAAATGTAAATGAGTACAAAAATAACGTATACGAAAATGGAAACAAAACGTTGGACTCTTTTTCAGGTGAAAAAACAAAATAGGTTTTCACTTTAGTGTACAATCTATAAAAATCTAAAGACAATTCGTCTCTTGAGCTGTTGATCTTAATCGTATTTCTATTTATTGTTTTTGTTCCAGCTCTGCCAAATCAGTCCTAGCTTCCAATAACTTTTCTGGAAGTTGCCAGTGAAGGGTGACAATGTGTGAGGTGGTGTCAATTTGCTCCTTTTTCTTTACCTTTAAACCAGAGCGCGTGGGAAGTTCTTTACAACTTGTCACGGTTCCGACCACCGGGGATCAGCCCACTGTGTTTTGGGAACTTTCACCCTCACCCAATCACCTGGCCGAACAGGAGTCTCTTCTGATGTCTCGTCTGGTATCTGTGCAGTCTTTCCTAGCCTGTGTAGACAAAAACTTGGAAAATATTACTCAGAGCTCTGACATATTCATCCACTTCTATTTGTCTAATATCTAAAACTGGACCACTCCCTCCTTGGAGGAGGCCCAAGCTTTGGTATACCTTTTGTTGTTATGCGACCTATTGTTGACAGCATGTTAGTATTTATCAACTACAACGTTACCGAAATCCATTATCTGACTAATCATGACCTTCCCTCCTTTGAGCATAAAATGCTCAATTAATATCGCAATGATTACTCTATTATGAATAGGACATGGAAAACCCATAACGTCGTAGCAAACACATATAAATCCTCTGTGTACCCACAAGGCGTACAAAGATGTTGTGTGATGTATCGTCTTCCAATGGTATAAATGCACATTGACTAAAAATCTGTCATTAGTACAAAAATATAGTTTACTTCTTGTTAGTTCAATAATGGCTTTTGTCATGGTACTATGTATCAGTGTTGCTGCGAAAAAACCACACTGGTGTTGCTAATACGTCTTAATAGCTCTAGTATTAGAGATTGGCTGACACTGTTAAACAAACAAATCATGACAGAATAATATGTCTTTAAACTAGTGGGAAATACGAACTACTCTCACAGAGGGTTGCACGCAGAAGAACATGAAGGGCTGATGTCCCTCACTTAAAAATAGATATTGCTTTATGCACTACTTTATAAATCAACAAATTCACTTGAACATAAATAAATGAAGACTGATTCTTGAAACTGTTGTAAAAAACCCTACAACTTCTTCATCCAAGCTCAGTGTTATGTTATTTAGTTGGCAGCTCATGCCTTAAATCAGAAACTTCAGACCTATTATAAAAATGTGTTTATGAGAGAATGTAATCTGACTCCATATATACCTCAACTTAATAAATGAAGTTCCCCTTTAAACACAGCCCCGGTCTTCTGACGGGGTCTATCTATGGTGGCTGGTAAATGTTGTGCCAGTTTCTGTCACTCTGTCACTGTTCTCCCGCTAACAGTCACTCTCTAGTTCTGCTGGGTTCTTGTTGACTTCTTCACTGGTTTGAGACAAGCGATCTTATTGAAACACCTCCCTTTGTAGCCAGACTTCACCACAGCAGAATCGAGTTTCTGTTTTTTTTCTTAGCAGCTGCACATCAGGTGTAGCCTGTACTGCCCCTTGAACTGCAGTCGATTTAAACAGGAGGACTTGGTAAGGACCCTCCGTCTTGGGCAAGGACTAGGCTTTCATCTTCATCTTTTGGGCGAAAACCATTGTCTTGACCTCTCTAGCTGTGTGGGCACAATAGTTTTCTGTGTGGGGGAACAACATCACTCGTAATCTCTTTCCTTCTCATAATTACAAAAATAGTCTGCTAAATGTTCTACTATGTTTTAATCTTCTTATACTAATCTGTGGATGATTTATATTTAAATGCAATATGCTACTCACTATTGTTAAATAACATTCATGTTTGGAAATACTATTCTTCTTTGCCATCCCTGAGACCCCCTGCCTCTGTTATAGTCATAGAAACCTCCCCTGGGGTAACTTTGTGGAGGGCCGTTGTTTGATGCAATGTTCTGCGGACACTCTCTGGACCAATGTGTCAGCTGACCACATTTGAAGCATCCTTCACTTTGGGAACCTCTTTCTGTTGATTGAAAACGTCCTCCTCTGCCCCTTCGTTGTATGGGAGGGTATACCTGTGCTTGCGGCTGTACTTGGGTAGGCAGATATGCAGGTGTTTGCTGTTGAAGATACTGTGGTGCTTGTGGCTGTACTTGGGTAGGAAGATACACAGGTGCTTGCTGTTGCTGGAGTTGTGTGGGACATGCATTGGACCAATGTGACGTCTGACCACATGTGTAGCAGCCACCATTCTGGAAACGTCTTCCTCTGAAACTTCCTCCTCCGCATTGTTGGTTCTGCATTTGATTCTCTGGTTCTTCCTGAGTTTGAACTGTTAGAGGTGTTCGCCCTGCCTTCTCTGGTTCTATGGCTATCTCTGAAAGCTTCTCCTCCCTTCTCCTTGTCTTCTTCCTACAAGCCTCAATGTCTTTCTCAGCTACCTGCATCTTCAAAAGTCTTAGTTTTAGTGCTTTCATCACTTCGTCATTTTCCCTCTGTGTTGCCTGGTATGTCATGTCTTGGTGAATGAGATGTTGTCTCCATTCTTCAATGGGTTTAATGTCTAATCCCACCTTGTCTTCCAGGCATGCCTGCACGGATTGGGGAAGGGCTTTAATGACCGCATTCTTCCACAACATCACGACAGCCGGAGAAACGTCATGTCGTTCTCCAGTGCTGTCCTCCCACACTCCTTCACATCTCTTCAAGAAGGCATGCATGTCTTCCTCCGTTCCTTTTTTCAGGCTGGTGAGGGCATGTAAACTGTATGCTGTCGGGTAGATGTGACGAATAGCAGCCCAATAGCTCGACCTGATTTTGTTGAATGAAATGTCATCTGCAGAGTTGGCGCATTTGGCCTCGAAATCTACTGCTCTTGCCTTTAGTCTTCCTTCTATCCGTCCTAGCAGTGCCCTCATGTCTCCCAAGCACAGGTCGTCTTGGACAGTGTACTTCTCCAGATCATCCACCCACTTCTGACCTCCTTTGGTGAGTGGAGGTAGCTTGGACACTAATGTTTCCATGTCCCTGTGAGTCCATGGTTGGTATTGAAATCCTCCTTCTCCAGCTGCTATCACCGGTAACATGTGGATTGTGCAGTTCTTGGGTCTTCCAGCTATAGCTACTGTTGTAGCGTCTTGAGATCCGTCTTCCTCTCTTCTTTTGAGTTCCTCCCTCAGCTGGTTAACTTCACCAGATAGCATCCTTACTTCATACTCCAAGTCTTTGACACGTGTAGCTGTGGGGAGTCCATCCAACTCCAATACTTCTCCTATAGGGGCTTGGTGAAAAGGGTTGTTCTCTGATATGTTGGAAAAAGACACTTCAGTTAGACTTGGATTCTGCTCTTGAGTTTGGATAACTGGAGCCTCTTCTGTTATTCCTGCTGTGTCTTCCTTCACTGGCCGATCTGCCGCTTTTAACACATGTATGCTGTTTGTCAATCCCTGGCTGGCATATTTCAGATGGAGCAGCAGACTTGTAACTGTCGTTTTTCTTTTTTCAGCTTTGTTCATAGCGCTTTGTTCAGGTCCATACCAAAAGGGGTGTCTGGTGTGGATCCATGCTTCTTGCTGGTCTAAGTATCTCTCATTCTCATAAGCAACTACAGCTTTTCTATGGGCTTTTGTTGGGCCAGGTTGATCATCTGCTGGAATCAATCCTCTCGTCTGCCATTGATCAAACAATTCCTGTATCTGTTTCCAGTTCTTTTGTCTGTCTGATGCATGTGTTGTGGCATCTGATCTGACATGTACCTTTGCCTTGATGTCTGCAGTTGACCCTGGCTCTGCGGGTGCTCCTAACTTAGTGTATTTTGGCGACATATTGCTTAAGTAGTTGGATATAGTTATTAAATGTATCCAAGATGAATCACTAATCTTCTGAATAGTACCTTCGCTCCTGATAGAAAATATCCTATGTCATCCGAACTTAACTTCAATACCTGGGTTTTTTTTTTTTTTTTTTTTTAAGATTAATAAAAAGTAAAATAAAAATATGCAAAAAAGTTTTTAATTTTTAATTTTTTAATTTTTTAATTTTTTTTTAAACCTTGTACAGTGGCTTGGCTTTGAAATATGCAAATAGAAATCTCGTAAAAATCTAGCTTTACTGTGTATAGTGTATTCCAAAGTGCATGAAATTATGCTAATGTCATAAACTATGTTTTTACTTCAATTGTGTGGTGTTTAGGTATTCTACAGTCTAGGTTGAAAGACTTGTGTAAGGTTTCTTATCTTAATATCAGGAACCACCTGTGATTCTATCTATGTGTGATGAAGTACGTGTTCATCTATAATACTTGAAAGTAAACCTTAGCATAATTATAATCAATTGGTGTTGTATTTATACGTTTGTCCTTTTACCCCTATTTCTTGTGCAACAATTCTGTACAACCAGCAGAGTGTGCTGTTGTAATTTTTCAGCTTTTTTCCACCCTTTTTTAGCTCTTCTAAAAACGGACTTCTTTTTAACAAGAAGCTTATTTTCTTAATAACCACCTTTGATATGGGAAAGAAATTGACTTTATGATTAAACAGTCAAACTTAAACCAGCGAATACACTTGCAATCACAATGTTTAGGATTAATGGACAAAGCATAAAAAACAGCCATCAGCACACACAATTTTTAGGATTAATCAACAAAGCATATCCCAGCCACACCACATTGCACAGTATAAGCATAAGCAGGTAAAACTCCTTTGCAAGGACTAATATTTCAAAAATCAGATTTGAGCTTTTTAGAAAATACAATAATCTTTTTCTTCAAAAACCAAACTCCAACGGTATAGATAACCTGATTCAGCAAAATGGAATATCTAATTCCAACTTTGACTCAAGAAGAATGATTTTTTTCTACACACTATGGAGGTCATGAATATTGAATTAGCCTCATGTGAGTGAAACTGAATGGATTTCAAAAAGACAACAACTGGTCCTCTGAATTTACATTTCACAGAATGGCGACTGCCATGTCATTGTTTGTCAACATGAGGTCAAAACAAGATGGCAACTGATTTCAAATGCTGACCTGCAGAACAAAGAGTTTTTTGCAAGAAGAATGGCTGTCTCTGATGCGTTGAAATCCTGGAGGTGTTGATCTCAACAAGGAGACCTCATTCCAGGCTAAACTTCAGAGCAGTATAACAGCACGACGCTCTCAATATGCTATACAATTTAAACAAGTTAATACAAAATAGTTAGAGACCATCAAAACTATTTAGCCTATGGTCGTCTGAGCAACTCTCACGCTATTATGCGACCAAATGGGAAGCCAGTCAAACACTATTAGGAGAATATCGTCTATCTAACGCACGAATGCCGCATTTCTTTCCGTAATGCACACGCAATGATTAAAGAGTATACTTCAGACTTCCACAGACTCTTATCACCAATTAAACAAGAGACCATCTCACTTATTTGGGACAATGAAACAAGACGATTCCATCTGATCTTGAGACTAAAAACGAGACGATGCCATCAACTCTCTTTAACAAGAAGATTCCATCTTTAACTTGCTAATAACGAGAAAAGATACCATCTATTTCTCTGTCAAGAAGATACCATCTGTCTTGAGAATATACAAAACGACAAGAGTCCATCTATAAGTCGTCAAACACAATATAATAAGTAGTTGGATATAGTCCTTAAATGTATCAAAGATGAATCACTAATCTACTGAATAGTACCTTCGCTCCTGATAACAAATATCCTATGTCATCCGAACAATATCTGGGATCTATTTATTTATTTTTTATTAATTTTATTTTATTTTTATTTATTTTTTTAATTATTTTTTTTTTAAAAAGATTATATAAATACCGGCTTAAAAGCACATTAATATATCCGGCTTGGAAAACACACACATTATAATCATGCAGTTGGTTTAAAAAAACATGCAGTTGGTTAATGAATCAAAGAAAGGAAAATAGACTCACCCTGCTTGCTGTAAAACAACGCCACGTGGTTTGGTTTAAATTTATATTTAACATTAAATTAACAGCTGTTCTCAGGATGTCCTGCTCGCCGCAAAACACACAAATCTAAATGGTTCTATATAAGCTATTGAAGAATTTGATATAACTGGCTTCTCCTTACCGTTTGTGTATGGGCCCTTTGTGTGTCTTTTGGTTGGCGGAATCTCCGTCGAAACTAGCGATTTCTCTCCCAGTGTTGATATCACACGTCTGGGTCAGCCAAATGTTGATAATTTGTGATCTTCTCGCTCCCAGGAAAGAAACTTAAAATAACGAGACTAATGGAGTCTCTGAAAAGGTTCAAATGGGTAGTTTAATTAAGTAACGTGGTTAAAGAACAAGCATGGTGAATGGAGAGACAAAGCCGGTGTTGTCTTGAGGGAGGCTGCAGCGAAGGGAAGAGAGTGAGTTATCTTTCGTCCTGCCTTTTTATCCACGTCTCGTTGTCCCCCGCTGTGCAAATAGTGGGTGGCCCCCTACTCATTTGCCGGTTCGATATCGCGAGAGCACAGATGATTTCGACATTGATATTCTCTGCCTACTTCCTTAAGCATTTTCTCCTCATTATCTCTGTCATGACTTTCTATTTAATACCTTATAAACAGCTGTAATACTTAGTTTAGAAGTCCTAGTGGTTCCGCTCCGGCACAGTTCTTATTTTACGGAAATTCCCTCTGACGTCATAGCTTCTCACCAGTGGCGGCCGGTCCATAGGGGCGCTAGGGGCGCCGCCCCACCTCTTCCCATATTGAAAAAAAAAAATAATAATAATAATTAAAATTAAAATTAAAAAAAAAAAATATGTTTAAAAAAATATATATGTTTTTATTTTTATTTTAATGAACAAGGTAAATATTATATAATTGGTATCAGTAAAATGTATAATCTACAATAAAATCTCGTTTAAAATTGTGTTACGATGTCTAAAGTTACTGATAAGTCACATGTTTCCTGCCTGGCCTTGCCCATGCACCTTCTCTCGTCTGGGCGCTAAGAGAGGAGCCTTCAACCAGTGCAGCAGCAGCCACCAGCAGCTGACTGTTGCTATCTGTAACGTGTAAACTATGCCGCGAAAATATAATTTCAGCCAATCAGCGTCGTCAAAGATGATGGTCACCGGGCGCCAATGTCAGCGCCCAGTGCAGTCTGTGAGTAGTTTGGACAGTGACTCGTATCCGGTTGACGCAGTAGTTGATGAGGATGGCTTCGTGTGCAGGTGGAGTCTCCGGACCTCGGTCCCCGGCTAATTCTGTTCAAGAGCTAATCTCCAATCCTTTCGAAAGGAGAAGTTTGGCAGATAAATTGTTGCTTAAAGACCTTGCACCGGACCAACCCGATTTGAATATATCGCAGCAATCTCGTGAAAAAGACAACATTTATACACGAGGCTTCACAAGTAGCTGGTACACAAGAAAGGCTTGGCTAGCTGGATGCAAACAGGTAAATGCTGTCTTTTGTTTCCCATGCTTGGATATCACTTTATATGTAGAGAGGAGGTTTCCCATGGTTGTTAGAAGTTTATTAATAAGTGGGCATTTATCACAGAAGTGATTGTTCTGTCTCCACGTTTGTTGCATTGTCTGTGATGTATTTTCCAACGGTTATAGCTCCTGTTCTGTCCCAGCAACACTACACGGTTTGCAGCTCCACCACATTTTTGGTTTATCTTCGGTGTCGCTTAAAATCTGCTTCCCATCGGACTAAAACCTCCACGTAATCTGAAGACAGATACTTGAAGTTATTTAAACCTTTTGCAAACTTTATGTTCTTTCTTGCTCTAGCCTTGCCAGTTACATTGTACATAACACATATATTATCATTATGCTAAGTGGTTGTTCGTGTTAGACGATGTAGCTTTTTCATTTCTGAGTTATTGCTATATGTAAATAAGCCTGTTTGTAAATAATCCTCAGAGAAACAAAGAAAAAACACAATTTATGACATTTTGTGCTGTGGTTATTTTTTTTTAAATTGCATTTATTCACAGTTCAGTTTGAAATGCTGTAGTGACTTGTATTGAACCACTTAAATATTTATAATTAATGCTACTGAAAAGATGCTATTAATTTTATATCTCACATGCAGTTCACTGTAAAGCTACTTGGTGAAGGTGTTGGTTCATAAAACATGAACAGTTTTAAGAAAGAAAAAAACAGACCAGTTCTGAGAACACAAATTCCTGGTAAAGTAGTAGATGTTCAGGTTGATAAATAATATTTTCCACACTGAAGATTATGGAGGTATTGATCAGTCTTCTCATATTTTTAAGCCTCGATTTCTCCTTTCCCCCCCCCCTCTAACATCACCAGAAGTCATCATTTAAGGGGTCATTTCTCGAAAAAAGTTTCCGGGGGAAAACCCCCCGGACCCCCCGGGTAGGTCACTTACGGTACGTCAAGAGCCCCACCAAAAAAAAAGACCACCGGCCGCCACTGCTTCTCACGTATCTGTAAACACTACGATCAACTAGACCTTCATTTAATATTCAGCAGTAATAATATCTTAACGTCTATCGATGTAGTGTTAAAGTCCGTACGTTTGTGTGTAACACTCCAAGTCATTTTCACTTTACATTCAGAAAACGCAACATTAGTCACAAGCTAACCGGATAAAGGATTTTTCAGAATAAAAGCTTGGCATTGATTTCCTGAGAACTTCCGGGCTTTTCCACAATAAAACAGCTTTAAACTGACGATATGTTTTAGACTGAATTATGCTGTTTAACATTGATTTTAATTTCTAACAATCCCTCCTTTCACACCATTTAAGGTGTGAACACAATACTAAAAGTAATAAGTTCTTCATCTGACTGCTTTTAAACTGACGGTATGTTTTAGACTAAATCATGCCATAAAACATTGAATTTTAATTTCTAACATTAGCGTATAAAATATACGGCTGTACCGACGCCATTATAAGTCTGATGTTCCGCTGAGAGCAGCCGGAAAAAGCACTGTTAGACATGGGCGGAGCCTCTCTGGTGGTTGACTAATCAGAACAGAGTGGCCGAGCTGACCAATCGGAGCACACTAGGCTCACAGGGAGGGGGGGGGCGCAAGAGCTCCAACGAGCCGTTTAGTGGAGAGAGTGAATACTGCTGAATACACACACTTTACAGAGATGCTGTATGAGAAACCAATGTGAGTTTGGAAAATTGCACAGTATAAATCTATTTTAGTATACCTCAACAATGTAATTATGATCAGTGGAAATGGCCATGACATGGGCCCTTTAAACAAAACATCATGCTCTTACTTTGAAATCATACGGAAATGTCGTCATCAGCAGGCCATCACGTGGTTTCCGAAAATAACCGAGTGACACGAGTAGATTTTTAAGTATGTCTCAAAATTCCGTGTGTGTAAAAAGACGATCCACAAGCAGAGATTTGAGATCCACAAGCAGAGATTTGAGATCCGCGAGCACATTTTTGTGAAAATATTTAGCCTATTTGCAGATCCGTTTTACATTTGCAAATTTATTTGTGAGTTTGCAAATCTTTTAAATGCATTTGTGGATGGTGTTTTACATTTACAAATCACATATTTACACACAAATTATTTTTCTGTTCACACAAATAATTATGAGACATATCTATGCCCATACAACAATTTCTGATTGGCTGGGCGAATTGCAAACCACGCCCCGTAAAACTCAGAAAAGTTTTGTGAACCCAAAGCAGAAGAACAAGAAGTGACGTCAGCGGCTTCATTTGCCTAATAGAGAACCGCAGTGACGCGTCCTAAAACACGGAAGTAAGTTAGCATTTTTACCATGTCCGGTTCCTTCGACAAAAAGCAATGCAATTTCTCCATAGGATTTTGGAAAATAGCTCGAAATAAGGTCTGTGTTTGACACAAATTGAAGAGACAGATCACGTTTTGTTCTACGACATTAAATACATCAGCAGTGACCCCGCTGGTGATTTTTGAAGAGTTTACGTGTCTGAAAAACGATGGTTGTTAACATGTGGCTGAATAGGACTACAGAAGTTGTCCAGGCCGTTTTACGTCATTACACCGAACACGTAAAACACTCCCGCTAAGTTTGTTTGCCCTGTTCTGCTTGAAAGCAAGTACCTGCCTCCTGCAAACTGTTCAAACAAACGCTTCAACTCGTACCATTTAGAATCTGTATGTTTGAATATGGATCTTAAGTTGGCGTGATGTTGAAGCAGCGACCCTGCTGTAGTTCGTTTATAGCATAACGTTAGCATTTTGCTTCTGGCGACTAGATTTATGATTAGAAAATTATAAAAGTAGGGTAGACATGTGGATATTATCCGGCTGAACAAAACGTGATCCGTCTCTTAAATGTGTGTCAACCACAGACCTTATTTCCAGCTATTTTCCAAAATCCTATGGAGAAATTGCATTGCGTTTTTGACGAAGGAACCGGAAGGAGTTTACTTCCGTGTTTTAGGACGCGTCACTGCGGTTCTCTATTCTCCCTCAGGGACTTATTCTGGTGAGAACGCGATCTACTAGGAAGGCTTCTCAATTCTCTAATTTTCCCTCTTCGACTCCTATCCTCGTGTCTTAGTCCCGCCCACAGGAGATGCGAGCGGAGGAGTCGAGGAGGGGAACCGAGGAGAGAGGAGTGGAAGCAGCAGGCGTTTAGAGAAATGAGAACTCCTCTCCTCTGAGCGGTCATTTTAAAGAGACGTCCATTAATGATGACAGGAGGCACAGCAGCACTCTGTCTGATGGACAGATGTGTTCATGACGACTTATATATTTACTTTGAATTCATTCACAGTGCGGTATAATGAGACAATAACAGGCTACAGATGCGGACATATACACACACATATATTTATATAAATATATACAATTTCAGAATCAAACAAGTATTAGAGCACTCTCATAATAACGTAACACAATCAGAGACTGGATATACCCCCCCCCTCTCTGGTCGCTGAAATGGGGAATTGAAATTACGGGCCAAAAGTTTTATTTACAAGTATTAAAAGTAAGCATAGGACACCAAACCAACTGAGACCTGTCTGTCCGCCGCATCTACGCACTGTACAACACACACACCTACACACTGTACCACACACACCTACACACTGTACCACACACACACCTACACACTGTACAACACGCACACCTACACACTGTACCACACACATCTACACACTGTACAACACGCACACCTACACACTGTACAACACGCACCTACACACTGTACCACACACACCTACAGCTCCTAAAGCATAATCAGGCTACAGCCGTTGTGTATTTTATTATGTGAAGCACTAAATGGTCATAGAAAAATATCGACTCTTTGTTTGTAGATATCTACTAAACTAAAGCATACAAATACAGAGAGTAATGTAGGCCTGTTATACTGAGTGATATCTATTATACACACTGCTCTGCTTTCTGCACGGACCCCACAGCTGTTCTCACTGTAAACATCGCGTCGCGATGAAAGCAGTTCATAAAATAATATCCAGGGGATGCATGCAGAGCTGTCATTGGCTGAGATAAGTCCGGCCGTGCGTCACGGCTCTTTGAAACATCTCTGTTCCTGGAAATACATCCGCGGAGGAGCCGTGGAGGACCCATCAGTGTATCCTCGATTATACTCAGAGAGCCTCCTCGATGCTCGATGCTCGGTCCTCGATGTGCATTTAGAGAAATGAGATGTCCTTCAACATGAAATCCATTTCCAGGTCACTACCGGAGGACCGAGGAGCCGAGGAGTCGAGGAGTCGAGGAGGGGAAATTAGAGAATCGAGAAGCCTTCTAGGACAGTCTGAGGGAGTAAAGAGTTCGGGGGGAACAAGTACCGGGGACAAGTACCGGGGACAAGTACCGGGGACAAGTACCGGCTACAGGGCTGGCTCTGACCAATTTGCTGCCCTAGGCAAGATTTTAGCTGGCGCCCCCCCCCCTCCCAAAATGCAGACACTCACTATGATTCGCGCAGCGCATGCATGCACGTGCACGGTTGTGGCATGACCACCAAAACAGAAAGATATGGACACAAGATGTGTGCAAATGTATTTAGTATCCTATCCATTTGAACATAATTTAAGTGGGGGGTGGACCTAACCTCCTCTAGGGGGGTCCGGGGGCATGCTCCCCCGGGAAGATTTTTTTTTTTTAATATTGAAGTTAAAAGCATCAATCTGGTGCACTTTGAGAGCAACATGAAGAGATCTATGGATACATCAACATCAATATGAAACAGAACTGTAAGCAGATTTTCTTTTTCTTTATGGATATTTTACAAATCACTCCCCTTTTAAACTGTATTGTTGTTTATTAATAACAACTTTTTTGTACTGTCATATAGTATTTTATACCTGTTTTTCACCTATTCTCTTATTTTTTTTATATAGTTTTATAACTATAATGATCATATAAAGATGTGCCTTTACCTCACTGAGCTGAGGTTATCAGAGCCGCTCAGTCTTTCAGGAGAGAGCTCTCTAAAGCTCTCTAAAGCTCTCCCCCCCCCCCCCCCGCGGCCGCTTACACAGTAAATTCCAATGTTAGTAAAAGCACACAGAAGCTGTATACGTTTTTTGGGAGTTTGATTTATTTTAAATTAACACAAATACAAAATTAAAACCTATAATTGCACACTAAAACCATTATTTCAAAAAAAGAACTATTTCACATAAACCTCTGGTTTTTACTGGGGCTGGGGTAATTCAACTTGATTTTGGGGGGGGGGGGTGCGCCATAGTTTATGGGCGCTGTACGCAATATAGGCGTAGTTATGTTGAGAGTGTTTTTTTGTTCTTTACTTTAATGTGTTTAATGTGTTTAAACCAGTAAAATACTTTATTTTGAACCGTCTGAGTTGTGCATTTGGGTTCATGCCTCTGAGTTCGCCCCTTGACATGTAGAGTATAAATAATAATGGCGAAAGGACACATCCTTGTGGGAGCCAATGGAGGAGCTAACTTGGCCATTCACCACCACTCTTGGTGTCCTATTGGTTAAAAGTCAAGCCCACAAGACAATTACGTATTTGTTTTCATTAAAACGTATGTAAGTGCAACTCAAATCTTTAAATGTTTTGGTGCATCCAGATTCGGGAACAGGGACTACCACAGCATCCTTCCAGACCTTTGCTGCATGCTGTGCCTGTAAAGGCATATTAAGACGTAGTGGAACTCAGTTTAACTACAGATGTTGTCAGGTCCATGTCTCTTATTTACTTTTACTAAACAGAATACCTTTTCTTCGTCTATAATAAATCACTGACTGTCTTCAAGTTGAAGCTTCAGTTCAGAAACGTTTTTAATGAAATCTAATGTATCAAAACAGGAATATAAAAGGGTTGAGGCCATTTGCGAACTCGACATCTGAATTCCACACTCACAAGGCAGCTGTTCTATCCCGGAGGCCTGTTATGGTTTTAATGCTACACGAGACTGAGACACCTTGTGAAGGGCTTTATAGCAACAACTTTGATTTGAACAAGCCATTGAATGCAGTGTTTTCAAGTCTTCAAAGCTTGAGAAACAGAAACCTGTCAGCTAGTTATGTTTGATGGTTTTAAATGTTTCCATGCAAATTAACTTCTTTGGAGTTAAGTTGCCACGGAGGAAGATGACTTTTTTACGTCTGCTCATTGTTCAAATAAGTCAACTGTATGGCTCACAGGCTGACATAGTGTACACTCTGCAGTGCTGCTGGTCTCAGTCAGTGATCCCTCAGATGTCCAACATTGACCAGCGGACGTCTAGTTCAGAAACCAAAGCACCAACACGATCCTTAAATACAGGAAGAGCAACTTCAACTGGAACTAATATGTTAATATTTTGTTCCTTCCCAAACATGGTCATGGTTGTATAGTGTGCATTTTCATCTGGACTATAATGTGATTTCCTTTCTTTTTCTCAGATTTACCTGGCCCTCACCAGAGGTGCAGAGTACTCAGATAGTACTTGAGGAGAAGTACAAGTACCAGAGTGTAGGAATACTCTGTTACAGTAAAAGTCCTGCATTCAAAATGTTACTCAAGTAAAAGTAGAAAAGTATTAGCATCAAAACATACTTAAAGTACAAAAGTAAAAGTAGTCATTGTGCAGATTGGTCCACTTCAGAATAATATATGTTTTGATCAACCTGAGCCTCCTGTAGCCCGTCCACAGCAGAAAAGTCAACAACAGACACTGCCACCTCTATAAATATTATGAAATATTGTTCAGATCTGCTAATGATATTTTAAACATTAAAGCAGGATGAGAGTGGTCTGAAAATGCATGACTGGACAGTGGACGCACGTATGTGCTCTCATGTAATTATCATGTTATATCCAAAAGTTTTGTTTTGCAAATTGTGGAATATTTGAGATGAAAAAACTTGAATAAAGGTTAGAATTCTACACAATTCTGAATGGAAACAGCAATGAGGGATTGCTGGAGCACAACTCAGGATAAACTGTTTTAGTCTGTTTCAAATAGCAATTATGTCTCTATTTATTGGGATATTTAAAATAAAAGCTATTTATCAAAACATATCTCAGAAAACCTATTGTTTCTTATTAAATGTTACTATTAGTCAGAATAATTGCCATACTTATCCCATGATTGAAGAAGATTGAAGAAGAAGATTCAACTTATTGTCATTACGTAGTACAGGTATATAACGAAACGGTTTCTCTGCATTTGACCCATCCTAGTGTTAGGAGCAGTGGGCTGCCCTGATGTACGGCGCCCGGGGAGCAGCAAATAGGCAAAGCACTTGGTCTTTCCAGGACTTGAACTGGTGACCTTCCAGTTGCCAAGCCAAGTCCCTATGGACTTTGCCACCACCGCCCTATGATGTTTCATCATTGGCAAATACAAACTTGTGATTCTGACTATATCCAGTGATGTAGAGAAAATACATAATTGTAAAGAAATATTAACAATAGTTTTCATAAAGCTGTGAAAAACACTGTGTTGCTCACAATTACAATTACATACGCTTCAACGCAGGTACGTCATCAATTACATCTCAATTACACAGGGCTTCTCCAAAATGAACACACAGGTTTATGTGTGTCTTTGCACAGCAAACATATAGCTTATATTTGGACAATCTCTTAAATTATGAGCCGCAAATCATGCTGTGCAGATTAGACAGCAAATAGGACACGCGCATGACCAACCACTCTCATCTCTTCTCTTTATCATAAAATAGTGTAATATATATTGACTTAAGAGGAACTGACAACATCTCCAGATATATTTTAAGCAGCAATACACCTGTCCCTACATAGGAAATCGCCCTGGACATGTACCTCTTAAATCGCACGATTCCTATTAGGAATTGTATTATCTCCATGGTGCACATTTTCAAAAATGTTTGGGCATTTTTGGAGCACGCTAGTGAACTGTCAACGAGGGGGGTGGGGGGAGAGCACGCTCGTGTCCGTTAGCACCGGAGCCTCGCTGCAGGGAAACTGTGGCACGCATTATTGCGGCCCTGCTCTCATGTAACGATTGTTTTATTTATTTGTATTGCTTTCATGAGCAACACACACTAACTGCAAAAACTAGGTTGAATATACTTGTCTTCTCTATAGTACTTACCACCTCTTACTTGTATGTGCCAGTGGAGCTGGTTCTTCCACCAGCTCACCTCTCTGTCCCTCATCATGAACACAGGCTGTAGCTGTGTATCTGAACTCAGACTTGCGTCCTCATCATTCTCTTCATCTTGCACTAAGCTGCTGATAGTGCTGCATGGAAAGATAAGCAGAAAAGACAATATGGAGCACAGAGTTCAGGTAATTACGTCTTGTAGTTTTAGATATATTTATATACTATTTAGGTTAGGGTTAGGGTCGCGTACACGTGGGCGTATTTTGTAGGGGGCGTACTTTGAGCTGTGCCAACTCTTTGGGCATCGGTTCACGACGCTGTTTGGACCGTTCAATGTCATCACCAAGGCAAGGAAACCCAACGGTTTTTAAATCTGGGTACTTCTGTGTCATCCCTTTCCAACACAGCATCAGCAGGTGCAGAGCTTGGAAGTATAGGGACATCACAAGCACTTACACTGAGAGGACAAATAGACAAATCACTGTATGTCTTGTCAACGCTGATCCCCTTGTCCAACTCAGAGCCAAAAGAAGAACCAACATGTGCCGAGGTCATTAAAGGCTACAACGGACCAGGAGTTGTCTGACAAAAGGGAAATCACAAACTGGTGGCAAACAGTCAGCGGTGGAAGAAGTACTCAGATATTGTACCTAAGTAAAAGTACTGCATTAGAAAAGTAAAAGCTATAAGCATCAAATGTACTTAACAAAGTAAACAAGTATAAGTAAAACTGGTTTTAATATCATAATCATGTATCAGATTACTGGATTATGATTATTGATGCATTAATGTATCACAGCTAAGTGGAGATCAGTTACTTTGAATACCGCTGGATATCTTAACCCGTCGTTGTATCATAAATTATGTATGAGTTTATTTATGATTTGGAGCTAATCATTTGAATCTATTAAGTTACTAGCTAAAGCTGTCAGATACATAGAGGAAACAGAACACTATTGGCTCCCAAAAATGCTTCAAAGTAAGAGCATATACTCAAAAATAATAATTCAAATAATAATAGTAATAATAATTTGTATTTATATAGCACTTTTTAAGGTAAAATAGGAAAGACTTATTGAGATTTATCTCAAGAAATGCAACGAAAATGATTGCCCAACATTTCCTTTAAAAATGTGTTTTAATGTGAATCGTGATACTGTATACACGGACGGATGGAGCTGTGTTGATTCTGTACATCTGTCGGTCACCGTGTGCCCGCAGGGGGATGGAGGGATGGAGGGATGGAGGGATGGAGGCTGGCAGGATGCAGCTTCAGCTCAGCCTCCCCATCCCTCCATCTCCATCCTGTCACGGTGCTGTGCGTTATGACGCGGGGCTGCATTACGTGAGACTGTCGACTCAGCACCGGATCTTGCTTATGTAACGCTGCTGCAGGAGGAGAGGAGCGGAGGACTGACGGATGGCTAATTTACTGACAAATAACGGCGAGTTGGCTGATGTCTGAGCGGCTGCCGGCGGAGAGAACAATGCTGAGTGTAGGTCGCCGGGCCGCAGTGTGAGAGCCGGGTCTTGGCACCAGGGGCCTGTCCCTCCGCACAGTCTGCAGCCTGCGGAACATTCTGCTTTTTCTGCAGATGCGAGGTTGAATTGGTCTCCTTTCTGCAGGAATAAACCAATGCGGGTTTGTTTTAGAGGAGAAACGCCTTCACATTCTGATCCTCACCATCCTTTCTGTACTGATCCAGCGGACAGCGCTGTGATAAACATGGCGGGTCCGGAGCAGTGCCAGCAGCAGGTGGAGGAGCAGGCGGAGCACATAGATGATGCTGAGATGGCTCTGCAGGGCATCAACATGCTGCTCAACAACGGCTTCAAGGAGAGCGACGAGCTCTTCAGGAGATACAGGTAACACATGTTAATGACGGGGGGCAAACTCAGACCAGGGGCCACATACAGCCCACCCTGATCTCAAGTGGGCCAGACCAGTATCATAGCAGAAATAACCTATTAATAACTCAAACTCCAAATGTTTCCCTTTGTTTTAGTGCTGACAAGTACATTGTGAAAGATAGATAGATAGATAGATAGATAGATAGATAGATAGATAGATAGATAGATAGATAGATAGATAGATAGATAGATAGATAGATAGATAGATAGATAGATAGATAGATAGATAGCCTAGATAGATAGATAGATAGATAGATAGATAGATAGATAGATAGATAGATAGAGAGATATATAGAGAGAGAGAGAGAGAGAGAGAGAGAGAGAGAGAGAGAGAGAGAGAGAGAGAGAGAGAGAGAGAGAGAGAGAGATAGATATAGATAGATAGATATAGATAGATAGATCCTTTGTTAATCCCAAACTGGGAAATGATTTTGTATCAGCAGTCCAGTCAATCTACAATAATTACAAAATTACCTAAAAAATATAATAAAATGCAACTAAAATAAATGTAAACATAATTTCTTTTTATAAACAATACATACATATTCTCAGTAATAAAATACCTATATTCAGGAGTATCTAACCATTATACAAATGTCAGAATAAATAAAAGTACCCTCTAATAGACCAATATACTAAGGGGACAGAACAATGTAAACATAGTGTACTACATACATTAACACAATCGTGCACAGTAGCTTTGAATTAAAAGTAGGCTGTATCCTGTGAGGTAGTGTAAGTAGGCTCAAGATGTATGTTCAGTATGTGCAAAGTGTTCATTTAAAAAAAAAATTGTATTTAGCCTTTATTTATACAGGTGTAAAATCTCATTGAGACACAAGGTCTCATTTGCAAGAGAGACCTGTCAAATGATCATGAGAGGGAGAACCTGGACACGCTGAGGGGGGGGGGGGGGGGGGGGGTGCTGTACAGGGGGATGGCTGTTGGCAGGGATCACTTCCTGTACCTGTCCTTACTATCCTTTTCCAAAATATATGGAACAACCTGAATTTCTTTAGAATAATAGGTGCAATTTCAACAATTGTATTCCTCAGTTTATAATGTCCACATGTGCATTACAATGTACAGATGAGTGTATCTACAAAGGCACAAGACATTTAGTCAGCAGTATCTGGGGCTGAGCAATGTAGTATTTTACTTTACGATCAAAGCAACTTGTCAAGATCTAGAAATGATTTTACATTCATTTTTACATCTGTGTAGTAAAAAACACACCAGCATAAAGTGGGAACTATTAAGAAGACGTTTAAGCTATCCTCCTGCCTTGTACATGTATAACATGTATGCAGGCCCTATGTTTGACACCCCTGTGTTGCAGTATGTTGCAGGTCCAAAAAGATAGGCTACAGGAACAATGTAATAAGTGGTACTTCAAGGTGGAGCACATGAATAACCGTTCAAACATTGCTCCATGGAACAGATAACAGCATGAATGATTCAATGAATGGTCATTAGGTGTTACATGTTAAAGCCTGTTCCTCATGAGTGAGGCTTCCAGGTGTCTGTCTCCCCTTCAAAGTGCTTCTCAAATGTTTCGCCACCATCATAAAGAGCATATACAGTCTGTAACCACAAGTATTTATAAATATGTGTGGCTATTTGTTAAGCTAATGGTTACTTTGAGCATCTATTTATGAAAACACATTTATATTTTGTATTTTTAAATGTTATAGTCTGTAAAATGTGTAAATACAGTATTGACATTTTAATCTTAGTGCCGTCTCATTGCTGCAACCTCTGCTTTTATCAGTGCTTTTATTTATTTGTGTCTATTTCTATTACTGCAGTGAGCGATGCCAAGGAAATGTCATTATACCGTATATGTATGATGAGAATAAAGATATTCTGATTCAGATAGATATGTCCATTGAAATCATTTGACATAGTCTATTATCTACATTTCTATAGTCAAGAGAAATGTTTAAGAAAGATAATGTAATACATACTAAAAACATCTGCAGATTCTAAAAAAGAATCCATCATCTATTATATATTCAAAATTGTAATACTATTTGAACTATGACACCTTGGCAGAGCCCAACTTGAGCAACCCTGCTGTAGACCCTCTGGTTGAATGCACAGATGATCCATCATGGAGACCACTCATTGCTCTCTGCACCTTTGACAAGAATATAGCTTACACCTATTTGCTGCTTTTTCTAACCCTGTCTTGGACTCAGAGATCTTAAATGATTACTTCCCTGCACCAGACGGATATTTTTTTATTGCAAATATTGATTCTGTCAAACAAACAGATTGTAGTCCGACCCCTGACCTCAGTCATGACAGCTGAACAGGAGCCCTGTGGCTCCTTTCATATACTTACATTTCTCAACAGAGTATTCAATTCAGTTGGTGTTGTCTTCTGGATCTCTCCTCTCTCTCCTCTCTGTGTAGGACCCACAGCCCACTGATGAGCTTCGGGGCCAGTTTCGTCAGTTTCCTGGTGAGTTTCCTCTCAGTTGGTGACAAAATGATCAAATGAAAGGCCAGAGGAATCACAAAAACAAAACAGTATAATAAAAAATATCGGATGTTAAAATGGATGTTGAAAAATGATTTGTAATGAACTGGTAACTGATGTTTTGGCTAGGCCAAATCTTATCTTGCTTTCTTTTGGGTACACACTATTTTTCTTTATGAACACCATTCATTTTTGTAACAACAAAACCTTTAATAAAAACCATTTCAGCATTTCAGTTAGTATATTGGCTTATGTAATGTCCCCTCCAAAATGAATGCAAAAGGAGAACAAATTACACTAATGAAAATAATGATTATATTTGGTACATCAGCATAGCATATAGTAAGATTTATAGTTTATGAAGAAAAACTCCAAGAATCACCGTGGATAACCCAATCTGTCAAAGTGTTTGCTACCATTGTCACCACGGACTTCCTCTCTGCTGCTTTCCCACATTAACATAATGGATGCATCACAACAGCACACACACACACACACACACACACACACACACACACACACACACACACACACACACACACACACATACACACACACACACACACACACACACACACACACACACACACACACACACATACACACACACACACACACACACACACACACACACACACACACACACACACACACACACACACACACACTCTCTCTGTCGCCTCGTGATGACCCACACACACAAAAACACATCATGAATCCAGAGATGATGTCATCCTCGGTCCCCAGATAGTAATTGGCCCTGAAGGCTGTGGGGGTGTGACCAGACGTGCACAGGGATATTCAGTTAATGCAGCGTACATGGAGAGAATGCCTGAATAACACAAGAAAAATGTTGACATTGTCACTCATATATCTCTACATTCTGCACCTTGTATACGTGACTATGTCCTCACTCATTAATGGTTCTAAAAGGTTTTAGTAAAAAATGATTCTGGCATTATGTGCAGCATCTCTCTGACTCCAACACACAGCTGTACAGATGTGGCTGTGTTCCTCTGTTCATTGTGATGCAGAAAGAGCCCTTTGTCCTTTTCAAGACTGTTACATAACACTCCTCTCCTCCTTTAACAGGACCTCTGTTTGTAAACCAGCTCAAGCATAGCTCTGTTCAACAAGACCAAATGTTCTATCCCCACATAGGTGTTTTAATATCTGGATAACAATATCTATCACAATAGCATACCAATAGTGTTTGTCTGGCAATGCAATACATTCATCTATTTTCTTATTTCCTGCTGTAAACTGACAATGTTTAAATGGGTTAAGTCAACTGTTTCATGTAACTATACCAGGGTATTCCTATACGCAGAATTGTTGGGTGATGAAAATCTGGCACACTGCTGTACTTAGCATCACACATGATAATCCTCCATCATTCTGCAGAGAGCCGCGTCCTGGGCTGTGTCTGTGTTAACAGAGCGTTCAATAAACCGGATCGTGAGATAGATGAAAGTTGCCTGTTGGAGTCCGCTTTGTTCACTGCATTAAAATCAGTCGTAATATAAAGTGTGATGTAAAAACAAAAACAAAATCTTAAAATGATACTCCATCAAAATATTTGACATCAGATTTTCTGAGAAACTTGAGTTAGCATATGCTTGATATGTGATTTCATCACAACATGATTTTATTGAAAGATGTAATTGATGCTGCATTATCGCCCAGAATAAAAATGCAGTACATTGTTTCTTCTTAAAGATATATTAGAACCAAACCTCTTCGTTGCATTGTGATTCAGAACGCCATGATGACATTTGAGGAGGAGAAGATGCAGACGGCCTGCGACGACCTGAGGACCACGGAGAAGCTGTGTGAGAGCGACAGCGCCGGGGTCATCGAGACAATCAGGAACAAGATTAAAAAGAGTGTAAGCTCAAAAAATAAATATAATATATAGACATTACACATGGCATTAAGACACCTTCACAGCAAACTGTTGTGTCTGCAGCATCAGGACAGTTTCATCCCATCAGACTATCTGTTTACATCTCACATATGTATCTATTATTACAATTAGCAGTATTTTGATTTCACTGTACAGCATTTCACATTACATTGTATTTTCAGCTCATCTTATTCTATTTGACTTAGAGTTACCTTCTCCTGCATCACTCAGTTGCCCATTCGTCTTGCTACATTCTCTTGTGCTATTTTCTTTCTACTTTGTTTCTTCTTGCACTATTTGTATTTGGTTTTTTTTCTTTTCTTTTATGTCTTATACATATTTATGTTGCATTGTTGGAGGAGCCTGTGAGGTTTTTCATTGCATAACTACACTGTATCTGTGCATATGACAATGACGCTGTTTGAACCTTTGAACTTTGAACCTTAAAACTAAACTTTGTCAAAGTTGAGGGGCAAGAACACCAATTGAGGTTTTCCACGTCGCTTGCCGCCACAGCAGGCTGCTGTTCAGATAACAAGGTTTATATCCTCTGCATCATGCCTAATGCAGGCAGCGGTGAGATCATACCAAGCCCACTCACAGATTCAATTATTGCTTCTGTGAAATGTAATCAGCAGACTGAGTGAGGAGTGTGGGGGCCCCGGGTCATTCAGGAAACCCTGCCAGCCTCTGGGTAAAGTGGCAGGGGGGTGTAATACTGCATATTGTGTGTGTGTGTGTGTGTGTTGCAGATGGACTCACAGAGGTCGGGCGTGGTGGTGGTGGACCGCCTGCAGAGACAGATCATCGTTGCTGACTGTCAGGTGTACCTCGCCGTGCTCTCCTTCGTCAAGCAGGAACTCTCAGGTGATCAAATCAAACAGACCAGAGAGTGTGAGCTTAAAAGAACAGTTTTTTGTGGGGGTTATATGAATAACTTCTCCATATTCAGTAAATGACCAATAGTAAAGAACGGTTGACACGCCCCCAGTTTGAAGAACCACAGACTGTATTAATAAATAATCAAGTGATGAAACTGATAACTTGCAATATACTGTTAATAACTGAAACGATTAATTACATTTGTACATGAGTATGTGTACTACTCCAGTGGTTCCCAACCGGAGGTACGGGGACCTGTAGGGGTACTTGCAGGGATTGCAGGGGGTCTGTAGAAAAATAAGGGAATGCAATTTATTTCCACACAAAAAACATTTTTAAATAAGCCTGGTGTCGGTGGTCTAGTTCTGCTTCCGCAAGTAACAGTTCCTCCCGGGATGGTGTTGATTGTAACACCACTGTAGTTCGTGTTCACACTGTGGCGCCGCGCATAGCAATTAGCTTACATTAGCTGCAAAGTGGCGGTAAGAATGGATGCATGATTAGCCAGGGATAAACATACAGCCGGCGGTACCGTCGCTGCTGAACCGGGTTTAGGAGGGCGGCCAAGACCTGGAATATAATCATATGAAGCCATCCCTGCAGCGGCACCAGAACACCAAACACAACAGGAGTGTGGGTAAAAAGTTGGGTTAAATACAATTACAAAGGGTTTAATACAAGACAGATGAGTGAGGGGGTTCTTATGGAATGGTGACCAGCTCAAGGGACAAAAAAGGTTGGTAACCACTGGACTATTCGACCAATAGTTAGCAAGCTATCCTTTGCTTATTAGCACCTATGAAAGGTTAGAGATCACCTAAATTGGTTTAATCACATCAATTATTCTAAAGTTTATTGTTTCCACTTCCAGCTTATATCAAAGGAGGCTGGATTCTCCGTAAGGCGTGGAAGATGTACAACAAGTGCCACAGTGACATCAGCCAGCTGCAGGCGGGCAGTGAGCGGAGGTCCTCCCTTCACCAGGAGCCCCTCACCACGGACAACGCCAACCACAACGCCCCAGTGGAGAGCTACGTGACGGCCGAGGCCCTGGACCGGCTCAAGGGCTCCGTCAGCTTCGGCTACGGCCTCTTCCACCTGTGCATCTCCATGGTACCGCCTCACCTGCTCAAGATCATCAACCTGCTGGGTTTCCCCGGCGACCGTCACCAGGGCCTGTCCTCCCTCATGTATGCAAGCGAGAGCAAGGACATGAAGGCACCACTCGCTACGTGAGTAAACTTCCTTTGAATTATTATTCCGTTTTTATAACAGAGACACAGCATTGGTAATGAAAACCATAATACATTTTACCATCAAACTTCCCCAGTTCATTTATTATATTAAGACAATTATTAAACTTTTATCATGTTTAAATATGCAAACGAGGAATTATCTTATGAAATATGTGATTATTATTATACATTTCCACAAACATTAAAGGAGAGGTGTCATGCTTTTCCGGTTATTACCCGTCCCCTTGTGTGTTATGAAGGTTTTTATGCATGTAAACGGTGTGCAGAGTCAAAACCCTCAAAGTACACCCTGTAGCGAGTAAAACTCTAACACAGAAAATACCTCCCCAAAACGCCTCGTTGGAAATACGTCATTGTCCATTTGATTCTTCCGGGACGGCATGATGTCATGCCGTACCCGGAACGAAATGGACCAATCCGTGGAGCCGTTACGTTACGTCCGCGGAGCCGTTACGTTAAGCCCCCGCTGATTGGTCCAAATTGACCAATCCACGGACATCCTCACACACACATCTGTGTGCAGGGAGCAGGCAGCTCAGCTGATTTCTCCTCCCTGGCTGCAGGCTGATAACAGACAGTTGGGATCGCGGCGAAATTCTCTCTGCAGACCTGTTGCAGCCATTTTCTGTGTTGACAATCAGTGTATTATTTTCTTATTAATTTAGATCTTAATATATTCTTTCCATTTATGTATTAGTACCGAATTAAATATTCGGAGGAAAACTTTGATTTACTGTGAGCTACACCTGTTATATAAGGAAGGGGTGGGACTGAGCGTGACGTGGAAATCGTCTCCAGCAATGAACGGGGAATCGGAACAGTCTTTGACCTCACGTTACACTGATAATTTTGTTTATTTTGTTTGTTTAAATATATGGAAGCAAATAAATCGGCCAAGGAAGGCAAAGAAATCAGCGCCTACAGAGCTTTATTTGGATGGTTTTTAACGTGTGAGTCAAGAAGCGGATCCCTGTTGACGTGGCACAGTTTTAGATATCCCACAAGAATGGGCCACGACAAGACCCATTCTCACAGCGTTTATCAACCTTTTTCTTACTCAATATCAAGACACACTTATTGTTTTTACTTCGACTGTGACTTTGTGTGTGCTCAGCATGAGTTTGGCTGTGTTTGGCTGTGTATCGCTAACAAGGAAACAACACCTCCACGGAGCTCAGCGCGATTCACAACGTCCCGACCAATCAGAGCACACTGTGCTCACAGGGAGGCTGGGGGCTGGAGCTATTGGAGCTACAACGAGCCGTTAAAGGCAGAGAGTGAAATTCAGTGAATACAAGTAGTTTACAGAGATGCTGTATGAGAAACCAATGTGAGTTTGGAAAAATGCACAGTATAAATCTATTCTAGTAGACCTCAACAATGGAATTATGATCAGTGGAAATGGCCATGACACCTCTCCTTTAAACTGACCTTTGGATGAAGCATGGTTCAAAATTATTGTTTTATTTTGTTGCCATATTACAGGAGGAGCTTTCAGAATCATTGTGTCACTCCAAAAATCTGAAAATCATAAATCGCCATGTTTTCAAGGAATATAAGTGAATATAAATCAGGCTATTAACAAGATTTAACCAAACCCCTCAACAGAATAACGATATGAATGAGTGGAGATTTCTGTTTTTCAGTTTTTCTACTCTTAGTATTAGAAGAAGCTTATTTTAGGAAACAGTCCTTAAAAATATGGATTGTAACACATACTGGTTAAAATGTTAAAATATAAGGCATTATCTAACGCTTACTTTTCAAAAATTGCACCTAAATATGTATTTTGATTTTGGTAAGCAATATATCCCAGACCAGCAGCATATTATAACCGGGAACCTTGATCACTAGATCCTGGGAACTTTTAGTATGAATTAAATCATGTTTTAAATCGTGTTTCTCAGTGCTGTTGCCTTGTAACTCTTTAAAATGAATGTTCACTTGTAACCCATTACAATATATCATGGAACATCACTCAAATTAGACATCATAATTTGTAAACTAGGAATATATTTTTTTAATACAATAATTATGCTAATCCTGGCCCCCATAATAGCAACCCTCTGTGAGCATCTCTGATAACCTTTTGATTCCACTGCTGCTGGATATGCTAATATATTTTAATAAGGGTATGTCTGTGATTCACATGTGAAGAGGGCATGGACATGGTTCACTTACTAATGTGTGACCTTCAACCTGCCATCATCTGCTGTTCCAAGGACAGGGAGGGGACAGGGACAGATAACGGTTTGGGCCTGATCTTCAAACTGTAAACTAAACTTTGATGGCAGTTCTCAAGTATATATTAATTGGTCTTTTAATCTTCATTATTAGTTTATTTGTATTTCTTTATTATTATCGTACCTTTTACCTCCCTGTGTCCGTTGAACTGTTATATTTTGCTCTTATGCTGCATGTGTGCAAAAAGGTTTTACCGTCTGACCTGAAGTGAACTTCTTGTTCTCTGTTTTAATTTGTGATGTGTGCCATGTTACGAAAGCACTTTGAGCTGCACTAGGTGTATGACAAATACTACACATATAAAACTTAATTATTATAATTTGTAAACATGTTCATGCTCACATGCCTACGTTTATACATACCTGCAAAACATTTCATGCCTTTATAAGTAAATACAACTAACAGTGCTCTGTCACATTTACCTTTCATTTATTCAGTGTATTACAGATTCTGATAGAGCTGCAGATCTCAGTTTTCTGACTGACTGAGTGGTTTTCCTCTTGTGTTGCTCAGGTTGGCCCTCTTGTGGTACCACACAGTAGTGCTGCCCTTCTTTGCTCTGGATGGCTCCGCCACACATGAGGGGCTGCTGGAAGCCAAAGCAATTCTGCAGAGGAAGTCTGTGGTTTACCCCAACTCATCTCTCTTCATGTTCTTTAAAGGACGAGTTCACAGGCTAGAGGTATGTGCAGCAGACTCTATCAAACCTCATTGAAGTGATTTATTTTTGTATGCAATGTTAGACAAAGACATTCGATGGGAAATAGAAAGACATTTTTTATTATAGAAGAATCTGAAAAGAGTCCTCAGAAGCCCTTAGAGGCGGCAGTCATTCATTTTAAAGCTAAATAGCTTTCTCTTTCATGTTTATGACTTATATTAGTACCAGGTAATAATCGCAAATCTGTGTACACAGGTAGAAAACGTTTGGGCAGGTGAAATTATCTTTGTCTGGATTAAGCACTTTTTATTGTCTTTGTCTCTTTTAACCCGCGTTTATTGTGCCCCTCTTATAAAATAACTGGCCACAGCCTGCCCCGCCCCCCCCCCCCCCCCCCCCAGTAAAATTGGTCTAGAACCGCCACTGCCTCCGATTCTGAAAAGTGAAGCTTGTGGAAGAGCCCTAAACTTGCATTCTCATTAATGGCCAGTGGGGGGCAAATCTTCTGGTTACAAGAGGTCTGATTGTATATAGACGTCTATAAAAAAAAGGAACCTTTTCCTAATGAGTTTGTAGTCATACTAGTTTCAAGTCTTCCTAAATACAACATGTTGTTGTATATGTAATCTTTGGTCGCATTTTGAGTAAAATAGATTATAAAGAGCGTATGCTTAGGGTGTGGCTACCTTGTGATTGACAGGTCGCTACCACACGTCGTTGTCCTGTTTGGGTATTTTTGTTTCATAACGGAAACGTAGGGTTACGTATGATAACCCATGTTATATTAACACAGCGGAGCCCTCTACTGGACTCTGTGGGTACTCCCCCATATCCTATCTATGCACGCATTCTTTCACTGAGACTTCCCTACCCGTAGCCGGCCCCTGGGTGGGCCTACCTGAATGCGCGCGCATCCACCGCATAAAAGGCGACCTCGCCCGCTCACTGCTATCCCTTTACTTTCTCTTCAGCTGAGCAGCATAGGGCAGCAGTGCTCCATAAGTAGAGGGCTCCGCTGTGCTTATATAACATGGGTTACCATCAGTGTTGGGCAAGTTACTTTTAAAAAGTAACTAGTAATAGTTAAAGTTACTGCTCTCAAAAAAGTAACTAGTTACTTTATTAGTTACTAAATTATAAAAGTAACTAGTAACAAGTTACTTTACTTTACTTTAAAAATAATAACAATAAAAGTTTTTTTATTAGTTTTTGTGTTGTTGGAAAAGGTCTTTCTGCACTGTGGCCCTGCTTTCACTGGTATTTTGCTGACTAGTTCTCTGAAGGCAACAGACTCGACCGTTGCGATGGGCAGCATGTCCTCAACAACATACCTGGCAATCAATCTGTTTAGTTGACTCTGGGTGACATGTGGCGATTTAAAAAAATCGTTTTTTGGCTGTTTAGATGGTGTTGCTCCATCTGGGTCACTGCCGGTGGTTGAGACGGTGGGGTCTTTGGCGACTAGTTTTATAGCCCCATGTACATTAGTTAGGTGCTTCAGGAGATTGGCATTGCTGTTATTCGATGTGGACAATGCTTTCTGTCCTGCACACAGTTTACATTTGACCGTAATATTTTTTGCATCCTTTATCCCCACAAATTGAAAATAGTGGTAATATCTCCAAGTTGTAAATGCGCTGCTGCTCTCGCTGATACTTGCATCTGCCATTGTGTGTGTGTGTGCTGGTGGTGGGCGTTGCCGTGTATGTGTGTTAGCAAGTGTTTGTGTGTCTGTGTATTTTCCCCATAAGGAAAGACCCGCCCAACTCTGTCTCTGATTGGCTTACCCTGAAATGTTACCCCGCGTTAACCAATCATCACTCCTCTCTGGTCACTTTCACTTTTCCATGGTTGTGAGAGGACATCACTGTATTCGCCTGTAAGTTACATCCGCACGGAGATTCGGTTCAGTTGGACCACATAATGTAACCCATTTAAATCACAGTAACTATAACGGCGTTACTGAATGGGAATAGGTAACTAGTAACGTTATTAGTTACCGCAAAAGGTAGTTGCATTACAGTAACGCGTTAGTTTGTAACGCGTTAGTCCCAACACTGGTTACCATACGTAACCCTACGTTATATCTCTCACAGGCTCTCCCCGACGTATACCCGCTCTGCTGTCCCGCGAGAGTACCGGGGCCCCGGAAACGTAAGCACATTACGTCCGGGGAGGGGGTCAGATGCCCACTGACCCACAGCCCCCCTCTCTCTCCTCACCAGTGCTGCGTTGCCCAGAGCAAGCACAGACGATGAAAAGGAGCCAGACATGTCCAAGAGATAAAACTTAATGAAGGGACCTGGTGTTGACCAAGATGCCGCCGTGCATATGTCCTCCACACTTACGCCATTAAATAAGGCTGTTGATACAGCCACGGCTCGTGTAGAGTGTGCACGGACTCCCGTGGGGAAGGCTCTCCCCGCCTGTCCGTAGGCATGTGCAATGCATTCGCAAAGCCAGCCTGCCAGGCGTTTCTTGGACAGAGCTTTTCCAGTTACCCCACCGCCGAAACACACAAACAGCTGTTCTGTGTGTCCAAGGGCAGCCGTGCGCTCTACATAACATGCTAGCGCACGCACCGGGCAGAGGAGGTGCAATTTAGCCTCCCTCACCCCACTATGGGGGGGGAGATTAAAACCCCCCAACTGGATAGCCCTCGACCTGAACGTACTCCTTAGGCTCTTAGGCACAAAGGAGGGGTTCGGTCTGAGTGTCGCCCCGCTTTGGTCACCCCGGATGTTTAAACAATTCGGGTGCACCGATAAAGCAGTTAACTCAGACACTCTTTTGGCTGACGTTAAGGCAAGTAGCAACGCTGTCTTCCATGACAGTACTTTCATGGAAGAGAGCTCTAGAGGCTCAAATGGTCCTGTGACCCGAGCCTCGAGCACCAGCGGCAGGTCCCATTGCGGGGCAGAGGCGCACACCACTGGGCGCAGTCTGCGAACCCCCCGCAAAAACCGCAACATCAGCGGCTGGGCAAAAACTGACCTGCCGTCAAACCCATGGCAGGACGAGATGGCTGCTGCATACACTTTCACCGTGGAATGAGCAAGCCCTCTGTCCACCAACAACTGTAAGTACGACAAAATAGATCCCAATTTACAAGATAGGGGCTCTATTTTTCGCTCCTCACACCATCGCCGGAATCCCAGCCACTTTGGCCTGTAACAGGCTGTGGTGGATCCCGCTCTAGCTGCCTGGATAGACTGAATCACACTATCAGACAATCCCTCCCGCCTCAGCCTCTCCCCCTCAGGAGCCAAGCCTGGAGAGGATGGCCCAGCGTGGGTAACGCCCCGATTGCACCTGCCTCCTGGGAGATCACCCCCCAAACTTGGGGAAGCGCCCAGGGCTGGCCCACCTTCATCTGTGTCATCTCCACGAGTACCACAGCGCCCCTGCGCGATCCGGCGCTACTAAGATGACTGACAGACGCTCCCGCCTCACTCTCCCCAGGAGAGGGAGAATGAGACGTAACGGTGGAAAGGCATAAAGCAGCTTCTTTGGCCATGGCTCGTGTGCAAACGCGTCCACCCCCAAAGGCGGGTCGTCGCTCAGAGCCATGGAGAACCACAGGGCGCAGTGGGTGTTGCGCCGGCTGGCAAACAGATCCACCTCTGCTGTCCCGAACCGGGCCCAGATCCGCTTCACCACCTCTGGGTGAAGCGCCCACTCGTCTAGCAGGGGTCCGCCCCTCGACATGAGGTCGTCCCCCCTGTTCTCCAGACCCGAAATGTGGAGGGCTCTCAGAGATAACATCACCTCTGCAGCCCACAACCACAATTTCTCCGCTATGGTCAACAGAGCGGCGGAGCGGACTCCGCCCTGTCTGTTGATATATGCCACTGTGGTGCTGTTGTCGCTCCTGATCATTACATGTTTCCCCTGGATTAAGGGTTTGAAATATTGGAGGACTAATACCACTGCCCGCAGCTCCAGGAGGTTGATGTGCCGCATCTCTGTTATGGCGCATTTCCACCATGGCGCGGAGCGCGGTTTAAGCGTGCCGTGTCGTGCCGTGCCCGTTTTTGGTTGCGCTTCCACTAGGCCTAGTTACGGCCCCGCCCGGCCCAGGGCCACTTTTTCACCTCTTTTCTGGCCCGACAAAATTGTGGTTCTATCGGGGCCAACAAACAGGGCTGAGTCGGGCTGAGTATGCTAAACTAGAGAGAGAATCGCTGGCAAGGAGGCAACAACTACAACAAGATGAACATATTTGACCGTGATTTAATTGTAATACACGTTTCAAAATGATGCCGAAGTAACAACATACTGATACCGGTTAGTAAAAACCATGAATTAATGCTTTGGCAAGTTTGCAGACAGACGGCAGGCGAAAAACCTTTTAAAATGCATGTTTTCTAGATGGAGATTGGCTAAGCTAACTCAATATATGCTCCGACCGTCCACACTCACAACAACGGCCTATACAGACATAAATAAAGCAGCGACTGTACTCGCCATGACACAGACAGTCTGTGGTTTGTACTTGTTTAACTTTTGTCGAGTTTCTGAACATATATAAGGAGCTGTGAGCTCTGAGTGCTAACAGCTAACGGCTGTGTTGTTTTTCTGGGGTTCTCATTGAAGATGACGTCACGGCTCCGCCTACACTGCGTTACTATAGTAACTACCCCAGTTCCTAAACTGTAATGGAAGCGCAGCATGAAGTGAGCCGGCCCTGTTAAGGCCCAACGCGGCCAAGCAGTACCGAGCGTGGCCGAGGCCGACCGTGTGGTGGAAATGCGCCATTAGAGACCAGCGCCCACCTATAGCTCTCCCCAGGCAGGTCCCTCCCCATCCCGTTCCGGATGCATCCGTGAACACTGAGATGTGGGAGATCACCCGTCCCAGCGGGGACCCCCTCCGGAGGTGGTCCGGGGACCCCCAAAACCGGAGGTTGCCCTCCACCGAGGGGGGGATGGTCACCAGCCGCCGTTTGTGACTCTTGAGATCTACACACAGGCTGGAGAACCACCTCTGCAGGCGGCGCATATGCAATAACCCCAGCGGGACCACAACGTGAGCCGCTGCCATGAGACCCAGGGTCCGCATAACAGTTAAAGCCGTCACTGTTGCCCCCTGTCGCAGTCTGCAAACTGCCTGTAGCAAGGATGCCTGTCTGCTCTCTGACAGGGTGGCGCGTAGCCTGCCTGCATCGAGCACCACTCCCAGATACAATACCTGTTGTTGAGGCATGGGGGCGCTCTTCTTCCAATTGATCGCAAATCCTAACTCGGTTAGATGTAGGATCAATTGAGCCGTATAACACATTGCCCGTTCCCTGGAGCTGGCCATAACTATGAGGTCGTCCAGGTAAAAGAAAACTCTCATGCCCCGGCTGCGCAGCGGCTGGAGTGCTATCTCCACGCACTTGCTGAATGTGCGCAGGGACAGGGAGTAGCCGAACGGCAGCCTGTTGTACTCGTAGGCCACCCCCTGGAAGGCAAAACGTAAATACTTTCTGTGTTTCGGAGCAATTCCGACATGAAAGTAGGCGTCCTTCAGGTCGATGGTTGTAAACCAGTCGCCTGGCTGCACCAGTTCCAATAACCGTTTCACAGTCAACATCTGGAACGTTTTGCGTACAATGTGGAGATTCAAACCACAGAGATCCAGGATGGGCCTGAATTCGCCTGTTTTCTTGGGCACCAGGAAATACAGAGAATAATGCCCCTTCTCTCTGTCCCGTGTGCGCACAACAGACACCACCTGTTTTCGCACCAAGGTCTGAACCTCTGCTGAGAGAAAACCTATCTCCCTTCGGGATGATAGCTTTGCCTCTCTTATGCCTGCAAACGGGGGAGGGATGCTGGAAAACTCGAGTGAGTAACCCTGTTTCAGCGTCCTGTCCATCCACTCCGTTAACATGCATCTGCGTTTCCACTCCCTGTAACACTGTGTCAGGGGATGTGCCATCAATTGTGGGGCCCCAGCAATAAAGCTGTGATATTCCCTGATGACCCGTCCCGTGAAGGGAACATTTGCCCATGGGGGGTCGACACGGAAAGGGCCGACTCTCTACTGAGGTCTTTGAACGCAGCATGGCGCACTCCCTCGGGAGCGTGCGCTCCGCCATGATGTTTTCACCCGAACAGTGAAAAACATCAAGTGGAGTCTTCAGACTTGGCATTAATTGTTTCCTAACCCTGTTACGCCTGCCATAATGTCTCTGTACCCGCATAGCGCGGTTTATCACTCTCACCCGCGTATGCGCACTAGCTGCCTCCTTTACTGGAGTTACAACCTGGGCAGCGAGTGGGGAAACTGTACTGACAACATTACGTGGCTGTGTGGGTGTGTGGAAAGCAGAGACACTCAAACTGGAATACAATTTATCACTTTTATTGGAAAAGGATGATGTCACAACAAAAGGATCATAGAGGGAGGAGGCAGGGTTTGCCCTCGCGTCCTGGCCGGAGAATTCCCCTCTCCCTGCCGAGACGCTTCCTCCCGCCGCCAGTCAACTCCTGGAGGATGGAGCTCCCCACCCGGTACCCCTCCGCTGTGGTGGCACCGGAGTGCGGACCGGAGGAGGAGCACGACGGATTCTGTCGGCCTGTCCCTGCGGGGGTCGGTACCGACCCAGCACCTCGAGATGGACCGCGGAGGCAGAGGGCGTTTTCGGGACTCTCACCCGACGCCTCTCTCTCCGTCTTACCACCGCTGGACGCACTCCCCCTTGCGGAGGGGCCTGAAGATGAGCCAGCGGCAACATGCGGCTGAGCTGAGCCTTCTCCACCTCCAGGCGGTTGAAGCGCTGAGTGACCGAGGCTATCGATCCAAAAAGCCCTCCCGTAGCAACGGGGGCCCCAAGGAGATCATCTCGGTCCTTTTTAGCCAGGGCGGTCAAATCTAACCACACGTGACGCGAAGCCACGGTGGTCAGGGCCATCACCCGACCGGCTGCGGTAGCCATACCGTGGACCAGATTATTCATCTGGCCCACGCAGCGGTCCGAATAATCACTCCCGTCCTCAGACGGGGGGGCGGGAGTGTCCTGCTGATGGGGAATCAGCGACACTCCCAACACACCCAGATTATTGGCCGCCGCCGCCATCTGCACCCCGAGCTTGAATATCTTATCGAGATACTCAAGCATCTCTCGCTCACGCGGCAGCGGGGGCAGGGGCCTTCTCCCCTCTGCCCACCCAGCTGCCTGCGGAAGCAGATGCGCCGCTAGGCTATCCTCCAGCGGGGGCACACCGGAACACTCCGTGTCTGAGTGGCCCTCCACCTTGAGGATTCCTGCCCAAGTAGCCACCGTAGCCTTCGTTTTCAGTGGCTGCCGCCACTTGGCTTCCACACACCGCCAGATGT
The DNA here is from genome assembly GCF_902827165.1 of Trematomus bernacchii. NCBI lineage: Eukaryota > Metazoa > Chordata > Actinopteri > Perciformes > Nototheniidae > Trematomus > Trematomus bernacchii. Next base: position 460,383 of record NW_022987709.1, read on the forward strand.
CCGGCAGAGGGGGTGAAACGAAGGCCGGCTGTGCTGGACGGCCCGTGCCGTAGAAGCCCTGCCGCAGTCGGCTCATCGGCCTCGGAGGTATCGGTGGGGGAAGCGGCAAGCCTGCCCGCTCCGCCGCCATAGCCATTACCGCCGAGAAGTCCTGACGAGCCGACCTCTGCTGATGGCCTCTGCTGAGGTGTCATCATCGTCGTCCTCTCCGATGCCTGGACCCGTCCGGGCTGCTGGGATGGCGAAGACGAAGGGCACTCCCTGCACGAGGTCCTCTATCTCCACCACGTCGAGCTCTGGGTCCTCCACCGGTGAGACGTAACACCCCTCGAACATCGCCACTCTGTGCAGTCGACTGGATCGGGTCAACATCCGACAGGCGCTGCAGACTGCCGATGGAGGCAGGTTAGCTGCGGCGTGGTCAGACCCCAGACACTCGATACATCGAGTATGGGGATCATCACTCCCGATAGAACCCGGACACGAAGGACACGGGCGCTTCTCAGATGAGTCCATATTCGATTGTCTGACGAAACTTTTCCTTGATCTTTTTCTATTCTGTATATCTCTCGCTCAGTTACTCAATAGCTGCTTAGCTGAAAGAGAAAGGGATAGCAGTGAGCGGGCGAGATCGCCTTTTATGCGATGGATGCACGTGCATTCAGGTAGGCCCGCCCAGGGGCCGGCTACAGGTAGGGAAGTCTCAGTGAAAGAATGCGTGCATAGATAGGATATGGGGGAGTACCCATAGAGTCCAGTAGAGGGCGGAGCCTGTGAGAGATATAACGTCTTCAGAGTGTGTTTTTTAGTTTATGATAAATTGTAAAATGTTGGTTGCCTTTTCTGGCCAAAATCAGTATTAAAACAAAAAAGAGAAGGTTTTTTTACAAACGAAAAAGTAAAACATGCATGTCAGATGGCTCATTAACTCACCAACATCTAATCCACCATCTATTTGTATTCCTCCATTACTCAACACATGCATGTCGTGTGTGTCCAACACAACCTCTGCTGATGTGTGCTCTCTCCTTTGTCCACAGTGCCATATCAACAGTGCTTTGGCCTGTTTCCATGATGCATTAGAGCTTGCATCAGACCAAAGAGAGATCCAGCATGTGTGTCTCTATGAGATTGGTATGTGTTTATATGTTAGGTTAGTTGTGACATACTGGCCACTAAGCATAGATCACAGCGAGGGATTAATTGTACTCTTATTTTTGTTTCAGGTTGGTGTAGCATGATAGAGATGAATTTTGAAGATGCATACAGAGCGTTTGAGAGGCTGAAGGATGAGTCGCGTTGGTCCCAGTGCTACTATGCCTACTTGACCGGAGGTAAGCCTGTCCCACCATAACATAAGCTTACACTGCTGGGATATGTATACTCTGTACTGTATGTTATCTTGTATTCTTTGTGTTTTTCCAGTTTGTCAGGGTGCTTCAGGTGACCTGGATGGAGCCAGCAGTGTTTTCAAAGATGTGCAGAAGCTGTTCAAGAGAAAAAACAACCAGATAGAGCAGTTTGCAGTCAAAAGAGTGAGTTTTGCTGCAGATTTAGCCTTTTTCCCCCTCTTTTTCCAAGGTCATCACAAGTGTGTCACAAAAGTTTTCCTTCTCTCTCCGGTGCCTATCTGCAGGCTGAGAGATTGAGAAAGATCTCTCCCACCAGAGAGCTATGCATCCTCGGTGTAATTGAAGTGCTGTATCTGTGGAAAGCACTTCAAAACTGCTCCTCATCTAAACTGCAGATAATGAATCAAGGTAAATGTAAACTTCATGTTGTATAGCAGTAAAAGTGAGCTGCAGCTGGATGTCGAAGAAGTTCTTTTTACCCCTGTGTTATTTCTCTGTATTTCTGTTCAGTGTTGCAGAGTTTAGATGAGGCTTCCTGCAGGGGCCTGAAACACCTTCTTCTTGGTGCTGTTCACAAATGTCATGGAAATATGAGGGATGCTGTTCAGGTATCAGTCGGCATTAAGCACTGAATGACTTTGCAGTTATTCTACACTTTGAATGTTTCTCAGCTCACTCTTCTTTCCATTTGATCTGTCATCCAGTCGTTCCAGCTGGCTGCAAGAGATGAGTATGGACGACAGATCAACTCTTATGTTCAGCCATATGCCGTCTATGAGCTTGGATGCATACTCCTTGCCAAACAGGAGGTCAGTCTTCTACTCACAGCATTCACATTTGTATTCAGACTGTAATGATGTGACTACATGCACAGTTATAACCTGGTCCTTTCTATATTACAATCCAGACTGTTGGAAAGGGGAGGTCATTTCTACTTCAAGCTAAGGTAAAATATCGACACAGCAATATTCTAATTTAGAATTAATTTGTTTATTAAAATGTTAGAAATATATTACATGTAAGAGGTGTCTAATAACATGTTTTATCTATTCATCCATTTATCTATCTTAGGAGGACTTTACGGGCTATGACTTTGAGAACAGGCTTCATGTCCGCATCCATTCAGCCCTGGCTACTCTGAAGGAAGTTGTGCCTCAATAACTCCAGCATGGATAGCTGCAATGGCTAAAGCTATGCTGATAGCTTTTTACACCAAGTTTTAAGCCAATCAAAATGACTGTATCACAACCCGGTGAACAGACTCTTTTTCATTCTTAAAGTATTTGGGGAAATACATTTGTTTGTAATCTTACCCAGTCAGATTGATATGAAGTGTGATCTCTGTACATTTTGTACAGAAATAGCTAGGTGTGTTCATGCTAGCTTAGAAAGAAAGAGGAAAAGGCTAGCCAAGCTATGGCTAGCAAGTTAAAAACTAAACCTAAAACTTAAACTAGACAATTATACCGGTACAGAATATATTTTAAGCCAGCAAGGTAGTCACCAATACATTTTGTGGATGGATTGCCTTCCGCTACATAGACAAGATGGCTCCCATCGAGGATGTGAAGTGTCTAGCGCTCCGCACTTAACGTTAGGAGCTCAAGAACAGACACAAAACTCAAATTTAGACACAGGGCTCATTTTTGTATGTTTGTCTTATACTGTGTTCAAACACAGAATGCTCTGTATAAAAAGACGTCTTAAGGGTTTTTCAAAGGGGATTTTTTCTCAGTCTGGCCAAGCTAATTAGCTAGCGGTTTCCCCTTGCTTTAAGACCTAGTGCTTAACCAGGCTGTTTCTGAACAGGACACACAGAGATTGCATTGATATAGACACTGGGCCCAGCAACAAACAAGCACATTAACCCACAATTGTAACTGTTTCTTTAATTGTTTCCAACCTAATGTATTAGCTACAGCTAGTAAAATGTTTTCTCATTAGCTTGTGTATGAAGAGGAATTCACTATTGCCTCCCCCTCCCTTCAGTGAGAAATTCAGAACATAAAAGTACATTTTTTATGAGATGATATTTCCCTAAATATCAACTTCACAATGACTGGTGAATGTGACTAACTTAATCACATATCATGAAAAGGATAAGGGAAATAACAGTCAAATTGAATATTTGATTTTAAATATTAATTTAAAGGACTCCATACTCCATGGGTTGATCATTTTTCGTCAATAATTTCCACTGCTTTTCCAAATTCAATTATCAGACAGCTGGTCATATTGCAAAATAATGTTGGGTCATTTCACAAAGGGGCCACTTAGTATATTCATTGTGGGATAAAATCACAAACCATATAGAAAAAATATGGTACTGTGGGAATACTTCACTAGTCACCTAAAAACAAATAATTGAAGTACTTAGATGTCATACCTTTATAGTTATTGAGGAATCACCACACTTAGTTTTTTTATGTGAAAACAGTGGGCATTGGTCCTGTGCACTATGCATGGTATGGCAGGGTAACAGTGGCTATAAGACTGTATTGAAGTCAGATGTACCCGTATATCCATCCATGCAAATACATGTATACGGTATTATAACACAGTACACTCTGTACTGTAATGTTACCATTTAAAGGTGCTGTTAAATGTCAGCCTAATTAACATATATTACTAGTGAATTTATTTTAATAGTGTTTTAGTAGTACAAGCTTTTGAAATGGTCCATAATAGTGACAATTTTATTTATAATACAACAGAAGTAATACTTTTGCAAATGTTATTTACAGCGGGACAGACTGCAGTGTTGTGATAAAGCTGAAAAGTATGATTTAGAATTTGGCAAAGAATAATATTTCTGTGTTAAGAGTGATTTTAATAACCTTTCTCAACAGAGTTTCACACTGTACATACTAATCATTATGTGCAGGTTATTGCCTTTTGTCATTATTCGTCAGGCTAGCAATATGAGAAAAATAATCTTACAGTCATTCACAAAGGCTTTCAACAATTAATATCTGTTTTTCATCCCATGTTCAAAGTTGTAGACATTTGTTTTACTAATGCCGAGCTGTCACCCCCTGTGGCTGTAATGGATGTAAACTGTGGTAAATGTGGATTTGACCGCTGTGCAAGTGGTCAGTGCGAACGTAACGGTGAAATGTCAGTAACATACCAAATACTTCTGTCACTTCAATTATATTTCCTTTTGTCATGGGATTATGTTGAATTTGATTGTACATGTCAGGATGATGATGTTCCAATGTGTCAATGAACTCAATAAACTCCATTAACCTCGCCAAATATGTGCTGTCTTTCTTTGCCTCTGAGATACATTTTCTGTTGAAATTGCACTTATGACAGTTGATGTTATTTCAAATGTGTCAGGGTTACACAATATTATAGGTTTCGTTTTTTAGCCTCTTAGTCCTTTTCTTTCTTTTTGTAAATGTTTTGTTTCACTTGTTTTGGTCTTTCGGCTGTCAATTTGTATCTCTGTGTGGTTGATTTTTGTTTCTTGGTCATCCCTTTCTTCGCTTGGGGGTTGTTTTGCCCGTTTTTATAGTCCCTTTGTGGTCTCTTTGCAGCTGTTTTGCGGCAATACTCTGTCCTCCTTTAGTTATCTTTCCATAAAACGACCAATGAGGCAAATGCTCTGAGCTAATGATAAGACAGAGGTTTTATTGTACCTCTGGAAAGTGGTTTCATGTTTTCTTACCTTGTAACATTGTACCAATCTACGGTGTCCATTTGTTTTTATTCCACCAGAGGGAGCTTATCTCACAGACAACATCCCACACTTTGGTTCTGATGACAGCAGGACGAAACATTGACTAAGAATACATATACTCAAGTATTTACAAAAATGTTTGGGGTATTTGTGCTCCACATTTTATTTTATGAATTCTAATCCATTTTATTTCAGAGGGAAATATTTTACTTTTTACTTAAATTTCCATCACTTTATTTGACCACTTGTACATGATATGTCTAGAGTTATACTATTAAATACAAACATTACTTATTGTGATTATACCAAACAATGACAGAGCAGTATGGTAAGTAGTTAAAATTAGCTTTACCTTTGCCAGCTGCCACAATAAAGTTACGGCTACACATTAATGCATCAATAATTATAATTATATTTAATATTTTATTTGGGAAATGGGCCATAATGATGTATAATCAGTACATTTACTTTATATATGGAGATATTGTAATAACCAATTATTAAGTTAAAATGTTTAATAATAATAATTATAATAATCCCAATAATAGTCCATAAAATGTCATTAATTAAAAAAATTAATGACATTTAATTTTACAGTTTACAATTTACAGTAAAAAACTTGAAGATTTCTTTTTTTTTAATTGTTTGATCCAAAAATCTCTAATAATAATCAGCAGTTCCTTTTACTGACCATGAGAAAAGGATTTGTTAATTATCTTTTAATTCATGATATTCAGTTTCCATGTTGAATGTGGTCGTGGTGGGAGTTTGCCTGACATGCTTTGATAGACACACACCAAGAGAGTCTCTAAAACGTGTCTGTCACACCGGGCTGAATGCAGCCGCTCACTGAACCAATGAATTATTCAGACTCCTGTGCCACTGAGTTTAGACATGGCGGAACAGAGCTGGGAGGAAGGCCGGAAACAATATCACCACTCCTCCTGCATTTACTGTAGTGGCCGCTGGTAGCTACTTCTAAATAATCGAAATATATTTCCTTTTACACTCACTTATAGAACCGAGCCTTTAGTTTGACCCACCTTAAAAACCAAGAGGACAAGTGTATATGGGACGCATCATTTAGTATGATTCATGCAAGTGACATCATCCTTTTTATCTGTTCTGATTCACACTCATATTCTCTGTGTGCTGCTGTAGACAATAACGGTATGATTTTCTCTACAAGGATGAGACCTTGGAATCTTAATGCTGATGAATTAAATAAAGCAATTGCATCAGATATAAGTGGGGGAGACAAGGGGGGAGATGTTTCACGTCAAGCAAATGTTTCGGTGATAGAGAGAGAGAGCAGAGAGAGACTGTGCAAACAGCAAGGTCACAAAACAATTGCATTGTGTTTCACTCAGGCTGAAACCTGAGCAGCCACAGTATCCATCCACTAGAAAGAGTTCCTGTTCACTGGTCTTTATTGCTCCTAACCCTGATGTGCAATCCACTTTTATCTTGATACAAGCAAAAGAAGGAAAGAAAGGTTCATTTTTTACACCGTATCTTTCTCATTGCCTTATGTGCTGCTAATATAGGGGCCTTACTCAATCATTCCCTGCTAACCTTATTTGAACCCCACCCATCTTCAAATGCTGCCTTAATTTATACACACCTGTACAATTGTGTGTGTTTAGCTCCATTTACAGATAGGACAATAGCAAACATTCATATACATCTTAAAATACAGAATTTGCAGTGAATAGCAGATAGTACATCTATGCAAAAACATTAAATGTACTGTAACGTTAAATTATTCTAATGTCTTTAGATGGATGACAGTAAAAAGAAAATGAATTGATCTTATAGCGACACCCTCTTTAGCCACCAGACCATGAGCACACTGCAGTGCAGGGGTCAGCTGTACAAGGACACACTGACATTATGAGCACAGTGCTCTAATCTCTCCAATCAGCTCAATGACTGTCTGAGAGCTTCACTACAGAAACATCTCCTGCATCTCAGCTCTGTTTCACTCAATGCTTTTTGGGCCACCTTTACACACGCTGTTCTACAAAATATGCGTATTTGCCTCTTTGATAAGAAATTGTTGTGACACATTTATTTAGTTTGTATTTTAATAATAATCAACTTGAATGAATTCTTATAAAAAAAGTAAAAAATGTTATGAGTCTTTATGTATTGTAGATTACCATTTGACTTTAGGTATTTATTTCAGTAAACAGAGGGAGCATGGAAACAAATGACCATACTTCCTGCAGAATGCACGACAGGTAGAGGCATACAGGAACACCACATTAGCAAAGTAAACATGATAATATTTCTGCTATGATCCTGTTTCTGTTGCCAGACTGGAGATGCTATATTGTGTGCTTCACTGAACACACAGTGTGTTTAGTGCAGAGACATGCTTTGTCTGTCTCCCCTCAGCTGGATGTCCCTGGCTTAACCTAATAAACTCTGTTCACAACAATTTAGTTTTTGTGCTCCTTTATTCCCCCTGATTCAATAAAAACTAAACTATGGATATTCCATTTAGGGTTTGGGTTATTGCAAATGTGCCATCTTTAAAAAAAAAAAATGTAAGTTAAAATATGTTACACAATAGGAATGGGACAGCAGCCTATAGGATCTTTCATCACGGATCATGTGAGAAACCCTCAACACCAAATAAGTTGGTCCTGGTGATTTGCCATCAATTTTTCCATTCCATTATCGAGATAATTGTTAATTTTGTGGTGTGTTACATTTCAGTTATGAGGATAAATAGTCAATATCCTGAAATGAGTGACTTCAAAAAGATGTCTAGTTTGCTTTCATGGTAGAATATTTAATATATCCAGAATGATCAGAAAGAACAGACTCACACAATGTTCCTATTTCTTTTTCTTGCAGTGGGACAAAACATTTATTATTTGTGATTCATGAAAATATAATTTTCTTAGCGAAATGTAAGGTAAAAATGTCCAGTTTGTTTTAGTGCCATTTTTCAATTTCATATTTTCCACATGCCTATCCACACCTTCTGTTTTTGTATGTATTGTTCAGAGGTGGAAGAAGTACTCGGATGATTTATTTAAAGGTGGGGTAGGTAATTTTGGAGAAACCAGCTCGAGTGCGCTCGAATTTGAAAATACACAACCGGAAAAAATCTGCCACTTCCTTACAGAGCCCCTCCTCCAACACACACGAACGCGCACATGACCAATGAGGGCACGAGATAAGTTTGTGAACAGATGGAAGGCTGACAGGCAGGTAGGCCATCCAGTTATTTTAGCCAGGCCGGCTAAAATGATTGGTCGTGCTTTTTACAGTACTACGGCTTCCACAGATGACATTTTTTTATGGATTTTTTGTTAAAAGCATTTAAGATATTCATTGCTATCGGGATGTTAGGAGCATTCCATGGAATATAACAAAAAGTGTATCTCGAGCCGGTTTCTCAAACTTACCTACCCCACCTTTAAGTAAAAGCAGCAATACAGTGGAAAAATACTGTTAGAAGTAAAAGTACTGCATTCAAATTTGTACTTAAGTAAAAGTATTGACATCAAAATATACTTTACCTTCCTGTTGTCCTCAGGTAAGATTTCCCAAATGTTTTTATGTCGGGATAAAGGTTTATATTATTTTAGTGCCAGAAACATGTAAAAATAATAATGATCGCTTTTTATTAGTGTTTTGGGTTGTATTCAAATATGCTTTATAAGAAGTCAAACCAGGAGGAAACTATTTGATAAGAAGACAATACAGGGGTTAAGTACCAAAAGTAAAAGTACTTTTTTTTTTTTGTACTTAAAATTGTAAGTGCATTAATGTGTTCTTCACTTCAATGGTGTACTTGGTTAATAGTTGGGTTTATTTGAATTACTTGATACACCACTGCAGTGGTTCCCAACCTGGGCGGCGCAGGGGGGGGCGCCAGGCCTCAGATGATTTGAGGCCAAATATCATATTTAGACTTTTTTTTTTTTTTTTTTTTTTTTTTTTACATATAATTGTAACGCAATACATGATTGTCACTAAAAGCCTTGTCTCTACATTACAATAACATATACAAAATAATTGATTAATTAATTTGAATAAAAATTCAAGTTAGTAGCTAGTATAGGCATAACAAGACAGAAATGTATAATTCTTTCTTTAATAGAAATGTTTCTTCTGCCCGTAAAGTGTCCAAACAAGGCTTTTCTGGATAAGCGCATTTTTAAAACATAGTTATTGTCCATGCCGGTTTCAGATTATTTGTCACAGTTGCTCCGATCAGATCGGTCTCCTCCATTTTGTAGATTATATACGATTTTTGTATCCACATAAACACATCGGCAAAATCCGGTTTACTTTGAGCATGTGTTTTAAACAGTTTAATCCATTTGTGAATTGTTTCCACTTGCGCCGTCCTTTAATTTCTTCATACAGCAAGGCAAGGCAAGGCAAGGCAATTTTATTTATATAGCACTTTTCAGCACGTGGCGATACAGCGGGAATCCAAATTAATTAATCCTGAGTCCAATAACCATCAAAGTCACTCCAATAGTGCTCCTTGATTACGCTTTCATCCTCCTTTAACAAAATACTTCACATTCATCCAGTTTGTGACAATAGTTGTAGCATCTTTGAGACTTTTAAACTTTAATTACTGCTGTTGCGCCACTTTGGCCACTTTATGATGTCATAACGATGTTTTGGCTTGTGTAACCATTAGCCAATCACCAACAAAGGTGCTTTACCTGAACCTCATCATGACACTAGAGAGGACGGCAGAATTGTAATTTCCCGTGTTCAGTGAATGCAACAGAGGCAAGACACCAGACCAACCAGAGAGTTGAATGGAAATAAACATCTGTCTTATTGGCTGACAGGTACCTATCCTGTGAGCTGTGACAATGTTTAAACTGTCAGTCGACTCAGAGTTTTTGAAGATGGACATAAGAAAAAAATTTCTTAAAAAATATGACAATTCTGGTGGCTAACACAACAACCCCAGAGCCACCACTTGAGCCAGGTAAACAAGGTATGTAAATGTCAGTAAACTTCCAAGTTATGCGAACATGTAAGCAAAGCATACATATTACAGCTACATTGAAGTTACTTTGAATCACGGGGGTAAGCTAAACCGTTAGCAAGTAGCTACTGTATAGCTAGCCAGAGATATGAAATAAACACTTTGTCATACAATCTAAATGTAATGTTTTTTAGCGTTACCTGGTGATTACAAAGAAAGCTCTCTGGAAAATGTTGACTTACTGTTCGACATGAAGCTAGAAGCTACCAGAGGTGGGACCAAGTCATTGTTTTGCAAGTCCGAGTCAAGTCTCAAGTCTTTGCGCTCAAGTCCGAGTCAAGTCTCAAGTCTTTGTGCTCAAGTCCAAGTCAAGTCTCAAGTCAGGATGGGCAAGTTCAAGTCAAGTCCAAGTCCTAAACTTTGACAAAACGAGTCTTAAACAAGTCATTATGTGCTTTTCACCAAATGTAATGACATCGATCAACAGAATAATACTTAATAATCAAACTGCTCTTTATTAGTCACATTAATACTGTAATAATCTAGTTTCTCTCTGCTGGTAAAGTAACGTGTTTTCTTCTATTGTAAGAGGGATCAGTAAGGTAAGGCTACCGTGACGGTTTGATTCAGAAGGAGTTTAATTGATAAGATCCCTGATGTTGAGGTAACCAGAATGTTTATTTCCAGTGTGTACAACATGTTATAAGGGACCCACAACCTATCTTTATGCAAGGGATAATGTGCAGCGAGGCGGTCTTTATGGGGAAAAGAACACCTGAATCTAGATCCCTCTGCAGGTGGTACTTTAACTGTATTTTGATGCTAATACTTTTGTACTTTTACTTGTAACATTTTGAATGCAGGACTTTTTATTGTAACCGAGTGTTCCTACACTCTGGTACTTTTACTCAAGTACAAGATCTGAACTTCTCCCACCTCTGACAATAAATCCTGAGTGGTTACCAAAAAAAAACCCTGCTCTGAAGGTTATTTTCATTTTACAAATCCTGCACTCAGCTTTGCTTTCTCCAATATCATTGAAATGCAGCCAGATGCTGCTTCTTTTTTCGGTTTTCGCTAATTTCTTGACTTTTTCCGACGCGCTTGCATTTAAATCCGGCTCCCCGGCTCCCCGTCGCTCTGTGTAGCTGGCCTGTACCACTACACCTGCTGTCTTTGGAGCGTCTGCCCCCCACCCTTCTTTCACATAATGGTATGATCCTAGTGTGTCCTCACATATGATTGGCCGCATGGTGGCCCAGCTAAATAAAGACCCGCCCCTGCCTGCAAGGATTCTCAGCAAGAGTTGCAGCGGCTGGAGATTCTGAGTCTGCTCTTCTAGCGGCATCTCGCGATCGGCGTGTTGGAGAACTCTGAATTAAATGATCAAGTCACCTCAAGTCAGAGGGCTCAAGTCCAAGTCAAGTCCCGAGTCATTGGTGTTCAAGTCCAAGTCGAGTCGCAAGTGTTTTGTGATTTTGTCAAGTCGAGTCCAAAGTCATCAAATTGGTGACTCGAGTCTGAATCGAGTCCAAGTCATGTGACTCGAGTCCACACCTCTGGAAGCTACCTTACAGTACACAGTTGATCCTGAGTCCTGTCAGTTAAAGTGTTTCATAGTTAGCTTACTGTAGCTAAGCATCAACCTAGCACTGAAATATATGGATGTTATGTGACAGTATTTCTGAGAAAAAGTCAGCTGAAATGGTGGCATAGTTGCCACTGCTTTACGTGTCGACAGCATGTTTGAACGTATTTGCAGCAGTAAATGTGGCTGTTTGGCCACTGACGTTGCCATAACAACACCTGAATTTAAATGTACAACCTCTTTTTGTGATTTTTGCATGAAATTATAATTCTTCTGAATCCCAAGCGGCAAACTCTGGGGAAGAGCCAGGATGCCAATACGGAAGTGCCACAAACTGCAGTTCATATATTGGCCGATAGGCGATGACTGCAGAAAGGAGCAATTTCCATAGACCCCCATGTTAAAATGCCCAATTTTACAGCAGAAAAAAACATGTTTCTAGCCCTGGCTGCAATAAATATTATTATAGATATAGTTAGATTCCACCTTCATGATTATGAATCTGTGAGTGAATTGTTTTCTAACATGACCCTTTTATTTATATTAGGTCTTAAAGTGTTTGCATAAATTAGGGCGTGGTCACATTGAGTGACAGCTCTGTCAAGTGACTGCTGCTGTAAGCTTCTTGTCTCTCTGCTAGCTGCTCCGTGAAGCTACAGGGACTCTGCCTGCTCAGTTCATCCAGGGAACACAACTTGACCCCGGCCGTGTTTGTTTGTTCTTCATGCTTATATATCGGACTATTGTGACTCGCTCTGCGGTTAAAACAGACGGTGCATGAATGCCATTTTGCGGTAAGTGAAATTCGAGTACTTTATTTATGTGTTTATGATTTCAATCAGCTACGTAATGAATGTTAAGGATTGGATTAGCGTGTAAGCGAGTGGTAGCTACATCTGTGCTAACGATGCTAATCGTAGCCTCCAAGTTAACTTAAAACCATAGACTGTATATATAAAGGTTAAAACGAAATAGACAAGTGTTAAGCGTTAAGTGGATAATACTGTAGAACAAACGGCTTCTGTTTGAGGTTGATAAAATAAGGTCATCCTTCTAACTTAGAGAGATATTTTATTATGTAGGTAGTAACTGTATGCATCGCTAAGGTTAATTTAAATTGGCTATGCTCAAGTATGTAGACAAGCTAACGTCGAAGTAGTGTATGTGAAATCAACCTCACAATAAGATGTGTGTATATTACAATTATTAATGTCATATTTCAAGATGATTACTTAGATATTACCATATGGATAGTTGAGCTGGAGTTCATTATTGAGCTTACACGTTAACGTCACAGTCATCTGAAGAACGAACCCAAACCTTGTTGTTTTTATTAATTGCATTACCAAATTGGTATCAAATAAACAGTAAGCATTGGTAACACAACTTCCAAAGTTACAGTAAAATAAAAAGGACCCTGACTCGGCCAATACACAATCCAACATGTTCAACAGAAGAGAATAAGTTATATTGTTTGTACACATGGTTCTTTACATATATATCTGTTTGTTTAAAGTGTCCAGGTGATGCAGACAGGCTGGACCAGAGAGTGAGAGACAGAACTGGACTCCTCACAGCAGTGAACTTCAGCACAGGTACAAATACTCTTTTTTCATACTCTACAAAGAATCAAGAAAGCTATTGGTTTAAATAAATGAAGTATTGACTTTAATACACTGATATACATGCCATTAAACAATACTAAATACTAAATACTAGATCACCTACACATCAGTGAAGTTGAGGGGTTTTTCCATGCAAAAGGTTACATTTAGATGTTAACAAGCAATATGACTTTGTCAGCTTTCTAATTTAATGTATTGAAGGCAAAGATATTTAACGCATAGTAACAACTGCTATTTATCTCTCAATATTGTCTGTAAAAACGTGGTAAAAGTTATTCTTTCAGTGAGACAACAAGCAAGCTTCTACAGTTGCACTATGTTTTAATAACAGTTAAATATTATTTTGATAATAAAATACATTTCAATGTTGATGAATTTCATACTGTTCATTCATAATCTGATTGTCTTTGTAGCTCACTGTTGAAATAAAAAAAAACATTACAATTACAAAATAATTATATCTACAGCCCCTAAAAACACAAACACACCTCTTTCATAAATAACACACTTGTTCTGCAATAATATGTTTTATGTTTCCTGTAATTTTTGTTAGGAAAGGACATGCCTGAAAGACACGATTCAACATTTTCTCCTTCTCTGAGGGTCAAGAAGAACATCCAAGAGGAAAATTAAAAGCTGATGTTATGAGATTTTAAGACCAGTACAGGACATTCACTAAGAAACTACTTTTATTGTGAAAACACAGTCAGCTGATCGTATGCACCTATTTCCACATCTACACTCCATCAGCTGATTATTTCTATTTGCCTCACTTTATGAGCTTCACAACTTGTGCCTTGTACCGCAGAGTTTGCAACGTCACAAATAAATGGGGCCAATCTTCAGTCGGATGTAAATGTGTAATCTAACATTTTCAGTAAGAATAATGGACAAAAGGAGTGCAAATACAAATTCAATTTATTGAAATGTGAACCAAAAGTTAATCAAACATGTTTTAAAGCTCCCATGTCATGCTTTTCCGGTTATTACCCGTCCCCTTGTGTGTTATGAAGGTTTTTATGCATGTAAACGGTGTGCAGAGTCAAAACCCTCAAAGTACACCCTGTAGCGAGTAAAACTCTAACACAGAAAATACCTCCCCAAAACGCCTCGTTGGAGATACGTCACTGCCCATTTGATTCTTCTGGGTACCGCCTGATGTCATGCGGTACCCGGAACGAAATGGACCAATCCCGAAGAGCTATGGCCACACCAGCAGTGGCGTGTTCCTCCTCCAGAGGTTCGAAGAACCGGCATTTCACAGACGAAAGCTTCCAAAACATTGCCCAGTTTGAGGCCGGATATGCACAGCTTGTTTGGACCGTTTGGAGCAGGGGAAGATCCGGGTACACAACCTGTAAGTTTGCATTGTTATTTGTGTATTTATCAAACAAGACTGTTTAAATGTGTAAACTGTGTTGGACTGCTAAGCCATTGACACAGTGCTAACTAAGTTGCTAGAGTTTCCATATATCAACTCTAATATCAGCAGATGGCCTTGCATACATGTATCTCATAGCAGGAGAATGTCTGCATTCACACACAAAATACCTATTGACAGTATACTCCGGGTGATTTGCCGTGCGGTCAGTCGCGAAACGTAATTACATTATAGCTGGCGTAGCGATCTAACACACGGAGCTCGAGCTAGTTTTGGTCGGAAAAACATTTTTGTGATGCTACGTTGCTAGCGTTTAAATATATCAACTACAATGTCAGCAGATGGCCTTACATGTTTGTCATGGCAGGAGAATGTCTGCAGTCACACACACGGAATACTCATACAGTATACTCCGGTTTACCGTACATTGTGACCGTACATATACTGCATGTAGCTAACGAGGCTAGCTGTATGCTAGCGCAAAACAATGTATTCATGCAAGTTACATTGTATGGTAGCAGAATACCCGTATACGATTGCAATTATAAACACGTTATTGCTAGCCTAATATGAACCACTAGCTTTTGTTCATAGTAGTTTTATTACACTGCATTATAGTTGCCTTTCCTCCAAGCTAACGTTCATATCGTGTTAGCTACCAAGGTAAACAAAGCTAGGTTAGCATATTAGCAGGCAAGCTGTTCATTACACAACTACTACTAACGAATCTAAAACAACTAAGTTTCTCTAATATTTTGTGATTTGCATTTGATTTCGTCCAGCCAGATCCTGGCGGACAATCCATGACTTCTACTACTACTGAGGCCTCGTGCTAAAAGGCACCGCACCGACTGTGCGCAGGCAAGATGCGAGGAGGAGGAATATACCGTGTGTATATATGTATATTTATGTTCATTTTGTACATTTCTAAAAATAAAGTTTAATGGAAATACTTAGTAGGCCTATCCTTTCTTCCCTGAATTCATATATAGCAAACCATGATTTGATTTCTCATCAAACAGTAGTAGTTTATAACGGGTAAAAATAACTTACTCTTTGTTATGAGAGTGGCTCGTAGGCCACAACGGAAAGACAAGGAGACATACACGAGTTTACAAAACCACAGCACATTTATTGTGGTAAATGCAGAGATAGGTGGTTGAGAGGATCGCAGAGTTAGTCTTCCTGCAGCCGCTTTGGAGAGAGACTGGGGCCGTCGTGTCCGGAGGTGTCCGTGATCGTGCTGATTAGCCTCTTCAGCTCCACCCCATCGTAAGACAAAGGCCCTGGGGCCGTCACACTCTTCTATAACAACAGTTCCGTACCGACGCCATGATAAGACTGATGTTACGCTGAGAGCAGCCGGGAAAAGCACTGACATGGGCGCAGCCTCTCTGGTGGTTGACTAATCAGAACGAGTGGCCGAGCTGACCAATCGGAGCACACTAGGCTCACAGGGAGGGGGGGGGCAAGAGCTCCAACGAGTCGTTTAGTGGAGAAAGTGAATACTGCTGAATACACATGCTTGACAGAGATGCTGTATGCGAAACCAATGTGAGTTTGGAAAATTGCACAGTATAAATCTATTTTAGTATACCTCACCAATGTAATTATGATCAGTGGAAATGGCCATGACATGGGCCCTTTAAATAAAAAGCACATATGGACAGAAGGTGTAAACCTATTAAATGTATAAGTAAACACATTTAGTCAAATAAAGTGACAGACTAGGCCTGTGCAGGTGGTATCAGCTATGCATGGGCTCCTCCATCAGGCCTGGTCCTCCTCACAGAGGAAAGACCCTCAGTCCTCTCCAAACCAACAGACAGGACGTCCATCACACGGAGGTTCCTCCCTGAAGTCTCTGCAGCTCTCTGGACACCACGCTGTCTCAATCCGTCCACACTCCACACTGAATATGAGAGGGGAAAAATGAAAATAATAAATGCTTTAGACAATAAGAAATATAAAGTTGACTGTTGAGTTGCTCAGTTTTTTTAGATTGTCAATACTATTACTGTATAACTAATATCTCAGGTTAAGAGGCACCTTCAAATAAAGATTGGTCTTTAAATACATTTTGTCTTTTGAATTGTTTGTCTAAAGTCAAGGATCTAGAACTGGTACTTGTAGTTTTAATGATACAGTCTGGTTATAATGCTGTTTTGGAGGAGGCCTCACAGGTAAGAGCACTAACTAGCTACCATCACATGTACCTTAGCTTGACTTAAATGTATTAAACGTATAATTAAGTGATGGCAAAATATAAATAACTAATGTGATGCAAACATATTAATATTTGCTTGATTCCAGTGTTGAATTTAGCACAATTGCATACAAACGTTAAGGGATTTTAAGATTCTGAAGTATTATGCTAAAAACTCAATAACTTAGATTATTATTTATAGTTTTGCTGAATAGTTTCATGTCCGCTTACCTTAGAAACGTAAAATGTGACGGCAGTGTGCAGATGGGGAGCATGTTAGCTTAGCTTGGTAGCTTCAGCTAGCTCTGGAACTTCCAGCCCGGTCAATATGGTCTAGCTGTGGCCGCGGCAAGTACACGACACGCCCACCTGACACGACACTACGGTGGCTGAGAGACATTAGTGATCTCCAGTGTGCTGGGCAGTGTGGCGGCGGAGGGAGCCGAGGGCACCACCGGAGGAGAGGCGAGCGATGACAGCAGCATCACCGTGGTGCAGCTCCCCGCACAGACTGAGGGGACTTGTTACACGGAGCCCATCACCGGGGAAGCCTGCGGCGGGAGAAGGCGGTCTGCTCGGCCTGCCCTTGGCTCTGGGGTCCCTCCTTAAAAAAAGTCTCATCATACTTAATCCTAGACAGTAGCACATGGTATATATTGTACGACTTTGTCATTTTTTTAATGTTGATTTGTATTCGCTCATAGCCTACTGTGCCTTTCATGCAGACAATACAAGTGAATTTTGAAATGACAAATAGGTTTATGTTTCAAGTTTATTTGCATTAAAAACGTGTTTTTAAACCTTTCTGTTCAAATTTGATATTTTGTTTCTTAAAAGATTAAAACTTTAAAAACATGCTGTTTGCCATTTTTAAAGTTTGATGGAAGAAATTAAAATATAGGTCACTGACGTGGAGCTTTAGGCCTGCAATGCTTTCAAAAGAAATGTTGGTGTTGTTTCAGTTTTGAGTGAATATGGATGTTAAATTCACAAATGAGTATGAATAATCTTGAACAAGAACAGGATCTTGAGCCATGATGTTTTTAAAGTACAGAAACATTCAGAATGCATGACGATTCCTTCAAAGGTTTTGTAATAGACCCCTAGTACTTTTAATTTATAAAGTAATAATACATGTGAATGATTGAGCTAATTAGTGGCCTGACTGGCCCTCCTAATTTGGTCCTTAATGACCCCATGATGTGATTATGTATATCTTAAAACCTTTAACAACTATATTTAGATGTTCACAAATCTCTACATTTATGTATAAATACATGTGTAGCAGTTAGACAAACATAATTAATAGATTATCTCATTAATACCTATTTTATATATTAAAAAAAAGTTTACTAAACCACCGTTTGTTGACAAAATGATTTGGGTTGAAAGTTATACTGTTGTGTCTCAAACGGATAGACTAGGTTATTAATTTATTTGCCTAATAGTTGCTTAAAATGCTACAATAACATTTGCAATTCGTTTTTAATCTGCCATGTACGGTAATGTCTCTCAGCCACCGTAGTGTCGTGTCAGGTGGGCGTGTCGTGTAGGGGGCGTGTCGTGTAGTGTCGTGTACTTGCCGCGGCCGCAGCTGGACCCTTCTTAGCCCGGTGGCAGCAGGTCCCGCCCATAGACTGTATATATAAATGGACGTAGGGTCCGTGACGTCACCCATAGGATTCTGCAGAGTTGCCGAGAAGCCCTTAGTAGGCGGAGTCGGCCACTAACGGCTCGACAGTGACGTCAGAGTCTAACTCCCGCCTGCTCCAAATAAGGGCAAAGAGGCGGAGCCGAGGCGGGACCTGCTGCCTCCGAGCTGGAAGTAACAGAGCTAGCTCAAGCTAAGAAGCTAAGCTAACATGCTCCCCATCTGCACACTGCCGTCACATTTTACGTTTCTAAGGTAAGCGGACATGAAACTATTCAGCAAAACTATTAATAATATTCTAAGTTATTGAGTTTTTTGCATAATACTTCAGAATCTTAAAATCCCTTAACGTTTGTATGCAATGTGCTAAATGCAACACTGGAATCAAGCAAATTATTAATATGTTTGCATGACATTAGTTATTTATATTTTGCTATCACTTAATTATACGTTTAATACATTTAAGTCAAGCTAAGGTACATGTGATGGTAGCTAGTTAGTGCTCTTACCTGTGAGGCTTCCTCCAAACAGCATTATAACCAGACTGTATCATTAAAACTATAAGTACCAGTTCTAGATCCTTGACTTTAGACAAACAATTCAAAAGACAAAATATATTTAAAGACCAATCTTTATTTGAATGTGCCTCTTAACCTGAGATATTAGTTATACAGTAATAGTATTGACAATCTAAAAAAACTGAGCAACTCAACAGTCAACTTTATATTTCTTATTGTCTAAAGCATTTATTATTTTCATTTTTCGCCTCATATTCAGTGTGGAGTGTGGACGGATTGAGACAGCGTGGTGTCCAGAGAGCTGCAGAGACTTCAGGGAGAAACCTCCGTGTGATGGACGTCCTGTCTGTTGGTTTGGAGAGGACTGAGGGTCTTTCCTCAGCGAGGAGGACCAGGCCTGATGGAGGAGCCCATGCTGGGCATAGCTGATGCCACCTGCACAGGCCTTGTCTGTCACTTTATTTGACTAAATGTGTTTACTTATACATTTAATAGGTTTACACCTTCTGTCCATATGTGCTTTTTTATTTAAAACATGTTTGATTAACTTTTGGTTCACATTTCAATAAATTGAATTTGTATTTGCACTCCTTTTGTCCATTATTCTTACTGAAAATGTTAGATTACACATTCACATCTGACTGAAGATTGGCCCCATTTATTTGTGACGTTTTAAACTCTGCGGTACAAGGCAAGGTGATGTGAAGCTCATAAAGTGAGGCAAATAGAATTAATCAGCTGATGGAGTGTAGATGTGGAAATAGGTGCATTCGATCAGTTGACTTTGTTTTCACAATAAAAGTAGTTTCTTAGTGAAGGTCCTGTACTGCTCTTAACATCTCATAACATCAGCTTTTAATGTTCCTCTTGGATGTTCTTCTTGACCCTCAGAGAAAGAGAAAATGTTGAGTCGTGTCTTTCAGGCATGTCCTTTCCTAACAAAAATTACAGGAAACATAAAACATATTATTACAGAACAAGTGTGTTATTTATGAAAGGTGTGTTTGTGTTTTTAGGGGCTGTAGATATAATTATTTTATATGTTTTGTATGTTTTTTTTTTATTTCAACAGTGAGCTTCAAAGACAATCAGATTATGAATGAACAGTATGAAATGCATCAACATTGAAATATATTTTAGTATCAAAATAATATTGAACTGTTATCAAAACGTAGTGCAACTGTAGAAGCTTGCTCTGTTGTCTCACTGAAAGAATAACTTTTACCACGTTTTTTTACAGACAATATTGAGAGATAAATAGCAGTTCTCACTATGTGTTAAATAGCTTTGCCTTCAATACATTAAATTAGAAAGCTGACAAAGTAATATTGCTTGTTAACATCTAAATGTAACCCTTTGCATGGAAAAAAACCTCAACTTCACTGATGTGTAGGTGATCTAGTATTTAGTATTGTTTAATGGAATGTATATCAGTGTATTAAAGTCAATACTTCATTTATTTAAACCAATATCTTTCTTGATTCTTTGTACAGTATGAAAAAAGAGTCTTTGTACCTGTGCTGAAGTTCACTGCTGTGAGGAGTCCAGTTCTGTCTCTCACTCTCTGGTCCAGCCTGTCTGCATCACCTGGACACTTTAAACAAACAGATATATATGTAAAGTACCATGTGTACAAACAATATAACTGATTCTCTTCTGTTGAACATGTTGGATTGTGTATTGGCCGAGTCAGGGTCCTTTTTATTTTACTGTAACTTTGGAAGTTGTGTTACCAATGCTTACTATTTATTTGATACCAATTTGGTAATGCAATTAATAAAAACAACAAGGTTTGGGTTTGTTCTTCAGATGACTGTGACTTTAACGTGTAAGCTCAATAATGAACTCCAGCTCAACCAACCATATTGTAATATCGAAGTAATCATCTTGAAATATGACATTAATAATTGTAATATACACACATCTTATTGTGAGGTTGATTTCACATACACTACTTCGACATTAGCTTGTCTACATACTCAAGCATAGCCAATTTAAATTAACCTTAGCGATGCATAAAGTTCCTACCTACATAATAAAATATCTCTCTAAGTTACAAGGATGACCTTATTTTATCAACCTCAAACAGAAGCCGTTTGTTCTACAGTATTATCCCACTTAACGCTTAACACTTGTCTATTTCGTTTTAACCTTTATATATACGGTCTATGGTTTTAACTTGGAGGCTACGATTAGCATCGTTAGCACCGATGTAGCTACCACACGCTTACACGCTAACACATTCATTACGTAGCTGATTAAAATCATAAACACATAAATAAAGTACTCAAATTTCACTTACCCCAAAACCGCATTCATGCACCGTCTGTTTTAACCGCAGAGCGAGTCACAATAGTCCGATATATAAGCATGAAGAACAAACAAACACGGCCGGGGTCAAGTTGTGTTCCCTGGATGAACTGAGCAGGCAGAGTCCCTGTAGCTTCACGGAGCAGGGAGCAGGCAGCTAGCAGAGAGACAAGAAGCTAACAGCAGCAGTCACTTGAGAGAGCTGTCACTCAATGTGACCACGCCCTAATTTATGCAAAAACTTTAAGACCTAATATAAATAAAAGGGTCGCGTTAGAAAACAATTCACTCACAGATTCATAATCATGAAGGTGGAATCTAACTATATCTATAATAATATTTATTGGATCCATGGGTAGAAACATGTTTTTTTAGGCTGTAAAATTGGGCATTTTAACATGGGGGTCTATGGAAATTGCTCCTTTCTGCAGTCAGCGCCTATCGGCCAATATATGAACTGCAGTTTGTGGCACTTCCGTATTGGCGTCCCGGCTCTTCCCCAGAGTTTGCCGCTTGGTCCCGCCTCGGCTCCGCCTCTTTGCCCTTATTTGGAGTAGGCTGGAGCAGGCGGGAGTGGAACTCTGACGTTACTGTCGAGCCGTTAGTGGCCGACTCCGCCTACTAAGGGCTTCTCGGCAACTGCAGTATACCCTTCCGGGCGCGTTTCAGAAGCATTTCAGAAGCGGAGCGTCTTGCCTGCCGGCTCGCAGTTTTTGTTGATTTGAGCATATTTCCTGGACAGGCTACAAAGTTAATAATAATTGTAATATTCCAGTTATAAACGACATGAATCAAAGATGTGTTGCTGTATTTTAGTGGTAAATGAATGCATTCATCATCATAATTATTCTATATATATAATTTACACAGTGCCTGTAAACCGGAGGAAAACGCTGGCATTTCTCCTCCTACTTGAAAGACTACGGAGGGATAGGGTCTGCAAAATTAGTTTATTTTGGGGATGGGCCAAGCTCTGACCGGTCCACTTCCTGCCCGGCGCCTCTGCAACGCCTCGCGTCGCGTCAAAAATAGACTTGAATCCTATTTTATAATTTTGTATAAAGTACGTAACCCTTTATACATGTATATATATATACAGTTTAGTTTATGATTCAGCCTTGGGTAAGACTTTTATAGTATATGGCTATGACGCCCATAATGCTAAACGGGAGCAAATGTTAAAAGGGGACCCAATTATCCCAGTGGTGGCCGCCGGAGCTAACGGAGCCGCAGGGGGCTAGCTCCAGCCGGCGTCCAGCTCCAGCCGGCGTCCAGCTCCAGCCGGCGTCCCGGAGCCCCCTGCGGCTCCGTTAGCTCCGGGCGGTGGAGTCCGGCGTTATAACTGGAGATCAAGTAATGCAGCGAAACGCAGACTTGGTTCGCCTGCAGCCCGCTGTAGTATTAGCTAAATAAATTATGTTGAACAAGGCTTATTAAGCTGAACATCGCCACAATTGTTCTGCTATGTATCGGTACTTCTTTTATTTTATTAACGTGATGACAAACATTAAGAATAACAAAAAATAGCTAATTCTCTTGCAGATTGTCTCGTTTGATTATGAATGTAACGTTTATATAGGGGAACTACACTGTTTTATCAAAAACAAAGTGCCACGCAGTAACTTGGTATGCATGTATTTCATGTTAGCTTAGCTTCTTAGCCTGAGCTAGCTCTGTTTACTTCCAGTTCGGAGGCAGCAGGTCCCGCCACGGCTCCGCCTCTTTGCCCTTATGGAGCAGGCGGGAGTTAGACTCTGACGTCACTGTCGTTAGTGGCCGACTCCGCCTACTAAGGGCTTCTCTGCAACTCTGCAGAATCCTATGGGTGACGTCACGGACACTACGTCCATTTATGGCGCGTTTCCACTACAGCGCGGAGCACGGTTTAAGAGGGCTGTGACGTCAGCAGCCCGTTTTTAGTTGCGTTTCCACTTGGCCTAGTACCGGCCGGCGGGTCCTAATTCACAGTTTTTCTGGTCTCATAAAATCGTGGTTCTAGGGCCAGAGACAACGAGGCTGAGTCGGGCTGAGTATGCTAAACTAGAGAGAGAATCGCTGGCAAGGGGGCTACAACTACAACAAGATGGACATATTTGACCGTGATTTAATTGTAATACACGTTTCAAAATGATGCCGAAGTAACAACATACTGATACCGGTTAGTAAAAACCATGAATTAATGCTTTGACAAGTCTGCAGACAGACGGCA
The DNA here is from genome assembly GCF_902827165.1 of Trematomus bernacchii. Taxonomy (NCBI): domain Eukaryota; kingdom Metazoa; phylum Chordata; class Actinopteri; order Perciformes; family Nototheniidae; genus Trematomus; species Trematomus bernacchii. The sequence continues at coordinate 483,883 of NW_022987709.1, forward strand.
GGCGAAAAACCTTTTAAAATGCGTGTTTTCTAAATGGAGATTGGCTAAGCTAACGCAGTATATGCTCCGACCGTCCACACTCACAACAACGGCCAAAACAGACATAAATAAAGCAGCGACTGTATTCGCCATGACACAGGCAGTCTGTGGTTTGTACTTGTTTAACTTTTGTCTAGTTTCTGAACATATATGAGGAGCTGTGAGCTCTGAGTGCTAACAGCTAACGGCTGTGTTGTTTTTCTGGGGTTCTCATTGAAGATGACGTCACGGCTCCGCCTACACTGCGTTACTATAGATACTACCCCAGTTCCTAAACTGTAATGGAAATGTGCCATAAAGTGAGCCAGTCCTAACGAGGCCTAGCCATACCGAGCGAGGCAGAGCGAGGCCGTGTAGTGGAAATGCGCCATTATATATACAGTCTCTATAGCCTCATCTCAATACCCCTCTTCGACTCCTCTATTCCCCTCCTCCGGGACTTGACCCGGAAATCGATCAAGACACGCCATGTTGAAGGACGTCCCAATAGCTGAAATGCACCCAGAGGAGTCGAGGAGGGGTGAGGGAGGAGGGGTGCGGGAGGAGACGAAAGGGAGGATACACGAGAGCAGACTACGCGGAAGTGTTTTCACTACTCGCGTATAAAAGCCCTGCCCCCACCTTCACAGCTGGTGGATTTCAACACAGGAAAACCGACAACTGGAAGATGAGTGGAAAAGCGTCACATAAATGTATAAGTGCTCACAGCTCCGTGGGAATTATTATGTGCAATTCATTTCTTAAGGTTATACTAACAATTTAAGTCATGTTTAATGATCTTGAACGTCACTTAAACATAGCTATTAAGAAAGCTATTTCATACTGTAAATGGCTAGATCTTGATAAATAACAATTATTTGTATTGTTTTGTGTTAAAGCTCCCATGTCATGCTTTTCCGGTTATTACCCGTCCCCTTGTGTGTTATGAAGGTTTTTATGCATGTAAACGGTGTGCAGAGTCAAAACCCTCAAAGTACACCCTGTAGCGAGTAAAACTCTAACACAGAAAATACCTCCCCAAAACGCCTCGTTGGAGATACGTCACTGCCCATTTGAGTCTTCCATTTAGTTCCGGGTACGGCCTGATGTCATGCGGTACCCGGAACGAAATGGACCAATCCCGAAGAGCTATGGCCACACCCAGCGGCGCTGGCCGCACCCTCTGCCAGCCTAACATTTACTGTTGGAAGCTCTGGTTCAGTTCACAATCGATCCAGTCATGCCACTGCCAAGGACCTGTTTCCTGAAATGTGAGGAGAAATCTGAGCTGTTTGTCCTACCGACGGAAGAACCACGACGAAGTCAGTGGTTGAAATTTCTTTTTAACACTGTTCCTCCAGAGGTTCGAAGAACCGGCATTTCACAGACGAAAGCTTCCAAAACATTGCCCAGTTTGAGGCCGGATATGCACAGCTTGTTTGGACCGTTTGGAGCAGGGGAAGATTCGGGTACACAACCTGTAAGTTTGCATTGTTATTTGTGTATTTATCAAACAAGGTATCTACCACGACTGTTTAAATGTGTAAACATGTTTCGGACTGCTAAGCCAGTGCTAACTGTGCTAACTAAGTTGCTAGCGTTTCCATATATCAACTCCAATATTAGCAGATCGCCTTACATACATGTTCCTCATAGCTGGATAACGTCTGCATTCACACACAACATAGTCATAGACCGTATACTCCTGGTGATTTACCGTTCGGTCAGTCGCGAAACGTAATTACATTATAGCTGGCGTAGCGTGTATGCTACCGATCTAACCGACGGAGCTAGACCTTAGTTTGGTCGGAAAAACATTTTTGTTATGCTACGTTGCTAGCGTTTAAATATATCAACTACAATGTCAGCAGATGGCCTTACATGTTTGTCATGGCAGGAGAATGTCTGCAGTCACACACACGGAATACTCATACAGTATACTCCGGGTGATTTACCGTACATTGTGACAGTACATGTACATACTGCATGTATAGCTAACGAGGCTAGCTGTATGCTAGCGCAAAACAATGTATTCATGCAAGTTACAATGTATGACCGAACGTAGCAGAATACCCGTATAAGATTGCAATTATAAACACGTTATTGCTAGCCTAATATGAACCACTAGCTTTTGTTCATAGTAGTTTTATTACACTCCATTATAGTTGCCGTTCCTCCAAGCTAACGTTCATATCGTGTTACCTACCAAGGTAAACAAAGCTAGGTTAGCTCTCTTTGCCCGCTCACAGACCCCCAACGGACGGCCTAGAGACCTCCAAGAGGTGTCCCTGAAATGGGGACTCTGTTTATTTCACACTTCCAGCAGAGACAACGGGGAAATCCCCTCTCTTTGCCCGCTCACAGACCCCCAAAGGACGGTACATTACAGTTGGCTTTCCTCCGACGCTGATAGCATGTATAGCTTACGAGGCTAGCTATACATGCTAGCGGGAAACATTGTATGACCGAACGTAGCAGACTACCCGTAGAATAATGCAATTATAAACACGTTATTGCTATCCTAATATGAACCACTAACTTTTGTTCATAGTAGTTTTATTACACTCCATTATAGTTGCCGTTCCTCCAAGCTAACGTTCATATCGTGTTAGCTACCAAGGTAAACAAAGCTAGGTTAGCATATTAGCAGGCAAGCTGTTCATTAGCTAGATCCACACTCCTACCACAACTACTACTAACGAATCTAAAACAACTAAGTTTCTCTAATATTTTGTGATTTGCATTTTATTTCGTCCAGCCAGATCCTGCCGGACAATACATGACTGGGCGACCACACTGAGGCATCGTCTCAAAAAGCCCCGGCTGCTATAAGCAAGATGCCGACAACGGGGAGTAATTGACGATATACCGTGTATATATGTATATTTACGTTCATTTTGTACATTTCTAAAAATAAAGTTTAATGGAAATACTTAGTAGGCCTATCCTTTCTTCCCTGAATTATTTGCTCCTATAACATATCATTCATATATAGCAAACCATGATTTGATTTCTCATCAAACAGTAGTAGTTTATAACGGGTAAAAATAACTTACTCTTTGTTATGACCGGCTCGTAGGCCACATCGGAAAGACAAGGAGACATACACGAGTTTACAAAACCACGGCACATTTATTGTGGTAAATGCAGAGATAGGTGGTCAGGGGAGAGGATTGCTGAGCTGCTTGGAGGGAGAGAGGGGCTGCCGTTTGACTCCGGGCAGCTGGCTAGCACCTCGGCTCCGGCCAGGTGTCCGTGATCGCGCTGATTAGCCTCTTCAGCTCCACCCCATCGTAAGACAAAGGCCCTGGGGCCGTCACACTCTTCTATAACAACAGTTGTAGCTACAGTTCGGTTAGTTGGCGTATAAAATATACGGCTGTACCGACGCCATGATAAGACTGATGTTCGGCTGAGAGCAGCCGTTTAGACATGGGCGCAGCCTCTCTGGTGGTTGACTAATCAGAACAGAGTGGCCGAGCTGACCAATCGGAGCACACTAGGCTCACAGGGAGGGGGGGGGCAAGAGCTCCAACGAGTCGTTTAGTGGAGAGAGTGAATACTGCTGAATACACATGCTTGACAGAGATGCTGTATGCGAAACCAATGTGAGTTTGGAAAATTGCACAGTATAAATCTATTTTAGTATACCTCAACAATGTAATTATGATCAGTGGAAATGGCCATGACATGGGCCCTTTAAGATATTCAGGAGTTAAATTATTTAAAATTCACAGTCCTGAATGTGGGTTTGTGGTGAATGTGGGGATCTACAGGACACACATTTTCAGAGTCGGTTCTAAGGGGTTATTCAGTTAAGCCCGATGAGAGGGGATACAGCTGTGCACATGTCATCATTAACAGACGTCGTTTAAAAGTGACGTTTGAGTGAACGAGGACATCCCAATTAATACCTGAGGACTCCTCTGTCCTCGCGTCTCCTCCTCGTGTCTCTCGCTCGCATCTTACGGAGGCGGAGCTAAGACGCAAGGAAGGGACGCGAGTAAGGGAAAGGAGGAGTCGAGGAGGGGTATTGAGATGAGGCTCGTGGCTAAGCCCCGAGTGTTTCCAGGTCCAGGCGACGCCCCTGATCTGAGACCTATAATATATTGTGGAAAAATAGTATAATGGGGGACCTTTAATACTCAAGCAAATTACAAGTACCTCAATAAAACTCAAGTACAGTACTCGAGTAAATGAACTTAGTTACATTTACATTACACCCCTGGGCCCTGGTAGTGTTTTAGCAGGACTTATCTTGCTCCCAGCATCCCCCTCCCCTCCCCTTCTCTCCTCCCACCTCTCCCTCCCCGCTGCTGCATTGATGCTGTTACCTCCCTTCGTGGTGATGTCACCGGCTCAGTGGAGCTCCAGCATCCTTACACAGGCAGCCAGACAATAGGGTCATTTTGACCGTTTTGGAGTGTGAAGAAGCGGCCGAACATCCAATCAACCGACCGGTCACCGTACCTTTCTGGGTCCCGCCGGTACAAGACACCGTCAGTCGTAACCTCAGCGCCTCGGTGTTCATGGGGAGGAGAGGCTGCTAGCGGGAGGCAGAGCTGGAGGACACCGGCGGAGGTGGAAGTAGCCTCGGAGCTAAACAAGACAAACGACCCCTGATAAACAGTCTCTACACGGGAGACACACGTTTCTGGCACTGCGTAGGTAGGTTACCTTTTTTGCATTTTTCCATTGTCCCGCCGGTAATGCAATTTTAACGAGACAGTCTCTATTTACTACTTGGTGTTAAATCTCCTGGGAAGAGATGAGCATAGGGTGCGGCCATTGAGGAGGCTGTCAGTGTCGGAGAAGATAAGACAGGAGGAGGACTGTCACACAGAACATTATATTATTTTATAGTGTACTGTTTGGTAAAATATATATTATTTATGTGAGCAGGATAACTGGAAAATATGCTCTGTCATTGGGCGAAAGGTAAAGACGTGTTGTTCCTCCAGCTATTATTGAGAAGATGCTAGACTATATCATAAACTCTGAAGGTGACGCAATATATATTTTTTAGGAAAAGTCATGACAGCAGTGAAGTGTCAGTTTGAGCCCAACCTAAAAGCCTATGGGCCCTAAACTAGCGTTAACCTGCTGTCATGCCAAAAAGCTACCAGATAAATCTTTATTTTTCTTGGGGTGACAAGGTCAAATTGTTTTGTCGTTATGTTTGAACACAAACCAATGTGGCATGAAACATTAGATATATTACATTAGCCTTTGTCGCCGGGAAGATGGTGTCCGCCCAGCTGAGCTGCATCATCAGCTGATGGTCTGAGCACCACTGTGAGATTATGATGAACATGGAGGTTGATGGAGCTAACAGATTATAATGTTATGAATTTGCATTATTGTGTTTTTTATCAAATATATTATGTTGCAGTGGTTGAGCACATGTACAAATTAACCATCTACGTTTTATCTTCATTCTCTCATTTCATATATAAAAAGTTTTCTGAATTATATGACAGATCTTTTATATTCTATCTGTCTATTTGGATTATTAATCTTAATTTGACCTCAGAAAGAAATAGCGTCAGATACTGTTTTTCCCATTGTTACAATCTGCGTACATCTCCCAAATTAAACAGTTTGGGGCCAGGAGAAAAGGGTGTAACAGGAAGCAGGGTGACACAGCAGATTTACAATTATGATGACGGACACATGAGTCACAAAGCATGTACTAACCAGGTACGAACAGACTTTGAATATTTGTGCAACAACTATCAATATCCTAAATCTTGGGCATATTTAAGTGAAAGAAATACATTTTGTCTTATTGATGTGCTATAGGTTATGTTACATTTTAACCATTTGCACCTGAGTCATGCAGTGAAAGCTAATTGTATCATATTGCTCCTTCTTACATCTTATTGATGAAAACATTAAACGATTGTAATCTCATTGCTACAGATGATGAGTCATGCTCAGCCTCAATAGACTGATGTGACACCACCCTCTGAAATCACACAGTGATTTAATGTTCATATTTAGTCTTTAGGAGACAGTATTACGGGTTGTTAATGAAACGTAACTGCTGCAAAGAGCCTGGATTTGTGGCTGGTTTCAGTGCCATTGTCATCCAGAGAAGTAGCCTGACATTTAGCTGCTGCTGCACTTCTTTTGTTACTGCAAGCTTTATTAGCCATCTCCCTCGGCTGTAGCTGACCATGCATGGTCTTTTCATGTTACAGCCACACAGCCCTGCCCTCTCTTTTGTGCTCCTCACGTCAACCATAAGGTGTAATGTTCTACTCTTAAAACTTTAACACTAATGTAAAAAAAGTCCTCGGTTTTTTACGTAACAAAATACAACACATGTCTTGGTGGCATAAGACTGTTGCAGCATGTCATGTATACACGGGATAAGGGCCAGAAATAAGGGGAAACAATGAGAGGAGGAATATTTTTGTAATTTCTTAAATCTTCGCATACTGAGAAAAAGGCACAAAGTTATAACCCATGGGAAATGTTTCTGTTGTTTATGAATAAGTGTCATGCATAAAATTATGTATTTTTATTAATTATACTTCTAATATAATAATCAAACTGGTGACAGTAAATCAATAGTACCATTTTAATTTTTTTATTTCTCTTATGTCTTGCCCCAATCCTCTTCCTACATTTGCATATGATACACACAGATAAAACGAGTAATTGTATATTTTAATTTTTACTATCTGCTTTTTTTACAGACCTGCAGGCCTGACACCTGGGCACTAGAGAAGGCACCTTAAGGTGCTAGACAGAAAGCAGCATGGCAGGGGCCTCTGTGAAGGTGGCGGTGCGTGTCCGCCCCTTCAATTCAAGAGAGATCGGAAAAGATAGCAAATGCATCATTCAGATGACTGGAAACACCACCAGTAAGTATTTCTGTTATATGTGCCCGTTTCATTTGTGTAATGTCTTTCATTTAGGGTTAAACATAGATTGTAAGAACAGTTGCTTCTCACTGCATCCGAAGGGAAGTGGTTTGCAGACGGCACCAAGCTGTAACCTTCTCCAACAGAAGGCCCTTTCTGACCTACTGCTGACCTTGACCTCTGACCCCCCAGTACAAGAGGATTACGGAAAAGATAAATTATTTTTTTAATTGAGTCATTAACAACATGCATTGTGAACAAGCAATACCTATTCCAAGACTATATATCTATATGAGCAGGAAATATATTAAGAATAAGCTTTCATTTCAGGTCTCCAGCTTTCATTGCAGGTCTCCCTTGAAAAAGAGATCTATGATCTCAATGGGACCAATCTGGTTAAATAAAGGTTTGAAATGAAATTTCTTAAAAAGACGACAGACAGTCTGGATGCAACAACTATATGATTAATCGATTATTCTATGGACAGAAAAAGTAATTGGCATTTTTTAATAATTGATTAATTTTTAAACTACTTCGTTATAGCAAATGTGCATGAAATGCTTGCTTTTGGAAATGTATGCTTTTCTCTGTTTGATATCATACACACATTTCAGTTTTGGACAAAATAACATTTCTGACATTGTATATACCAAACCATTAATTCAGTAAATATTTGGCCGATGTTTGTTGCAGTCTTAATTTGAATCTATCTATTGAGAAATGTCATCCTGTTGAGATTTTATGCAAGACAACTTTGTAATTACTCGCAGTTATCAAAATGAAATCCCTTTCACAGTAAATCTCTTGAACGTCATGCTGTAGGTGACATAATCCCGTGCATAGCTGACCTGATATTTATTTAGGGCAAGGTCTGTTATTTGTGGCCAGATTAAGCAAGATAAAAAAAGCTCCTTATTCAACACTTTCAACATCTTTCCTTCTTTTAGAAGTTAATGGAGATATTCAGTTAGCAGATAATAAAATAAAATAAATAACCCATATAATCACTTGTGTACTTGCATAGCTACAGTATACTCTCCTGCAGCCTCCATTTGTTTTTGTGGTCATATGTTGTATGTTTTTAAGTAAAGTTGAGAGCAGCCCACACTCCTTGGGTTATTCAGTGCAGAGTGAGGAGGACTCTGGTTGAGAGGAGACTGGAAGGATACTCGATATGGAGTCTGCTTAGGAAGGTAAAGCCGTTTGTCAATAATGGATGAGGCTTCCTGAAATATTTACCGTTTGGCCTAATTTAGCCGTCTCCCCCCTCCTTCTTTATGTCATGGGTGACTAGACATCCAGCTGGGGAGCTTTTTTGGGCAGACTATTTTATTGATGATTTATTGCTTTTTGTGATGTAGCTCCCTTTTAGACTGAATACTTTCAATCTCCAATTAATGGATCCGATTCATACACAGTCCCTCCAGGATTTCAGTGGAAATCAGATGAGTATTTTGCTGCCAGCTTGTTTCCTTCAGCTGTGTGAATTGAGATCACTGTAATCCAGAGCGACTGTATTTACAGTGAGGATACCAAAGAAATGTCCTTGGAGATGTCCCGTTAGATTCTTTCTGCAATTAGAATTTCTGTTATCACACAAAGTTGGTTTGTTGTTTTCAATTAAGCAAGTAATTGAAGTACATGCAACTTAAAAAAGGCTTGAACTTCAGGTATTGCCACTGTCATGCTAGCATGATGTTTGGTGTTTGTTTGAGTTTTTTTCATTATTTGCAAAATTCACTATCCTATTCTTAAATAGTGTTTGTTAGGAGAACCCCTGGACCCAACACAATGCTGTACTGTGTACTGATGCTTATTCTACTGTATACACAGTCAGTCAGGTCGTCAAAGCACAGCAGGAAATGTAAAACATTTTGGCAACAATTCAAAGTTGACTGCAAAGAAAATACTTGGTACTTGGCTGCTTCTGGCACTTTTTAGAAAAGTAGGTTTTTCTGATCTAATTACAGTCAAATGGTTAGAATAACATATATAAGTAACACAAACATGTGTAAACCTCTTCTCAGGACTGCACCCAAGTCCCTCCTGGAGCTTGTTGACTATTCCCCACATTATAAAACACTTCTACAAGATGGTACATTGATACATTGCAGTGAGTTTCAGGGTAAATGAACATGACATATTTTGAAGAGAAACCCCCAAATAGATCCCTTTATAGACAAAATTAGGTTGGTATGAACAGATGTTATTAGGCCAGGCCACACTTCTGTTTAAATAGTCTCCCTTAAAATCAAAAAATGGGTTTACTAATATGTGAACAGTACCAGAGAACTTGTTGGTCCGACCCACAAGGAGCACAAAGCTGCTCTCAGTGAGCTGCAGGTCTTTCAGCAGATTCTCTTCCAAACTGAGTCAAAGGCTCTGGATGTGGGCTGGAGGCTGGAGGCTGTGAACAGACTGATGTTGTGAAAGAGCCCATTGGTTGCAGTGTCTGGAGGGGGTACAGAGGCAGGGTATAAATGCCTCCTTGTCTTTTGGTACTCTGTGCCGAGGAAACATAGAAGAAGAAGGAGTGTTTTTTTTTCTGTGGGCGTCTCACTCTCTGCTTTGTGCTCTCTGTCACTTAAGAGTGGGTCAATACCCCGGTTCCCACAAAGCAGAGAATGGCAGTAATCTGGTTGTGTGAGAGATCTCCCCTCCCACGCTGGCTTAATTAAGATGCAGGGACAGACCTGCAGAAAAGGAGGCCTCTCTTCAAAGGGCTTTTGATTGCATACAGTATACTCCGTGAATAGATTTAGATTTATATCAGGAAAAACAACTTGTATGAAATATTATTCATGGCCTGACTATCTTTCTCTTCATAAACATCTAATGTATTTTAGGAAAATTGAGTAGATTCATACTTTTTCTTTGAACTTCTATGCAAATTAGCATATTGTATACTACTCCATAATGATAATTTTGGCATAGACATAGACATGTCGTCTTAAAGACTTTGGCTTTATAAACCTGGATAAAAGACCAGCATGAATCAGCAGAGCACACACAGCCAGTGCTGCTGAATATAGCCTCTCCGTGGCTCTGCTCCAGCCTCTGTCAGTGGGTTCACATCCCCTCTGCCAGACCTGCTGACACAGCCACATTTCCTCCTATTGACCGGGGCAGGTCAGCCGTGAGAGTCTGAGCAGCATCACACTCACACTCATGAAGACAACATGCCATTCCAGGATGCTGAAAATATGATGTATAACAGCTCAAATGAAACTGGAGCAGATAATCACCAATTTAATAGGAACAAGGAGTTGGTCATCACTGACTGTTATAGAGACAAGCATAAGTGTGGTTTAGTCAAATACTACTAAACTTGTTTTATTGAATTTTTTGGGGTCTCAGATTTGGATTGCCAGTGACTGCTTCTTCGTAATTATTGTGCACATGACATTAAAGAACCTGAAGTGAATCGAGTGTGTTCATAGCAGTATATCGCACCTGCTGAAAATAGAAGGCAGACACTTTGCAATACAGTACTTTAGTATACTTTAGTTTACTTTAGTTTACTTTAGTTTACAGTACTTTGCAGTACATTCAAATATATACAGTATATTTATTTTTTCAAATTCCCATACAAAAGAAAAAGAATGCACTAATGTTGTATTAACATATGGAAAACACTTGCGATCCTCAAATAATTAGAAGCTATTTTTTAGGCAAATATCAGGTACCAGATTTAAAAATCTTAATATGTGCTCATGTTATTGTTTTCTTGTATATGTTTACAATTAATAATTCAAGTGTTTTTGCACTACTTGTTGGACAAATCAAGAAATATTACCATGTCAACAAGGAATTTCAAACATTCAGATTTTCTGTCTTTCAGATAGTTAATGTTCAAACATTCCAATAAATAGTTGGCATATTATTTGAGAAAGAAAATAACAGTTAATGGGAGCCCCACTAACATCCAACTATCGGCTGGCAAGGATTATAAGCAAAACTACAGACTGCATGATACTATGTTAGAGCACCAGTGTCAAGTCTGTGGTGTCTGTTTTCAGTCATTAATTCATGCTAAGTGGCTGAAGCATTCTGCCATTCCACATAGTTCACTTAACAAGGTTAAAGCATGTTTCCATTTATTCTACATAGTCTATTTGTCTATTCTTTTTTGGATGGATTGAATTTTGGGTATTAATATCACATTTTGGGTAGCAGGCTCATAAAATCTGAAAAATGTGCATAACATTTTTTTGACTCATTGTTTCCCTTATGAGAAGTGGTGATTTGTGCTGTAAAGACTATAACCCTAACTCTGAAGATGAAGATCAGTGGTCTGCTTTACATGACATATTAGATTCCTGTGTTGTGAGCACACCTTTGGAAGGGTTGATTTTGAATCCCGTCTAATTACATGACTTCTAGACCTGGCGTTATCTATAAAGTCAACATTTCCATTGTTTAAAAAGAGAAGACAGGTAGTAAAAGGAGTGTGATGAAGATGGGAGACGTGCTGTGCAGAGTTCCCGTTAGCCGGTAATTACCGGACAATGACCGGTAAAATATGCTGAAGTCCGGCAAATCTAAATCTCTCCGGTCAAAATGTCCGGTCAAAATAATTTTCCCTTAGCGCAATACCGCATCAGTTGCGCCACTTATGTGACAGACAAGAATAGTATGTGACAGACAAAAGAGTATGTGACAGACAAAAATTGTCAATTCTAATGTCTAACACTTAATGTGGAGAAAGAGATGTCCTGTATGGGTTGATTGTGCGTTGATCTGTTGGTAATGCCTCGGGGTTCCGGTGGGCATGTAAACAAATGCATAATGCTGCGCTATACTTTGTGGCCTCATCCGGTTGCATAGCGACGCTTATTGTTTAGGTGTCTTTTAACAAGCAGGTAGTCATATCATTAGCTAGAACTAGCTAGATCTGATCGATATGGACATAAATGCGAGTAAAGTCTAATCTGACAGGAGAGAGAGATCGGCTGCTGCTGACGAGTCGACACGCAGCTCTGCATGATCCCCTGCAGCGGCGAGCAGAGCAAAACACACTTCAGGTTAGAAAATCACACGTAGCTATTTTAATTACCTCTCAAACTACCTAAACTAGTTATAGATATGTTTAGTTTTACTGTCGGGTCACTCATTACTGGATCCGCGAGCTGCATGATACTGACGGGCTGTCAGGAGAAGGAGAGAGCGCTCCGTTTATTATTCCCGCGTTTTTGTAAATTACTGTACACTTTTGAATAATGTAGTTAATCTACTATAATTAGTTTGTTTAATGTCGAATCATATCAATTTGTTTTAAAGCTCAATAAATAACAAAGAAGACCTTTAACCGGCACTTATCTAATTTTGTCCGGAAGATTTCAACTTTAACGGACATGTTGACCGGCAAAAAAATATTCTAACGGGAACTCTGGTGCTGTGTGCTCAAAGTGGCCTCAGGTGGGGATTACTGTGACACGCAGGCTGTGACCGCTTAGAACGTCAGCAAGGCCGCTCAGTGCAATTATAAAAGGAAGCTCTTTCCCACGTCTCACCGTAACACTCATACATTCTGCCCAGATCTGCCATTCTAAAGTCATTACCTTCTCTGAGAGCGAGGCGCTTCGCTTTCCGGTGCTGGAGGTATGGGAGGGGGCTCGTGTTGTATGAATCATACCGCAATCAGAGATGAGTAAGCAAGGAAGGGATGTCTTACTGCATCTGGGTAAGAGTCAGATCTTGATTTTTTTTAGAGGTTTGGTTAGGTAATCTGTCCATTTTCCTTTTTTCAATTGGGTTTATTTGACATCTTTATTCTCTTATAGAAGCCAGATTCAATAGAACGAGGTCAGCGTTATTCACCAAGAAACCCAATCAATTTATTTTCTGTCTTCACCACGTGGCAGCTTGAGACCTTGAAGGACCTTCATTCATTCAGCTGTGTTAGATAAATCCAGTTTATACAGTATGCACACCTATAGAGGCCTTTTACAGTGGGTCTTTAAACACCAGGTTTTCATCAATAATGGAAGGGTTGTTGTGTGTTAATCTGCATATCAGAAAGGTAGTATTAAAACAAAAGTAATCGATTGTGAGTGGTCTGGCTTTGTAATTGGAACAGGTAACAAGGGGGAACATCAACACGGAGGGATTAATAACCATTGCTTGTTAAATGTTCGCTGTTCTGTCAATTCTAAGACATTATTAAGGTCTAACTGGATTTTGTAGTGATGTCTGATGTCACAACACATTACCAGTGTTTCCCCTAGGTTTACTGCCTTGGCAGGGTGTTGCTCGGGTACCCCCCCAACGGGCGGGTGCCCCGAATCTTTTTTTTGATTTTCTTTTTTTTTTAATCCTCTGGAGCAGAGAGGAGCTGTGGATTATTGTTATTGTTATCGTACAGTAACAAAGTACTTGTACATTCAAAAGTAATAAAGTACAGTGTTACACTGTATTGCTTTTATTCAAACTGTATTCCCTTCTTATCATGTAGCCTACACTTCTTCCTTTCATTGATACATTTAAATCACCTGACTACAGCATATAACATACCTGCTGCAACCCTGTGCTGCTTCTCTCTGCCTCATCCTCTATTGCTGGAGGCAGCTCCACCTCATCTGATCTCTGATATGAAAGCAATCGTGTTATGATCATATTGAGCTATTGGTGTGAGTCTAACATTAAACAAGCAGTCTGCTTGTCATACATTGCTGACGATACATTTTAAGAGGCAATTTGTTGAGTCACTGCCGCTAAATGCCGGTAGCATCAAGCTAGCAAATCCTGCATTAGCCTCACATCAACAGGTGCAGAACATCCAATTATCCTGAGCTAATTTACTGAATAAACCAACTCACATCTCCTGTCTTTTTTTTCACCCAACTCATTAGACTATTCTTCTGCTGGCGTTTCATTGTTGTTTTCTCTGTCAAATTCAATACTGTAGTTCAAAACCGCGGTACCTGCTCACCATCTGTGAGCTATTTTTAGAATGCGCACACGTTCGTTGTCGCGTTCGCGCGCGTCCACCTCATGGATGAATAGAGTGGCGATGTCCCTCCCCTTCCGGTGGACCTCCATGGGACCTTATTTCGGAAAAATTATGTATTGAAGTCAATGGAGAGAGAAAGATTATCTTTCGATCCCGTTTGAATTGTGCCACGAATTACACATATGATGTTTGTCAATTTAAAAGATAATTTTGCAAGTCAAAAAAAAAAAAGTGTCGTAAAACTGTGAAGTAACACATTTGTTTGTGTGAAACGCTCAATGAACTACATCTCTGGTCTCACAGAACAACTCACGTCACCAAGATGGCCGTCACTACTGTCTTGTCAACAAAACGATTGACTACCCTCACTATCACCACAATGAAACACGTCCTGAAGAAAGTCATACAAAGCTGCCTGCCTGCCTTCCTTTGATTCTCTCTGAACTGCCTGGTCTTTTTAATGTTTAATGTCAACCATTTGTGCAGATAGCATGAAGTAGAGAAGATCGCTAGCGTTAGCGTTAGCATTTCTCCCCCGGGCTTAAATTGTGTGTTATAGAATGATCACACCGGTGTGACAGTACTCTTCAAAGGGTTCACGAAATATGACTACTACTCTTACTGTTTAACATTTTGGGTTACTTAATGTTACTTCATGTTAAGGCTAATACAAATGACAAGGCTGTAATGCTAACTAACGTGCTAGCTACTAGCTAGCTTGATCCAGACACTCCTAGTCCTTTCATCAGACGGGAAGCGAAAGAACGAGCAAGACCCATTGCTGGTATGAACAACCTGGTACTAAGCACACAGGCATCTTGTTAAAGTTATCTTATCTTAGCTATCTCTTAGCTATCTCTTAGTGGAGGAAAACAATTGTGACATCACTTACGCGACTCTGGGATTTGTAGTCTTTCTAGTTGCGTATTTTTCATAGTCTTATATTTCAACAGTTTTACGACAAACTGTGACTTTTTTGACATGGAAATGATTTTTTAAGATTGACAAACATCATATGTGTAATTCATGGCACAATTCAAACGGGATCGAAAGATAAGTTTTCTCTCTCCATTGACTTCAATACATTATTTTTCCGAAATAAGGTCCCATGGGGCGGAAGTAGATGGGCGTGACTTCGCCACTCTATAATAAGAACGGTCCACCTGGGCAGGCTGTGTGTGTCCTTCTCCTCCGTGACGATAACGGCTTGAGGTTAAAAAATAATAATAAACGAATTTGAAACTGGGGGGGGGGGACACAAACGGGCAGACAGCAGAGCTCGGGGCAATAATGCAGATTTGTTTGACTTTTTTACACTTTGTTGTTCTCCTCCTTTCCTCCGCTCTTGTCTCTGATTGTGAGTGTGTGCATTCGTGTGTGTGGGGGGGGCGGAGCCCCGCCCTTCAGAAACAGCGGAGGGAGAATGTGAATACGCAAAGCAGTGGACACTGAAACATGCACATACATTGGATAAATAACATAGGCGTTTAGTTTATTTAATAAAAGAGCACATGTTCAATGTGAAAAGTGACCGTAGATAGATTACTTAAGTTGCAATTTGGTGCTATATATATATATATATATTTTTTTTTAATTAAAAAAAAACAAACAAAAAAACAAACACCTTGAATTTCAGGCGCAGCGCCCCGCCAAGACAATGGCAGGGGAAACACTGCATTACTGTAAAAGACCATTTGCGGCAGGAGACAGTGCACAGTAGGGGAAATGAGCAGAATGGAAAACATTTGTAGCTAATTGATTCGGTGGCTGTGGTTAGCATCACACGTCATGTATTTAATAACAATTATAAGTGTGGAATTTAGATAATTATGGAAGAGGTAATGGTGTGTAAGCTGTAGTACGTCTGTGTTCACATTTGGCCGTGTGCCAGGCTACCTGCTCACATCATGTCGGTAAATGAGGCCTCATCTTTCTGTCATAGGCCTGAAACCGGAAACCTGGGTCGGTCTCACTGGCCTATATTTCATAGTTGCAAACACAGTGGATGTGTAGAAAGGAAATAACAGTGTGTACAGTAACATGGGAGAGTACTTGAGAGCCCTGGGCCTTTCCCTCTATTATTGACCGCCTGTGCATTAGCAGAGAAAATGGTGTCTGGAGCTCTGGGAGCAGGAGGAGCATCTGAGAGCTGGCATCACCAGACCACAGCAGATATATTCTTCCTGTGTGGGCACAATACCATCTGCTGCAATATTCATATAAAGAACTTGATTTCATTACTTGAGTATGATAGTTACCTTTAGAAATAACAACCTATTTTTGATCACGTATTTTGCCTTTAAGTAAATATAGTAAACTACAATTGTCTTTAAATGATTAGAGTGAATACACAGTGGGCTCATTACACAGGCTGTATTTGTTTTTAAAAGCATTTTTCTACTGAACCGTCATTGTTTTTGCAGATTGTCTCTATGAATATAATTCAATTATCATTTATTGTCATTCTGCGACACAGGATTGCACAATCAACTCTAGTTGTAGTCCTTTCACACTACACCAGAACAATGTGTCGTAAGAAAACTGATCAAAATCTGTAGTGAATTCATGTAAAGCTTTTTTTGAATTTGCCAAGTTGTCAGAACAAACCTATTATTCCAGAATTTAAACCTGGGCAAGTGAGTGAAACTTAAAGTGAATGAGCAGATTACAGAGCAGACATATCTAATATAGAGATTTGATCACAGTGATCATTGTCTAGGCGTATAGGGGATGTAAATATACCAGAAAAATAATATAAGAGCATCAGATTCTCTGATAAAAGAAAAAAAAGGACTCACCATCATTTATCAATAATAAAAATACCCATAATAATTATGGTGATTTAAAGTGAATAATATATTATATATTTGTTTCTGTTTGAGTGTAACATTGAGGGTCTAATGGCTGATTCGTCTCATTTGGATTGGTGATGATCAGACACCTGTGCCTTACATAGACTTATTATACCAGCACCTCTCTGACAGTCTATCCTCAATGGATTTAATATGATTCACTGAAGTCGAACACTTCTGGAGGCTCACAGAGGAACGCTGTGTCTGATGAACTGCAGCTCAGAGCGGAGGATGGTTTCTCACTGAAACTGTTGAAAGACGAACTGAGCCTGACACGCTGAGTCTGAGCGGGCCTGAAATGGCCCCAGGTAGAGAGGGAACCTGGCAGCAGCATGGCCCCTAATCCAGCACCGCCATCAGGCCTACTTTAACATGTTAAAGAAGGAAGAAAGGATAGCCGTTCATGTTTTGGTTTGAAATGAGTATTACAGCATTTTGGATCAAATGCTCACATACAAATATTTTGTAGATTCTATTTGATATTGATGTATTAAATATGTATTGTATTAACTGTAATATTAACATATTTTTTTGATACAAATTGAGAATTGATGGTATTTTGTTTGCAAAAATATGCAATCATGAGCTCATGCTGATATACCAGGATCTATTTCAGTCCCTGCTAGCACCTACAGTGGGGGACAATGTGTTTCTCAGTTTCTAGTCCCAAAACTGCAGTGTGAGCCCAAACAGTAAGTGACTGTTGGTTCAGAAAGAGGAGGCGCCGAGGGCTTTTCCCGTTCTGCTAGCACAACAGATTCAGTTTCACATGTAACTCGTGTTCCTTGTCCTGTCTTTCAGCCATCGTCAACCCCAAGCAGGCCAAAGACAACAAGAGCTTCAACTTTGATTACTCCTACTGGTCCCATACCTCGGTAACTTTTCCTGCACCCCCACTGCGCACAGACACTCTGACAAAGACACATTTGCATCTCAATGAATCACCATATGTCAGGTCTGTCAGGTTTATGAGAAAGTTAAAGATGTGGCTGAATATTGATCCCTCTCCACAGCCAGAGGACATCAATTATGCCTCCCAGGTGCAAGTGTACAAAGACATCGGAGAGGAAATGTTGCTGCACGCGTTCGAGGGATACAACGTCTGCATCTTTGCTTACGGGCAGACAGGCTCTGGCAAGTCCTACACCATGATGGGGAAGCAGGACGTCAAGGACCAACAAGGAATCATTCCCCTGGTACACACTCCCTGGGATTACTTTAGACGTCCTGATTTGAAATGTCTCAGCATTGTGGTAATGTCTTGTCTTCTTCTTCCAGCTGTGTGAAGATCTTTTCACTAAGTTCAATGACAATGGAGACAATAGCAAGTCATATTCTGTGGAGGTAAGTGTGTGACTAATGCTAATACACTAAAGCAGATACAGGTATACTGTCTGTGCTGTAACACATGTTTAATCAAATATTATGAATCTGAACAGGTAAGCTACATGGAAATCTACTGTGAACGTGTGCGGGACTTACTGAACCCCAAGAACAAAGGAAACCTGCGAGTGCGAGAACATCCTCTGATGGGGCCCTATGTGGAGGATCTGTCCAAGCTGGCTGTCACCTCCTACAACGACATCCAGGACCTCATGGACTCTGGCAACAAGGCCAGGTGACCCAGCTGTGTTTTCATTCAGTCCCTTCACTCGCTGTGTTTCCTCCTACCTGTAGTGCTATTTATTATTCTTGATGTTTGGCTGTGATTTGCTGAGTGTTGGAGATAGTTTTGCCTTCTCTCCAATATAATGGAACCAGATGACACTCGTGATTTCTGGATAGAAACGTTGCTGTTGAGTTTTTCGAAAAAAGGTTTTTTAGACAGAGAATATCTCAACCCACTTGATGACTAGCAGTACAGGTCAGATGAAAAATATGTATCTGTTCCTTTTTTAAGTCCTACATCCAACATCACAAATAACAAAGACATTTTGGCTGAGATAGAGGAGAGGAAATATAAATCTGTTTATAATGTATGCAATGTTTGAGCTGATTATTCTACATATCTGTCCTTTCAATGTTGTGTCTTTGATAGGTTTATCAGACGTACAATAGCTAATAAGCAGCAGGACTTGTAATTTGCTCTGTCATTGTAAGAGTCACATTCTCTTTCTGCACAAATGTGGAGTGAACAAATGCTTGCTGCACACACTGATGAAATGTCTTCTCTGTGTGTGCAGGACTGTGGCTGCCACCAACATGAATGAGACAAGCAGCCGCTCTCATGCCGTCTTTAACATCATATTCACTCAGAAACGCCTCGATGCTGAGACTGATAACACCACTGAGAAGGTACACCTTTATCACACCCTCACAGGATGTATTTAACATTCAGCTGCTGCCTCTGCTTATCTATGAGCTGATTGATGACTCTGATTTAAATCTTGTCGTAAATTGGAAATCAATAATCGCATGAAGGTCATACTGTAGACGATAAGGTAACAGATGTTTTTTTAATGAGAGCCGTCTCTGGATAAAGATGAATAGCTGTAGCTTTTTTGTTGTCAGCTAATGTGTTGGAGTTTATTTATTAGAGTCTTTTTATCGCATGCTCTGTTGCAGGTCAGCAAAATCAGTCTGGTGGATTTGGCTGGCAGTGAGAGGGCAGACTCTACTGGAGCCAAAGGGACCAGGCTTAAGGTGAGATGTTTGAATGAAATGCATTTTGGATGTATAAATACAGAAACACACATTACTACATTTCGTTGCCTATGGGAAACAGATCACTATGACTACAGTACATCCATATTAAAGCAGTTTATCAGTATATTTAGAAGAAAATACTATACTCTGCTTCTTGCTTTATCACAGGAAGGAGCAAATATCAATAAATCTCTCACTACACTGGGGAAAGTCATCTCTGCTTTGGCAGAAGTGGTATGTATTATATCTGAGCATTGTTTATAATATAAGATAAAGCAGTTTTTTGATACATGATTTCATTGTACTGTCTGCTTCCTTTAGGACTCTGGGTCAAACAAAGTAAGTTATTCTATTTTTCTACTTAAAGTATTTAGTAATAGTATTGAATTTATTGTTTTTCTTAACCAAAAATGAAGCCCTGAGAGGAATGTAAGAAAAATATATCCAGTGATTAAATGTATAGGTCTAATAAAAAAAAATTATTTTGTGTTTAGGACTTAGGAAAAAGTGAGAATAAGGTTTTTAAATGTTTTAGTCTTATTTAGTGGGGCGATTTCAAGCTCTTGTGGCAAATATAAGTATTACAACAACAAACACAAAAGAGTATCCTGGAAAATATTAGTTTCACCTGTTCTCAAGTTATAAACACACAGGAGAACATTTTCAGCTCAGACTTAAATAGATCTCTATATGTTCCTCTCTTGCCTCTCAGGGCTTTGATATAAATACCAATATATATATTGATTTTTACTTTGCGTTTTAATTGAATAACAGAACAAAAAGAAGAAGAAAGTGGAACACCACATCCCCTACAGAGATTCAGTTTTGACCTGGCTACTGAGAGAAAATTTGGGTATGAACACATTATTTATTTGCTCTTAATGATATTATTTCTAAACTGAGACTAAAGTGTGAATCTTCACCGTGTCAGGGGGGAATTCTCGTACTGCCATGGTTGCTGCCCTGAGTCCGGCTGACATCAATTATGACGAGACCCTCAGCACACTCAGGTAGAGAACATTTGTCTGCGTCTGTCTCCCTTCCACACAGCGGCTGAATGTGGCTCTAAAGGACACTGATGCCAGTGAGACAAAGTGTTGCGTAACACGTTCCCATGCATCAGTTTCTCACATCAAACACCCTTCATGGGTAGGAGCTGCAGGACCTGTGGATGTGTGATATAGTATGGATTTGAATTTGTTATAGGGTATAATATTATAATATACGTCTAATAAGAGTACATCTATTTTTAGTTTTGTTTTAGTTTTGACTTTTCAGTTAAATGTTAGTTTATTGTTTTTGCTATTGGTTTCATTTTCATCCATCATACTTTAGTCAGAACTATGTGGCTACATATACCAAAGCAATATACAATACATAAAGAACAGTGAAGGCATGATTTTCAAATATTTCGGAATCAACTTGAGTCCTTTTTCACCGACACACTCAAATGAACATTAGACCTGAGCTGAATCTCTCGGTTAAATGGTATTTGTTCTACAAAATGATGTAAATGATTGTCTGGTATATAATTCTACAAGACGTGTAAAATAATAGAGAATAATTGTGAGGGAATCGCAGCATAGCGCCATCTCCTGGAATGTCAGGTCGCTTTAATTGCTGTGGTTTGACGCCACTTGAGTTGACGGAATTTCACTCTGTCTACTTTTTTCGGTCGTGTTATTTTATTATAGCTAAAAAACGAACCAGGCATTACTGTTTTAGTTTAGTTTTAAATGTTTAGGTTTAGTTTTAATATTTTAGTTTCTTTTTTAGCTTTTGTTTCAGTTGACGATAATAGCTCAGAGGCCTGTACGACGAAGCCGGATTTTCTCTTAGCGGGCTAACTTCAGGGAAAACTCGGGGCTTCTGGTCCTACGACGCTGGTTCTCTTTTTAGCGGGCTAGATCTCCATGGTAACTTATGCTGAGCGGTTAGGTTGCAGGCTAAGAGATCAAGTCAGTGAAAGCACTGCCTGCTGACCAATCAGAGCTCAGTGTGCGGAGTTTAAAGCGATCAATTCATATTACAGGAGAAAGGAAATACAGAAAAACTGCCGTTGCAGGAAAGACGGCCGGCAAAAATCAACTGACTGTGTGAACGTGAACATTAATAGAATATCACCTCCCATCTTCAGAGCAATCTGACTATTATAACATTAGCGTTAAGAAAGCTTACTTAAATATCTGCCACGACATAAGTAACCGGATCAGAGTAACATTACGTACAGTCCGCGGCACTGTGAGTGCAGACGGCGATGTGTCCCATTATCATTCATATCATATCACATCATACTGTATCATATATTTCCTTATCTGAGTCAGCTTCTTGAGCCGTATCTGGCCGTGCAACACTCACAGTGTCACATACTGTATGCAGAAGTATTATTTTAAGCAACACATTAAGTTGACAAAACACTCGAGTCAAATGTAATTAAAGTCAGATCGTGTCTTAGACGGGGCAGTGATATCATAAACCTGTTAATGTACGCATTCAAACACTTTTTCTTTTACCAGCTGTATTCACCTTGCAGGTGCAGCTATGTGGCTTTTATCCTGGATAAAGTCTTTAAGTCATGGATGTTTAAAGTTTAACTTCTTCATATTTGTCTAATATTATAGTTGACTTTTCATTCAGGAAGTATGACGCTGCGCTGTCAGTACGCTTGTCCATGTTTGTGATTGGTCGAATGCTCCAAATACCACCCCTTTCATGTGAACGCGCACCTAACTAGATAGGACACGGCTGGCTTGAGCGATCCATTTGATAACCAGCGTCGTAGGACCGTTTAGCGAGAGCGCGTATGTTTTGCATTAGGCCAACCGGCTAACTCAAACATATCCAGGTTATGTTGAACCGGCTTCGTCGTACAGGCCTCTGGTGTGTGTGTGTGTGTTTGTGTTACTTACGTTTTGTCCATCACCTGTGTCACATGCTCAATGGCCCCTCCCTTATTTCCGCAGGTATGCAGACCGAGCAAAACAGATTCGCTGCAACGCTGTGATCAACGAGGACCCCAACAACCGGCTGGTGCGCGAGCTGAAGGAGGAGGTGTCCCGTCTGAAAGACCTCCTCTGCTCCCAGGGCCTGGGGGACATCATCGACTGTAAGAGACATCATTTATTAGTTGATATGATCATTAGTGCTATCTCTAGATTTACCTTTTAAATCCTTTTGTTAAGATGCAAACTATTTTCAATGATACTCTGTGATTCTTATCACCAAGCAAATGAAGAGCCAGTGCAGAACAAACACTGTAAAGACATGAATGGAGATGGACACATGCTGATGCTCTATAGACTGCATTGAGACCAGAATGGGCAAAATGCAGTTAACGCCCATGTTGTGGCAAAAACAGGCAGGACAGGAAATAGTATGGACAGGGTTACAGGCTGATCTTTGCTCCCAGGGGTCTATGTTCCCCAGTTCAATGTTCTGTTCATATAAATTACGTTATCAGTTTTTGAAACAATGTTATGTTATATATTAATTTATAACATGATGTCATGTTTTTATATCAGTTAGAAGACAGAGGTGAAGTGTGAGTGTGCTAGTCTGGTTTCAGCTGAGGTAGCATTAAGCCAAATTGTTGGAATACTAAATGAAAGGCCACAAGGAGAACAGAAAACCTCTGTAATGAGTTCCCACTATATTCCATGTCATATTAAGTGAATACAGAGCTGGGGAACATCTTTCAGGTTTCCCATTGTGTTTTTTATAGAGCGGGGGGGAACATAGGACCCTGGGAGAATAGGGGTGACCTCGTTACAAGGGTGATTTTCTGGAGCTTGTACCTCAGGCTAGCTAGCGTTAGAATGTGTAAGAAGGTCTTTTGGAGGTGAGGAGTTTGAAATTGTGGGCAATAACATGGAGGGTCTAATGGAAAGATGCTCTTCAGGTGCATTAGGGTAAATGTATCTATTTTATTCAAACAGCACAAAAAGTATATTCACTTTGTCTTCTTCTTCATTGAATGACAGAGGTGTGAATTCTGGTCTACCTGTAAATGAAAGAGATATGTTACATTCGAACACATCTAGTCAAAACGGTGTTTATGTTCCCCAGCAACTTAAAGAGAATATCAGAATCCATGAATATTCTTTAAGGTGTCACGCTGTCTGTTTTTCTCTTCCTCTTCTCTTCTCCCAGCGTACCGAGCGTCTGGTGCTGACATTGAGGGTTTGAAATGTGCGTTTCCTGCTTTGGTTTTCTGGCTATTGCTTTTGCTCTTCTGGCAGCTCAGCATCACCAGCGCTTAACGTGACCGCAAACATTAGAGTTTCTGTGTGATCTGCAGCAGCACGACATAAAGAATCAGTCACAATGTTCCTAGGCGAGTCGCACGGGAATACTAATGTCATATACACAGCACAGTCCCGGTGTGAGGGGGATTCAAGCATATTTCTTTTTTGGTTCTTACCTTGAATATGCCATGTCATGGGGCAGTATACATCTCTGTATTGCTTCGTTGCAGTGGCATTGGTAGTGGCATTGGTGGGACATATCTTAATTGTTCATGAAGTAACATCGCAGAGCAACTACAGTATATGCAAGATTATGGACAATGAGAAATGTTTAATCTCTATCTTTGATTTCCCTGATGTAGAAATCTCCCTGACTATCGCCTCCTGTTGGCATTTATAGATGCTGCTGCAGCATCAATCACACAGATTATAATCACTTATCTCGCGAGGTCATCATCTAATTTGCTGCCGTACATTTTTACTGTCTTCCTATGATACACAACTTTATTAACTGCACTGCAAAGGCGATATTATGTGATCCATCTTGGCAAGCAGCAGCCGGTCCAGATGGATGGCTGTGATACAGTTTTCCAATGTATTGCTCTGTGTTGCCATAGCAGCAGCTGCAGGGTTGATTTTTTTTGTTGTATCTGTCATATGCCTTCAAGGTGCCACAACAATAAAACACTGAACAGAAAACAGGAAACATGATGCAAAGTGAGCTGTGTTGGTAGACTATCTTGATTAAATATAAATTAAACATAAATGTCCACTGAAGACTGAAGTTTCACTGCGATCAAAATAAGCTTACCATCATGTCTGAACCTCTGCCAGAGAAATGGATTTCTGCTTTCAGTCATTGGTTTGACATTTTATAATTTGTGAGGCACACTCAGCATGACATGCATCTTGCTTCTTTTAGATATTTATCTTCATTTAGACTTCTGGCTTCCCAATGTTCTCTGCAGGAAATGAGACTGTCAGGATCCGGGAATATTAGGACTCAAATGCAGTTTAAAAAGGGAAGCGGGTTTCAAAACAAAAGCGAGCTTTATTTAATAAAAGCTGTTGGCATGAAAAAACAAAGACAAAAACCATGAATCATAAACAGGTAGCATGAGGTAAGTGACAAACATGGAGAGTGAGAAAAGACAACGAACCGACATGGAGCACAGGGGAAGACAAGACTAAATACACAGAAGGGTAATCACAGGACAAGATACAGCTGGGCAGGGGAGGCAGAAACACAAGGGCAACAGGTGAACACAATCAGACAATCAGACATAGGAGGGCAAACACAGGAAGGAAGACGAGACACAGGGAGAACAGAAATTCAAAATAAAACCATGACTAAACAGACAAAACTAAAATCGTGACAGAGACCCTATAACAAATGAGTCATTCTGTCTGTGAACAAAGGGCTGCCTAGCTAATATATTTTATATTCCACGACTCATTTTATTTTGCTTGATTGGGTTGGAGCAATTTAATTCCTTAAAAGAAGATGCTATTTTTTTCGAAGAGCAAATAAGCAATGTTTATTCAGGTAATAGCATTTTTTTCATTTAAATATTTCCTGCTGGATGGTTTTATGTAATAGCTGCTTTTTCTTTGGTCTTGGCTGGACGGTCTCCTTGTTGCATCTCTTATCGCCCCCCCTGCGCGTGGCTTTCTGCTGCTGCTGCCCTCGCTTGCACACTAGCAATTTAATGTTCTCTCTGTGGGTTAGACTTGTTTCAAGCCACATATCTTCTTTCTTTTTCTTTCCTATCTCTCCTTCTCTTCTCTTCCTTTTATGTTTGCATTTCTCTATTACTTTACTCCAATACTAGCGATTACCCCAACCCCACTTCCTGTACACACCCCGCCAGACCTATCCGATCACAAGAACAATAACTATAATGGCCAAGCTGTGAATCAAAGGGATGATTTCTCCACAGTGACCAATGCCATGACGGGGATGAGTCCCTCTCCGTCTCTCTCAGTCCTGTCCAGCCGGGCCGGATCCATCGCCAGTCTGCACGACCGCATCATGTTCAGCCCGGGCAGCGAGGAGGCCATCGAGAGGCTGAAGGTGAGCGCGCATTCTGCTGTTTATTAACTCTGCGTTTACACAGTGTGACTGTACTGCAGGTAGCAGCCACATATGGTCAGATCATATCAAGATACATTTCAAGTCAAGAGTATTTTGAGAAGCTTTTTTAAAATATAAATGTTTTATTTGAAAAAGGCAATATTGTTGAGAAAGCTTTTCCATATTTAAAAAACGTTTCTAGTTTATTTTATTATATATGTATATTTGCATATGCCCAGAAGGACATATTAAGAAATACAGTTTGTTTGGGCCGTAACTCACACTTTCAGCGTAGGTTTTACTGGATTTTTACACATTGATGCACAGATTCAAAGTTTCCAAGGTCAGGGAGATTTGAGACTCGAATATTGTGCTTGATGATTTGTGAATGCCACTCCAATATTTTTGGGGGACTTTTATACCTGTAGTGAATTGATAGTAGAGGTGAGGGAGAAGTATTCTCACAGTGGCTCACTGTCATTTGTATGAAACACTACTCAAACATGAAATAAATTGTATTAAGGGCTATTTTAAGATGAGTATTAGTTCTAGCAGGGCCCTGCACTGAATGTGGGATGGCCTAATAATAAACTACGGTGCCCACATCTATCCTGACCCTGGCTCATTAATGATCTTTAAAGTTTATCGACAAACAATGGAGCTTCAAAGCATTTCATGATTTCATGGGATTTGTTGTCAAAAAGAGACAAATAGAACACTAGAGCTGTTATTGAAAAGACTTGCTTTAATTACCACTGTGTTTTAAAATGTCAGGAAACAGAGAAAATCATTGCTGAACTCAATGAGACTTGGGAGGAGAAACTTCGCCGAACGGAGGCCATCAGAATGGAAAGGTGAGATAAACAACATAACATTGCCTTTTTTTTTAACTCCTTGGCCTCAGGTTTTAGCTACTTATGAAGTATTTAACAATATACTGTAGCATACTGTATGTTGATAAATGAGGTATCTTGACCTCTTTGTATAACGAGTCTGATGTTCATCCACAGAGAGGCCTTGCTGGCAGAAATGGGTGTAGCAATGCGAGAAGACGGCGGGACAGTGGGTGTGTTTTCTCCTAAGAAGGTAAACAGATATGAGACCTCTGTAAAGCCCTCTGTGATTACCATTGAAACGATTGACTGAAATGCTTGTTTATTTACCCCAAAGCCATCGGATAACCCTAATAGGCCCCAGCCTGTGTTTATCGACACAGTCGGGCTGTTTTCCCCCAACGAGGTTTGTAGCTGTGAAGTGTTTAAAGCTGCCTCCTTCTCTGAGTGCTCTCTCACTTCAACAGAAGCATCTCCCATGCAGATCAGTCGAGGGTTTCTCTTTTTCATTAAGGTTTATCTGAAATCTTCTTCATTACTTACTGCAAACACTCCCTCACTGCGCTCAAGACAGCAATGGGTGTAAACACAGGGACAAGATAATGCTAGTGTCCCCATTTCAGTGATTTATGGCTGTTTGCCTGCAGCCCCACAGCAGCAGACTGAAACACTCCTGCTGTGGAGCTGTGCATGCTTTAACTAGCTCTGATTGTTTGATGTTTGTTACTGGGAAACATTGCCTTTCAGCTCTCTGATGTGCTCTGATTTGATGCACATGTTATATTGTACATAACATATGGGTAATGAATGATCTATGTAAATGATATGAGTTAATTATCCTTTATTCCTCAACAGACGCCTCATCTGGTGAATCTAAACGAGGATCCCCTGATGTCTGAGTGCCTGCTGTACTACATTAAAGACGGGATCACCAGGTTGGTTACTGATGGACGGATGTTCCTCCTTTGCTTAGGTCCAGATGAAGTGCTGAAAGAAGACTGGTTTTGCATTCTTCAACCTGGACTCTTTTTGGTATAGCTGTCAGCTGTGAAACGAGCTGCTTTGTAGTCCTATCGGGTATTCTGCCCCGTCAATGAACGTCCCCTTGAAGTGCTAGTTTGGTCACTGACAGGCCCAGATTGTACAGTGAATTCTACCTTTTGCAAATCTGTTCTGTTTTTCATTTCGTCTTGCCAGGTGTTAGGTTAACAGTGGAAACTTGATGGACAGATGGAGAGAGATGTGCCTGGAAGAGTTTGTTATGTTAGAGTAAAGAAAGCGTAGCTGAGTTTTCACTAAAATATTTTTTAAATCAGAGCTAAATATTCAGCTGATTCAACCACGTTGATGAGGTTGTACTCTCCTTACCATATTGTTGTCCGACACAAAACAAGTATGGTCCAATTGACCTTTTAATGCATGTTCAGTACCTTATTGTTTTCTCTGACATCATGTCTCCCTTTTTGTTTTAGGGTAGGTCGTGTAGACGCCAACAGTCGTCAGGATATAGTCCTCAGCGGACATTTCATCAAGGATGAGCACTGCACCTTCACCAGTTCTACTGGTCCAATGGGAGAGAGTGAGCCATTTTATATTACCTTCACGGCCTGTGTACAGCAGAGTTTCATTTTGACAGAAAGGAAGTGAAGCCTCATATTGCCCTCTGTTCCTAACAGCGGTTGTCCTGGAGCCCTGTGAAGGAGCTGAGACTTATGTCAACGGAAAGAGAGTGGCAGAGCCCACTGTCCTTAAATCAGGTCAGTAAGCCCTCTGTGAATGACATCTTTCCTTACACATGATGCTACGGAAGTCCTTAGAGAAGATGAGAATTATCTCCTTTGTGATTGTGGACTAACAATACTCTGGTAAAAAAATAATTTGGTAGGTGGAATTTCTTTGATAGGGTGAATTTTAGAAGTGTTTGTAATACTCATTTTGGTCCCAAGAGGCATAAGAGCACCACTACCCCATGTTCTAAATAGGACTAAACTGTAATCTGTTTCACAGGTTCAAAACAAAACAGGAGAGAATATTTTTATCTTGCTTGTTTCCGCATGGTAACTAGTAGAAATATGTATGGGGTATATTCTACAGTATATGTACTTTTTTGCATTATTTATTTCCCAAAAGGAAATCGCATCATCCTGGGGAAGAGCCATGTGTTCCGGTTCAACCACCCTGAGCAGGCCAGGGCTGAGAGGGAGAAGACTCCGTGTGCAGAGACCCCCGCTGAGCCGGTGGACTGGGCCTTCGCTCAGAGGGAGCTGCTGGACAAACAGGGCATCGACATGAAACAGGAAATGGAACAGAGGTACTTTGGGAGAAATACTGAGATATTTAATTGGAATTTTTTAAGAGAGGCATTGGGCGTGGCATAAAAGTTCCTCACCACCATATTGTAGACAGGAACTGATAAGAAGGAAAGACATGGAGGAATATTACTGGTAGTTCAAACGTTGATACATGCCAAATGAAAGAAGCCTTCAGTACAGTGCACACCAAATGAAATCCAGATACTTACCAGCAGTGGTGTGAAATCCAAAGTGGTGCATTACTTTTTCAAACCTGTTTTGTTCTCTGATGTTTGTGTGTTCAGGCTGCAGGAGCTGGAGGACCAGTATCGTAAAGAAAGAGAGGAAACAAACAACCTCCTGGAGCAGCAAAGACTGGTACAGTGATGAGCAGCTGTGTGTGCTGTTGACAATACATAAAGCCATAGGGAAGTGGATGTTTAATATAGCTTCATTTTGAGTATTTATATGTAAAATAAAAGAGAGAGAGCAAACATTGGTGAAAAAAATAAAAAGATGATCGCCATTGTAGGTTATATGTTATGCTAACCCTAACCTTAACCCTAACTCCCAATAGAAAAATAGATGAAAGTATTCAATTAGCAAGAAGAAAATGTGGATATTACAATCAAAAGAACACGTTGCATTCATTTTGCTTTCTCGTTTGAACGATAATGACAATCAAGCAGACTCCCTGACATCAGAGTTATTCAACTGTCTGTGTTCCTCAGTATCTTTTGTTGACGTTGGTCTTCATTAATGAATGCTCTAGGATTATGAGAGCAAGCTGGAGGCTCTTCAGAAGCAAGTGGACAGTTACTACCCAGAAACCCTTGAAGAGGAGGAGGAGCCAGAAGAGGAAGGTAGTGCATTTGATTGGAGACACACACATATCGATGTTGGTAGTAAGCAACTCTTTACCAAATGATGATGTTGTATCCTTTCTCCGCACAGTGCAATGGACAGAGAGGGAACTAGAGCTGGCTGTGTGGAGCTTCCGTAAGTGGCGCTGCTACCAGTTCACCTCTCTGAGGGACCTGCTGTGGGGGAACGCCATCTTCCTGAAGGAGGCCAACGCCATCAGTGTGGAGCTTAAGAAGAAGGTCCATAGTGCTATCTTCATTTCAACGTATACCCATATTGATGTTATATTATATCCCTCTGACCAAAGCAATGTTTTTGTGCCTCTACAGGTCCAGTTCCAGTTTGTGCTGCTCACAGACACCCTTTACTCCCCCCTGCCTCCAGACCTGCTGCCCCCAGAGGAAGCTAAGGACATAGAGAAGAGACAGTTCCCACGCACCATTCTGGCCGTGGAGGTGCAGGATCAGAAAAATGGAGCCACTCACTACTGGACATTAGAAAAACTGAGGTACATCAACATGCACCGAAGTCCTTAGTCAACAATGTTTTAAAAGTATACTGATAAACTGTCAATGTATCAAAAGTATTAGGCCATGTTTACATGGCATGGACATTTTAGTAGAAAGATATTTTGTGCTTAATGTAAAAATATATTTGTCTTAATTTTACGATCTACAAAAGAACCACACAACGACTTCAGATGCTATATTACGAGCATGTCTACTGAACCTTTTCCCCTTTTGTTCCGATTGGAATTGGAAGGTCAGAGGTTCAACCCCCCCATGCAGTCAACATGTGCAAGATTCTTAAACCTATAAAGCCTGAGTTTCTCCCAAGACATTTTCACAAATCTTAGTTTTATGGACCTAAAATTCT
Organism: Trematomus bernacchii; assembly: GCF_902827165.1. Lineage (NCBI taxonomy): Eukaryota > Metazoa > Chordata > Actinopteri > Perciformes > Nototheniidae > Trematomus > Trematomus bernacchii. The sequence continues at coordinate 514,405 of NW_022987709.1, forward strand.
GTTTGCATGTGGACTGGGTCTTCCTCATTAATATCACAGTTTTCATGGGAAGAAAACTGCTTAATTTCAGCATGATGACTATATGTATGTATATGTATATATATAAATATATATGGCAACTGTTACTGCTTTTGCAGGCAAAGACTGAACCTGATGAGAGAAATGTACGATCGCGCTGCTGATGTACCCAACAACACCACTGAAGACGGTGAAAATGTGATGACCGGAGGAGACCCCTTTTATGACCGCTTCCCCTGGTTCCGTCTGGTTGGCAGGTAAATGCTGAACACCATTGGCCTACACAGGAAAACCTTCAAACTCATACAAAGGTCAACAACAGCGAGCAAACAGATGTTAGTCACTCCATCCAGGAAGATGGGAGGCTGTGGGCCAAGACTAGCACATGTTGTGAATGGGGTCAACTAATGGAGCATAATGACTGAGACATCAGCGTGAAGTAGTCATTATGGTGTCTTCGTTATAACATACTGATGGCTGTCATTTGCATTACTATCATCAAACCTATTTCAACTCAAGAAAGTTTCAAGAAAATTGTATTTGTATGAAGAACTAACTTGGTATCATCAAAAAAGTATCAATTGAGCATATTTAAATGTACCATATCCTCTCATACCTGAGAAGATTGAACTATACTCTTCTTTTCTGATAACCAGTGTATTTATCCTCAACATAGCTCAAAGCTTCAAAGGACAGATACAGACACCCAATTGTAATGATTGGAACATGTCGTGCTGCCGGGCATGTCTTCATTAATGAGAAAATCAGCCGTGAAACATTTGAATGCAAGGTTTCATCAGTCCTCCCACTCAGAGCCTGCTGTTTGTTTCTCTCACACTTTGGCACACACCTCTTTACCAAGCTCTCTCTCTCTCTCTCTCTCTCTCTCTCTCTCTCTCTCTCTCTCTCTCTCTCTCTCTCTCTCTCTCTCTCTCTCTCTCTCTCTCACACACACGGCCCTGTTACTTAAAATACAGCATCAAGCCTGTAATAACATGTAGCTCCTGCAATACAAGCAAAAATGATTAGGGTGAAAAATGTCCCCTAATTTTTCTAGACAAATGACTTACCAGCAATCAACTAAAGTTGTATTCAAACATTTTATTTGGTGTGTGTATTCGCACCTAGAACTTTAAAGACACCAAAGCTTTGTAAGCTTACCAGCAGAGAGCTCGGCTCAGTAAACTCCTGATGGAGAGCAATCACAGTTATTCCTAGACCATTGATGGTATACTGTATTCAAATGATTCTCATATTAATTGAGTATTTTACAACAGCAGTTATGAATAACTTAAGGTAAATGATTTGTCACATTTATAAAGGCTTTTGAATAAACACAAATAAGATCACCCAACCTTTGCTTCTGTGGAAGCTTATCTTTGTTCTACAGGCTGTCAATCATCATCTTCTTCCTGGCACCCTTCAGTTCTTTATAGACGCACCTGCCCCATCTGTTCTCTACAACAGCGCACTGGGGCCTTTGTAGGTTAGAAAAGTGGAGGGGGGTAATATTCAGAGAGAAAACTCATAATGTCTGAGATTCAAGTGGTACTGTTTACTATTTAAAAAATCCAAAATGTACAAAAAACCTGAGCATTCCCTAGAATTATAGTCTTATTTAAAAAAACAACAACCTCTGTGTGTTGAAACCACGTTTATCACTTGTAAATAGTTTGGGTCAACCTCATCACACCACAGATTACTGTGCCTGCAGTGGATGAGCTGAACACATTTAGATAATGCAATTGGTTCAAGCTTTTTGGAAAAACAAATGATTTTAGACCAGAAATACCATATTATCATAAATATACACACTTTGAAAAGACACTGCCGTAAGTTGACCCTATTCATAATAAAACCACATGGTGATTTTGATGAGCCTCTGTGCACCAGTAACTGCAACACAACAGTTCCATGCTGCTGCTCCCCCTCACCAACCTGTGAGGGGGGCTTCTCTTTTTACATGCAGCATCTGTGAAGGTGGATTCTTGACAAGACTAAATTAATGACTCAATATCCTCAGACAATATTTGAGGCAATTCTATGAAATTAACGACTTCTTCTCGTAATATTACTTCCCCCTGGCTTTGTTATTTATGTACATCTTTTTCATACCTACAATGGCCCTATTGCACCGTCGTACTCCTCTATGTCTCCACTGTACACACTGAAACAGACAGTGAAAGCCCCCTCTTGTTTGAAGTGTGTACTTTCTCTAACTGTTCTAACCTAGTTCCCATGTCTCTGGCTGCACCAGAAACCCCATTTTCAACACATGCATGAGCGAGCGCATGAGTGACCCTACTCCATCCCCGACCCTCTCCAATTCTGAAATTACCGAGCTGGCTGAGCCGCAGAGGGAGGGTCGAGGGGAGAAGGAGGAGTTGGAAGAGTTGGAGGACCTGGATGATGATATCTTTTTGGACGACCCGTGCTCGGAGCTCGGGGGAGAGGATGATGATGATGATGAGGATGGATATGATGATGAGAGAGAGCTCTGCCGTGGCTCCGGCGAAGGCCAGGATCCCTTTTACGACCGCTCACCATTATTCAGTGTAGTGGGAAGGTTGGTGAGGTTTCAGGAGCATGCTGGTGGAGGAAACTAGCTCTTTCACGCTGAGACACGGGGTCTGTGTCCTGCAGTAGACATCAGCACAGAGGAAACCACATTTTTGAAAACAACGAGCATGACACAGATTCAGATGTCAGAGGGTTTTTACAAAGACCCTTTTTCACTCTACTGTCCAATTGGGTCAAGGAAGCTATAGTTGTAATATCAACATGGAGACATTTAAGGTGGCTAACTCTAGTGTAGATTTGAAAAACATTCTTAAAGGGACAGTTCACCCCAAAATCTAAATACATGTTTTCCCTCTTGCTTATCAGTATAAATAGTTTTGGTGTTTGTTGCCAGGAGATATCGGTCTTCTTAGATATGTTTGCCCTCTCTCCAGTGGCCTCTGGTGCTCGAGGCAGCAAAAAGACATTGCACTAGCAGCAGCAATGTTTATTTTCTTAAGCTTAGGTTACTTAAGCTATCAATAAACCGTGTTGTGAGCAGTTTTATGTAGGATCTATATTCTTTCTACTGAGCTACACCCGACAACCTTCTCACAGCGCGATGAAGCGTCCATTTACTTATGGACAAAGGCTCTCCAGAGCTAGCTAATGTTCCATCTGCTCACTGTCACCAGCCTCTTCTGTCATGACAGAAAGAAAGAAAGAAATGTCTGCATGGAACTACTCACAAGGTCTGAGGATGGTCTTGAGTTACCTTGTTAGGATTTCTGGAAAGATAAATTCCTGTTGAGTTTTTCCAAATATATTTTGTTGGCACTTTTTCAAACTAGCAATCTAGTGGCAGTGGAGAGAAAGCAGTCATCTCTACAGCTCATGTCTTCAACATTTAGCAACTCACACCAAAACAATGTTCATTGATAAATAGCACTACAGTTAAGAGGGAGAATAGGTATTTTGGATCCTGAGCTGAACTGACCGCAAGTCAAGTTCACCACTTTAGTTTCTATTCTCCGTCTCAGCTGTCACTGTCATTTTGCCTCATGTTTAAGACACAATTGTTCTCAAATTTCACACCAATACACATATTTTTTCATGAACATGATTCTGCGTTCGGAGACAGCTGGAGTAGACATTTCTGGGCTTTGAGGTTTATCCTTTGTTTTACATTTTTATCTCATAAAAAATGTGAACATTGCTTGTCTTTCTTGGTTTTCTTTTGTTGCTAACTGTTTTGTTTTTCACACTAAACAGGTTAAATGCTTTTTCTGCATATTACAATTCAGAACAAGTTGTTTATGTCAGCCCAGGGTGGGGTCAGTTCACTTGTTTCCATGGAAATTCAAGCAAAGTTGATGCTCAACCGCTGCTTGAAGTGTATGTCTCACTTATCTGTGGCTAAAAGCAACCTTGTGGCTTTTACAGAAGACCATTCACTCGCAAAGCACTGACATGTCTCATGGAGTAATATTCAGGTCTGATTTGCATAACACAGGAACCAACAGCGAAATCTTCTCTCCCTGCTGTGAAACATGAATGAGTGACTCATGAAATAGCAAAATGGTGTTCAAGAAGACTCAAAATCTCAAGATGAAAGAGCTGGTTTCTACTGCAGCTGTCTCTTTTAGGCATGCCAGAGCACAAGTCTTTTCATTTTGACCTTTTTTGTCAATTTTTTTACTTGAATTCATCTGAAGAGGAACTAGTGCCCCTCTGCACAAATTAGCACTTTCCGCCCGGGGTGCACTTTGTTTTCTGATGTCATTCGTGTTTTTGTTTTTTGCTGTAGCATTCACTATATCAAACTGTTGGCAGTTTTTGATTCGGGCTGAGCTATGTTACCTATGATGATTTCTGTTCCATTTGCTTTTGATTCATTTAAGTCGAGAAGTTGAACGCATTTTTTGTTCTCCTTTTCTTTTGTCCTGAGCATGCCTTCTTTGCACCTCACCAATCTTGTCTTAAGCCTCTCCCTTTTTACACTTGTCACCACATGTCTACCCCCCATGAGAAAATGCACACCTTGACTGCAAGATCAAGTATATCGAAAAAACAGGAAATAGTAGCATTTTGAGTAAACACACATTTATATTAGTTAGTCTTTATGATTTACTTGATTTAGTGTAATATTTTCAAATTGGAGCACAATGCAAATCTTTGTGCCGTAGCTAATGATCATTAAACAATGAAAACACATGATTTCAGGGATGAATTTGATTGCTTATAAGTAGATAAGCAATGCTGTCCAGCTTAGTGAGCTGGTTTGCCATATTTTGCAGTCATTTAAAGAATGTAAAGTTGACCCTTACACACATGCTCCTTAGCCTCACCAAAATGTCATCAGTACAAGTTAAGCAATACTGCATGAGACCCATACTTGTCTTGTTAATGTCCTTATCTATAGGTGGTGAGGAGAAGCCCCCACACAGCGATAGTAAAGGGCAGCCATGGCCGTCGCAAGAGCAGTCCCAGCTTCTGTTTGGTTGCTTTGCAGCTCTATGTTCTGTTGTCCTGTTCAGTAATGTTTTATAAAAGTTTAATACTTGTTTTTAAGATTGTATCATCTCTCTTGCTATCTCTTTCTGCTTCCTATCCAGGGCTTTTGTTTATCTGAGCAACCTGCTGTATCCAGTTCCTCTGGTCCACCGGGTGGCCATCGTGAGTGAGAAGGGCGAGGTGAAGGGCTTCCTGCGAGTGGCGGTGCAGGCTATATCAGGTAAGGCTAGGATCCCTAGCCCCACTGTTTTTGATTAGTAGGGGCATGAGGCTATCATAAGGACAGGTTGTGTGTGACTTCTTGAGGGAGTGAAGTGAAGGTGCTCTGTGTTTTCCTCCAGCTGACGAGGAAGCTCCAGACTACGGCTCAGGAGTGAGGCAGTCAGGCACTGCCAAAATCTCCTTTGAGGATAAGCAATATGAAAAGGTAGAGAAAAAACACCGTACTTAGAACATACAGAATGAACTGTGATATGCTCACCTGCTAACCAGGCCGCTCATCAACCTGCTTTTGCAGTTCCAGTCCGAGTCCTGCTCTGTGGGACTGTCCCACTCAGGGGTTTCACAGGAGGAGCTCCGTATTGTGGAGGGGGAGGGGCAGATCGCAGAGCTGGGACCCTCAGCCGATGAGGTCAACAATAACACATGTGCGGGTAATTGTATTTAATGAGTGAGTGTATCATTGTGTTTGGGAGTGTGTGTTTTTGTCTATATTCCTACTTGGGCCAACAGTGGCCTAAATCTGGCACTCCAGACTGATGCTTTCTGCAAAAGAAATTCAAGGTGGAACGACAGTAGCTCTGTGGTCAAAATAGGCAGGATGATTCCGTGCCCAAATCAAACCAAATCATTGCCTTCAAATCATAAACACAGATCATGCATTCATAATTCTTCATGCAACAAAACACCTGAGAGGCAAATTGATCAGTGACTTGCACCTTGTTGCGGTCGATAAACCTGCACAAATAGGACAAAACAAAAATGTGTAATTTCCCAAGCACCAACTAAGGACGAGATGCATTTCTAACTGCTGATAAACAAATAGCGTCTCTATGCTCTTGTGCTATTTGCACAACTTTCAATGTGTTAACATACATGCATTTGAGAACAAATATGCCTTCTTCCTATACAAATGAGCCTCATGGCAAAAACAGTCTAATTCACAAAGATCAGTGCTAACAGCCACACGCAGTTACAGTGTCATTTATAATTATTTATCCCAATAAGAGATGTCACACACAGACTGTAGCTGGGTAAAGAGTTGTCATGGTACAGTGACAAGTGCATTGAGCACATCACTGACTGGATGACTCAGAACTTTCTCCAATTGAACAAGCAAAAAACTGAGATCATTGTTTTTGGAGCAAAGAAGGACCGATTAAAAGTAATCAGTCGGCAGACTACAAAGTAACTCACAAAGCAAGAAATCTGGGTGTAGTGATGGACTCAGACCTGAATGTTAACAGCCACATTACAACAGTCATTAGGTCTGCATACTACCACCTGAAGAATATATCTAGGATTAAAAAACTAATGTCGCAACAGGATTTAGAAAAGCTTGTCCATGCTTTTATCTTCAGTAGACTGGACTACTGCAATAGTGTATTCACAGGGCTCACTAAAGAATCTATCAGAAAGCTGCAGCTGATTCAGAACGCTGCTGCTCGAGTACTCACTGACACTAGAAAAGTGGATCACATCACTCCGGTTCTGAAATCTTTACACTGGCTTCCAGTCGGCCAAAGAATTGATTTTAAAGTTCTATTGCTAGTTTTTAAATCACTAAATGGTTTAGGACCAAAGTATATCAACGATCTCCTGCATAATTATGAACCATCAAGATGTCTCAGGTCTTCAGGAACGGGTCAGCTCTCGGTTCCGAGAGTAAGAACAAAACATGGAGAAGCGGCGTTTAGCTATTATGCCTCGACAATCTGGAACAAACTGCCTGAATCGTGCACGTCCGCAGAAACTCTTACTATTTTCAAATCGAGACTGAAAACATATATTTTTGCCGCTGCTTTTAATTGAACTGCTTTTAATTGAACTGCTCATATTCACACTGCAGTTTGCTTTTTATTCATGTATTGTATAACTGTTGTGTTTATCTTATTATCTTTGCCTTTTAATGCCTGTTGTAAAATGCCTTTATATACAGTAATGTGTTTTTACTGTATTTATTCTTAAATGTCTTTTTATTTTTTTATTTTGTAAAGCACTTTGAATTGTCGCATATTGAAAGGTGCTATATAAATAAATGTGCCTTGCCTTGCCTTACACTGACATGATGCAATGACAGATGGGTCTTCCAAATAGAATGAATAAAGCTAAACGTCATTGGATAAAATAAATTCTTCCCTCTCCCTGCACAAAAGAAGGGCAAATAGCACTCAGCTACATACGTCTAATAGTGTTTGTGCTCAATATCTTTTGTGAGTCAGACCTCGGGACAGGGCAAGTCCTGGTTTTATCAGCTGCTGGAATCCATTCTTTGGGAATTTCCCGTGATTGCTCCAAAAATCCACTTGACTACTTGGAATACCAGCTTTCATCTGTGTCTGATTTTTTTGTTGACCCGACAGCTGGTGCCGATGAGCCCGAGAATCCAGTAAAGAGTCTGGATGGGCCACTGGACACAGCCCTGGAGCACCTGAGGATTGGTAATGTCTTCACCTTCAGGGTGACGGTTCTGCAAGCCTCCAGCATTTCTGCAGAATATGCTGACATCTTCTGCCAGTTCAAGTAAGCACTTCATCAAAAATGTTTACATTGTACATTTTTTGCCCTATGATCGTCAGTATTCATTATGTAACTTTTTTTAATGTTTCAAATTCAACAATGTGACTTGCATTGATTTCAGTTTCATCCACCGTCATGATGAGGCCTTCTCCACTGAACCCTTAAAGAACACAGGCTGCGGCCCCCCTCTTGGCTTCTACCATGTGCAGAATGTAAGAAGTATCACTCAGATCCTCTTTAATAAAGAGCTGAGTTGTTTTGATAGGTGACATGTTTTAACAATGCTGTGTTCTTTTATAGATTGCTGTTGAAGTGACTAACTCCTTTGTGGACTACATCAAGACTCAGCCCATTGTGTTTGAAGTGTTTGGACACTACCAGAAACAGCCTTTTCTCCCCCTCTGTAAAGACGTCATCAGGTACCTGGAAGAACTGATTTACCGTACAGACAAAGATGCAATGTATATGATTGTGTTTTCATATAATGACACATGTTATTTCCACTACCAGTCCACTACGTCCCTGCAGAAGACAGTTTCCAAGAGTGATGCCTCTGTCCAAACCAGGTAAACACACTCCTCCCAGAGCGACCTTATTTTACCATTATTGTATGTTGTATTGTCTATTATTACTAGTCTCTCTGGAAGTCATGTGATCTTAGCTCCATGTTGTTGGGTATAAGCAGTTGATGATGACACTTCGCCGGAGCGGGAGAAGTCGCTGGACCTGATCCGATACCTGGTCCCAGACGTGTTCAATGGGGCGCTGGTGGACTCGTTGTCAGGCCACGCTCTGTCTGCCGCTGGCCTGGCTGCTTCCTTCTTACTGGAAGCAAACGAGCAGGCTCAGCTGACAGCCCCGCCCATCTCTATCTGTTCAGTTATTAAAGCTCAGAATCCGGGTTGGTTATGATGTCAGATCCAAGAGAATCCTGTCACTGAAAGCCTATTTATATTAAGTGTTTTTCTTCAAGTGACTTGAAAAAATACTACAGCCAAGTACATTTTGCCATTTCACATTACAATGAACTTATTGACTGCAATTTGATGAGCAGAACTTTGTTTAAAAACTCAAGCTACCGTGACAACAAACAAAAGCGAGTTTCACAAAAAAGAGCATGTTTTTATTACATCTACTGATGGAGGATTACTGAATGGGCAACCGGGGACAGGCCTAGGGCCCAAACTATCGATGTCCTTTACCTATCAAATGTAATTCAAAGAGACAAGAACATTAAACACTCAGCAAGAAAGAAACGTAAAAGACTATAAAGTCACCAAAACAACCACAAAGAGATGCAAAAAAGCTGCAAATAAACACTGAGAATCACAACAACATGTACATGGGCTAAACAACCACAAAAAGACACAACATGACTGCAAGGAGACAACAAGTAACTACAAAGAAACTCAAAATGACAACAAATAAATACAAAATGACAACAAAGATACACAAAGTCAATTCAAAGAAATTCTAAAAACCACAAAGGAATACAAAATGCCTACAAGGATACACACATTTACTACAAAGAAACTTCAAAGACACAAACAACAACAACAAAAATAAGCTTAACAACCAATCAGTGTGCGTTCTCATACAGTTTGTAGGAGGGATGGTGGGGCCCAGAGCTCTTCATTTAAATTCCACACCTGAGGTTACTACTGCCATGACTATTAGAAGCTGTATTACATCAAAACAAAAAGGACTTGATATAAAAGGGGGTTTCATTGTGTCAGGATTCAGTTGGATCGGCTCTCTGATGTTCTGTGTGTGTGGTGGATTCTCCTCGCAGTTCCCTCTTTGAACCGGACCATGGCGCCTTTCTGCTTCAGTCGTCAGTCATGAAAGATACTCTCTCAGTCGGGAATGTTAAATATACTGTAGAAAATACTGAATTGAGCTTGAGCTAAACTGCATGTTACTGATTTCAAATTCAACCTCTCTTAATTCCTTTTGGGGAACTACTTTGAGTATAAGGACTGCGTTTAACTCAAGGCTAGACTAGATTGAATCAGTTCTACAATCAATAACAATCAACAAAATCAAATCTGATTAAGTAGAATACCGTTGGAGAAGTCTGTGCATATGCTTTTCCTTATGTACAGTATTTGTTATTACAAGGGGCTGTGTTGCAAAGTGAGAACCCACAAAACCAGAGTTAAGTTTTATAAAAAAAAGAATGTAAATGAAGAAAGGAGCTCCTTCTACATGACTAATGGTTCCTCTCTTTCCCTGCATCACTGATTTCCATTCTTCTTCCCTTTCACTCTCCTTGTAGGTTTAGAGCAGCTCCTTGCTGTTACCACTAGTCTGCTCCCTGTCTACCCTCAACCTCTCTTACACTCTTTATCTCCTTCTTCATCACAGTACCGGCGACCAAGCTGACAGCCATGACCCGCCCTCAGGCCGGACCCTGTCACTGCAAATATGATCTCATGGTGTTCTTTGAGATCTGCGAGCTGGAGGCCACTGGAGAGTGAGTATCCTGCATCACAAACATCCAGTTTGTTTTCTTTGAAAAAGTAAAAAAAATCAATTCTGGTGATCTATTTTCAAAGTCTGATCCAAACTGTTTCTCTCCTGTTTTTCTGATAATTGTTCACAGCTCAATTGATGGAACAATTAGTATCAGACATAGATGATAACAAAACTGATTTTTTTATCACTTACCTCTAAAGTCTCCCATAGAATAGTTATAATGATCCTGACACACTTTGAAACAAATGTCTCCACACTGTCACAACGTCACATGACCACATCCGTGAAGCTGTTTTTCATCTGTGTCTTCCCAGGTACATCCCTGCTGTGGTGGACCACAGAGGAGGAATGCCTTGCCATGGCACATACCTACTGCATCAGGTATGCCAATCACACTGAACAAATACAACATTTAGTGTTTTTTAGATGAACCTATCATGACAACTGATCATTTGTTGACAAACAGGGCCTCCAGAGGAGAATCACTGTTACTATTGTACACGAGTCAGGAGGTGAATTGGAATGGAAAGACATCCGTGAGCTTGTTGTGGGTAAGTTAAGGTCCATCGCATCATCAGTCATATTGCCTCTGTATGTCTACGAGCTGTTCTAACTGAGGCATGACTGCCGTCCTAGGTCGTCTCCGCAACATGCCTGAAGCTGATGAGACCATCATCGACCCCAACATCCTGTCCCTCAACATCCTGTCTGCTGGCTATGTCAGGCCCATGCGAGATGACCGGTACGTACTGCTTTACACTTTCTATGTGAACAGTCAGATCTTTGTAAATAGAGAATAAGCCAGGGCCAGCCCATCTTCTGTACATTTGATCAGATTTTCAGATGATGTGGTTGGTAGTAATTTGTATATTTGTGGACATATATATATGTTTGTTTATGGCAGCATTGCTGAATTTGGAAACCATTATATTGTTCTGATTTACATTTAAACAACAACATTATCTACAGAAAGCCTTGAGAGGCAGGTGAGAGAAAAAAAGTGGTGACTCAATATGAAGAAAAATCAATGTTTTGAGTAATATTAAATTCATGGGGTATTGATACACAGCCTCTCCTGCCCAAAGGGAGTACAAGACAACATTGACATCTGCAAACACTTTTTCTCTTCAGCTGTTTTTACAAATAGCAAATATGTTTCACAGACGTTTTTAAAAATCATTTGGAAAGATGTGTTTCTGTGAAAGATGTGATAACAGTTTAGAGAAGACAAAAAAAATGGATCACCAGAATAGTTTTTCTCTCTTGCCTCTCAGGATCTCACTGTTGTGTCAGCTGCACTGAAACACAGCACACAGGCTAACGCATGGCATAGGGGACCAGCTGCACTTGTGGAGACAAATCATGGCAAGAGACACAGCTTGAATGTTAGATCAGACTAGATTCACCTAGATATTTTGTTAACTTTATCATCATGACCTGCATGAGTATAGCTTCCTCTCTCTAAATGCAGGAGGCCACACATAACTATCTAGAGTGACCATGAGCAAAGTGAATCAAAGAGTTATTTATTTTCCGCCTCATCAGCAGTTATGAATTCCCTTGTCCATGCTGGCTGTGCGACCCTCCTTGTTGTTAATCTGTGCTTTTCGTTTGTTTGATCATTGTACCTCCATGTTGCATACTGTATGACCTTGTTTATCACCTCACCTCTAACTCGTGTCACTTCTCAACACAGATTAGATTTACCAACTCACCTGCTTATAGACTTTAAGAGCCACTCGTTTTTTTACCAAGAACCCTCATCACACAAACCGAAATTAAAATTGCATGTGTTTTTAACTCCAGCATGGGTCTGTGTGTAAAACACTAAACTCTCTGTATTTGAACTCAAGAGAAACAATATGTCTTCATCACTTTCTTGAATCCCTTGATAAACTCCTGATATTTAACATTACCAAACTGGATATGACAATGCAGAAATGTTAATCAATCTGGCGGTGTGTGATTGCAGTCTGGTGTGTAGAATAGCAGGGAGAAGGTGTGGCCTAAATAAAACTCACAACTACAGGAAACAACAACCCAACAGACCAATGTCATTGCTAATACCAGACTGAAATGAAGAAAGTTGTACTAACATGAACACTTTGTGACTGTGACATGTTGTTGGAGAGTATGCTGGAGTTTCCACAGTGAACATGGGCCTGGTAACTTTTTAAAGTTACTCTGATGTCCTTAGAGGGTTAAACATGTCTGTCAGAAACACATATATATAATATATTATTTTCCACTTTGAACAAAGTAAAATCTGTTGAACAACTCTAGTCCTGATCATAACTACCAAATATTCATTGCCATTTTGGTTTAATTCCAAAATGTCACATATCTGAGATCAACATTTCTCTCATATGTATTAACACAGCCAAGATGCTTTAACAATGAAAATGCCCAAAATGTCCCTTTCAGGCTCACCAGTAGATGGCAGTAGATTTATGTTAAGACTACAGTCACAATAATAAGACCTTGGGTTTTAGAATGACAGACATTAGTGGCATGAAAACATGATCAACTCTTTTCTGGTTTGTCTTTGAACATCCAAAACCTCCTACCATAACATAACCACTGTTTTATGGCACAATAACTCTGTGTGCTCACAGTGTATTTACAGCGTATTATATGTAAAGAAAACAGTCTAGATTCTCTTTTAATATCCTTCTGCAAAACTTATAACATTATCTGGTGTTCAAATTACAAACTGTAAAGTATTTTTGTGAGTTTTTGAGTTTTACTCTAAATCTACTGAACGCTCCACGCAGCCCTCAGTGTTCGTCTCGTTCGTTTTGCCTCAATGGTCAAGAATTCTGGTGTAAGGGCTCAGCGGGGCGGGGGTCCAGGCGGGGGTCCAGGACGGGCCCTGCTCAGGCTTGCAGAGACTAACATCAAGGTGTAAATGGATGCTAACATTTTTCTCCCTCCAGTCCACTAACGGAATGTTGTTGTTTTTTTGCTTTTGCAGACAGTTTCTTGATTCGGACATGCCTAGGTATATTATTTTGCCTCTCTTCTCATGCTCTTCAGTCACACAAACATCCCTCTAACGTCCTCCTCACCCTGCAATCCAGCCTCCCATGAAGTCGTTACTCTCTCTTCTACTCTGCCATTACTGTCAGCATTTCATCCGTGCCTCTTTGTTTTCTCCCCTCCTGAGAAGTGAGGGTGTGGTTGTGCATGTCCCCTCTTGCTGCTGCGCTGGGTGTGTGTGTTTGAGCTGTTATCAGATTTATGATAGACAGGGTCTGCATGGCTGGTTTTGCTTCCCGTTGGCTGTGTCTCTGCTGGAGGTGTCGTGGTGTTCAGTCTCACACTCTCTGTTCCCACTTCAGCAGATGCTGTAGGAACTATCTAATAAGGCTGATGTGAGAAACTGTACAATCAATATTTGATCACTGCATTTGTTTTGGATGGAAAAGACATTTTAAAATGTTGTAGACATCTTATTTAAAATATATGTTTACTCTGTCTTCCTGATTGTTTCTAGATGTTGAGTTATTCACAGATGAATTTAAAAAGCAGCAAAGTCACATCAAACATGGTTGCACTCCCAATGTGGTTGAAAAAATGCAATATTGGTAAGATGTATTTGTATTTGCCAGTAGAGAGTGTAAGTGATCACAGTTCTTTTGAAACAAACTGTCCGAAGCAAGAATATCCAGAAAATGCTGACCATGTTCTGCCCTTTCCACTCTGTTTGTTATTCTCATATTGTTGACCTTTGCAGTGAAGAAATATTTTGAATCCATGGATATGATTTTGTTAGTTACCTCTAGAGTGGTTCCCATCACAGCAACAGAGTATTAACAGGAACACTAGTCATCCACTGTTACTCAAGTGCTGTAACATGGATCACATCACTTACAGTACCCCCTCTGGCACGCCATTCAAATGCAGCTATTAAAATGTAATCCAGTGAACCCATTACCTCACCAGTAGCACCTCTCAAAATGTCTGCGATGATGCGACATCGTGGCCAGTTTACCTCGCTGAAACTGGCCAAACACCAGGAACAAACGGCTCCTCGCATGTTCCGCCAGCATGACTTCAGTCCTGGCTCCTGCAGGAGGTAGTAAAAGGCAGAGAAACACATGTTGGTGTAGTGCACAGAGGAAATTGCTTCCTTGTAATGAAAGTGAACACTTTTCTAGGAAATAAGTGTGTCTATATGTGTGATGTGGGTGTTAATGCACTTGCTAATTAGTTAAAAACTGGCCATCTTTGCAGTGAATCTGCTTTACTCACACAGAGCCACAGTGAGTTTCTGCATTACTGAGTCCACTCAGTTCATTGTGTCTGTTTATTCTGGGTGACACATTGTTCACTCTCTGACAAGGTCACATCAGTCCAACATCTGAACCTCATGAAGACTCTTTTCAGACTGTTTTTATGGCTTACGAAAACATTAGTTTCCTTTTACAATTCGTGCTTGGATTATCTTTTTTAAATATAAGGCTGTGAAAGAACTGCTTCCTGTGTGTGATTATTTCCACTCAGGGGTAATGAGAAAAGACGTGTACATTATAACGCATAGAGTGTAGCAGAAAGCAGTACAGTTTAGCTTCAGGAAGGCTGTTATGTAACCCTCTCAATAGTGGGGCAGGATTAGAGCACCTTCCACAGGATTCTCATGTTCTCTTATAGATGAGCTGTGTTTACATAATGAGATAACAGTGTGGAAAACAAACACTATCCCAGCCACACGAGCGCACAACCACAAACAAACTTTCTCACTTTCTATTCTTTTGCTGATTTCTTCTTCCTCACAGCATTTCCTCGGGAGTTGACCATAGGTATTTCACTGCCCTGTCCCTCATTCCTCTGGCTGTCTCTCATCCCCCCCCCCCCCCCCCTCCTTTTTCTGTACTAAAAGTCACCTCCGCTCTATTTGCATTTCTGTCGTGGTTTGTACATCAACTAAATCAGCCTGTTGCATGCAGAAATGTTTCATTAGCACTTTTGTTTGACTTAGATTTGATGACTACTTACTACAACATAAAATGATAATATCTGTTTTACAAAGCCTAATATTATGTTATCAAATCCTATTTTTATCTTTCTGTTTGTGAAATATTTGTTAATATTGAAAGTTGTTGTTAAAGGGATGGTTCAGCTATAAGGAACAGTATTACAGAATATAGCAGTTGTCACACCCCTAGTTTGCAGAAGCAGACGGGAGTACCAGTAAATAAGCTAAGACATGCACTGCTGTGGATGGGGGGCAAAAGCAAACATGTTTATGACCACCCAACAAATGTTGCCATTGTTTAAATGTACACTGAATCATATGATTCAAAGGGTTAGTTTGGATTCACTAAAGTCACACAATAATACAAACTAACTGCCAGATCAAGGCAGCGGCAGACCAACAACGTTTGTGTTCTGCTAGGTCAAATTATTGTTTTTTAGGAGTCTGGTGGCTTTGCAGAGAGCTTTAGTTCCATGTTCAAATTAATTAAGTGTACACTTAAACTGATGTTGATTTTTTTTTTTATGTGGACCTTTCTAAGAGGCCACAGCAGTGCATTGCTAACTTCCAAGCTCCTACTCATGCATATGTATTTTAAAGACAGACAGTAGCATGTATTTAGCTCTGCCTGCTTATTTGTTGTTCAGGTAGAAGGACTTACATTTTAACAGCTGATTCATTTGATCAACTTAGGACTTTCTTCCGCTTCGAGGCTGCTTGGGACAGCTCCATGCACAACTCCCTGCTTCTAAACAGAGTCACTCCATATGGAGAGAAGATCTACATGACCCTCTCGGCCTACCTGGAGGTACAGCACAGAGCCTGAGATCATGAGAACAAATAGCTCTTACAGTGTCAGAGGTGATTCATGTCTGATGTCCTTCCTCTTTCTCTTATCAATTGAAGATGGAGAACTGCACCCAGCCCGCAATCATAACCAAAGATATCTGCATGGTGTTTTACTCACGAGACACAAAGCTCTCAGCCTCGCGCTCCATCCGGAACCTTTTTGGCACTGGAAGCCTGAGAGCGGCAGACGGGTGAGTTTTAAACTTCAAACATTGAAAAAAATCAAACAACTCCTGTGATTTTTCTTAATGTAGAGCTCTGTTTTTGACTTTGTAGAAACCGTGTTACTGGAGTTTATGAGGTCAGCATGTGTAACCTGGCAGATGCAGGAAGCCCAGGTGAGCGTCGAGACTAAGTCCTCATTTTGCATCTGCTCACTTATGCGACATTTCTAACACTGACTCTAACCATTCCAGGTATGCAGAGGAGACGTAGGCGGGTGCTGGACACCTCCGTGGCCTACGT
Organism: Trematomus bernacchii; assembly: GCF_902827165.1. Classification (NCBI taxonomy): domain Eukaryota; kingdom Metazoa; phylum Chordata; class Actinopteri; order Perciformes; family Nototheniidae; genus Trematomus; species Trematomus bernacchii. Next base: position 530,945 of record NW_022987709.1, read on the forward strand.
CCGCGGGGAGGAGAACCTGGCCGGGTGGAGGCCCCGAAGTGACAGCCTCATTCTGGACCACCAGTGGGAGCTGGAGAAACTCAGCCTCCTGCAAGATGTAACGGCCATTTATTTTTATTTCACCTTTTACATCTCTTTAAATATGTTGCTTTGATGAATATATGATACAAAATCATATATTCATATATGTTAAAGTTCATAACCAACTTCAGTCTTAGATCATAGCTACAAAACATTAATCATTGCCAGAATCATAGCCCTTTAAAAGCCAGTTTCTTTTTATTTCATCATGAACATTTATTTGATTCTTGAATATGTCAGTGATTAGCAACAACAAAGCAGTGTTTGACGCAGTTCTCCATATTGCAGCAGCAAAAGGTGGATACAAGTTAAAGATCCTATTGGCCTTATATGAAAACAAGAGAAATAGCTATATTTGGTGAGACATAGTAGAAACTACAAATGTGAAGCCAAGGCCTGATATAATAGAATCAGAATCAGAATGCATGGTTTTACGATAGCAATCAAACATTGTCTTTAATGGGTTTCATGTAGATATTTTAGGGGGTCTCTTGTAAGTGTCTGCATTTTAAGTGTCTACACCCATTATTATAGGTTCATCAAATTAACTAGTGTTGATACCTTCAAAATTAAAAATTAAATTGAAACCTTTCCAATATTTATGCCATATGCATTAAATGGATATTTAAAGGTTCTAAATTAGGAAAGCTCTTAACTTTTAAAAGCAAATGCTGAACAAATGGTAATAGTGCTACAGTGTTTGGCGTAATAGTGCATTGTTTCTTAATTAAAATAACAGGACTACCTCACTAAGATGTTTCTTTAAGTTAAACTGGGACTATAAATGAATCTGAGGTTTCTATAACTCACCTTTAAGTTAGTAGCCAGGGAACCTAAATGCAGGTGTACAAATGTCAAGACAAAAACGTCTACAGTGATTCAACTGCAGAAAACTATAAGACATTTAAGTCTACCATCATTTTGCTGCAGGTCACCCTTGAAAAAGAGATCTTTTGATCTCAAGGGGCTTTCACCTGGTTAAATAAAGGCTACAAACAAACAATTTGAAACAAATTATTTAATGTTGGAATTGGATAGTTTCCTTGTTTTCACAAAAGTGGGCATCACTGGTGGATCAGTAATCAGAGACACAGCATAACTAACAGCTAAGGAAGAACAAGACAGGACCCAGGATGGATCCATGAGGGACTCCACAGGTCAGATGAGCACATAGGACTTTTTTACCAATGGATTCAAATGAGTAAAAGAAAAATAGGAAGAAAAACTTTCAATAGCCTTACAGTACGAAACCAAAACCCTTTCTGAGAATATCAATTATGATTATTGTTGGGGAATAATTTGCCCTGCATGTCCTCCTTCTCCCTCTGACGCAGCTGACCAGCCTTGAGCAGCCGTTATCTCCCTTAAGGAGGGGCTGCCCAAGCATATTGTTGTTGTTACCAGTTTGTGAGCGGGCAACTCTCGGTCAGAGATAGTTATTGTTGTAGGACACCTGGAACACATCCTTCTCGGGGTGTAGATGACCCCGAGCCATAAGCGACAACAACTGTGATTCAGTGTCCTCAGCTGTTTAGTCTACCTATTGAAGAATGTTGATTATTACACTCTGAACTAGTTAAACCTCGAGCTACAGGAGGGGTCTTCAGAATTGATTGTGGCATCTCAAGCGTGTGGTCAACTCGTGGCCCTTTGACATGTCTTGTGAATTCTCCGGCCGAAAAACCAAATAAACCGTCAGTGTTTGCCATCGAAGCTCCAGCTCTCCATCGTGTCTCTCTTTGAGTCCTGACTCCTCCATTGCTACAGAAGTTTCCCCCACAATTATGATTTATGTTACGAAAAGCAGCTGTTTCTCTTGTTTTTCTTCCCATTCTATCAGGTGGAGAAGACCAAGCATTACCTCTTGCTGAGGGAGAAACTGGAGTCTACAATGCTCATGGGCCAGGATTCCCTGCAGTCCTGCGTCACCGAGGACCTGAATGAGACTCCTCAGCCCCCCGAGGTGGAGCAGGAGGTCAGCTGCAGCTCTGAGATCACCGAGAGGCAGAGGGAGCTCGCTGCCAAGGTCAGCTACATCACAAATAAAACCTGAAGTTCATTTTGACTTCATGCAGTCCTGATTGTTTTTTTGTAACACTACTACTCTATGATCTCTGTCTCGTCAAATCTGTGCTGAATGTACCTTCATTTTGATTATATTACAGATCTACTGATTTCATTATCTGTTATCTAATCTTAGAGACTCTCTGTCTTTTGTTCACAGTGTTTGCGGCTGCTCACTCACTCCTTTAACCGAGAATACACTCACGTGTGTGTCAGCGCCAGTGAAAGCAAGGTAGTGCTCAAAACACTCACATTTAAACCGAGACATGAAAAAAAGAAAAAATATGATGTACGTCTGATTGTTCCTCACAGTTGACAAGCATGTCTTGTGTGTGTGTGTGTGTGTGTGTGTGTGTGTGTGTGTGTGTGTGTGTGTGGTGTGTGTGTGTGGTGTGTGTGTGTGTGTGTTGTGTGTGTGTGTGTGTGTGTGTGTGTGTGTGTGTGTGTGTGTGTGTGTGTGTGTGTGTGTGTGTGTGTGTGTGTGTGTGTGTGTGTGTGTGTGTGTGTGTGTGTGTGTGTGTGTGTGTGTGTGTGTGTGTGTGTGTGTGTGTGTGTGTGTGTGTGTGTGTGTGTGTGTGTGTGACCAGCTCTCAGAGATGTCCATCACAATGCTCAGAGACTCAGCTTCAATCTCTGCTCTCAACACCATCACACCTTCCTCAACATGCCCTTCGCTGGTTGATGGTTGCTATGGCAACACTGAACTCAGGTGAGTACTTGTTAACATTTTTGGCTTTTGTGTTAATTTGTCTATCATTTTAAATGTGTTATTGCATATGGGATACACAGGTGTGTATAATTATTTGGCATTTTGGGAGTTCAACCTCAGCTCTTTCAGCAAAAATACAGACACTCAGATTCTTGAGGACACAAATGTCCTCATTGAAACCACATTTCTTTATCCCACGGCCATCACAGCTTACAAGCACTCAGTTACATCAGCCTTTCAATCCAGAGCCCTGGCGTTCTTGTTTTTTCAATTCAGAATCAAGTTTATTGCCAGGTACGTTTACACACACAAGGAATTTGCTTTGGTATCTGGTGGTGCAAACATAAACAATCTAAGAAAATAAGTTTCAATAGTAGGTATTAATATATATAAGGATAATACAAAATAAGTATTGTCCATCATATTGAGCTACAGGACAAATACATGCTTTATTTCTGGTTTACAGTGGGGCATTGCTGCTGTATAATGGAGCACTGCAGTTTGTATGCATTGTATGAAAAAGACATGCTGTTGCTAATCATTGGCATTTTCAAGACTGTGAATTAAAACATCTGACATAATATTTGTTGATGATTGTATGACAAGGTCTCCCTTGAAAAAGAGATCTATGATCTCAATGGGACCAATCTGGTTAATAAAGGTTTGATGACAGTTTTTGAGGGATGCAGACATCGTTGTCATTTAAGGAGTGAGGCACACAGGGTAATTGTTTTCGTTGCCTTTGTTTAATGAGTCTGGATTAACCAAATTCTGTATACTGCAGACTGTGTTTTCTTTTATTCCTTGTTTTGAATCAAATTGTTGGTAGTGTGATGCTCTGAGAAAACAGTGATGTCACTCATTGCAGAGTGCTTTAGTTGCATCAGGTGTGGGTAGCTGCCATGTAACTATGATTTATGAGCCTCTTGTTCCTGTACCGCAGACCCCCGATGCCTCGCTCCCGTGCGGTCAGCCCCAGTCCTGACACACAGCAGGACGCAGAGAAGAAGTCCATCACCGGGGCCTATGAAAGCAGAGCCCGGAGCCGCAGGTTCTTCCCCGACATCCAGGAGATCAGAGTCAGGTGAGTGTTCCTCAGTGACTGTGGAGACACTCTTCTGTTTCACATGTGCTGATTTCTCAACTCTACTCTTGCAGCCCCATCGTGTCAAAGAAGGGATACATACATTTCTTGGAGCCGAACACTAACGGGTGGGTGAAGCGCTACGTGGTGGTGCGGCGGCCGTACGTCTACATCTACAACACAGAGAGAGACTCTGTGGAGCGTGCTATCCTCAACCTGTCCTCGGCTCAGGTGGAGTACAGCGAGGACCAGCAGGCCATGCTGAAGGTCGGTGATCAGGGTCTGGAGGGAACATTCAAAATGTAATGCGTTACAATAACTAGTTACATGACAAAAAATCGAATCAGTAACCCAATATGAGTATCAAAATATAAAAGTAATGTAACCTGAATACTTTCCGTTACTTTTGGAAAACCTCAATATCAAATGCAATGCAAATAAAAAGGATAAAATAAATAACAATAAGATGATTTTTACTTTAGTGTATGCAACAATGTAACCTTAGAAAAGAAGAAGCCAAGATATTTCATATAAAAAATGTAGTAACAGTTATATTTAACAAATGCTCTTTAAACCTAATGCATTAAACAAAAGCATAGACTGTACTTTTGTTTAATAAATCAGGTGTCCATCTACTGCATTCAAAAAGAAATGTATTTAAAATAAAGATAAGATAAGATGTACTTTATTGATCCCATATTGGGAAATGTTTCCGTTGCAGCAGCATGTAAAACAAGGCATTGCACATAATAAGAAATTAAAAGAGTAGAAATATACAATTCTAAAATGTAAACATCTCAAAATAGAAATAAAACAGCATTAGAGAGTAGAAAATATATAAGTTGACTGTGAAGATAAAACATCTTCACGGTCATTCTTCTAAAGAAGAATTAAAGTAGCCTAAATATAAACCATAAAGAAAATGTGTTCATTACTTCTACCTATAATATATTGATCTTTATTTCAAAATGTATTGTAACTATGTTATCCTGCTAGTAATCTCTTTTTTATATACAAGTCATCTGATTACTTATTTGTATGTAATTGTAATTGAATACAGTTACCTTTGTATGTATCCTGATGACGTCATCTGTTACTCCCTCTCTCAGCTCTTGTTGGTGAAAGCCTCAGATACGGTTCCATATGTCTTTTGTTTTCTTTCCACAGACCCCGTACACATTTGCCGTCTGTACAGAACATCGTGGAATATTGCTTCAAGCCATTAATGACAAAGAGATGCATGACTGGCTCTATGCGTTTAATCCCCTCCTTGCAGGAACTATCAGGTAAAAAATACTTCAACAGCTAAAAGTGCACAAACAGAAGTGGAAAATGTATCCTTAATACAAATATGTATTCTCCTTTCGGCCTCTCAGGTCAAAGCTGTCGAGAAGACGAGCCGGACCGATGAGGATGTGAGACGAGACAGAAGGATGAACGCAGAGACTAAGATGTACATAGATCCTTGTCCTTGTCCCTCCCCTTGTGCTGCCCCCCCCTCCCCCAGCCCCACTACAACAGTCTCCAACAACTATCTTACCCCTGTACGTCCTCAGCTTATCACTAGTGTCCTCAGCACCTAAAGCGCCCATTTTTGTGTCAGGCTTTTGCTGCGGTGTGACTGTAGTCTGAAGAAACTCTTCAAAAAGCTGTCACTTTCCTGTACTGAGGTTTATTCATAGCTGGACGATTGGAGAAGACTGGAGGAAGTAGCACCAGTTTCTTATCTCAGATTACATACGTATGGTAATGTACTGTAGTTGTTGTCGGTGACACATCAAGCCTTAGTCATTTAATCCTCAAAAAAATGCAGTGACGTTTACTTTTGATGTGAAGCTGTCATGTCAGCGAGATCACATTGCTTCATTTGCATCAGTAAATATAGAAAAAAACATCCAGAATGTTCTCTTCTCTACAGCTATATACAGTATATATACAGTGTCTAAACTGGTTTGCATTCAGCTAAAACATACACGCTTAAAGAAAATAAAGGACAGTTGAGTGTAATTCTTTAGAATAATCTTCTTTCCTGCACCGTGAATCCTGACATGGAGCAATCTGCTGTCCTACTCCTAAACTTCTCAGAAACGTTAGCACACACAGCCTGGCAAAGGAACATCTCATCTTAGACCTTATGTTATGTGGCATTCTGATCAATCCATGTCATGTTTTAGCTTCTCTTAGGAGCACCGAGGGTATCTACATTCACACCAAAAGAAATTCAATGTCATCACCAATAATCCTCCCAATTGAATCCCATTCTCTACCTGAATTGTATTTGTTTAAAATGTGATATATTTAGATATTTAACAGCTTTATTATTTATTTCTGCATGTATTTATTTACAAAGACATTTATATTTCTAAAATAGTAGTACTGTGCAATTTCTGCACATCGCACTTTTTAATATGAGTTCCTTAAATGTTTGAATAAGACAGCATTGTGCCCATACAGCTATTTAAACGGCTGAATAATTTACGATTGGCCAATTTCTTTGTGAAGCTGAAAATGACTTGAATAATACTATCCCCTGTAAGATTTGGATAGTCACACCTGACCTTTGACCCCTACTAATATACATCTGAAAAGGTCGATGTGTTGTCAGACATAAAGATGGTCTGTCCATCCGCAGCTGCACAAAGCTACCTTGTTAAATAATCAAAAGTATCAATGTTCCTCACAGTACAGAATAAGAAACTCGTTTTCTGAATGATATGTATATTGATTCAATGTAGTGCCTCTCTTTTCAATCAGACTGTACAGTATGCCTCTGCACCAGTTGCTTTGAAACTACATTCTCCATGCTGCTACTGTTCTGGAAGTGTCTGCCGATCATACTGTACCTTTCTGCTTATCATCATCACCTACATTATCAGACAGAAATCTATTACATATCTTAACTGGCAATCGGATGTCATTAATTGTCCATAACACAGAGTATACTTCAAGGACGTAACGTCTGATTTGAACCCTGAGAGGGAAGGAAAATCATTTTGTTGATGCATTTCCTAAGTCTGATCTTCTTTAAGGGGATTTTCAGGTACAGTTTGTAACATTTCTGTGATATGTTTCTTCTGGCTAGAAATCATGAATCCTATTTAAAACACATGGTAGAGGTGCACTAAAGCCTCTTGTGGCCTAAATGAGTATTACAACAAGAACAACCAAGAACCCTCATTTAAAATAAACGTCTTTCCTATCAAAAAAATGTAGGAACTAAGAAAGATTATCCTGGCAAAACCTTTTTCTCCACCTGATAACTCGTAACAAAAGAAAATGATTTCGATCAGACTTAGAAAATGTATACCTTCGATCTTTGCTACAGTGCATTTTGTATACATTGCATTCCTGATAATTATGAATCTGAAAGCTCCTGAACTAGTGACAGATTCAGCGTGTGAGATGTTGTGTGAAGTTTAAGGATGAGCATGCCTCAGGTCAGCCAGCCTAGAGAGCGTGCTACAGAAGAGACATTTCACCTGCAAACTAAGACAACATCTCAAAGCATTCAACTGTTAACAATATGATTTGTTGTAAGATGGCACAGTAAATGGGAGCAGGGGATTACATTCTAACTGCAATTTAAGTATTTGTTTTTATTCAAGCATATATCCCGAGATTTGAAAGTATTCTGTCGGTTGTGGGCAATTGTTTGAAGTGATCCATTCAAAACCTTGTAAATCCTCCATAGCTGTCAGCAGTTGTGGCTAATCAGGCGGTCTAATGTGTGTTCATTTCTTTTGTTGGCTGTGTTCTGTGATCCCTGTTGCGATCACAGACTTTCCTGGCAGAGACTGCAGTCGTGGTTTATCCAGCATCATCATGGAGAGAAAGCCCTGGTGTAAATGACACCGTCAAAAGCACTCATGTCTCATTTCCTTTAAAAACACAATCTTAAAATGTGAGCCTCGGATTGCTCCAGTTTGATCTTTGTGTTGAGATTATTCCTCGTGTTTTTAATGGGCCTCTTTGTGTGTCACTTTTGAGCCAACCAAAGCTTTCTTGGTGCAGTCGAACACAACAAATCACACTGAATGTACATTGATATTTGAAACAGTTCTTCTGCTGGAGTGGTTGTGTGTCTTTTGTGTTCACAGTCTGATTCCTGATTGATTGTAGGTGGGTTTACTGTCAGGGAACTAAACAAAAGTGTGGGATACACCTCTTGTAATCTGTCCACTGACATGAGAGGGGAGGCTGGTTCATTATAATCACACTTTCACTCTTATCTCAACCTCACCATCTCACCATCATGCTGTCAGCCTTCACAAGATCTACTTTTTCTAACCCCATTTGAAAGATATCATCTACATTTTTGTGCTTCCACGTCTTTATTTATTTTCAAGTTGCACAAGTGCATTTTTTTTCTTCAAATGACTTTGCATTGTATATAACATGATTGCTGTGAACAGTGTATTATAAAGTTGCACCCATTTTTAAATCTGAAATGGGCAGTAGTTCAGTCGGTGTCTCTGAGTGTTGGAGTTTAGCGTCAAATGTTTGTGTACACTAAACACATTGTCATATATGAAATAAACATGGACATTATGCAACACAAAGAAACAGACTCCTCTTTTTATTCTTAATTCAATTAGATTTTGAAACTGTTGACCAAGCATGTATGTATTATCATTCAAAACATAATACTGTATTAAATATATGAATTGTGGTCAGACCCAGTTGATACACAGCACTTAAAGTGACTTAAAATAAAAAATGTTGGGGTATTTTTGGAGATTTGTTCGGCTATCTCTATTAAAAATGGAATAAAACTAATACTAGGCATACATTTGTCGTTTAAGAGTTCTCCTTACAAGTAGACAGTAGTATGTTCTTAGTATAATCATAGAATTTAAGTACAAATCCAGTGACATTGGGGATAACATTGTATTTGGTATTTATGTATTTAAAGTTGGCCATGGTTATTCTATACATTTACAAATAATTCAATCTTAAATCTGTCATGTTTAAAATGTATAACCACAACTTTACACTCTGTTGACGTTATATTTTTTACGCAAATTGTAATTTAGTCCAAAAGTAGATACTATACTCAAATAACTGAACATATTTGATGTGTGTTTCTTTTATTTATATGTTGCCCCAAAAAGCTTTTCCTTAAGGAGTCATTTTAATTTATTGTTGTTATTGTATTGTTTGCAATCATCATTTTGAAAATGTTTGGGATCAATAGTGATATCAATCATCCTTTAAGAGTATGTGCCGAATCCAGAGTTGCCATGTCTTAGCACTCTTTATATAACATTTATGTTTATCTTTATTTTTTTTATCCTTATCTTCTGGACTCGAATTAACATCATCTCCCAGGATTTTCTTCAAATTCGACAAATATCTTGCTTTTCTCTGATTGTCAGACAATATCACAATAAATCAAATAAGTGTCAGTAAACACTTCATCCTGCCTGTGTCACAGGTTAAAGCATTTTGTGTACACGTTATGAATGTTCTTTTTTAATTGACTTATGTTCTAAAAATAGATTAAATCAATGAATATGAGAAATACACAAATGTAACATGAAAAAGTTAAAATTATATTATTTTATTATAAATGATTTGAATCGTCCTGTGACCTCTTTATTGCAGCTTTCCCTTTAAGACACCTGGCAACCCGGCGGAGTAGCGCTTCATCCAAAGAGGCTAAAGCCAGCTAATGATTGACACAGATAAACAGCAGTAAACCTTTTCAGGACAACTTCACATCACTTCTCAAGGTTAGACACACAACCAAGCAGCTCAGCCTGATGTGTCTCAAGCAGAGGAACATGTCCGAGTCATGTTGACAGCAGACTATCAGTTAAATGCAACCGTGCTAGCAAAGAGGAGTAATTAGCTGCATCAGCTAGCTTTAGTCAAAGCTAACATATGTTAGCTACAGTACTTATCTAGCCGAACATCAGCTCGGTCTGGCAGAGAATGGACCGGTTGTTGTTGTCATGCTGCAGTCACAAGTCTCCTCATGTTCTGTGCTAACATAGCACAGTTATTAGCAGGAAGCTACCCGACAGCCTTGCTGAGTACCTCCCTGCTGCTGAGTGCTGACAGAAGCGAGGTGCTGCCAGCTGATGGAGGAGACCGGACTCATGTGTGTTGTGTGAACCATACATGTCAGCCATACTAAAATATGTTGTCTCTACAGTACCGGACAGAGGCGGATCCCAGCTGTCTGAGGGTCAGGGGTAAAAAAAATGAAAAAAGGCACTGGCATCAGAAAGTATTCAAGCATGCAGCAGGACACAGTGGTAGTTTAGTATAAAGTCATAGCCACAAGAGAAACCCACAAAAGCCCATGATTGGTATTTCTTTCAGTTACCGAATTTGTGTTAGTAACTTTGTTACATTTTTAAAGCTTAAATAATTGTTTTAAAAAAACAAAACAAACACATTCCCAGAACTTTGGCTCAAATTATGCTTCAACACTATCACTAATTATATTATCACAGACTATTTTTCTCTCTCTGGAGGGGGGCCACAGGGGCTCAGTGTTACAGGGCACTGGCCCCTGTGGCCCCTCCCTAGAACGGGCCATGGTAGGGCAGCCTGTGGGGCACTGCTTTACATCTTCTCCAGTCCAGGACCTTTCCTCTCATGCAGGGGCCGCCTGGAGGGCACTTCATAATGTTGTATCACTTTCTGCCCTGGTTAGGGGTGGGAGTGAAAAACAGGTTTCAGTTAATAACGGTTTCCTCCGTGACTCTTGATTTATTTTATCAATGCTTTCCCACATTTTGCCATGTACAAATAAACAATACACATGCTGTATCAGTCTCAGTGTGTTAGGAGCAGGAGAGATACAACAAATATCCAAAAGCATGGAGCTAAATAAAGCTCTCCTCTTCCCACACTGATGATGCTACCTTGTGAACATCAAATCCCTGTTGAAATGAGCAGGAGGAGAGCTTGTTAACAGTGATCAGAGGTCCCATTCAGATACATTGTGACTCTTTAATATATGTACAAATGAGTATAACGTGAAGGTAAATTATAATGTGTTCAAATGTTATCTTTAAAAGTAACGTTTTTGGTGAGAAATTTGAATAAATGCAGTTGTCTAAAGCAGTGGTTCTCAAACCTTTTTCAAGAATGTACCCCCTTTCAGCCAAGTACCCCCTGATCAGCGCAAAAACAATGTTAGGGGAAAAAAGCCTATATAAACTAAAGAGGTACAGTACAGCCTTGCACCATCAGTGTCTGATTTATTAAAACAACATTGTAACTGAGAAACACTTAAATGCTACATTTAAAATGTTTACAATCCATCACTAAATTCATGGCCAACCAATTTTAACATCATGCAATAACACTAAGACGACATTAGTTGCATTGAACTGATCTTTTTAATAAGTTGTACTTACAATTTAGTGAGAAACATGGGCTTGTGCTTCACTGAGGATCTTTGTCATTCTGACAGGGAGGCAAACTGCAGTTATTACACTTCGCGTTTTGAAATATGTGTAACTCTGTTAATATAAAACCCACACTGCTCAAACTTCGTTACTTTTCCTAAAATTGGTATATTTATTTATTTATTTATTTTTGGGGCGTGGGGAATGAAGAGAAAAAAAATATGAGCATTTTATGAGCATGGGATTTTGACTACTCATATGCATAATGCTGCGCTATACTTTGCGGCCACACGCCGTTGCCAAGCAACGCTTATTGTTTAGGTCCTTTGATAAGCAGTCAGTCATATAATTAACTAGAACTAGCTAGATCTGATAGATTTGGACATAAACGCGAGTGAAGTATAACTGGACGCGAGAGAGAGATCAGAGATCAGATCAGCTGCTGCTGACGGAGAACACGCAGCTCTTCCGGATCACAGCTCCCCCGCTGTGACGGACCGTTGAGCGAAGCAAAATACACTTAAGAGTTAGACCTAGCACACTTAGCTAGTTCATCTACTCTGGAACTAGCTAAACTAGTTATAAATATATGTATTCTTTACTATCGGGTCACTTATTACAGGTTCAGCGACAGTGGCGTACTGGCCATCGGGACGTTCGGGACGAATCCCGATGGGCCGGTACTGAAGTGGGCCGGTCGGACGATGTGTGCCGGTCGGATAAGTCACTAGCACCCCCACCCCCGTTGAGAATTTACTAGCGGTAATTTACTAGCGGTAATTTACTTGCGGTACCGAGGTGGGCCGGTCGGATAAGTCACTAGCACCCCCCCCCATAGTGCTGAAGCTCCCCCTAGGATAGCCATAGCACCCCTAAGCACCCCAAAGAAATGTATGTGTCTTTTTTTATTTTTATGTGTGAAATTCATAATTAGAAAAATGATTGATTCGAAAATAATATGCTACAGTAGGCCTACACGTAGGCTACTTCTGGGTCTCCGTGTTTCATTCAAGCTCGGCTCTGTGTGTGTGTGGCACGAGCCATTTTGTGTGCGTGCACGAGCGAGCGAGCGAGAGAGAGAGAGAGAGAGAGAGCGCGCACTGGTACCGGAGATTGTTGTTGTTGTTAGCATCTGGTGCTAGCTAGCTACGCTAACGGATATAAGGATCTTTTTCAACAACAAGGTGGAGGCAGAACTCTCCTGTCAGACTGAGAGGCTGAGATTGTTACGATATCCGATAGGACCCAAACGCAGGACACGGCAGAGTGTTGGAAAAAGGTTTATTGTGAGGTGGAGGAGCGTGGAGAGTAATCCTGTAGGAATGAAGACTGGTGAGTGTGGAGAGTAATCCGGTTGGAATGATGACTGGTGGCGGCAGGTGATGGTAACAAGGCGGCTGGATAGTGATCCTGGAGCATAAGAGAAACAGATGAGAAAAGTATTCCGTGTACAGAGAAATAGTTTTAAATCGGCTAAGAAGGCTGAGAGTTACCACTGGGGATTAAACAACGATCTGGCGCTGACATGTTGTGGAGCCTCCGCTGATATACCATTAGTAAATGGCTGAATGGGAATCAGGTGTGTAAAGCTGATTGCACCAGGTGGAGATTTGCAGCAGGTGGAGATTGAGCCGGGAGCCAGGAGTGACAGCCACCACGCCCACACAGACAGGGAAAGGGAACACACACTCACAAGGGAGGTGGCTGAAGAGTAGAGCCACCACAGTACCCCCCTCTTAAGGGACGCCTCCAGGCGGTCTACCAGGTCTACCAAGGTTATCCCGGTGGAAGTCCCGAACCAGGGACGCACCCACGATGTTTCGCCGGGGAACCCAAGACCTCTCCTCTGGACCATAGCCCTCCCAATCCACAAAATATTGGAATCCCCTTCCCCGGCGACGAACGTCCAACAATCGCCTGACGGTGTAGGTTGGGTGATCATTGATGATGCGGGGGGGTGGGGGAACACTCACTGGAGGAGACAAGGGGCTGCTGGCAACAGGTTTTAACAGAGAAACATGAAATGTCGGATGAACCTTCATGTGTGGGGGAAGCTTGAGTTTTACTGCAGATGGGTTGATAACTGAGTCGATGATGAAGGGGCCGACATAACGTGGCGTGAGTTTCTTCGACTCTGTCTTGAGTGGGAGATCTTTGGAGGAAAGCCAAACACTCTGACCTGGTAAGTAGTTGGGAGCCGGGGTCCTGTGGCGGTCTGCGATGAGGCAGTTGCGGGCAGCGGAGCGGAGCAGGGCGGCTCGGGTATCCCTCCACACCTTATGACAGCGACGAAGGTGGGTCTGAACGGAAGGAACAGCAACCTCCTCTTCCTGGGATGGAAACAGGGGTGGTTGGAAACCCATGGCACAATGAAAGGGTGAAATACCTGTGGCTGCATTTGGCAGGGAGTTGTGGGCATATTCGATCCATGGCAGATGTGGGCACCATGACGAAGGGTTCCTGAAAGCCACACAGCGAAGAGCCGCCCCCAGATCCTGGTTGGCCCGTTCCGTTTGCCCGTTCGTCTGAGGATGATATCCAGATGACAGGCTCACTGATGCTCCCAGAGCCTGACAGAAGGCTTTCCAAACGTGGGAAATGAACTGGGGACCCCGGTCAGAGACGATGTCGGTGGGAATCCCATGGAGTCGAACAACATGATTGACCAGAAGATCTGCAGTCTCTCGGGCTGTGGGAAGCTTGGGAAGAGCAACAAAGTGTACCATCTTGGAAAATCTGTCCACAATAGTTAGGATGATGGCATTTCCTTGTGACAGTGGAAGTCCAGTGACAAAATCCAAGGCCACATGCGACCAAGGACGCCTAGGTACCGGCAGCGGCCGAAGCAGGCCAGAGGGAGATTGGTGGGAGGACTTGGCGCGGGCACATACTGTACAGGCAGCAACAAAGGCCCTGGTGTCTTGAGCCATGGAAGGCCACCAGAACCGTTGTTTTAGAATAAACAGTGTGCGATGGACACCAGGATGACAGGAGAGACGGGAGGCGTGTGCCCACTGCAGGACCTTGGAGCGAACAGGGGTAGGCACAAAAAGACTATTAGCTGGGCAGTTACCTGGGTTAGGTTGCGCCCGCTGAGCCTCCTTAACCAATGACTCAATCTCCCAGGTAACAGCCGCCACCACGCAGGAGGCAGGCAGGATAGTGTCTGTATTGGCAGCTGGTCCTTCGGAAGCGAACTGGCGAGAGAGAGCGTCCGGCTTGAGGTTCCGTGACCCTGGACGGTAGGTAAGGGTGAATGAGAAGCGGCCGAAATACAGGGCCCATCGAGCCTGACGAGAGTTAAGGCGCTTGGCAGATTGGATGTACGCCAAGTTTTTGTGGTCTGTCCATACAATAAAAGGGAGCTCGGCTCCCTCCAGCCAGTGCCTCCACTCCTCTAGGGCAAGTTTGACAGCCAGCAGCTCTCTGTTACCCACGTCATAGTTCTTCTCAGCTGGAGTGAGGCGGCGAGAGAAAAATGCACATGGATGTAATTTTTGGTCTCGTTCCGAGCGCTGGGAAAGAACTGCCCCTACCCCGGTGTTGGAGGCATCGACCTCCACCACAAACTGGCGAGAGGAATCAGGGTGGATGAGCACAGGGGCAGTGGTGAAAAGTCTCTTTAGCTCCGAGAAGGCTGCATCGCACTCTGGAGTCCAGAAAAAACCAGTTGTAGGGGAAGTGAGTCTGGTTAAAGGGCCCGCCACTCTGCTGTAGTCTCTGATGAAGCGCCGATAAAAATTGGCGAAACCAAGAAACTGTTGAAGCAGTTTAACTGAGGTTGGTTTGGGCCACCCCGCCACCGCTTGGATCTTCTCAGGGTCGGTCCTAATCTTTCCTTCCTCAACGATGTAGCCCAGGAATGAGACTGTGTTGACATGGAATTCGCATTTCTCCGCCTTCACAAAGAGTCTGTTTTCAAGGAGTCTCTGCAGCACCTGCCTGACATGGATAATGTGCTCCTCCTTGTTACGGGAGAAAATGAGAATGTCATCCAAGTAGACAAAGACTGACCGGTTGAGGAGGTCACGGAGTACATCGTTCACCATTGACTGAAAAACTGCTGGGGCATTCGTCAGTCCAAAAGGCATCACCAGATACTCAAAGTGACCGAGTGGTGTGTTAAAGGCAGTCTTCCACTCGTCCCCTTCACGGATTCTGACGAGGTGGTAGGCATTGCGGAGGTCCAGTTTGGAAAAGATGGTGGCTTCCTGGAGGGGTTCAAAGGCGGAGTTAATGAGGGGTAATGGATATTTGTTTTTTATAGTGATGGCATTGAGACCCCTGTAATCAATGCAGGGCCGCAGTGAGCGGTCCTTCTTGGACACGAAGAAGAACCCAGCACCGACCGGGGAGGAGGATGGGCGGATGACACCAGCAGCCAGGGAGTCATGGATGTAACTCTCCATGGATTTTCTCTCAGGGCGAGACAGGTTGAACAGACGTGAGGAAGGCAGAGGGGCCCCGGGCTGGAGGTCAATGGGACAGTCGTAGGGTCGATGAGGAGGAAGAGAAAGAGCTCGCTGTTTACTGAACACCTCTCCTAGGCTATGATATTCCATGGGGACAGATAACAGGTCAGGCGGCTCGATCTTGGGTGGTGGAGCGGCGGCCTCTGCTGGCGGTAGGGCAGACTGCAGGCATGAGGATAAACAAAAACAACTCCAACTAATGATTTTGCCAGTTATCCAATCAATCTGGGGGTTGTGTGTTCTTAACCAGGGATGACCCAACACTATGGGAGCATGAGGTGAGGAAATAAGGTGAAACTGAATAAACTCACGATGGTTTCCAGACAGAATGAGGTTTACTGGCTTGGTGCGGTGAGTGACTTGGGCCAGGAATTGTCCATTAAGAGCATTGGCATTAAGAGGTGAATCCAACACTTCGCAGGGAATTCCTGCCTGAGCTGCGATGTCAATGTCCAAAAAATTCTCGTCTGCCCCCGAGTCCACTAAGGCGAGCAGGGGTAGTGACTGTTGGTTGCAGCAAAGAACGGCTTCTAGCTGCGTTCTGGGTCGGGGGTTGAGAGAGGAGGAAGGGCTCGCCAGAATCCCCACAGCTACTGACGAGCCTGACCTTTTGGCAGATTAGGACAGGAGGAAACTAGATGACTGGTTTGGCTGCAATAAACACATTCCCCAGCCTGGATCCTTCTAGCCCGCTCAGATGGTAAGAGGTGGGCCCTTCCCACTTGCATGGGCTCATCTTCGGGGGGTGAAACCGAGAAAGGAGTCGGAAAGGATCTGGAGATTGGGGCAGTGGCAGTGCCAATTCGGGGATCAAGTGAGGAGTAGCTGGGATTGGGGTGACGGCTATTCCTATCCCTGCGTCTCTCTCTGAGGCGATTATCAATCTTGATAGCTGTGGCAATTAAATTATCCAAGCTAACTGGATCATCCCTAGCAGCTAGCTCGTCTTTAATTGCTTCGTTCAGCCCTTGAAGAAAAACATCTTGCAATGACTCGTTATTCCAGCCTGAGTCAGCAGCAACTGTTCTAAACTCAACTGAAAATTCGGCTACACTACGGGAGCCCTGCCGGAGAGAAAGAAGGCGCCTAGAAGCGTCCCTCCCCCGTACCGGGTGATCAAAAACTTTTTTCATTTCGGAAATGAAAGTATCAAATGATGAGCAAATGTGTGGCTGGCTCTCCCTAACGGCTGTAGCCCAATCTAGAGCACTCCCCCTCAACAGACTCATTACATATGCTACCCTAGCCCCATCTGTGTGATAAGTACTAGGCTGCTGCTCAAAGACTAACGAACACTGGAACAAAAAGGCTCTACAAATACCCAAATCTCCAGCGTATCGCTCCGGTGTAGGAATAACAGCCTCTCGTAGCTGATGGAGAGGTGCGGCAGGAGCGGGGGGAGGAGCTGTCGGCTGTGCAGCGGGCTGCGGGGGAGAAAACTGGGAGGTGAGCAGTTCCACTTGTGTGCCGATCCTTTGCACGTTAGTGGAGAGGTTCCGGAGAGTCTCCACAACCTCACGGAGAACCACGTCGTGATGCCCCACGAGAGCACCTTGATTGGCCAGGGCTTGGCTGAGTTTGTCCGCAGTCTTGGACTGGTGGCCTGTGTCCGCTGAGTCCATACTGGCCAGATCGTTCTGTTACGATATCCGATAGGACCCAAACGCAGGACACGGCAGAGTGTTGGAAAAAGGTTTATTGTGAGGTGGAGGAGCGTGGAGAGTAATCCTGTAGGAATGAAGACTGGTGAGTGTGGAGAGTAATCCGGTTGGAATGATGACTGGTGGCGGCAGGTGATGGTAACAAGGCGGCTGGATAGTGATCCTGGAGCATAAGAGAAACAGATGAGAAAAGTATTCCGTGTACAGAGAAATAGTTTTAAATCGGCTAAGAAGGCTGAGAGTTACCACTGGGGATTAAACAACGATCTGGCGCTGACATGTTGTGGAGCCTCCGCTGATATACCATTAGTAAATGGCTGAATGGGAATCAGGTGTGTAAAGCTGATTGCACCAGGTGGAGATTTGCAGCAGGTGGAGATTGAGCCGGGAGCCAGGAGTGACAGCCACCACGCCCACACAGACAGGGAAAGGGAACACACACTCACAAGGGAGGTGGCTGAAGAGTAGAGCCACCACAGAGATAACGTCAGCTCATGGTGAAGTAAAGAACTCTCAGTGTTTAGATATTAACTTAAAGTGGACCTTACATGCTATATTTGAATAATGTAGTGTAGGACCATACCTATATAAGGCATATTTATACTTTTTTCTTTTCAAAATACGAAACAGATCGTGCGTTTTAGCCATGCCTCATTTCGCTCAATTTGCACTTTTTTTAGCTCTGCTCTGCAAGGGCAGATTCAGTGAGAACAGTACCATCTACAGGCCTGGCATATGTACTACAGCGTCTCCAGCGCTTTCGAACGGCAATGGCCGTGGCTGTCTCCTCCTGATTGGTGGAGTTGGCCCAATAGCCGTAGCGCCACTGTCCTGACGTCAGGACAGTGTTCAAATCTGGATCAGTTTTTATCAGATCCGTTGCAGCCCCTTTTTTAGAGATTTGGGTATGGAGGAAAATAGAGAGGGTTGAGTTTTCTGACACTTGGTGAGTTCCCTGGAACACCGGGGACACATATTCATGTATAAAAGACGTACAAAAGTGCATTTTGCATGATAGGTCCCCTTTAAGTTAAGTTATCTCCGTGGGGCTCAAACGGTTTGGTCACGATTAATCTAAACAATTATTTCCGAGGCACACGTTTATATGATCATTATAGGTATAAAAAAATAAGAGAATAAATGAAAAACAGGTATGAAATACTAAATGACACAGTAAAACAAGAATACAGTTTAAAAGTGGAGTGATTTGTAAAATATCCATAAAGAAATAGAAAATCGGTTTACAGTTCTGTTTCATATGGGTGTTGAGAGATGTATCTATAGATCTCTTAATTTTGCTCTCAAAGTGCACCAGATTGATGCTTTTAACTTTAAAGGGCCCATGTCATGCTTTTCCGGTTATTACCCGTCCCCTTGTGTGTTATGAAGGTTTTTATGCATGTAAACGGTCTGCAGAGTCAAAAACCCTCAAAGTACACCCTGTAGGGAGTACAACTCTAACACAGAAAAGACCTGTCTGTGCTGCCCCAGAACGCCTCGTTGGAGATTTCTCATTTTCCATTGTTTGCTTCCTGGGTATGGTGACGTGTGAACACCCAAATCAACAACAAATGACCGGATTGGCCCAAATGGACCAATCCACGGAGCACCTCACACACCAGGATCCCTTGGCTAACTAACAGGGAGTCCCATTGACTTGCATAGAGCTCCCTGAACGCTGCTAATAGACGAGTTGGGATCGCGGAGAAATGCTCTCCGCAGACCCATGCTCACAGCGTTATAAACCTTTTTCTTACTCAATATCAAGCCAGACTTATTGTTTTTACTTCGGCTGTGAGTGTTTGTGTGTGCTCAGGATGAGTTTCGCTTGTTCTCGCTGTATCGCCGACACGGAAACCTGTCCGCTCCTCGCAGCAGTTCGCAGCAGCGGCGAGCAGCAACGAGCCTCGCAACGAGCCTCGTAACGAGCCTCGCAACGAGCCTCGTAACGAGCCTCGCAACGAGCCTCGCAACGAGCCTCGTAACGAGCCTCGCAACGTCCCGACCAATCAGAGGACACTGGGCTCACAGGGAGGGGGGGGGGGCAGGAGCTCCAACAAGCCGTTTAGGACAGAGAGTGAATACCTGGTGAATACACATACTATACAGAGATGCTGTATGAGAAACCAATGTGAGTTTGGATTTTTTGTCTATTCTAGTACCTCAACAATGGAAATATGATCAGTAGAAATGGCCATGACATGGGACCTTTAATATTTAAAAAAAAAATCTCCCGGGGGAGCATGCCCCCGGATCCCCTAGAGGAGGTTAGGTCCACCACCAACTTACGAAAATAGCACTTTACCCCTGCTTACACCTATATGCCGTGAGCTGATTATCGAGCCTTCATTGTAACAGTCGCGGGTACACTGTGTATGTGCATGTGGGGATTGTTGCATTAGAAAATTCAACTGTAGCGCCCGGGACATTAATGGGAAACCCTAAATGTTTGAGCACCCTCTATGAAACGTCAAGCTACCCCACAGCACCCCCAAAAGAAAATCTCTGGCTCCGCCCCTGTTCAGCGAGCTGCACGAGACTGACGGGCTGTCAGGAGAGGGAGAGGAATAGAGAGCACCCCGTTTATTTTTCCCATTTTATTATCCAGAATTACTGTAAACTTTTGAATAAAGTAGTTACTCTACTATTAGTAGTTTGTTTAAATGCATTAATTATGTTGTTTTTTTCATTAACATAAAATAAATCTCACGTACCCCCTGCAGTACTCCAACGTACCCGTAGGGGTCCGCGTACCCCCATTTGAGAACCACTGGTCTAAAGGACACATGCATTACACCTGCTGATGACCTGCCGTCACTATTCAGTATTGTCCAAGTAATGACAGCCCTTTACATGTAATCTGTGAAGTACAAAAGTAGAGGGTTTTGGTTCAAATAGTAATATAGGGTTGAAAGGTAGTTTTATACTGGACATTGAGTAATAATGTTACACAGACATCCGTCTCCATTGAAACTGTATGCTGATGGCAGGAGGAGCTCCCTGGTGCTGTATGGAGTTACACTTTATTCATTTGTAGTGACGCTCTTGCCTTTGATGCTAATGTTCAGAATCATACAGATGAGTCATATTCTGTGGAAGGGGATGTATATCACTTTGGTAATTGTGACAAGCCTAGGTGATGTTGACATTATTCAATGTTCCTTTTATTATGTATAGCCCATGTGGGGTTGTGATGGACACTGTTATATATTATGTTTTTTAAATCTGTGGCAGCACAAATTGCCCACCTGGGACAAATAATAAGCTGACTTGACCTTCTAAATGTTTTATTTTTTCCTAGGAGTGTTATTATGGCCAAACAATATGAGGACCTCGGCTCGTTAAAGGGTCCCGCCTTCACTGACCATACCTTTCAACATTATTCAGAAATGAATCTGGACAGGTAGGAAGGTCTGTTTTGGATTGATCACATTGTTTCATTCATTCATTGACTCCAAAAAAATGACTGGATGATTTTTATGCTCCGGTTTTTGTTAATGAGTAGCATATATGCTTAACACAGCCGATTTGAAAAATATTCTCTTCAATTAATGTACTGAATGGGATGTAGGATCTACATGGACTACAATGCAACAACACCACTGGAACCAGAAGTGATCCAGGCCATTTCTGACGCCCTGCAGGACGCCTGGGGAAACCCAAGCAGCAGTTATATAGCAGGAAAGAGATAATTAAACCTTTTATACTATGAGATTAATGGAAATGTAATGTCATATTTTCCGTTGTTTGCCTTTTCAGATAATCTATCTAAGCATGCAAACAATAAAGCATTACTTCTGAAATAAACAAATGTGCCTTCTACTGTAGGTGCTAAAGCCAAGGCGATAATTAATCAGTCCAGAGAGAATGTGGCGAGAATGGTTGGAGGGAAAGCTGAAGACATCATTTTCACATCAGGTGGAACAGAGGTAATCCTGACCCTTAAGTGTGCTGCTGGAAAGTATTTTGTGCAGAACAGTAGTATTGTGCATGCAATGGTATAACAATGAAATGTTCTTTCAGGCCAATAACCTGGTGCTCCACACTGCTGTGGAGCACTTCAGGAGGAGCTGCAGGGCTGCAGAGGAAGGGGGGGGGCAGCAGAATGGAAGCAGCGACCTCCCTCACATCATCACCTCTAATGTGGAACACGACTCGGTCAAACTAGTCGCTGAGCACCTACAGAAAGAGGGCAAGGCGGGTAAGAGAAGAGAATACAAAATCCCAAATTCGGATCCATAAAGTACATCTTACTGTATGTTCGTCTTATCTTTTTTGTTTTTAAGGAATCTGGCTTTTATTCTCATATATTCATTGTTTTACATTTGATGTGTGTTTGGTCTGAATACAAATTATTCTTTTTTAATGTTAAATTGTTCAAAAAATATATTTTCTTTTATAATCGTTATATGTTTGACCTTTTATTTATTTATGTCGTTTATGTTTGCACCACCATACACCACAGCAAATTCCTTGTATGTGTAAACGTATCTGGCTTGATTCTGATTCTGATTTATTGGAAAGACTAACCTCAACTAGATTCCTTGCCTGCACATTCTTTCTGTTTGGGTAACAGTGTTTTTGTCACAGATGTGACATATGTGCCTGTGTCCAAGGTGACAGCCCGTGTGGAGGTGGAGGACATTTTGGCTGCGGTGCGCTCCAACACTTGTCTCGTCTCAATCATGCTGGCCAACAATGAGACCGGGGTCATCATGGTGAGAAGGAGATAGAGGCTTACAAACCGTACTTCTCTTTCATTTTCTCTTCTATCTCTTTGTCAGGGAAGCCCTGAGCGGCAAGTGAGTAAGAACATGTTGGGTGTGGGAGTGGTTTGCCCCCTGTGTTTATGACTTGAGAAAAGGTGGGGAAAATATTTTGCCAGGATAATCTTACTAAACTACTTACATTTTTAAATCTGTGAAACAATTGAAACGGTAAAAATCTGTTTTTCAATGTTTGTGATATGTGTTATTACTTACTTGAAGGGGGTCCATAGGAATAGAATATGAGGAGGTTACAGGATTGTCGGAGTGCTGGCACAGTACACAAGAAGGTGGCAACCATATGTACCAAACATTTCTACTAAAAAGATAAAAATGAGAGTAGTGTTACATAGTTTACTAATTCACCAACAATTAGATTAGACTTGTAAACAGGATCATTCAAATGTATTTTCCCTCACTTGCATCACAGTGCTTCCGTATCGAACTGATAACAAAGACCTTTTACTTTTATGATCATAACAAATAGTTGAATAAACAATCTGGACATTTTAAAAGGAATAATTTGTGCTGATGAAGCAGACAGCTGCATCTTAATGCTTCCATATATCATGCATTGAATACGATTGAAATGAAGTTCCAATGTAAAGAGAAAGAGCTCTCGGTACAGTGTAATGACCTGCATGCTGACATCGTCCTCCTGTTAGCCACTCCCAGAGATCTGCCAGAGGATAAAGCGTCTGAACAGGCAGCGTGAGCGGCTGCAGATCCTGCTGCACACCGACGCTGCTCAGGCTGTGGGCAAAATCCCAGTCCATGCCTGTGAACTGGGAGTGGATTACCTCACCATAGTGGGACACAAGGTCAGGAATCTGTTGTATAAAATATAAAGTTTGTAAGAAGGACAAAAGGAAAATATTTGATTGAAATATTTGTTCTAAATATGTAGTTCTATGCCCCTCGGATCGGTGCTCTGTATGTGAACGGCCCTGGGACGAGAACCCCTGTGTATCCCATGCTGTTTGGAGGAGGACAGGAGAGGAACTTCAGACCGGGGTAACATACAATATGGTCTTACATGAGGAATAGTCAATAAAGTACCAAATATGCATAAAACAACAGCCAGAATCAGAGAGCTGCACATTTACACATGGGGTCTGTTTTCTCTCTCTCTGAATATTACAGCACAGAAAATACACCAATGATTGCTGGTCTGGGAAAGGTAAGTTCTCCTGGAATATTTACTAACATCACTTTTTAATGTCTGAGATATGTTCCTAATTCAATGGTGCACATTTGAGTGAGGAATTACGACTTGTCAAAGCAGTTGGGTCTGCTCTAAACTCGTGACACACTTCTTCTATGCTATTTTCCTGCCCTGTTTTATCATAATCAAAACCTCATGCACGACTTATTCAATGAAGTTGCTGTTATTATTATCTAAAATAGTTAAAGGAAGACTATAACTACTATTGGTAGCATTCCTTTATTTAGACACTAGACTTGTCATGGTAAGCATCATTCATAGTTCCTGATTTATTATATGTCTGTTAGGCTGCGGATATGGTGACCTGTCATCTGTCTGATTATCAGAGTCATATGCTAACCACCAAACTCTACTTGGAAGAACGACTGAAGGTCAGTTTTGGTAGATGTCAACAAATGTTGCATTTTTTTAATGAAAACTACCATCACTATGCTTTTCTTTTCAGGCCATCTTCAAAGACAAAATCCACTTCAACAGCCACTTCCCGGGCTCTGATGTCCTTCCAAACACATGTAACGTGTCCATCCTGGGCCCAACACTACAAGGTGATGTCATCACTTATCTGTCTCCGTCTTATGTCTGCTTTGCCTGACAGTTCACAACAGTGTCCTTTAACCCTACACCCATGTTAGTGAGAGGGAGGTCATGACCTGTGCGGGCTGTAAAGCACAGAGGCTTTAAATGATTCATCTCTCTGTTCAGGCTGGAGGGTGCTGTCCAGCTGCAGGAGGCTGCTGGCCAGCGTTGGGGCCGCCTGCCACTCAGACAGTGGAAACAGGTAAAAGAGTATGGGGGTTATTCCCTATCTTTATTCAAGAGCGTGGTCTTTAAATTTGAGAGCATAATTTATTGATTTCACGTTCAGATTATATATTTATTTCCCTCAAACCCTGTCCTCGCACTCAAATAGTGCCTGCTTGCGCTTAGATTTGCTCTGCTTCTGCTCAAACTGTACGCTTGCACTCAGATATACTGCTGCTTGCACAGATTTCCCGTGTTCCAGCTTAAAACCTTCTCCTCGCACCAGGGGCGGACTGGGACTAAAAATCAGCCCGGGACTCTCGACCGGCCCACTCGCACTCAGGCTGTTTCGCTCGTCAAATGTCTGCTCTCAGATTTCTGCTGTGCGCTAGGATTTTTTGGGCAACAACCCTGTCAACATCCCTCAACAAATAGGAGGCCTGGTGTCCTTGCGGGTGCGTTCGCTTTACTTATTAGAGCGTCCCGTAAGGGTGGTTACTCTTTGGTTTATAAACTCCCGCCCTCCACAGCTTTATTACATATACTTCACTTGTTTCATTTACAACTTTTGGGGGAAAAAAGCACAGCTGATATATATATATACCAGCACCTTACTATAACGGACCGTCTCCACAGCAGCGTTAAAAAAATCTTGGAGGTGGGCGTATCTGAGGCTTGGGGATTTTTTTGCGATCAACCAATCACATGAATCTCCCGCCCGCGACATACGAAGCCAAAAAGCCCGAAGTAAACTGGATATAAACTCCCCAAAACAGACGAAAACATACCACTGTCTCTGCCACCTCCCTCCATGCCTGGCTCCTCCGGTTTATATCCTGGTAGGTCTGGTCATAAAGCACCGGGTGATTGATTCCCTACCGCTAATTTCTCCTCCATTTTTTGGAATATGAGGAAATGACCTGCGGTATGTCTCTCCCAGCATACACGCCGTTTGATTGGCTAGAGCTTGAACTGCCAGATTTGCGTACACGGGATTTGATTGGCTGCCGCTTCCACCTCAGCTTCAAAAGTTGAACATTGTTCAACTTTGAATCTTGAAAATCCTGAGAATCTCCGCTCGCCTGCCCACAATGCATTTCGGCGAAAAGTGAGGGAAAGTGACGTCACCCCATTCAAAGTGAATGGGCAGAAGCGTTTCAAGATTTTTTTAACGCTGCTGTGGAGACGGCCCGTAATAGCTACGTTAATAGTAGCCGTAGCGGACCCGGCGCCACGAGGGGGCAAAAGGGGGCATTGCCCCCTCAGTTGTATTCTTTGCCCCCTCACTTTGAGCATCCATCAAAAAGTACAATAAATGTCACAATTATTAAATAACTTTAAATAATTATTTCCCCCAACACACTATGTTTAGATCAGATATGTGGGCAGGCAGTCAAGCAACGTGTAAAAAAGCCTCAACCCCAAGTGAGCTTGTAGTCTTAATTAATGTTAGCGTGTGTGCTTAGCTGTAAACACAGTCGGATGGGTGACCAAAACGTCCCCGTTTTCGGTGGCCGGTACCCGGTTGAAACTCCCGAAAATGCTGCCGTTTTTGAATGTGCGTTAAAAAAAGGTGCAAGGTGAAATAACATGTTACATGTGATGTCAGTAAAAACCATAGACTGTATATATAAAGGTAAAAACAGAGTAACAGTGTTGTGCCTGTTTGTAGCGTTAGCGTATTTCTTCTTCTACTACTTCTTCTTCTACCTCTTCTACTTCTAATTCAATGTACCTGCCCGCGAAATATTGGACAAAAGAAACTCGGCTAGTAGTGTCAACTAAATCCAGAGTATTACAACAAAAGTGCTTTAAACGAGGTAAGTTACGAATGTATGTTCTCATAAAAGCGAGCCCTTTTGCTATAATAATAATGTGTTATGCATTATATAAACCTTATCGGTACAATGAGCGACATCTAGTGACGGATTTTGGAACATTGATTTGATTTTTCTCATGGCAGTTAACGCAGCGTCCACACGGCAGCGTGCGTTGAAGCTTGCCGGTGGGCTTGTCTGAAACTCGACCAACAACCAATCACATGAATCTCCCGCCCCGGACACACAAGCACGCGGTTTGATTGGCTAGAGCTTGTACTGGCATATGATTTGATTGGCTGACGCTTCCGTCGAAGCTTCAAAAGTTGAACATTGCTCAACTTTTGAAGCGAGCAACGCGAGCAAAGCGAAGCGAAGGAACCACAATGCAGTTCGGCAAAGCGTGACGCCACCCCATTCAAAGTAAGTAAGTACATTTGTATAGGAATACGAGTTAAGGGATAGAGGAGAAAAGGTTATGGTATAATTACAGAGCAAATTCAAATCAATGTTAGTCTGTTAACCAAAGTGCAGCCATCTAATAATGTCTTTAATAATAGATATATTATTAAAGATCAGAGGAAAAGAACAGAATGAGAGGGGTACATCCGGAATACAAATAAAGAGATTGTAGAGCAGTGGGAAGGAAAAAAGCTTTGTGTGTCAATTAATTAAATTGCCAGTATTTTTCGTTTTTGTGAAAAAAAAATCCCCCACTCTGGTTTTTTAACAGCCCCCTCAGTCATTTCATCCTGGAGCCGGGCCTGAGCCGTAGCACACCCAACGCCAACTTGTGGCCCCACGCAAAGTTATATGATGAGGCCCTCTGTGTCGCGAGCGTCGGGGGGGGGATGCCGCGCAAACTGCTAGTGGAGCCTCGCAAACTGGCACGCTTCCAATGTAGGTGCGCCGCATTTGCGCTTCAGATGAAGCTCCCTTTGCAAAATGAAGCACCCTCCGCAAGCTGAGGCCTCCTCCGCGAGGTGAGGCCCCACGCAGTCTGCGTGATCGGCCTGTAGGGAGGGGCGGCCCTGAGCACACCAACAGGAGGCCGTGTGCTGGAGCAGAAAAACAGTCTGGAGGATCGCTGTCCAACATGGAGCAAAGTCAAGGACCCCAACGTTACTTCCTTCAAATTAATTTGGTAGTCATATTTGCGGCACATCTATGAATATAATTTTAATGGTAGGTTTATTTTAACAGTTAGAGTAAGAATATCAAAAAGAAAATCGAGAAATTGACATTACATTACATGTTACTTGTTAGACGCTTTTATCCAAAGCGACTTACATACTCAATACTGTGGGCAATCCCCACAGGAGCAATTTGGGGTGAAGTGTCTCAGGGACACAACGACATGCTGACTGCAGTGGGGTTTGAACCTGTGACCCCATGATCCGAACACCTACTGTACGGACAACCCACTACGCCACACGCCCCCCCCTTTATATAAAAGATAAACATTTATTTGCATTTAACTGTGAAATAAGTATTTGATCCCCGCAGAACATAAGTTAGGACTTGGTGGAGAAACCCTTGTTGGACACACAGAGGTCAGACCCTTCTTGTAGCTGGTCTCCAGGTCTGTGCACATCTCAGGAAGGATGTTGGTCCACTCCTCTCTGAAGACCCTCTCCAAACCCTTCAGGTTTTGAGGCTGATGCTTGGCCTCTGGAAGCTTCAGCTGCCTCCACAGATGTTCTATGGGATTAAGGTCCGGAGACTGGCTAGGCCCCTCCCTCACCTAAATGTGCTTCTTCTTTAGCCACTCCTGTGTTGCCTTGGCCGTATGTTCAGGGTCATTGTCCTGCTGGAAGACCCCTCCATGACCCATGTTCAGTGTCCTGGCTGAGGGAAGGAGGCTATCGGCCAAGATTTTACGTTACATGGCCCCGTCCACCCTCTCCTCGATGCAGGGAAGTGGTCCTGTCCCCTTAGCAGAGAAACACCCCCAAAGCAGAATGTCTCCACCTCCATGCGGTGGCGATGGTGTTCTGGGGTTAACAAAAGCATCCAGAAGCTCCACTACATTCAGAACAGCGCTGCTAGGATCCTGATGAGGGTGCGTAAATATGATCACATCACCCCCATCCTTAAAGCACTACACTGGCTACCTGTGGAACTGAGGATCGAATTCAAGGTCTCCGTCCTCACCCACCAGTGTGTCCATGGAACTGCCCCTCCCTACCTCAAGGAACTCCTCAACCCCCATACCTCCTTGCGGACCACCCGCTACAGCAACTCCAACTTCCTCAAACCCCCCAGGACTAAGCTCCGTACTATGGGAGACCGGGCCTTCTGCTCGGCTGCCCCCAGTCTGTTGAATGCTCTCCCTGACCACATGAAAAAGGCCTCAAAACCCATCTTTTCATTAGAGCCTTTGCCTAGACCTTTTTACCCTTTTATTTTATTTTATTTGTATGGTTTGTTTTTTATGAATTCTACCGTGCTGTGTAATGTTTATTTATACTGTTCATGCTCACTGCTTGTAGCACTTCGGGATTTAAAATCAAATATGAAGTGCTTTATAAATGAAACCCATTATTATTATTATTATTATTATAGTCAGCATCTCTCTTCCTCCAAACACGGCGTGTCGAGTTGATGCCAAAGATCTCGATTTGTCTCATCTGACCTCATCACCTTCTCCCAAGCCTCCTCTGAATCATTCAGAGGTTCATTGTCAAACCTCAGACGGGCCTTTCATGTTCTTCTTGAGCAGGGGCTGCAGGATTTGATCCATTATGGTGTAGTGTGTTACCAATAGTTTTCTTGGTGACTGTGGTCCCAGCTGCCTTGAGATCATTAACAAGTTCCTCCTGTGTAGTTATTAGCTGATACTTCACCTTTCTCCTGATCATCAATACCCCACGGGGCCAGATCTTGTGTGGAGCCCCAGACCGAGGGCGATTGATGCTCATTTAGTCTTTCTTCTATTTCTGAATAATGGCACCAACAGTTGTGTCCTCCTCACCAAGCTGCTTTCTGATGGTCTTGTAGCCAGTCCCAGCCTTGTGCAGGTCGACAGTCTTGTCCCTGAGGTCCTTAGACAGCTCTTTAGTCTTGCCCATGGTGGAGAGGTTGGAATCTGATTGGTTGATTCTGTGGACCGGTGTCTTTTATACAGGTAAGGTTAAAGGAACAGGACTTATGTAACCGGTCTGTGGGAGCCAGAATCCTTGTTGGTTGCAAGGGGATCAAATACTTATTTCACACAATTAAATGCAAATCAATGTTTATCTTTTATATAATGTCAATTTCTGGATTTTCTTTGTCATATTCTTACTCTCACTGTTAAAATAAACCTACCATTAAAATTATAGACTGTTAATTTCTTTGTAAGTTCAGTTAAAGCCTTGTATTGTCATTGTACACAGAGTATAACTGTTAGGTAATGTGGAAAGGGTAGGACCCAACTGCAGGCTACAAAAGAGGTAACAGGTCTATAAACAAAAACGAGCTTTATTTAAAAATAAACAAAAAAAACATGGCATGAAAAAAACATAGGTAACACGAGGAAGATACAATACCAAAAACGATCGTGACCAACATGGAGGGAGACAGGAAAAACCAACAATGAACCGACCAGGCACACAGGGGAAGACAAGACTAAATACAGAGAGGGGTAATCACAAGACAAGACACAGCTGGGGTAAGGGAGGCAGAAACACAAGGGCAACAGGTGAACACAATCAGACACACCAGGGAAACTAACGACAGGAAGAAGGAACAGAGAAGACACAAGGAGGAAAACATTTCAAAACAAAAGGTGGAAAATGAAAACATAAATACAAAACCATAACAGAACCCCCCCTCAAGGGACGGATTCCAGACGTCCCAAGAAAACCCCAAAAAGTCCAAAACCTCTAGAAGGGTGGGCGGAGGGGGCCCGGAGGAGGGACGCACAACCAGGACCAAAAGGGTGGGTGGAGGGGGTCCGGAGGACGGGCCCGGAAGGGGACCCGGGCGGACAGCCCGGGGGCAAGGCAGAGTCCAAAAAGGGGCGAAGGCCACAGCGGGCGAACTCAGGGGCCCGGGCATGAGAGCGAAGGCAGCGGCCGGAAGAGTCAGGAGGCCGGGCCCGAGGGCGAAGACCACGGCTGGGGAACCCAAGGGGCCGGGCTCGAGGGCGAAGGCAGCGGCCGGAAGAGTCAGGGGGCCGGGCTCGAGGGCGAAGACCGCGGCTGGGGAACTCAGGAGGCCAGGCTCGAGGGCGAAGACTGCGGCACTCAGGGGGCCGGGCTCGAGGGCGAACAAGAAGGCGGCGACGGGACCCAGCATCGGCCGGACAGGAACCGGAGCCGACGGGACAGGCGCAGCCGGGACCCCGAACATGACATGGGCCGGTGCCAACGGGACCCCGGATGGAGCAAGGGCTGGTGTCGATTGGACCCCCAACGGAACAGGACACAGAGTTGGCAGGACCCCCGGTGGAACAGGTGTCGGCGCGACCTCCAACAGGACAGGACACAGAGTTGGCAGGACCCCCGGCGGGACAGGTGTCGGCGGGACCCCCAACAGAACAGAACATGGAGCTGGCAGGACCCCCGGCGGGACAGGTGTCGGCGGGACCCCCAACAGGACAGGATCTGGTGTTGGCAGGAAACCCGGCGGAGCAGTAGTCGGCGGGACCCCCAACGGGACAGGACATGGGGTTGGCAGGACCCACAGCGGAACAGGTGTCGGCAGGACCCCCAACGATACTGGACGTGGAGTTGGCAGGACCCTCAGCGGAACCCCCAACGGCACAGGACATAGGGTTGGCAAGACCCCCGGCAGAAGAGTAGTCGGCGGGACCCCCAATGGGACAGGACACGGAGTTGGCGAGACCCCCGGCAGGAGAGTAGTCGGCGGGACCTCCAACAGCACAGGACACAAGGTTGGCAGGACCCCCGGCAGAAGAGTAGTCGGCAGGACCCCCAACGGGACAGGACATAGGATTGGCAAGACCCCCGGCAGAAGAGTAGTCGGCGGGACCCCCAATGGGACAGGACATGGAGTTGGCAAGACCCCCGGCAGGAGAGTAGTCGGCGGGACCTCCAACAGCACAGGACATAGGGTTGGCAGGACCCCCGGCAGAAGAGTAGTCGGCGGGACCCCCAACGGGACAGGACATAGGATTGGCAAGACCCCCGGCAGAAGAGTAGTCGGCGGAACCTCCAACAGCACAGGACATAGGGTTGGCAGGACCCCCGGCAGAAGAGTAGTCGGCGGGACCTCCAACGGTACAGGAAATGGGGTAGGCGTCGGCCGGAGAGCCAACAGGAGACGAGGTGCTGGAGTCGGCCGGACCACCGACAGGACACGAGGGGCTGGAGTGGGCCGAACCACTGACAAAACATGGGGGGCTGGCGTCGGCCGGGGAGCCAGTACTGGAGCCGAAACTGAAGCCAGAACCATGGCTGCTGGGGCCAGAACTGGGGCTGAAACCATGGCTGCTGGGGCTGGAACAATGGCTGCTGGGGCCAGATCTGGAGCTGGAACCATGGCTGCTGGGGCCAGATCTGGAGCTGGAACCATGGCTGCTGGGGCCAGAACTGGGGCTGAAACCATGGCTGCTGGGGCTGGAACAATGGCTGCTGGGGCCAGATCTGGAGCTGGAACAATGGCTGCTGGGGCCAGATCTGGAGCTGGAACCATGGCTGCTGGGGCCAGATCTGGAGCTGGAACCATGGCTGCTGGGGCCAGAACTGGGGCTGGAACCATGGCTGCTGGGGCCAGAACTGGGGCTGCTGGGGCCAGATCTGGAGCTGGAACCATGGCTGCTGGGGCCAGAACTGGAGCTGGAACCACTGGAGCATGGGCTGGAATCTTGGTCTTGCGTCTCCTAGAGATTCTTTGGAGGATCTGTGGGCCTCCCAAGGCCTGGTCATACCCCAGGAAAGGGTTAGAGGCTTCGGACAAGTCCTCAGGACTACTTGTGAAAAGTTGTAGCCACTCAGGCAACATGCTCCTAAGCCAGGGCTGGCGAGCAACCTCCTGACGTGCCTCCTTCAACGCAGCCTCTCTACACGTCTAGAAGAGGCGCCATTCCAAGTATAACAAATGTACTCCAGAGAGTACCCAAGACATTCTGCCTGTAGAGCAAAACGATCCGAGTCTGCTGAGTCCAAAGCTGGTCGGTTCATTCTGTTAGGTAATGTGGAAAGGGTAGGACCCAACTGCAGACTACAAAAGAGGTAACAGGTCTATAAACAAAAACGAGCTTTATTTACAAAGCTGATGACAAAAAACATGGCATGAAAAAACATAGGTAACACGAGGAAGATACAATACCAAAAACGATCGTGGCCAACATGGAGGGAGACAGGAAAAACCAACAATGAACCGACAAGGCACACAGGGGAAGACAAGACTAAATACAGAGAGGGGTAATCACAAGACAAAACACAGCTGGGGTAAGGGAGGCAGAAACACAAGGGCAACAGGTGAACACAATCAGACAATCAGACACACCAGGGGAACTAACGACAGGAAGGCAAACACAGGAAGAAGGAACAGAGAAGACACAAGGAGGAAAACATTTCAAAACAAAAGGTGGAAAATGAAAACATAAATACAAAACCGTAACAATAACGAGATTCAGAGTGCAACTCTGTCCCGGTGTGCAAAAAATACAAACACATACAGAACACTAAAAAACACGGCAATAGGACAGACAACATAAACAATCATACGGGGCAATAAATAGTTACAAATATTGATATAAAAATAGTATATAAAGTGCATTAAAACTTACAAAATCTGCAGGGGATCAAATACTTATTTCCTCCACTGTATATATATATTCAAAATAAAGAATGAAGGTAGCCTCAATGAAAACCAAATAAGACACCTAAAAGAAAATGCAGGTGTAACTTTAAGGGTATACAGCTCCCTTTTTTTGTTGTATTCTAATTCGTAATCCCATTACATGTAATCTGTTACTCCCCAAGCCTAGTCATCACATACCTCTACCCTGCAATGTCTCTCCATCAGGCCTTCCCATATCCTCCTGAGCTGTGGCGTCCCCTCAGAGCGGGCAGCGAACGCCCTGAGGCTGAGCGTGGGGAGGGGGACCACCAAGGCAGATGTGGATGCAGTTGTGGAGGACCTGAGGGAGACTGTGCAGCTGCTGGAAGACATGCTCTGATTACCTTCTTCTGGGTCAAATAATAACATCGTGTGTGTGTTTTGTTCCACTACCTGATCATGTAAAATGGATGAAATATTTAATATAAATAATAAAGGGGAACCTGAGGGATGATGCTATAGAGAGATGACTGTTCTCAGCTTCCATCATGTCATGTGAGGAGCTAATCAGCTAATTAGAGTCAGGGCAACATGTATGAGTTTTATGAGAGAAATAAACAAATTCAATCAACTATAAAATATGATCTGTAGACAATCATTTATCAAATGTATAATTTGTTTAGCCATCCCCATTGAGATGATTATTTATAATAGTAGTACAAAATAACAGTGGTTGTAATGCACCATGCCTCTTACTTCTCCCATTACTTAAGTTTCCGTGCCGCCTCAGCTCCCCCATCTCCAGTGAAGCGTTGGTGCGTGTGCCAGCATATGGTCACTGCCACACAAAGGACAGTGGGAGGCTGCGAGTTACGCGCCTCCACCGTCTTTCATTACCTTTCTATCTTACTCGTACTGACCCCCCCTTCCTCTCCCCTACAGCCATGCTGGCCAGCTGGCTGCCAGCTCAGGTGTCACTTTCCTGGCTCAGAAAAGAGGCAATGAGTGCCTGAGTTGTTGTTATTGAATGAGCATGAGTGAGTTAGAGATGATAACCTGGTGGGAGCCAGAGAGCTGTAGGGAGCTGCTTCTGTGGGCCATCAGTAGCTCAAAGCAGCCATGAGGATGGTGCTCCATCGGGCCTTCCAGGCTGCTCGAGGGGGGGATGTCGCACTCCTGAGGGAGCTGGCGTCTTCCGGTCACCTCTCACCTACCATTACTGATGTTCAAGGTGCTTGCCCGGTGCACCATGCGGCGAGGTGTGGACGCCTGGAGTGCCTGCAGTTCCTGGTGAGC
Source organism: Trematomus bernacchii (assembly GCF_902827165.1). NCBI lineage: Eukaryota > Metazoa > Chordata > Actinopteri > Perciformes > Nototheniidae > Trematomus > Trematomus bernacchii. The sequence continues at coordinate 564,957 of NW_022987709.1, forward strand.
GAGCTGGGGCTGGCAGCGGACGCCCGGGCCTCCAACAGGGCCACCCCTGCCCACGATGCAGCCGCAACAGGGCACGTCCGGGAGCTGCAGTGGCTGCTAGACCTGGGGGGCTGCAACATTGAGGTAGGTGTATCCACTCTGTACAATCTCCACAGAGAAAGAGAGAGAGAACATATCCCGAGAGCTTAAATGCCTTCGAAATGTGCCACATATTCAGCTTCTCTGGTCATTTCTACTGACTGTGAGTCTAAATTCAGGCGGTGGCTTTAGATGGTCATCTAACTGCTCCCAGTATGAGGTTACATCACTGCAGTTGTAAAGAGTACTGTACACTACCTTTTAACCTCCATTACATCATTTGGTGATGACTAACTGGGTATCCATTAATATGAAGTTGAACATGTAATTATGTCCAGATGCTCCCACTGAATGTAGCTATTAAGTAAGGCTCTAGAAATGATGAAATCCATTATGATTGAATTTGCAGCTTAAATTAAAGAACACATATTCAATTTGTTGTTATTATTTAAATGTTTAACACCATGATATACAGCCCTTTATATTAAAATAATATATAACAAAAAATAAATGTGCTTTGCTCAAAACATGACAATAAATTAAAGTGAAGTGGAAAAATATCCTATATGATTAATATTGCAGTTGTGATGTCATTCACAGTAACTTAAAAAAAACTAAAAACAAGAATGCATCATGATCTATACCAAAGATACTTTATTTATGGCAATAGAATCAAAAAATGTTAAGTACTTAAACAAGTTCAACTAGCTTAGAAACTGCATTGTCCACAGAAATTACTCTTCACCTGATCATTTCTTGAATCTAAATGCTAGAATAATAAATAAAAGGTTCTCCATATTTTCACAAATAAATGTTTATCAAATACCACCAAATGTCTTAATTGGTGGACCTTAGGAGAATCCCTACTGTTGCTTTGAAAAACATATTTCATAGGAAACTCCTTTGACCTGTCTTGATGATCAAGAGTGTTTATTAGAAAAAGCCTTTACAATAGAGGTGTTCTCTCTCAGCCTTGATCTAATAACCCATCTGTGTGTTGTTCCCAGGATCGGGATGCAGCCGGGGCCACGGTGCTCCACCTGGCGGCGCGGTTCGGTTGTGTGGAGGTCATTCAGTGGCTGCTTTCTGTTGGAGGGGCAGCGGAGATGAAGACACACTGTGGAGCTGTACCTGCTCACTATGCTGCAGCCAATGGGGACCTCACCTGTTTAAAGCTGCTTGTTCAACACGCACCGCGGTGGGTTCACAAGCTTTGCTAATTGTTCTTCTTATTCACTTCTTTTGAAACCAATAAGGCTGAGAACACTACTGAATATTGCAGTGCCAACATTCCACCAGATATGGGTTTTATTAAAAAATAATAATAATTGAACAGAGGCAAACAACAAACTCTGGAGAGTCCAAAAAACTATAAAACCAGCATCCTGACCACAAGCTGCCTACTGTCCTAATACTAGAGACCGGTGACTGACATTTGACTTTATTAGCCTCACAAGCTGAGCCATTTGCTCAGGTAACCATATGGTGAGCTGAAGGGAACCCTTTCAAAGACAAATCCTAATTCATCTTTCACCATGAGTGCATCGACTGTAATAGAATGTTTTTTTTTTTACTGTATAACAGTTTCAACCTTCCTTCCACAACTACAAAGTAGCCAGTCCCTCACTGAGTGGTTCCCACCATTTTGTACTTGTAGTTTTCATTGGTCTTAGATGATATACCCCTTGGAATGTCAGATTCGAGCTTTACATGTATATCACCGTATATGTTCATTTAAGATAGCTATCTACTGTATATCAAGATTTGTTTTATGTGTCTATTTCAAACTTTTCATCATTACTGTGTGCTAGCTTTATTTTTAACAATTTATTGAATAATTGTTGTTATATTTTTAATTTCAACCATCTATGTTTAAAGAGATTTTTATAATTTTTTAAGTACTGTTAGCTAGTTTTTTCTATTTCAACCAATATTTCCAGTATTGTTAGCTAGCGTTATTTATTTAAACTGTATAATCATTATTTTTAGCAAACTTTCTTTATTGCAACCTTTCGATCATGTATCCAGTACTATTAGCAAGCTCTCTTTTATTTAGTTTTGTTAGCTAGCTTCATCTGTTTCATCTACTACTTTAAGCTAACTATTTCAACAGGTTACCAAGGTCTAATCAACTTGTTTTTAAACTAACTTTACTTTTTAGTTAAAGGTAGGGTAGGTAAGAATGGTGAAACCAGCTTGAGTGCGCTAGAATTTGAAAGTACGCAGCCGAAAAAAATATTTTTTTTATATAAATGGATCAGGACAACAAGTGAGCAAATGTTTTTTCACAGAAAAACACAGAGGGGACTCATGTTTATGTACAAAAGACATAGAAAAAGTGGATTTTGCATAATAGGTGACCTTTAACCTCTTAAGCCCTGAGCCTGTTTTTCAGGTCTCAGGCTCGAAAATGACATTCCCAGAACAAATGACCATATCTTCCCTTCTAAAAGGGTTAAATTAATAATCTTTATTCTCAAAGTAATGATAAACCTGTGAGTTGGATGTAGAAAAGTCAGAATCAATATAGATGTTTTTTATTTTAAAGAAAATTCAGATTTTACATAGTAAAAAACTGTAAATTATAGTGTCCATCCAAAAATTCTTTTTTACTTATAGTGAAAACTACCCTTGGATGATGGGTTAGTAGACTAAAAGCTTTAGGAATCCAAAGTACAACATATAATAAGTACCCTGTATCAAGATTGATGCAAAACAAGTGAAATCTGACCTTTTTAGAGAGATTTAGCCAAAAACCCCCACTTCTGGGGTCATTTGGGTGGATTTGACCTATCTCTGGCCCCCCTTGCTCGATTTTGATGAATGAAATCTCTTTATAACCGCTAGAGCCAATGGAATCGAGGGAAAGTTATATACACACCAAAACGTTAACAAATAAGGAGTGAGAGTGACGCGTTACCAAAACCGGAAGCTGCATACACTCTGGTGGCTACCATTAGCAGCTAACTTTTCCGCTCCGATTTTTACATAAAAAATGGAATTATGGACTATAAATAATTTTTTCAAAGGCACAGGTACATCATTAACCTATGGATCAACAATTGTAGCATTTTTTTTTCGTTTTAATGCCATTGAACACGTCTTTTGACCTAATTGACAGCTACGGTGAGACGATCTGCCGTAAATGCTCCGTAAAGGTACGTGTTGTGATGTCTGTGTTTGCTTCCCCTGTCGCAAGTTCGGATGGCTCAGTGATGATACTATACCTAAATAATCAGTGGAGTCTCAGCTTTAATCGGCTATATTGTATGTGCAGCTACGATAAATAATAAGGGTATCTTTATCTTGAATTGTGTGCCGCAGTGCATTAGAATTTTTTCGCTCAGGGGTCATTTAGACGCTTCTTGTGAGACTTGTGTTTTGTTTTGGTAAAAATGGTTCATATCTTCAGTTAGCTGAGATTCTTCCCGTTAATCTGGTGCTACACATTAATAGTTTCATAAATGTTGAGAAGCCCTGAGACATTATCTCGAGAAAAAAAACGGTGGGAGGGGTCCAATGGGGGGACCGCCGTGCTTAAGAGGTTAAGTAACTTTTTCATGGAGATTGAATACTTTTCAATATATTTTAGCTACAGTTTCAACCTTTAGGCTAGATCACTTTCTAGTTTTCTAGTAGCTCAATTGCAGCCTGTGGTGTAGGGTGGATGGGAGGACGTTTATGTAATGTGCATTCAGCCTGGCTACATTTACAGTTACAGGTATGCTAGCAGCTATTAATGGTAGCTTACTTGTTATCTTAAATGTAGCCTTCTGAAGTTCAGCATAGCACCACTTTGTTAGGCTTTTTATTCTCTTACACAGAAATATTTGGATGGGTATATTGAAATCAAATCGGTTTCAAAATAATGAAAACCCAAATTTAAATCAGTTACCATTTTCCACATAGGCTACGGCAGAGATGGAGTACTCGAGTCCTGGACTCGGACTCCAGTTGGACTCAAGTGCCGATTTTCGGGACTCGTGACTCGACCTTTATATATACAGTCTATGGACTCGACTCGGACTCGCGCACTGATTGACGCGACTCGGACTCGTGAATTCTCGCCCACGATGACTTGGACTCGGACTCGTGAATTCTCGCGTACGATGACCTGGGTTGCGGTCGAATAGTCCAAAAATCAGCTCCTAAGTTCTAACCCTGTCGTCTATTCATTGACCTCTGAGTGAAACGTCACGGGGTTAAGGGATAGTGGATAGGAGAATTCAAAAGGACTTAGGAGAAGAGACTGCGATACTTTAGAGAATCCGACTGCACTTTCACTATCCGACGTGTTTATGATGCGCCAGCGGAGGTCATAAATGTGCGCCTGCTGCTGTGGGGAAACTATGGAAACTACAGTTTTCTATACAGCGGACTACAACATGGATGTTTAATAAGAACAAGGGACTACTGTAAACTCATCTAGAGACTCTGCACCGTGCTCTGATGCTGTTGTTTTATGCTTTATGAACGGGGACAACAGAGAAACATATTCTTCATGACCAAAGTTGGAATTGAAATAAAAAAGGAAAGTGAAACTTATGCTCGTCACCCTCTCCCTCCGGTCCACATTAATACAAATGATCCCAATACGTATGATTGTATGAAAAGATCTTAAAATCAATACAAATGTATTTATTATAAACGTTAGTCCTTAACATCTATCACTGTGTATATCACCATTCAAACATATTTTAAAAGTTGAACAAACCCCACACAGCTCAGTAAACACTGTGAAATGTTGACTTTATTTGATAATTTCAGTAAAAACTAACGTTCATATTTCTCTTTTTGATTATAATACTGATGAACGTTCAAAACAAAGCACTTTGGCAACTTACCACATACGTTTTAAAATGCTTAATAAGCACCGTAACTTTCATGATATCATTTCTCGTTCATAATCGGTTGTTTCCGTGAACGGCCGACTGTTGTGTGACGGCAAATGCCGCGGCCGCAAGGCATTGTGGGGCAGCAATTTCTCCTCTCCTTTCGGTTAGGGAGGTCCAGTGGTTCCTAAGCTAAAGGAGGTTATAAAGGAAGTTTGAAACCTCCTTTCCTTTCATTTAGAGAATTCGAACGGCACTTATCATGGCTGCCACTGACGGACTTCCGGGTCATTTCACTCCGTTAGGAAGGTTCCTAAGCTAAATGGACTATTCGACCGCAACCTTGGACTCGGACTCGTGAATTTTTCCCCCCACGATGACTCGGACTCGACTTGTACATTGACGCTCCGACTTGGACTCGGACTCGAGCAAGTTTTCTCTGGAGTCTGATGTCCTCTATCCTGGCGTGTGCACCTGCGAGGCGAGTTCACGTACTGGGCCCCGCTATTCCAGTCTAGAGATGTCTAGACTCTAGCACGATGCGGGGTGTGTCTCTAGACTCTAGAGACACACCCCGCATCGTGCTGTATGCTTTCACACATTCTGCTTCCACATTGGAAAAGAGCAGCGCAAAATGCTCGTTATGTGGAAACAATATTGAAGAGAAGGCTCCGTAACACATTACTCAGGATGGAGTTCAGGCATATAGGCTGTCTTGAACACTAGAGATGGGCGAGTCCTGATTCATCCGGATCATTAACCCGGATCCTAGAAATGAGCTGGTCGTGACGAGTCTCCCCTCTCCATTAACCCGAGTCCTTGAGTCCCACACTTGGTGTGACGTACAAATTAAAACTATAAATTGCGTCACTCGCTACTCTCTTTATAACATGTAAAATCACATTACAACGTACCCCAGTCCATCTGCCTACCCTTTAGCAAGTATACAGGATAGCTGCCAGAAGTGATCGTTTGGCTCAGGGGAGGGGACGCGGATCAGTGAAACTTCCTGCAGACTTGTGGGGACTCAGAGGAGCCGACGGCTCCTAACCGTAATAGCATAGCAGATCCAGCGATCCATACTCGTCATGTGCACGAGCATAGCCCCTCCTCCAGCACCCGGCTCCCGCGCTATATTATGCACGAGTCAACAGCAGACTCGCAGATTCGCAGATTCGCAAATCCTGACTCGCTGTGCAAAACACAGCAGACTCGTGCGGACTCAGAGCCGTAACCATATAGCAGCAGATCCAGAGATCCAGCAGACTCGTCGTCATGCACGAGTCAACAGCAGACTCAGATTCGCAAATCCTGACTCACTGTGCAACACACAGCAGAGCAGACTCGTGCGGACTCGGAGCCGTATATAGCAGCAGATCCAGAGATCCAGCAGACTCGTCCTCATGCACGAGTCAACAGCAGACTCAGATTTGCCAAATCGCAAAATAACCCTTTTTTTTGTGATCAACATTTTTTATTAAAGCAAAATACACTGTGTAGCGGAGGTTAATATAACGTCAGTTCAATAGATAGATAGATAGATAGATAGTACTTTATTGATCCCAAATTGGGAAATTGTTACAGCAGCATAAAAGGCATTTTACAATAAAACAAAACTACAAAATATACAAGAATAGAAAGAAAAAGAAAATATAAAATATACATGTCGAAATAGAAAATATACATGCAGATATTATATATATATATATACAAATATATATATATATTCAAAATATATGGAATAATAATATGCTCGTGAAATGCAACAACTTTTCGGTTTCACCGATAGGATTTCTACGGTCTTGGTGATGCTGACTCATATGACTCAAATGACTCGTATGATCCGGATCTCTTCAATGACTGACTCAGAAGACCCTGAGTCCGTAAAAGGATCCGGATTTTCCATCTCTATTGAACACTATCATCAGAGTAACGTGATCTAATCAATAAATAAAGATTCAGCCGATAACACGAAAGCACATGGCTACTTAACATGCAGAATGACGTCATTTTGCATGCTAAGTAGCCATGTGCTTTCTGGGGCTTAATCTTTATCGGTAAACCGATGTAACCGGTAAAAGTTCCTTCAAAATAATAGTCCCGATCTTATTACTATCAAAATAAAAGTGCAAAACGAAAACGTTACCATTGGAAAATATTGGCATACAAATATAATCACTTCTCTAAAAGGTAACTCATTTTAAATATAGTTAGACATATTATAGGTCATTTACAATAATAATATTAATATTAGTAATAAGCTTTATATTTGTATAATACTATTACAAGAATTGTAGCCAAACTGGCTTCACAGCAGTTCAATAGACATGTTAGTATAACATGACAGGATAAAAGCAATGTAGAGGAGCAGCTACATTTCAACACATATATCCACGAACATTAATACATGAAGACTTGTGACTCTGACTTGACTTGGACTCTTCTTGGGTGACTCGGACTTGGACTCGGACTCCAACACAGGTAATGATGACTCGGACCCGACTCGGACACTCCTTGGGTGACTTGGACTTGGACTCGGACTCGAACACAGGTAATGATGACTCGGACTCGACTCGGACACTCCTTGGGTGACTCGGACTTGGACTCGGACTCGACTCGGACACTCCTTGGGTGACTCGGACTTGGACTCGGACTCGACTCGGACACTCCTTGGGTGACTCGGACTTGGACTCGGACTCGAAGAGTGGTGACTCGAGAGTGACTTGGACTCGTGAATTGGTGACTTGAATACAACACTGGGCTACGGTAACAGCAGAGCCACTCACTGGGGTACAAGTAGTGCACCATTTAACCTGATCAATGATTTACCAGATGAACTGAGGCATAGGACTAAAGGTCATGGTCAAACATCTGTTAATTTTAGAAAGCAGGATATAGTACAAATGTACTGGAACAGCTACTATTTATTCAACTGAACTTTTGAAGTTAGATACAACAACTCTTGCACACACCTGTTCTAACCAAAAGAAGGGAAACTTATTTAAGAAACACTCAGACTGTGTCTCAACTATAAACCATTATAACTAATCTGTTGCCTTTAGAAAATGGAGACACTCGACCATTTGATAGTAATATGATAGTTACAGCTTTGGGTGCCTTTGGTTTGACATCATAATTAGACAACATGACTTGTGGCATTAAGCTACACAGATTCGGAGCAGTGTAAACCCCCCCCCCCCCCCCCCCCCCACTAACACTGTTAGTCACATGCCAGCCTTGTTGTTGTAGAAGTAAAGTGTGTATGTCAATGTTAATGCAGCTCTGTGTGACTGACAAACCAGGTGGGTCGGGTTCACCTGTCATGGCTAAATAACTAATAACAAGTATCCGTACAGTTTATTTAACAACAGTAAAACTGTTCATATTATTCAAACTGTACATTGTTTATTTCAGTATTAAGTTTGTCCATCACTTCAGATCAAAAGATCCTCCATCATGTCCTAATGTGAACTCTATCTGTCACTATTATTAACCATTATAACAATTACAAAATACAAATGTTAAGCTTGGAGCAGAGGTCTGATAAACACTCCTTTATTTGTACTTGTTCTGAGATTTAAATACTCAGCATTTTGAAACATTTTGGGAAACATCATTTTTTTGTAATCCTTTTTTTATTCTTAAAGGCTTCTCTTTAAGATTCTGAATGTTATAGTATCTGTCTCGACTGAACAGAAACTGTTTTGATAATTGTTTACTGTAATTGTTAAAGTCATTTTAAACGCAAAAGTGTTCTCAACCCACATCTATAGACTTGGCCTGTTTTAATATCATATTACAGTGAATATTTGGGGTTTGAGACTGACAAAACCAGAAATCACAAACATCCCTTTGCAGTTTGAAAAACTTGGGTGGGCAATTTTCACTTTTTCCTTTTATTAGTTTATTATTTTAATTATTTTAATCTAGAAAATAATGGGCAGATTAGTGAGTTGCACACGTTTTTAACATAATAACATTATTCATACACATAATAAGATCAGCTTTTTTCAATCTGAGGGGAAATTCAGTTTCACTAGCCCGTTGTTGCTGTCTGTTGGTCTCCAGATGTGTGGACCAGCAGACGGTCCTTGGGGCCACCCCGCTCTATCTGGCCTGCCAGGAGGGCCAGCTGCAGGTTGCAGAGTTCCTGGTGAAGAACTGCGGGGCCGACGTCCACCTGAGGGCCCACGATGGCATGACCTGCCTGCATGCTGCTGCTCACATGGGCCACCAGGCTGTGGTGCTGTGGCTGGTCAGTGGAGAGAACTCGTGTTGCTGTGACGTATCAAAGTGTTGCTCACTCGTGTTGATCCTTATCATTCTCTCCACAGGTGAGCTGCACTGCCGTCAGTCTGTCCGGCCAGGACCGGTACGGAGCCACTGCTCTGCACTTCGCTGCCAGCAGAGGGCACTGTTGCATCTTGGAGAGGCTGCTTCACATGGGTTCAAAGGTCATCAAGGATTACTGGGGAGGGACCCCACTTCATGATGCTGCAGAAAATGGAGAGCTGGAGGTTGGGAGCACATTTTTTATTTAGGTTTCCTTTTCTGTTGTTATAGTTATGTCTTATCTTGAATAAAGCAAATACAATTTCATAAAAGTATGTTCCATACATATATATATATGTCTTATATTCCTATTTTCAGAGTTGTAAACTCCTGTTGGCCAATCAAGCGAACCCCTCAGATCAGGATATTGATGGGTTTACAGCAGCAGACTTGGCGGAGTACAATGGACACCATGAATGTGCCAGACATCTCCGTGCCATGAAAAGAAATGTAAGCTCTCTCTCATCCACAGTGTATTTTATTTCACACCTTTTCCTGCTTTGTTCCTCTGTTAGCACTACCCACCTTGTTATTTTTGCATAAAATTCAAAGCTTGCTTCTGGTCAACAGCAACAATCTGGAAGGTCTTGGAACCCTGGTGAATAATTGTCTTACTTTGCGACATGAATTTCATGCATGTGGAACCTGACAGGCCTCCTCTGTTATCTGCCACTCAGCATTATTGCTTGGCTCTCAGTCCAAGAGGTCTAGAGAGTGGAGGATGATGGCTTTTGTGTTCTGATGGGCTTTACAGGCGACGGTGCCGTGAGTGCCGGAGGAGATACTTGGTTCTCAGTTTGCCCTGAGAGATAAGCTCTTTTGTTTTGTGTAGAAAGCACGACACTCCTTAGTGTGCTTGATGAATATTTTAGTGTGAACACATTGTTTGTGCTAGTGTGGCCTGTTCAAGTCAAAGGGTCAATGCCGTAAAAAGCTGTCCTGCATTTACTCAAATTAATGGTCAGTTTGTTGCGCCTTGTTCCATGCAGTTTGTCCTCTTTCAGACGAGTGGAAAGGGAACTTCCAAAATACACATGTAGATGTTTTTGTTAGTATTTTTGTTCTATTTGTGTCTGTAGATTTCTCCTAAATTCAAAAAAGTAAGCAATACAAAATGTCTCATTTGCATAATTAAACATGACATTTCAGAAAGCTTGAAATATAATAAATAATTATCTTAATGTTTGAGTAGTGCTTGCAAAATGTTTGAAATGTTACAATACATATATTTAAGGATAAGAAATGTGCACTTTCTAGTTTTATTTCTATATATATTCTGAAGTTTTTTTTACAGAGAGGTTTGTTCATAAATATTTTCATTTCAAACCTTTATTTAACCAGGTGAATCCCATTGAGATCATCGATCTCTTTTTCAAGGGAGACCTGCTGCAAGTAGGTTCCACATGAAGACATCAAAACATAAAACAACAGAACAACAAAAAGGACATCAAACAACATAGATACAGGGATTTACAATTGACATACCTAACGACATTTACAGGTTGACAATATTTCTGAACTATGGAGTATAAAATCCTCTCTGTTCAATCTTTGACTCTCATCTGCAAACAAAATCAAACAAGAATTTAGCGCCTGGTTTTGTGGTAAATTGTAAATGAAAAAATAAAGTGTAGTCATCATTCACCCATTCACACACCGCTGGGTTTGCCATCTTGCCCAAAGAAACAACATGTGTATTGCTGGGACTGAGATTGAACCGACAACTTTCAGTTTGAAATGTGACTTCATCACAGACAGCGACAGCCAGTCGACCGAGGGTCAGTGTCCTGCTCTTGAAATGTTTACACATCAGCAGATGTTGCATATCAGCAAATCCTTGTCTTGTTGTTATCAATCAACTGGGAAAACCATTGGTGATATTTATTAGATACATCTGTTAGCCCATTCACCTGCAGTGTCTCCCCTCAAGTAGGTACATAATAATTGGCGTTGCAGGAGGATACTGATACTGGTATTAGAGCTTTTGGAGTTGATTTTAAATACACATCATACAGTTCACTGAAGGAGCCCCTCTGTAAGCAGACCTGTTGACCCTTGAAGCCTCGCAGCTATCCACCTGTAGCTGTCCTCGGCTCTCCCCATCACACTTCACCTGCCGCCTGTAGCACACAGAGTGAAGAAAGCTGTGGACTGATAGAAGCCATTAATAATTCATCAGAGAAGAGCAGCACTTCAATAGGAGGATGATAGGGAGCCGGCGAGGCGTGGCTCCCCTTCACAAATAATCCTCTGTCAACAATGAGAGCTAATTAGCACAGGGGCCGCGGCAGTGTCCAATGCAGCCGGAGCCGGGGCCAGCTGAGGGCCTATCAGTTACCCCTCTCCCGCGGCTCAGGTGAAGGGCCCATGGGCCGAGCCCGTTATGAGATCCACAAGCTTGAGTTTCAGCGTTTTCACCATTCTGATGCCTGTAACTCGCAACTCTATCCCTCTATGGAGCGGAGTTCAGGATGTCATTGGCTTCAAACACACCTTTGATTGTGTGTCATGTTTTTTCCAGGGTGGTGCTATGATTGTCACCTCTGGATACTATGTGATGTTGGTGGAAGACAGAATGATGGATCAGGTTTTTTGGTGAAGTATGAATGGGAAACACAGACCCAGCGAAGTTTGGGGTGAACCAAGAGGTCATCTGACAAAGAACCTGTAATAGCTGGTAATAGATTGAATACTCATAATATCTGAAGAGCAGTCATGCTTGCTGTACCAAAGATGAGATGCTGTTTGATGACAGTTTGGTGGTGTTTCAGGTGCTGCGTAGATCCCAGGTTTCATCTGCTCTAAAGTCAGTCAGATAATCTCATTTCTGAGCAGCACTCTAATGGATTGGGACAGTGAGCAGGGGAGCTGTGTGTGTTTGGATCCCTCACAACCAGGTCAGACTCCTCACAACAGATCCTCATCTCGCATCAACAGCTGCAGGCCAATAAACAGTGTGTGCCGTGAAGTTTAATTCACACACATTTGTGGCTTTTGCTCTCCACTAACAGTTGTTGTTTGAGCATGATATTTTTAGAACAGAGGAAACGTATTGTCGTCTAATTCATCACTGTTTTTGTTCATGTCAAGATTTCCGATTTGTTTTGGCCATGAGAAACGAAACAATACTCTAAGCGGGCTTTTGATATGAATGATAAATTATGAAATATAGAATCGTCATTATCATTGCAGAGAATGTAATAAACTCATGTGTTTGTCAGAGATCTTCCAACATCTGGCTTCATCACAGTTGCATGTGTATAACAGATGGGGAGATATGGAACCAAGCAAAGAAATCTAGATCAATGCAGCCCATAATACTCTCTTCATATTTATCTTTCAAAGTATGAAAAATGCAAGTCTTAGTCCATTGATGACAACATTCGGACACATTCTAAAGTATCGTGCAATGTAAACAGTGAGAATATACTGTGTTTATCTGCCCCATTCAGTTCGGCTCTAAAATGTGATTTGTTCTTCCTTCATAAGAATTTCATAACAATTTGTTTTGATTTTATACGTTTATAACTAAATACGTTTTTCAGTAGTCCTGCTGACAAACAGACATACAAACATAGGCGGAGATAATTATCGTTAAAGTAATTTATAAGCTAAGATGCCAAAAATAGACACAATTAAACCAGGTTTCTTTATGATATAGAATATTGGTCTGGAAAAACAACTAATCACTTTTCACTGTTTTCTTACACTTTAAAGACCAAAAATGTATCAAGAAAACAAACAATAGATGAATTGTTAATGGCAATAACTGTTAGTCACTGCCCTACAGTAAATGGCTATCTTTAATTAGTTTTTCAAAATGTCCTCCAGCATGTATGATGTAAAGCATGGTTTTGGGTGAGGCAGATGTAATATTCGTCTGGAATTTGGTAAATTAGTGGATGATTTTGCTAATTAATTATGTGGCAGCAATTTCTCCAACACTGTGTCTGTTGTTGTCAACTTTTCCACTTTATCAGCCAAACCCATCTATCTAAGCTTATGGTGTCACATTGTGTTTCCACTGTCACAGTTTACTAATCATCTCCGTTGCATTTTACCCCCACCCTCACAAAAACCTCCTCCATTCAATTGTCTAAAGTGGAAAAAAAGCACCTGATAACATGTCTCATTTCCAGCTGCTTTGACAAGTTTTCCGCTGATACTTCTCCTCGTGCAACAACCATGGTCGGCCATTGGTTTGTCCGTGCATTAGTGTCATTACCGGCCATCCTATCCTGTCCTTTAATTATTAACAGCATTCTCCGATCAGAGTTTATTGTTTATTGCCTGGCGGCCCTTGGCCACTGGCAGAGATGTGGATGATGGTGTCAAACGAGTGGTTGGTGTTCTTAGGATAGTGTCACATCCTCAACACGGAGGGACCGCCCGAGTCCTCGCTGCACAGGTCTGAGTTTCAGCGCACAGTCTGACCGGAGTGCAGCGCGAGAACTGTTCAAGGTCAAGGTTAGTATGTTTCATGGTGGTTTATGGGCCATTTTCACTATAGTTGTACTCTCTATGCTGCTTTTGCTTATTTTGACTCCTTGTTGTTCTTTATTATGATATTTTTCTTAGATAACTTTTATCATAAGCAAGTGACTGGACAGGCTGAGTAATATGTTTTGTTAAATGAAAGGAAACGGTCTGTTAAAGAGGCCCTAGCTGACATGTTTTGGCAACGTTTGACCTTTTTTTCAGCTGTGGCCTCTTACGGTTAGGCATGACTAATACTCCAGGCTCATGGCCTTACTTTATGTTGTTGATTTCTTTTCCATTTTTGAATCCAGAACTTTCTCTTGCTATTTTTTGGGGATTCAGTAGCTGATAATGTTCCGTTATGAAGTAGAAAAGTATTGTCATTTGTCTTTTTAAGCCAGTCAATGCAGTAAAGCTGTAACATTTGGCAAAAACATTGTGTCAGCGCTTCAAGCATTACCTCCACACAGGAAACCTGAGAGCATTTTAGCATGTGAGTGGACATGTATTTACACTACAGTGTTCTTCTGTGTATAATGTACACCCGCTGTATACATTCCACAATACAATTTATCACCCACAACGTGAATATTTCATGTGGAAGCAGAATTACAAGACATGTTTTAAATACACATGAAATACTTAAACCCACAGGGAGCAGATTAGTGCTGCAGCCGGACACTGAGAGCACTGAGGAGCTGTTTCTTAACTCTTGGCTCCTAATCTGTGCTGATCGGGCTCTTTGATTCAGGGGGAGTGGGTTCAGGCCAAAACAGGGTTGGCTATCTATATCTGCGTGGCAATTGTGATGGGCTACTGATGAAAACCAAATGCTCTCCGGCCACTAATTAAACACACACACAGGCCGGTTCATCATAGCTTTTAGGACATTGAACTGTTACGAGAAGGGTCACAAAGGAATCAGTCCCCCCCCCCCCCTGTTTCCCAGCCCCCCTTGTTTATCTATTTACGGATTGCACAACTTCGGGGAAGTGAAATGCTCCTCCTGAGCAGTGTCCCAGCATATTTCGTGCCGTTGGAGATCAAAGTGGCGTGTGAGGAAATGGCAAGGACCACCTCACGGACAGCGAGCACAACAGCACGCAGCGCGGCTGCTTTGATGTTTTGGTTACTAATAATGTCCTTGGAGAGCTGAATCTGATACGCATGCTGCATGGAGTGCATTAAGACAGCGCAGGTTCATTAAAGGGGATCTAAATGTTTCCATACATCCTCCCTAGAGTGGTGTGAAATGCTGCCAATTATTCAGGGTTGCTTACTATCCCCCACTTTTTTCAAATGTATTTCATAGTGCTTGTCCTCATTTCAATCTGGACCTTTTACAAAGTAAGTGATTTGATTTAGTTTATTTTTTTTACAGTAAAGCATTCTTCTTTTATCAGCATCTCAAAATGTTTGATAGAACAAAGCCACTCTAACTTACTTTCATGCTTTAATATCATACAGAGTACTTGACTCCCTACACAAAATAAGATAAGATAAGATAAGATTTGAGATAAGGTCCCAATTTGGGAAATGTTTGTGTTGCAGCAGCATAAAAAGACATGGCATTGTACAATACAAATGAACAATAACAAGATATAAAGCAAGGTATTATATATACATAAGTATGTGACAGATGGAATATTAAATAGTAAACTGAATATATAAATGTAAAATGTACAGTGAAGAGAGAAGCTATGGAGCAGAGAGTTCTCTGCAGCCAGAGGTGATTTGTTGTACAGAGTTATGGCAGTGGGCAGGAATGTTTTCCTGTTTCGGTCCTTGTGACAGCAGAGCTGTGTCTGTGCAGGTGGAGAGGGGGGGTGGGGTTATCTGTCTGTCCAGCTGCAGGTGGAGAGGGGGGGTGGGGTTATCTGTCTGTCCAGCTGCAGGTGGAGAGGGGGTGTGGGGTTATCTGTCTGTGCAGGTGGAGAGGGGGGTGGGGTTATCTGTCTGTCCAGCTGCAGGTGGAGAGGGGGGGGTGGGGTTATCTGTCTGTCCAGCTGCAGGTGGAGAGGGGGGGTGGGGTTATCTGTCTGTCCAGCTGCAGGTGGAGAGGGGGGGGGGTTATCTGTCTGTCCAGCTGCAGGTGGAGAGGGGGGGGGGTTATCTGTCTGTCCAGCTGCAGGTGGAGAGGGGGGGTGGGGTTATCTGTCTGTCCAGCTGCAGGTGGAGAGGGGGGGTGGGGTTATCTGTCTGTCCAGCTGCAGGTGGAGAGGGGGGGTGGGGTTATCTGTCTGTCCAGCTGCAGGTGGAGAGGGGGTGTGGGGTTATCTGTCTGTGCAGGTGGAGAGGGGGGTGGGGTTATCTGTCTGTCCAGCTGCAGGTGGAGAGGGGGGGTGGGGTTATCTGTCTGTCCAGCTGCAGGTGGAGAGGGGGGGTGGGGTTATCTGTCTGTCCAGCTGCAGGTGGAGAGGGGGGGGGGGTTATCTGTCTGTCCAGCTGCAGGTGGAGAGGGGGGGGGGGTTATCTGTCTGTCCAGCTGCAGGTGGAGAGGGGGGGTGGGGTTATCTGTCTGTCCAGCTGCAGGTGGAGAGGGGGGGTGGGGTTATCTGTCTGTCCAGCTGCAGGTGGAGAGGGGGGGTGGGGTTATCTGTCTGTCCAGCTGCAGGTGGAGAGGGGGGGGGTTATCTGTCTGTCCAGCTGCAGGTGGAGAGAGGGGGGGGGGTTATCTGTCTGTCCAGCTGCAGGTGGAGAGGGGGGGG
The DNA here is from genome assembly GCF_902827165.1 of Trematomus bernacchii. Lineage (NCBI taxonomy): Eukaryota > Metazoa > Chordata > Actinopteri > Perciformes > Nototheniidae > Trematomus > Trematomus bernacchii. The sequence continues at coordinate 581,386 of NW_022987709.1, forward strand.
GTTATCTGTCTGTCCAGCTGCAGGTGGAGAGGGGGGGGGGGGGGGGTTATCTGTCTGTCCAGCTGCAGGTGGAGAGGGGGGGTGGGGTTATCTGTCTGTGCAGGTGGAGAGGAGGGGTGGGGTTATCTGTCTGTCCAGCTGCAGGTGGAGAGGGGGGGTGGGGTTATCTGTCTGTCCAGCTGCAGGTGGAGAGGGGGGGGTGGGGTTATCTGTCTGTCCAGCTGCAGGTGGAGAGGGGGGGTGGGGTTATCTGTCTGTCCAGCTGCAGGTGGAGAGGGGGGGTGGGGTTATCTGTCTGTCTGTGCAGGTGGAGAGGGGGGGTGGGGTTATATGTCTGTCCAGCTGCAGGTGGAGAGGGGGGGTGGGGTTATCTGTCTGTCCAGCTGCAGGTGGAGAGGACGGTGGGGTTATCTGACTGTCCAGCTGCAGGTGGAGAGGGGGGTGGGGTTATCTGTCTGTCCAGCTGCAGGTGGAGAGGGGGGGTGGGGTTATCTGACTGTCCAGCTGCAGGTGGAGAGGATGGGTGGGGTTATCCATGATGGACATCAGTGTCCTCCTCTCCACCAGCTTCAAAGGGGTCCAGCTTGATGCCGATGACAGAGCCAGCCTTCCTGATCAGTTTATTGATCCTGCTGGTGTCACCGGCTCTGATGCTGCCCCCCCCCCCCAGCATGCTGCCCCCCCCCCAGCAGACGCAGCAAAGAAGAGAGCACTGGCCACAACAGACTGGTAGAAGATCTCCAGCATCTTGTATGTCACATTGACCGGTGCAACACATTCCAAAGACATCTTTCTATAGGAATTATAGTGCAAATGATAACACTGACCCAATCTCCCACAAACTGTAGCTTCTTTATATATTAATGTATTTTTCTACAGACAGATTTAAATATATATTACTTTCCTTGATGATTTTACTTCAGCGAGAGTCTTGACAACAAATAAAAGGAAAAAACCTTCCTCAAGTATTTCCTTCTTTACAAAAGTGCAAAACTAGAAAACCAAAACCTAAACCTTTTTTAAATAGAAGCAAATAGGAAAAGCATTTGTGGTCTGGAAGAGTTTTGATGATAGTTTGGAGATCTATGTAGAGACAACCAGCTCCTGTTGTCTCTATTCTATTGTTGTTGAACAATGTGATTCTGACAGTATAACACAGGCTCTACCCTTCAACGAATCACTGGTACTGGAAACATCACAACAGTTAATACATATTGGACTCACGTCACTGTTGTCATGCCACAGTTGGATTTATCTCAAACTATTGTATGTAAGGTGAGCCGGGAGAATGTTACAGCACAGTTGGTGTGAAAAGACTAAATATAAATGAGTATTTGATTTTGGTGAAAGTACATACAACCCTAACCTCATGATTTGACCAAAACTCATATCAGTCCCGATCGGACCAACCTAATACGATGTATATTTTTATTTTATTGCATTCTATTTCAATGTAAATTACTGCTTTATTTGATTGCTATCTTACTATATTGTATCACAGTGTTCTTAATATAGTTAGCTATCTGTGTTCTTTTTTACATTTTTGTTTTTATTTGTATGTATGCACCACGACACCTAGTCAAATTCCTCGTACGTGTGAACCTACCTGATTCTGATGTGTGGATTGGTAGCTGGAGAGTTGCCCGTTCACCTCCTGGGCCCTGCAGAGGTGGCTTTGAGCAAGGCATTGAACCCCTAACTGCTCCCTGGCGCCGGACAAACTGGCAGCCTGGTCGCTCATCTCGCCTAACAGCAAAATGCATGTGTTTGTATTCAGTCCTACTGTGTATAGGTCGTGTCTGGTGCATATGTGTGTATTGTACTGTGTGTCACAACTGAACACCTGGATTTCTCCTTGGGGATACAATAAAGTTCATCTTTATCTTTTCTTGTACTGAGTGTGACTCTGTTATAATTGCAGACAGCCTGTGCAGAGCCCACCCAGGAGAGAGCTCCAGTGGAGGAGGAGGAGGAGGAGGAGGAGGAGGAGGAGGTGAAGGTGAAGCCGGCTGTGGTTCTGCAGTGCAGCAGGGAGGATTACTACGGCAGCCTGAGTGACCCGTGCAGGGACAGCTACAGCAATAACACACCAATGGATAGTTTGAAGGTAAACTCTCAGTTCACTTTTTCCTCATAATTCTTCACTATTTCCTGAACCCAAAGTGACCGTGTATCTTCTCATATTCACACCAGCAACCTCAGAGTGAGGAATCCCCGCAGGCCAGATACCCTCAGCCCCCCCCTGCACCCCCCTCACCTGCTTCATCCCCTCCTGCCAAGCCAGAGAAAAGCATTATCAACAGAATGGTGCAGGTTCAATTTGCAACATCTGGTGAGAACAAATGTTCTAAATGTGTTTACAAAAAACGTTTTGCCTAGTAAAAGAATATTAGCAAGTTATGTTGTCTTTCTTTTGTCTACAAATGTATTTTAATCAGAGCTTATTCAGGGTGTTTAGTCTGGTTAGTTAGCGTATACACAGGTGAACAAACGTATGAAATATTGTTAAGTCATAAACACAGGAGAAAACTAGATTCTAAGGCTTCTGTAATTAAATCATTCTTTCAACCAAGATTGGTCAAGTCAGCACTGGACAGGAAAAAGGATTATGATTATGATTTGCATTTCAGTTATTAAAGGTTTCAATGGGCCCAAGGTGGCTGGGAGTCAGAAGTCTGCCCCTGCTGATAAGACCATGTTGCCCCACGCAAACCTCCTAGCTGGAAGGAAGCTTCTTGGGGACATGAAATCCATTCAATCCTTAAAACAATCAGGAATATCAGGAACGTTCACTGGACAAGCAGTAAGTGCAGTAAGCTTTCTAATGTTGAACATCCTTCTTTTGTAAGTGCTTCCTTTCTTTAGCAGCTCATATGCTGCATCTTTCTCAGAACAAGATGGTGGTCCTGCCCACTGAGCAGGCCAACCTGTCCGACATCGACTACCTGGTGCCCACCCACGACGAGAGAGGCCGGCCCATCGCTGAGTGGAAGAGGCAGGTGATGGTGAGGCAGCTGCAGGCCAGGCTGCTGGATGAGGAGGACCAGAGGAGGAAGGTAAGGTCTCTCTGAATCAGGCTCACATTGTTAATGCAGGAACAGTTAGACATTTTTTCAGTGTAGTCCAAAGTTATGTGAAACATCGATATTAGGCTATTTTGTCTCAATTGTTGAGTGCCTATAGGGTGCAAGCTTTGTCTGAGGAAAGGTCCACAGTCTAAAACTTTAAAACCCCTCGTACAAATACTACATATCTTTTGTGATTATAGAAGCCGCACAGGTTCGTGGCCAGCCTAGACATGTTCTAGTTTGGTGTTATTCAGGAGTTATCACACAGCTTAGTTAAATACTCAATTCTGATTGGTCAATCTGGCTATTTTAGAAGTTTTTAATAATCATCAAACACATAACACAACCACTGCTAAGCAAAATAATGGCTGTTGCAAAGAGGATCAAAGTAAACACTAACAGGAGCACGGTGTGGGCTCTGGCATTGTTCAAGTGTTAGTGGAACAGATCTGTGAACTTGGACAGATACAGAAATCCTCGATCAGTGCTGCTGTTATTTGAAGTTCCAGCCGTTGGTACGTCGTGGAATGGAACATTTGTTTCTTAGTGGAAGCAATATGATAATTTTTGTATTTAGTATGTGGCCGGTAATAAGCGGGATAATGTGAAACAGTGATCAACATCGTTCTGTTTTCATTATCCCTGACTTATTTTATGTGGATAGATTTTGTGCAATTTGATTTTGTTTTGATAAAATCACCTAAAACAGTTAGTCAATAGGTCATCATTTGGGAGAATCAAATTGAAACTCTTTTATTCATTTTAAAATGAGTAAAATCTGTATAATTCTGCACAGCCCCTTCTAAACAAATGCTCATTGAGCCTGACCACAGTTAGCTGAATTTGTGATGCTATTCTAAATCTGCATTCCTGACCATTTGAAAAAAACCTTGGAAACTCCATCATCATTTACTTTTAATTGCACCTAACAAATCACTGAACACATAACATATTGCTGGTCAAGTTATATTCCTGAGGTTTGGATCGCAGTTTTACTGTTGCATTAGTCTTTTCCTCTCACGCTTAAGCCATGTGGAATATAAAAATGACATCCCGCATGTTTATTTGCTGCCTGCTGCCGGCCTCTTCTCTTGCAGGAAAATGGGAACAGATATGCCAAAGTCAGCTGGAGGTACTCCCAAGCCCACAACGCCATCCTGGGGCCCTCCGGTGAGCTGCTGACTGAGGATGACCTCATCTACTTGGAGCAGCAGATCGCCAACGTCTCCCTGCAGAGGAACTGTGAAGGCTACGAGATTGAGCTCGCTCGTCTAGCTGAGGAGCTCCGGCACATTCTGCCCGCCCCCATAGTGAACATCACAGTCAACACACAGTTCAGAAACTTCTCAAGTCAAGTTCCTCTACCAGTGTGGTGTGGCCGCATCTCGGGCATCGTGAAAAGCATGTCTCTGCTCATGACCAACCTGACAGACCAGCCCTACTGTAAGATGCCCAACACCGAGCTCATATCCGTCTTCTCTCAGACGCCAGACAGACAGAACTCCACCAGGGGCCGCAGGGAGAGGATAGAGAATGAAATCCATCAGTTTGGTGTGTCTGTGAGGACTCTGAAGTATAATTTTGAGACAGAGAACTCACCTTCAGATGAGCCAGAGGAGGCTGTTGTGTTGTGTTCCCCCACACAGCCTGAGGCCACAGAGTCAGACAATAATCCTAAAGTCCTGTGTCCGGCCCCAGAGACGGACCAGAACAGCGACTCCGGCATTGACTATGATGAAAATGTTGCAGATGTTCTAGAGACCACCAGCCTCAGAAAGGAGCGTATAGTGGTGCTGTTCTTAGGCCACTGGAAGAAGTCGGCCTACACCGTGACCCTGAAGAGTAAGGACGCAGCAGAGAGGAAGACGAGTGGAGGGAACCCAGGGACGGGCGACCAACCAGGGCTGAGTCGCAGGACCAGCGTGGAGAGCGCCCCGTCCAACATGATGAACAGCTCTCTGGGACACTTCTTCAAGCAGAGGAGCGCCGTCAACAAGATGCTGGGGAACTGGAGGAGCATGATCTCCAGTGTCCCGTCCAGACAAATACGCAGGTATTTCCGTACGATTGCCCCATACTACTACAGTATTTCTCACACTTGGTGGCATAATATGTTTGTCTCTTCAACTATGTCCACATACAACCCACAGCGCTATGGTTTGTTGGTTGGAGGTTTTATAGCCAGCAAATGTACTATTTTCTTCTCACAGCTCTCATCAACTCTTTTTCAACAGCAGACAGTAACTTTTGTACATACAAGCTGTAATTCACCATCCATATATGCTACATGCTAAGCAAAGAAAACGCACCTAAAATTATTATGTGGACACAAAAACACATTCAAATATAATTTATATTGTTGCATAATCTCTGTTAAATGTGTTAATAGGGAATTGTTTGCTTACTTGTTTGCCAAATCAACTTTGCAAGTTAATCAGTTTGTTTTTAGTTCTTACACTACCCCCCAGTGGCATAAAAGTCACTGGATTCAGCTCTACAATGAAAACCTGAGAATTTGTTTGCTTTAATCAAGACTTAAAGGTGGGGTAGGTAAGTTTGAGAAACCGGCTCGAGATACACTTTTTGTTATATTCCATGGAATGCTCTTAACATCCAGATAGCAATGAATATCTTAAGTGCTTTGACAAAAAATCCATTAAAAAATGTCATCAGTGGAAGCCGTAGTACTGTAAAAAGTACGACCAACCGGCCCGGCTAAAATAACTGGATGGCCTACCTGCCTGTCAGCCTGCCATCGGGGCACAAACTTATCTCGTGCCCTCATTGGTCATGTGCGCGTTCGTGTGTGTTGGAGGAGGGGCTCTATAAGGAAGTGGCAGATTTTCTCCGGCTGTGTATTTTCAAATTCTAGCGATCTCGAGCTGGTTTCTCCAAAATTACCTACCCCACCTTTAAATATATTCACTGAACAAAAAAAAAAGGTTTTTAGAAATTGTTCAAAATAACAATAAGTTGATTAATTCATTTGAAGACTGAAATAAATCAAAAAAACAAGTTTGAAATTTGGATGATCATTGAAGTTATTCAACAAAATATCTGGCGGTTCAGCGTACCATCTTTACTTTCAGCCGAGTGTCAACACAAACCGAATAACCATTGAGTGTTGTGTTCAGGCTCCACAGGCAGCAGGCTCTATACTCCCCCGAGCAGTTCCTCCCTCGTTTGGACGGTGTGCCGGTGGAGTACGACAACCTGACTCTGGACCTGTTCATGCTGGGATACTTCCACATCCTCGAGTTGGAGCTTCCTGTGGACGAACGCAAAATTAGACACCTGCTGTGTTTCGAGGTTTTCGACCACGTGGGGAGCTTTCCCTGGGAACTGGTCAGGGACTTCCATAAGGCTGTCATTCAGGACATCGAGGCTGGGAACCGCGAGTGGAAGGACGGCTTTGAGGACATGAAAGTGAAGTTTTTTGGAAACACCGCGAGTCAGCCTGAAAGCGCTGTAGAAGTGGTGAAACATATCCTCCCAGAGGTTAGACAGGTCCCTAAGGTCATTGTGCAGACACCTACGCCGGACGAGGGGATGCTGAACAGCGGAACTGACATTTCCAGTTTTAGCAATGAAGAAATCTGTAAATACATCGACCGCAGTTTTGCTTTTTGGAAAGAGAAAGAGGCAGAGATTTTTGATTTTGAGTAGTGTCATCTTTTTGATATTTTTCTATTGTTTGTAGTTACATTACATTAGGGCTGGGTATCAAACTTAAAACATATTGCTTGAATTTCATTTTGGTTGCTGTTGCAATAGTCAACTATCAAGTCTAGACAGTTAGTATAGAGTGCTTAGCCAGGTTCTTGCCAAGTTTACTCAGATCTTACCTGATTTTAGTTCTAATTTTGTAGATTTTATACTGTGTTTTATTGTGTTAAAACCATTCAACTCCAACCATAATGCATTTTAGAGGTTTGGACTTTGGTTGTTGAATTTATAAAATATTTGTTTGTTTATAAATTGTAATAAAGGATATCTGTTAGATATTTTGGAATTGCTAACAAATTGGTGATTAATTTCAAACCATACCCAGCCCTATTATAAAAGCCAGAGTAGAGTGTGTGTTCCTTAGAGTCAACATGAAACTTTGATCTGGCAGAGATGGCCCAGTTCATTATTACAAAAGTATCCTTACATTGACCTTGATCATTTATTATTAACTTACTGTAAAGACTTATTTCACTAACATTATGTCTTCTTTTCATTTCTTACCTTATTGACATGGATGGATTACTGAACGGGCCTACTTATGCCCCTTTTCCACCAAACCGGTTCCAGAGCCAGTTCCGGCCTAGAGCCTGCTTTAGCTCTGGTTCTTCCTGTTTCCACCGCAGCGGGCCGGCTCTAAGCACCGAAAACCGGTTCTCAGCTGCCCGGCAAGAACCAAGAACCAATACTTCACGCTTACGTTGGAGGCGGGGGGTAGAATTAACCTGATCAACAACAAAATGCCGCAAATTCTGTACAGCAACACACACAACTACGAACCAGGATGGATGCCATTAAATGTAAGCAGCATGGACCGCGGAAGAGACAAATGACCTCCTCGGGCTTTGGTCAACGCAAGAGGTGCAGAGGAAGTTGGACGGCACAACGCGGTCTAAAGCTATTCTCCAGCAGCTGCAGCGGGAGTTGGCCCCGCTGGATACCACCCACTCTGGAGCAAATAAGCAACAAGCTAAAAAAACTCAAGAAAGACTACCGGGATCATTGTTGTTGTTGTCGATATGAGGGATTTTCGCACCGTGTGGGTGTCATAAGAAGGCACGTAAACGTTTAGGTGTTGACGCAAACGATGACGCAATGACGCAGCTCCACTCGAGCTCTGAGCGGTCGAAACACAATGGTGCTACAGAGAAGAACCGGTTCAGCACCAGAAAAGCAAAAGAACGGTTCTTGAACCGGATCCGGTTTGGTGGAAAAGGGGCAATACAAAATGTCACTCAAAGAGACAAATACCAAGCAGGAAGACAAAGAAATACCCCAAAATAAACATAAAACAACTTAAAAGATAAAGATAAAACAGCAGCGGATAGACATAAGAGACTTACAACGATAAGTAAGGACAAAAGAGTCACAAAACAGCAACAAAAAGAGGCTTTCAAATCTTATGTCTGTGCCCAGGGGCCCAATGTCTCACACCCCACCCATGGATTTTTTGGTACAAAAGTTTTGTGACAAAAAACTGGCTCATGCCGATAATTGTTTTGCAGTTATTTTAACAATAAAACTGTGAAAAAGAGAAATAAATCTGATGATTGTGGAAGACCTTCAAGCCACTTTATGATATCAGGCTGACACCTGCCTCCTCTGTGTGTAAGCATGTCCCCCCGGCACTGAATCAAACCAGGACCAAGCTGGGCTGGAACACTGAGTCACAGAAAGCTGTTTACTATATCTGTCAGTCAATAGAGTGCTAAAATAGTTAACATGTACATTCAGATACTCGATGTTTTTCAATTTAACATAGCAAACTTTGCAATGAAATGACGATGATAATGACCGAGGACAAACAAAAACGAGGATCAGTCCAAATGAGGAGGGGACGCTGGTATCTCCCCTCAAAATGTAAATGATTGGCCCATTCTGACAGGCTGTGTCCCGCTCTTTGCTGGACCAGGTTAACCCATGCTACCACCAAAGACCATTTTTTTATTTACCATACAGTGACTACTGACATTTGAAATGGAAATAATCCCTTCTTGTATGTGGTGTTGTGAATGAGTTGTTGCATGATACATAAAGTAGCTGCTGGGGCTACGTCATGTGTCCTCTCTGCTGGGGGGAATGGTATGTGCCTGTAACAGCAGCTGCGGCCCCCATGCTTGTTGTTTGGAATCTGACTTTAGCACAGCCTCACTCTCAGTTCTAAAAATAACCGATAGACAGGCAGCCCGTCCCAATGACTTGGCTAATGTTTTTCGCCATGCTGCCCACTCCATGTTGATCCGACCAGCTAGCTACAAACAGCTTTTATTTACTGGAAAAGGATGAGCCATTATTTCCATTCTCTACTCCTGTGGTGAGTTTGTTGTTATTTCATTTTGACAGGAAATGTAATGTATTGTTGGCTTGAGATGTGATTAGAGTATAGTATTACAGTATTTCATACTTATCATGAGCCAAAGGTACTTAGTAGTCCTTACAACACAGCGACTCCACACCTAAGAAAACAAGGCACTATTTTACAAAAGGCCTTTTAGTTAGTTTTCCCTCAAATCAGAAAGGTCGTAGAGAAACAGATTTTAATTATAAACTTACGTTTGAACAATTTGTCTTCAATTCTATTTTTTCTATTTTTATCTGTCCCATTGTTTAATTATCAAAAGAAAAACACTTTTTTATCATACACCACTTTTAAAACTAATAACGCTTTGTTGTAGTTGCAGTTTATCTGTGTGAAGCAGTTACTCAATCTTATTGTCAGGTCTGCATAATTAAAAAAATATTTTGTAGATCATGGCTACGTTGTTGCTTAACATTTGTTCAAATGGATAGGTTTGTTTTCTGCATATTTATGTATTTTTCCTACACTTGCAGGTAAGCTCAGTCTTATATCGTCCCTGCTTTAAGCTGATTTGACCCACATTTTGAACTGCAGTTGACCATGGTGCGCAATGTGGATGACCTGGACTTCTGCCTGCCCTCCCATCCACAGAGCATTCTGGAGGGCTTGCGCTCCTTCTGCTCCGACCCCAAACTGGTGGATGTAACACTGAGCGCAGGAGGTCGGGACTTCCCCTGTCACCGTGGCGTGTTGGCGCTCTGCAGCACGTACTTCCACAGCATGTTCTCAGGGGACTTTGTGGAGAGCATAGCTGCGCGTGTCGAGCTTCATGATGTCGATCCTGATATACTCAGCTGCTTGCTGGACTTTGCATACACAGGCAAACTGACCATCAACCAGAGCAACGTGGAGGGTCTGATCTGCAACTCCAGCCAACTGCAGTTCCAGACGGTGAGAGGCGTGTGCAGCCGGTACCTTCAGCATCAGATTGATGCCACCAACTGTCTGGGAATCCTGGAGTTTGGAGATATCCATGGCTGCCCCGAGGTAATGGCCAAAGCGTGGGCCTTCCTCTTGGAGAACTTTGAAGCTGTGCAACAATGTGAGGAGTTTCTCCTGTTGGCGAAGGAGAGGTTGGTTGCCTGCCTGTCCGACGAAGGACTACAAATCCGGACAGAGTGCACCCGTGTGGAGGCCATTCTGAAATGGGCCAGGCACCACAAGGAGTCCCGGCTCTCCGACCTCCCTGAACTCCTCACTCTGTCCCGTCTCCCGCTGCTCAGCCTGGACTACCTGACAGACACCCTGCTGAAGGACAGTCTGGTGCAGGGCTCCCCAAGCTGCAGAGAGGCTGTGGAAAAAGTCCAAAGAGAGGTTAGTGAGTTCACACTTTCTCCCTTTTATCTGGTCATTCTGAGTAGATTTCCCATTAACAATTATGACTTTAACTTTTATAGAAAATGGATTTGGCACCAAAACACACAGACAGTCTCAGTTCTAAGAGTCCACAACCAAACCTGCAAGAGGTGCTGCTGGTGATGGGAGGTCGTTCTCTGGATGACTCGGATGATGAGGAGGACTCAGATGATGAGGACAGAGACCCGAGACTGCAAAGATTACTCCCCAGGAATTTTGCTTTCTACAACACAACGACAAGTACTTACATTTTTTGTTTTTGCATGTATAAAAAATGCTGAGTTTGTTCAAGTTCAGATTACATTTCACAACTATATTTGTGTTGTGAAATGTCTTTTGGAATCCTTGAAACAGTTTGGCAGATGCGTCATAGGTTGTTAAATGTAGTGTTGACAGAAAAACAGCTCTGCAGGAATTTGGTCTGAATGTGACAAAATTGGATCTTCTCAGTTTATCAAATCACGTTTTTATTGTGCATAGCTGGAAGAAGACATCCATGTACATGATTTTGGATGTAATTTTATGAAAAAGATTGTTGCATCTTACTTTTAGATTTCTGTTGTTATGTTGAATACTTGCAACCATAATAATGGCTGTACCAGAGAAGATCATTTCTTAACAGGTCTGTTCCTTTTTTTGTACCTTACTTTGAGGACATCTCTATGTGTCTTAACCCTATTTCCATGGTATACCTTTTCATTTGCATGCTGTATTTGTGAAACTTTTACCTTACTTGAATGATGCTCATAAATGAACTCACTTTTATTTTTATCTGCAGAACAGTGGCATGAGCTCCCTCATTTTCCTAATCCTAACAAGTGGGGTTACGCCATGGTCTCCTTAAACAATGATGTGTACGTCACAGGTAGGCACATGCAACATAGAATCTTAAGAAGTAAAAGGAGAAGTAATGATTCAAATTTTAGGCAGAACGCATCGTCAAACCTTTGACAAAGGGTTATTGTCTGTTTGACAGGGGGCTCGCGTGGTTCGAATACCAACACCTGGTCGACCACAGAGACCTGGAAGTTCATCACAAAAGAGGGGAGGTGGGTTACTGTGGCTCCCATGCTCCGGCCTCGGACTAACCACACTTCTGCAACACTCAACGGGGAGATTTACGTCATTGGAGGTAGGAAAATAAATTCAGATCTGCATGTAACCCTGCAATACAATGGAAAACATTGATTAACTCAAGTATCATATATGCCTTCAATGGCTTAGCTGTGCGATAACCGTTTGTATGAATTTTACTTTTAAATATGGACAGGTTCTAGAAGACAGCAGCATTTTAGATGTGTGTTTGGGTGTTTAAAGCATGATTTACCTTCTTTACTCATTCTACTTTCATTCCCCTCCTTCAGGTACAACTTCAAATAGGGTTGAGGTTGAGCATTACGACCCTTACAACGACACCTGGGCATTGACCTGCCCCGCCCTGAAATATGTGACTAACTTCACTGCCACGGCGTGTCATGGGAAGCTCTACGTGATTGGCTCCTGTGCTATGAAATATAACGCTTTGGCCATGCAGTGTTACAACCCTGTTATAGGTAAGGATGATCAAACAGATTTTCACCAAAGTCTTTATTTGTAAGACATTTGCAACAATAAATAACAACAATTTTAAAAATGCATTCGCAATATTTCAGTCATTTAAGCAATCCTGTTGGTGTAGCTCCATTTCCAATCGTTTCAGATAGCATTTTAACTGGCTAATTATAGTGTTTTAACTATATATTTATGCTTCATAATACATTTCTATCAGTGAAATACATTGATAAATATTGTACAAATGTGTTAGTATTTCTGTCAACATCTCTTTTAAATATTTTGTTAAATAATTATTGATCAAGCATTAATGAATAAGCAGTTATAATTGTTTTTACAGCTACAGGGGTGACATGTAGCCATAGAACCCCCCCCCCCCCCCCCCCCCCCCCGTCAATAGACAACTAATGCATCCATTTGATTTTTAAATATAGCTCAAGATAACCGTAACAAATAAACCACAGGTTTATGATATTTGTTAATGTAAATAAAATTGCCATAGGTAAGTGAGTGGATGAGTTTTCTCTGTAGTGTTATTTTTGCCATGTCTTAGTGCTATTGAAGACATGTAAAAGATAAAAATAAATATGAGGTGTGTATTTATTGGCGTATTATATGACATATAACATTACATACATTTGTTTTAACTACATTTGTTAAGCTTGTGTAAACCACCAAACTTATTTCAGGCTTCTAAACAAGCACAATTTCATGAAAACCTTGATTTAAAGAGGGAACCAGCACCCTATGCAGTTACATAACTGTCATTACTTATTGTGTTTACTCATTGTAAAGCAATTGACTGAAACATGTTGTTTTTTGTTTGTTTTATTCAGATAGCTGGACCAGCATATGTTCGCCCTTCATCCCTAAGTATTTGTCCTCTCCTCGTTCTGTCTGTATGGATGGAACTATTTATCTGGTTGCTGACAACACTAAGAAAGTCTACTCTTATGATCCAGAGGCGAACATGTGGCAGAAGGTGGGCTCCGATATCAGCTGACAAAGTAATACAATGCATCATTCACTGCTATTTGAACAGGATAAAGGAAAATAATCCGTTTTTATTCTCCTGTGATTTTAGATCCAGCTTCTCCACATGCTCCATGAAAATGGCGGCCTGGTGACACTGGATGGGAGGCTTTTTGTTACTGGAGGCCATTGGAAAGGGATGGAGGGGGACTATGGGGTGGAAGTTGAGGTTTACAACCGAACAACCGACACCTGGGAGGTGGAGAGCTACCTCCCGAGACTTTGGTTCTACAGTGGAGTCTGCACCACCTTCCTTGATCCATCCCAGTGGACTGAGCTTTTCAGCATAGACTCAACATAATGGCCTCCTCTCCTGATGGGACAAAAACACCAGGTTGAGGAGTTCACAGAGACACAGACCTGTTCCAATCATATCTATGTGACGATGCAAATGGAATGTTTATCCCAGGATGTCATTGTGCCAATAGGTGCTACATGATCCTCAGGTATTCTGGGTTGTTTTTATGGCCTTGCTTGGCTGCTCAGCAGCTGTTTATTTATACTTTGTAGGCCTATCATGTGTTTGAGGTGTTGAATGGTGTTCTTCAACCACAAAATCTTTGCAGAGTGAGTATTATTATTATTTGTTGTAGATCATGGGTTTGCAACTAATTATTAATCAAATGTGTTGCATAAAACTGGCCGACAACCAGCTGTAAATCATTTTCGGTAAAACACTGTTTACTTTGCATACATATAGTGCCTTTCTTAACATTAACCCATCGGAATCCAGCAGCTTGGCTCGTGGCGTCTGTGCTGCCATGGAAACACCCAAGCCAGCATTCTATTTCTATGGCAACTGCCCGTAAGCGCCTGGTAAACATGGCAACATCGACAGGGATCAGCAGTCACTCCTAAAGTATCTTGGCTTTAAAAAAGTGTTGACAGTGATTTCTTTATTACTCTCTAACGTTACCTTTTTGTACAGGTACAAGTTGTTTATTTATTTCTTATTACTTTACTGAAACGAGATGCTAGGTTGGTGCTTTTTGTTATTTATTCACCGTTTGACTTACTCTCTCTCCAGCCTCAGTTAACTTAAAGCAACGTTACAGCAAGGTTTCTGTTTCGTCAAATGAAGCCATTCACTTTAGCCTGCTAGCTAACATTCTTTAATTGAAGCTGTGCCAGTTTAGCAATGACTTCTGAACGGGAGCAGGGTGCACACTCTGGACTGGAGGCTGTGATTCAGGTTGGTAACATTACTGTTACGCCTTTCATGTTTTAACCATAGGTTTTAACAGGCTTTATGTCGACGTAGGAAAAGCAAACGTTTTGAAAATGTAATAGCTGCGTTCAATTTATGCTAGCTGCTAGTTTATATATATATATAAATGTGTTAATGTTGGCTCACTGTCATGGTGGTTATTAGAAACATATCTACTACAGGTACAGTGTCTGTCATTATCCAGAGTCAGGTCAAGTTAAAGTATCTGCTGTGAAAAAGGCCTTTGAAAACAGTCTAGAAGTTACAAGGTAAAGAGAGGTAAAAATGCATCAGTGCCCCCCTCGTATCCACTAATACCTACTTCCATGTTTTATCAGTCTATTTGAGCAAAGGTGTTGCTAATTAATGCAATTAAAAGATGGCTGAATTTCATGTATGCTAAGCTGCTAATCTTAATGTTAATGCTGGCTCTTTGTCACAGTGCCGGTTGTAAGTAATACCTTCAACAGGTACGGTATACCAAGTCAAAACTGTACCATTTTAAAACAATTTTGAATGAAAAAGATAGCAATAAAACGGTCTAATAATGTGAAGCATTAGCAGCTCGTGTCTGCTTTTACGTCTTACATGTAAGGCTATTTTCACAAATGTTTGGCTAATAAATGCAATTAAAGATGGCTGAATTGCATTTATGCTAGCTACTATTCTCATATAGTGTTTTCAGGCTTACTATCACAGTGTCATTTTTGTTATTAAAAAGGTAGTACCTTTTTGGAAATAATGTGTAACAATTGAGCTGGTCTTGTCTTGTCTTTCTCTCAGGGTATTTCACAAAGTAGCCGCTAATTCATGGAATTGCTTTAATGCAAGCTGCTTAAATTTCAGTGTCTTTGTACTTTGTTGCTTGCTCACTGTCACACTGTAGTGGTTTAGCCTATAGATCAGAGCCATTATTATTAACATCTGCTATTACTAGTCAAAATATCTACTGCTAAAAAAACTCAGCATTTTTACTCTAGTAAAATAGGAATAAAATAGTGTAGAAATACTTTGTAACAAGTAAAAGTTTTACATTCCCAATTAATAGGTAGTTTCATATATAATAAAATGCATTATTAGGTTCTTTTAATGACATTTTGTATTATTTATCTGAATTTGCAATGTAAAGAAACTAAGAATTGAAAATGAACTATTGGAGCGGAAGCATAATGCAGCAGTAAAAAGTTAAGTTGTGTGATGTGTTGGTGACGCTTTGTAGAAGTTGGAAGAGTCTCTGCTTCACTCTGATGGATGTTCAGGACAGAGTAGTCTGAAACTTGGAGCTGATGGACAGGAGTCTGGTGTCACTGCTACGCATGTCTCCACCTGCATCCGCCAGATCATTACCCGCAACCTGGCAGAGCAGCCAGCCGGTAAGGAAGATAGCTTAAATTCAAACTGAACACATTAAATACAAACGATGAATCTTCCCTTCGGTTCAAGGTTCAAGGTTCTTTATTGTCAAACTGACATAGCTACAGAGTAATTATGTTGTTGAAAATCTTATGTCACAGGCTTCTCCAACAATGCAACATAATAACAATACAGATAGCAAGAGCAATACAAAAAGAAAAATAGTTACTAGATTTTGTCATCATTCACCATGTTAGTGTAGTTGCCAGCATGTTGAGTAACCGAGAGTTTTAACTTAGAAATGTATAGTCCAGGATAAAAAATGGCAGAACCAGAAAGTGACCACCGGGAGTACAAATATGGCTATTTTCTGTTAAAAACTGCCATCGTCTATCCTGGAAATGTCAGAAATGGATTCAGCATCCTAATAACCTCCAAAACCACTCAAACATTTTCCAAATCTGCCAAGCCATTTTTAAATTATTGTCAACATAAGCTATAATGGTTAGTATTGCTAATTAACACAATTCATGCTAATGTTCAAATTGCCCAACATATGAAAATTAGCATCTGGCAGTCTCTATATGCTGCAGTCCCAACTGTACATTTCATAATAGGACCCTATGAGCTGGCAAACAGACTATGTAGTAAGATTGACACTTCTTTATGCATGATCTGTTTTCTGGACCCAGGTGAGAGCTCTGAGGTCAGCGGGCTGGAGGAGAGCAGGGCCCTGAGGGAGCAGCTCTCCTCGAGCCAGATGGACCGTGACCAGCCACGAGTCAAACAGGCCAGTCTCACAGACAGGGTAAGAGTGACAAAGGGCAGCCACGCAGTTCCAGGTCATGGTCAAGCTGTGTAACATTATTTTGATTTTTAGCATGTGTTGCACTCATGCTATTCTACAAGAATGTTTGTTATGTAATGGAAAAAGAAAAAAACTAAGATGTTGTAAAATGATGCACAGGTGATATCATCTAAGTTAGTACATCTCAAATATATTATCTTTCTGTCTACTTATTTTGATTTGAACAGAGATATACAACTAAAGATATTATTAGTCTAATGAATTTCCTGCTGATGATTTTCTGGATTAATCAATACATTATTTATTATTTAAAATGTCACAAAATTGTGAAACATGTCCATTCCAGTTCCTTAAAGTCCAAGTCCAAAACCCAAAGATATTAACTTTTTTTATTAATAAAACACAGAGAAAAGCAGGAAATCTCCATATTTTGAGAGGCTGAAAACTGCACTTTTTGTTGTTTTTGGGAACGTTTAAACGATTATCATAGTAGTTGAAGATTATTTTTATGTTTATCGACAAATGGATTAGTTGGCTAATTGTTGCAGCTCTATTGTTAAGCGGTGTAATTATGATGATGACTTCCACTCTATCAAGTAGTATCTGTAAACACTTTTACTAAGTGTTGAACAGTTTCCGGGCCAGCTGTGTCTCCTTTCTCAGACTGCATGTTGTTTGTCAATGCAGGTCTTACAGGAGTTAGAGTATGTTGATGGTAGATTTGTGGAGTTTTGTTTTGAGATGAGATCAAAAAGGTCCACCACACTCGAGCATTGAAGGTGAAAGGCTACATGCTTTTGAAATGTAATATGGTTACAGTAAACATCAGTGTACCACCACTCTTTCCAGCAGGGAAAGGCTTTTGGGGCTGAACAAACAAACAGTGTGGGAAAGTTGAAACAGCTTTGCATGTACTTTGGTGTAAACTGAGAATATACATGTACAGACTCACGATTGAATTAATGAAACTTGGCAAGAGCCTGTGTATTATGTCATACATTTTTCTTTAATTAACTGCTCTAGAATTACAGTAACATACTACAACAAGTACTGTAATGTTTGTGTGTGCGTGCGTGCGTGTGTGCGTGCGTGTGTGTGTGTGTGTGTGTGTGTGTGTGTGTGTGTGTGTGTGTGTGTGTGTGTGTGTGTGTTGTGTGTGTGTGGTGTGTGTGTGTGTGTGTGTGTGTGCGTGTGAATGTGAATGTGAGTGTGTGTTTGTGTGAATGTGAGTATGAGTGTGTGTGTGTGTGTGTGTGTGTTTATGGGTGGGTGAGTGAGTATGGATGTGTGTATGTGTTTATAAGTGTAAATAAGAGAGGGGAGGGTTGCTCATGAAGGTTTTCCTTGTGGTCTGTTCAGGTAGACTCAGACCCCCTGTGCTTACAAGGACCGGCGTCTCCCTTCATAGCCCCCCCATGGCTGCCCCTCCGTGTAGTGGCTGCTGTTTTGGGGGAAATTGTGAAGGTCACTGGCCTCCCCCCCTGAGACTGTGGAAGAAAAAGCTCATTTTTCATGGTGCACAAAGCAGCCATTTGTGATAACACTGCGCTCATTCTGCTGCTTACATCTAATCAACTCACACTGCTTGCCTTACACTTCAAACTTATTTTAAAACCAAGGCTATAAATATAACTTAATGAGCTTGGCAGATATATATATATATATATATATATAGTGTATTTATTTTCTTGATATTTTTAGATGTGTGAAAAAAAGGCACTAAACAGTAAAAAGATAAGCAAGTGTTACTGATATTAGATGCTCACACTACTGGGAAGTAATATGAAGAGGGGTGGAGTGCACAGTAAGCACAAGGAGGACCTAAACTATAACTGTAAACGCCACTGAATGTTTTATCTGCTCGTGTCTCACAAGTCAACAGGTTCATTACTAGACTCCTGTCTTGACTTGCCTCTATTTAGCTCTGCAGAGCAGGATGATTGTATGGCAGGTTCGCTGTGATGTTAATGCAGTCTGATAATCAATGCCCTGGAGACATATGCTGCCTTGGCTGTGGCATTTGTGTGGAGGTGAAGCCAAACATTTGACTTGTATTTAGCGTTCCCCCTCAATAATCACTGCTGAAGGGATTGCACCACTGAATAATCATATAACAGGGAGATCCTGCAACGAACCATATGAACAGTATTCGTTTCTTTTTTTCCCGAATAGTTTTATGGAGTTATGTAATTTAAATGTTTCTATTTTGCAAAACATTATCCTGCTATGTTCTTTCCTCCAAAGGCTTTTATGTCCCTTAAGCAGCCTTTAGTTACACTTTAGCTCACAGCTGGGGTATGCCATCCTGTCAGTACCAAGGGTCAAACAACCAGCCCTCAGAACTACTTCCAGGCAAACTTGCTTCGTACCTTTTGGGATCAGGTTGATGCTGTGTGACCAGGTTCTCTTTATTCCAGTTTTTCAGGCAAGGCATGTACCACGCCAAACACAAAGTAACTTACAATAAGAGCAAGCAACAGGAAGGTGTTCACCTCTATAGGCTTTTACACTAGCTTAGTCTTTTTGGAGCAAATATGGTGACAATGGATTCTCCGCTTGTTTCTACAACCTCACGGTGCAGATACAACTCTAGGAAGTCTTTTTTGGTGGCCAACAAACAGTCCTACTTATAAGCCCCTGTGTCATTTGTTATATCAGTTTTTATAGGGATTAACAAACATGACCTTTAGAGGTTTTTCTGGTAGATTATTTTGAAAGTCTTGACATGGCTGCCTAGCTGTTTATTTCCAGTTATTGTGCGTTATGCTAACTAGCTGCTGGCAGTATGTTCATATTTGTGATATTCCCATCACTTTTGTCAAGAGTCTACCAATACTTTTAAGCATTTCGTTTTCCATGTGATACTCGTAGTAGTTATATGTTTCTGGGGTTCTGGGAAGATGATCATTTGATGCTCAACTACCAACAGTTTCTTTCTGAATTACATGTTACGCTCATAGTGTCAGAATGTCAGCTAAAGCAGGCCCACAACTGAATGCATATTATGCAGTAATCCCAAAATGCCCATTTATTCCCAGCTTTCCTTACGTCTCGTTACCTTACAGAAGACCATTAATGTAATACTGGTGAAGTCACACCTTGAATCTGAAAGCCTTCCTCTGTGTCTCTGTAAAGTCACTCAGCATGATTTCTGTTGACCCTAAGAGGTTGCACATGAACCAGGATAAACCTTGACCCAGTTTGTGAGTTAGATGGCCTCAGGAGGTGGGAGAACATGTTGGTGGGAATTCTAAATCCTCTGTGTTGCTTTTGAAACCCTGCCAGTGTGCATTTTCTCAGACATAGACATCTATACCCTACACCCTGAACACTTAGCGACTGGCTGCACAATACTACAGTGTGGCAGTCAGTTGGATAAAGATAAACTCTTGCTGAATGATTTCTGACAACAACTGCCCTTTGCCAGTGGCCTCTGCAATCTTGAATCCCCTGAGTCTCTGTTTAAGAAACCTGTCAAACATAGTGGGAGCAGATAAAGTCTGTGTTTCAGGGTTGTGTTACTGTCCTTTCACCCCCCCCCCCCCCCCCCCCCCCCCCCCCTCTGTTCCAGTTTGTTTTTCCTGCTGGCACAAACCCATTCATTTAGGCTGCAGTTGAAATGGAATACTGCCAAAAAGTCTGACTCTCTCAGCTATCATGAAATTGTAAAAATTAATTGCCTTCCCTAGAGGAAATATTCTTAAAAACACAAACCCATTAAACCTTTTTAACATTTTACATTAAGCTGCTCATGTTACCTAACTTTAAAGTCAAACATTAAGCATGCATTTCAGTTCATTCTTACATGTAGGAGTGTCTAATCAGATGTGATGTCTTGAACTCACTGACTGGTTTATGTGTATGTGTGTAGGTTTTGTACAGCATTGTCCTTGCCTGGGGCGTTGTGTTAAGTAGCGCAAGGCCAGCCACATGCTTGTGAGTACACAGTGTGTATTATTAGTTTGGCTGTATTTAAACAGATCACTTGTGTCCCTGCATGCCATCACAGCAGCTGTCCCCACTACCAAAGCTTTACTCCATGGTAACATACTCACCGCGGCTCCCCCTCCGCGCCTCCATTCTCCCCTGTTTGTTATCCCTGATTGTGTAATTATCTTCAGTGTTGATACATAAACACTTTCACAATCAGCTGGGACTCTTTCATAGTCAGCACTCAGGGGGTAATGTGAGGGGAAGGGGGAAGGGTATGTTGTTGAAGTAGGATAGTGTATTTTGGGCAGCTTGGGGGCGATGGACATCCGCTCCAGCTGTGTTTAGGAATCTGACAGATAGTGCACTCCATTAATTCCCTTTATTAAGCCTCTGGGCCCAGGCCAAGCCAAAAACGATCGCAGATGTAACCCTTCACATGCTGGCTGGACTCTGCACTCACAGCCAGATATCGGTCTTGGTGAGTCAAAGATAGAAAGAGAGAGGACTAAGGATGTTGCTGGTAATGCCTGGAAATGTATCATACTATAGACAAAAGAGTGTAAACCAGTTTTATACCGTTAGAGAGGAGAGAACTGACTTCATGAATGCATAGCAACTTCCAAGACATTAAACATTTGCAGCATTAGATAACCTGGTTATCAGATCTCCAAATGGTGTGACATTATGTCAGTAAGAGAATATGGTAATCATACCTTGGTTACTGAGAATGGATTGCATTTTGATCTACCACATGAGCAAGGCAGCAAGTCTTGGCCCACACACCAAAGCCTTCACAAGGGCCTTGAAAGTGATTCTCTTGTTGCTTGTTGGCAGATGAATCAAAGCAAGATTATCCCTTGATGTTGTTTGAAATATTTATCAAAAGAGACAACAGAAGGAGAGGCACAAATCATAAATATCAAGAAATATAAAAAGCTAATTCAAAGCACATTTTAAGAGGCTGAAAAATCTTACTTTGGAAACATAAGCAGGCCTCAGGTCACAGATACTGGGAAATCAAAAAGAAAAGAAAGGAAGCATAGCAACCATATGGAGGCATAAAACATACAATGACAAAAAGCCTGTATTTGTATCAATTGCATCTTGAACATTATTGCAAAAAGGCAATAGATGACCTCAAAGAGTTGGGCTTTGGGATTGGGCTCAGCCCACTTTAGGGGGCCACAGAGGCTGCTAAAGAGTGATCACTCTGTGGCAGATCGTAAATAGCAGGGGTGTTCAGTGAGCACACTTTTGGGCCCCCAGTTAGCCCTGTAAGCCCCTGAGCTAGGGCAGATGGAGGACTGGGATTATTCGCCCCTCTCTTTCGCCACCAATGGATGGGTGGGTGTGTTGTAAAGAACAATGAGTTCAAACTAACTAAGAGATGAGGGTGAAGAGAATAAATGATGCAAGCAGAGCCAGTGAGTGGATGGCGATGTAGGGGAGTTTAGTGATGGTGGGGTCTCCACAACACACTATTATGGCACCCTCTTGGGAGCTTCCTGTATGGACCATGGCTAATCCAGAGCAGCCTCTGGCTTTACAGCTGACTGGGGAGCAACAATAAAAAAAGCGTCCTCTCTGAAGTGTGGGGAGCTTGGGCGTGGTGCTGGCAGGACGCCCACACACTTCAGCTATGTATGAAAATGTGCAAACAACCCTCCTCTACAGGGCAGGGAGGGACCTTCAGGGGTTGCCAGGGATACCTGGTCACTGAGTGCACAGCGAGGTAGGGAGGGCCTATTCTACAGTACTGACAGTTGTTGATGGAACTAAACTACACATGCATATGGGCAATACATACAAGATAATGTGTGTCACAGTTTACACATACTGTAACAGTTGATACAGATCCACACTATTTGTGTAATGACTTGCCAGCTCTTGGATGGTTTGTATGTCCCTGTAATTTGTGCTCAAATTACTACAAAGAGATCAGATTATGCAAAAAGTCATAATAGAAAAGCCTATAGCTCTGTAAAGGACTAGAGGTTGTGATATTACATTGGTCTAACTAACTGTAAGGAGTTTGCAAAATAATCGTGAATTAAACTGTTTATGTCATTTGTGGAATTTTGAATTTATGATATACACCAGTAAAGGCAATAAAAGAGAAATCTAGCAGACATGTTTTATTTCTTATCAAAACAGTAATGTTTCCGTACAGTGTAACCCACCAAAACACGTTTTGTGTGGTCCAACTTGATGGGGCCACGGCACTCTGCCAGGGAGTCCATGAAAACTTTTCAATTTCATTCATTGTAATTGTTATGATATATATCGCATGTATGTCCGTGTGCATGTACGCAATACATACAAAACCGGGCTCACTCATACAAACTCCACTCCATAGTAATACCAGAAGGGTTCCTCAAACGTAAAATATCAAATGAAGGTCTGAATCCTCCATTGACCAGTAATCAAATAACTACGTTGAACTCTATCATTAGGAAAGTCTATATTGTTCTCAGTTTGAACAGAGCGGTAATGGCAGTGGTTGATCAACTTGGGCCCATTTAAAAATAAATTGTGTTTTCTTATGAGGGTGAGTTTGATTTAGTCTTGCCATGTTGTCATTACATATTGGTATAGTACAGTAAAGTCTCAGTTATATTGTGGTGAGGGTCCCTTTCCTCAAACAGCATTAGACCCCTCTATAAGGTTCCAAATGTAAACTGCTCATGTGCTGTAATAAACCATGTGGCCATGTATTGAAGGTTCATTTAGTCCATGCCTGTTAGTAAGTCAGCGTTGTTGCTATAGTTGTGCCAAAATACTTGAAAAGATGCATAATCACTGAGGCTTCAAATACAGCTGTTTCCAGGAGTCCCTTTAAACACAGCTGCTGCAGTTCTGTGTTTCAAACACTCCGCCCATGTTGTTCCTCCCGGCTCAGTCCCTGAAGCTGTCACCTCAACAACGGGCAGTAAAAGAAGCTTTTGTGCTCTCTTTGGGTACTTGCAGAAAAACACCAAAAAGCATGGAGCCAATCGATGATGGCCGTTTTTGTAGTTTGTAGTATAAAACTCTGAAAAGGGCTTTTGAAAATGTGTTGATAATGGTGGCAAAGTGGCTGAGTCCAGTGTTGAACAGGGAGACTATTGTCTTGGCTCTCTTGGAGCCTGCTGGAGAGATTAAGCACCCAGTGAAGAGATGAGGTACAGAAAGAAGGGGGGGAGTGGGTCGCAGGGTTGATTTGAAGGGCTTGGATGGTGGTTTGGAGTGTGTTGCGGGGGCGGGGGGCTCCCTTGCTCTCACTCTCTTCCTCTCTTTTTAAATGAGAAGTCGGCAAGGGCAGCTAGAGGCGTGTTGTAGTGCTCTGGGGCCATGTGGTTTGTATTAGTGAGGACAGGGTGTCTGGCACCAGGATGGAGAGTGGGTGGTGCAGGGGGGGGGTTAGGTTGTGTGAGGTTGAGAGGTAACAGGACTTTTGGATTTCAGATATGAGGATATGAGATTCCACAAGGAGAAATACCAGTGCCTTTGAATATCTTAGTTTTGATATGCAGTTGACAGATAAAGACATAAACACCAATATACAAACATACTGTAGCAATCCTCCCATGTTTAAATCAAGCCACTGTTCTTCTCCTCACTGTTCTTACGCTGAATTAGTACTCTGCATCTTTAGATCATTCACGTTACCATAACAGGTTTTTTTTATTTATGTGGTGAACATGCTATTCTATGTAATCTCATTCGTTTTAAAATCGTTCAGGACTGTGATGAAAAGTTAATAATCAAGCCTTCATAGAATACTTCCAAAGTGCATTGAGCAAAGCATTCACTTTAGTTTGCTCATACACAGCCTGTAGTGCTAAGTGACTCATGCAAACCTAAGCCCCATTTGGACTGTAGGTTCTGTGGAACTTGTTTTGACCACACGGATAATGCTCTTTATACATTTCCAGGTAGATTATTTTTCACTCCAAAAAAAGTCACTAATCAAGGGTTACTACTTTTGGAAAGTTCAAAAACTCTGGGGCTGAGGCCTCCAGCGTTGAATCTTTCTGATTGGTTTTGTTCCTTGAAATGTACGACCAAATGTCCTGGGAGCTTTGAGTTTGAATCCGGCTATATATTTATCTCTTATATATTAGGATAAGAGAGACTGAGGGATGGGTTTATTCAGTAAGTCAATATAATATACTGCAATCCAACACATTTGGAGTGCAATTTATCCCTGTGAATGTGGCAATGGACATAGAGTTCAGTATATTGCAGCACAGAACCACAACATCTGCACAAATGACCATAGCACACCTCCACTGACACACTGTTAGTAAAACAGGATACTATTAACTTTGTAAGGATCCATTGCAGACAGGGTTGTTGCAATGGATTGGATTAGACTACACAAATGTATCTAATAAACTTGCAGTGCAGTGCAGAGTGTATACTATGAATTGAAAAGTGCAATATCCTGTCCCATTGTCAAAGTTGTTAAAGCGTATTTGTCACTGCTCCTCACAGCTGGATCAGATGCTGATGCTGAGGTCAGCAGTGGACTCAGACCAGGACAGTGTATCAGCAGATTCCGTGCTCATAAAAAACAAGGAGAGAGCTTACAGTCAGAAACTGCAGGCATACCAGGAGGCCCAGCTGAGACAAGTGGAACTTGTTCAGAAGCTTCAGATCAAGGTGACCATGTGAATCCTTAAGTTGTTACATGAAAAGTTCCTTTGGCTCAAGTGTGCATCTTGTGTTTTATTCAAACAAGGTTCTTCAATACAAAAAGAGGTGTGCGGAGCTGGAAGAACATGTGCTGAAGAAGACCTCAGAGTCCGAGAACATGAGGTTGTTGGTACGTCTTGACTGTAGCATCACCTTCAAAGCATCAGCGTTGCTAACATAAATATTCAATCCAAAGTCTAAAGGGCCTGCTAGGGTCCTCTAGAGGCCAATCAGCATTATCACAATTTCAATACGTTATTCACAATACGATACAAATCAATGGTAAAGTGCTCAACTCATGTTTAACGTCTGTCTACAAACATATATTTTTTTTCTTCTTTTTTCTTTTTTAATGATATTATATGATATATTATGTCTAAATTATATATTTGATTTATACAATACACACAACTTAACTAAACTATATGTTATCCTTTATACCTTCTTTTCCCAGAACATGTAAGGTAACAACAAAACAAGCAATTAAACACCTTTTACAAAAAACTTGAACTTTTTATGTTGTATGAATGTATTTAATTCATTCAAATAGTTTTCTTGGCTGAGTGGCCTCCGCAGAGAATTTGGATTAGCAGATCCGCCACTGTAATTATGTTGCTTTACAAATATTGGTTAACTGCTAATTTACTTTTGCCTACCATACATTATATCAAAATGTTTTGAGGATGCCAGCAGTGGTGTGTGTTTGTGTATTCAGCTGCAGGGCCACCTCGACTCAGCCCAGTGTCAGCAGCAGACAGAGCAGGATCTCAACACCACCATCCAGAAGAAGTGTGCTCAGCTGGAGGAGGAGCAGCAGAGGTGAGAGATGGGCACCATGCACTGCAGCTGCACTTTATACAGCTTCTGTATTTGCGGTGCTAGAATGAAATGCACAACATTTCCAGAAATAATTATAATACGAAGCAGCAGGAAGTCGTTATTTGGATGCCGACTTTGAGCAGAAAATTAAGTACGAGCAAAGCTGTTACAATTTGCTTTTCACTGTTTCTTGTTGAGAAGCTGAAATCAAGCCAACATATTTCTGAGAAATGTATGGACCAGAGATATTCCCAGCAGTTCCTTACTGTAGGTATTCCCGCTGCTCTCCCTGCCCTGCTGCGGGGAGCAGGCAGAACCTGCCCTTGGCAGATTATCTCACTATCCAATTTGTCAGAGAAAATTAGTTTGGCAATGTTGGCTTGCTTCTCCAAAGCATTTTAATGATGCTTCACACTAAATGTGGGCCAACCTCTGCAGCTAGGGCCAGGTTTTTATGCCCAATGATTTATAAAATGATGCAACTTTATTTGAAATTCCATTTGAACTCTCTAAAATATCACTCACAGCAGAGTTACCTAGCTCTATCCCCTTAAGCACTTTTTAATGCAGGTGCAATGTAGAGATTAAGTCTACAACTAGCACTATGTGTTTGCCTATTATTGAGATAACTGCTTCTCAGTTCCCTTCAAACACAATATCATTTCCATACGCACTCATGGGCTTGGTTTCCTATCAGGCACACAACCAAACATAGAAATGTGGTGTGCTTTACTGTAACAGGGTGCGTGTTTAGTGTGAGAATGATGTAAACATTTTGGTAAATGACTCTACAAGTAGATCTGCTCGATATTAAGTCTCAGTTGACACAGAATTTTATATTTCAGTCACATGTTCACCCTGTAAGTGTGGTTTGCAGGGGAGGATCTAAAGGCTACAGATTAAGATGGTTTCAGGGGGGAATTGCCAATTGGTCTTTAAATATCATAATGCTTGTTATTTCCAGGTGGGCTAGCGTCAGCCAAGTCAACTATATGCTGCGGGAACAACTGGATCAGGCCGGCACGGTCAACCAGGGGCTAGCAGAGAGCTTGTGGAAGGCTCGTGAAGATGTTGACTTAAGTGATTTGCGTCTGCGCAGAGAGCAAGAGGTGAGAAAAAACACAAACATTAACGCTTTCGTCAGGAAAAGCAACAGGGAAAGCTCAAGTGTATATATTTTCTGCATTTTGTGCTATTAAACTCCTTGAGTTGAGTTCACATGGGGTAGGAATTCCATTCATAGCCAGTTTTGTCAATTCATTCTCATTCCTTGTTCATCTCATAGCTATTATTGTTGAGTTGTTGTTTCCTGTAAAAACATTCCAACTGCTGAGGGGGAGGAACATTTTGTGCAAACAATCTTATGTTGTGCTGTGAATGGGCTACGCCTGTTGATTCAGGGAAATACATGTATTTGTACATGTGCCATGGTGAGTCCAGGAGTTACAGTATTGCATCTGTTTGGGATCACAATAAAAAGATGGGTGCCTTCATTTCTTATAATCAGTCCTTACCACTCACCCTCCTTTGTCTCTCCCTCCTTTGTCTCTCCCTCCTGTCTGCTACTCTCTGCAGACGTGCGCCTCCCGGCTGAGTCGTGAACAGGCTCGTGTCAGAGCACTGTGGCGCCAGGCTGCTTCCCTGCGGAGTACTTTCAACCAGCTAAGGACTTTCACTGACAGGTGAGCGTGGCGCTCTGCCATAATCCCTTCAGCTACTCCACAATAACCCCCACCTCTCTGGTGTCTCACACTCACGGCTGCAACCAGAATCCATCTCTCTTAGCCAGGGATCAAAGTGGAACAGGTCAACAGGGTCGTCAGTCCCCATTCTCTTTGTTTCCTCACTGGGGGGACTGAGGGCTTAAGGTGTCTAGCCTCACTCGTGAAATCATTCATCAGGCCAAAGCTTGAGACCTATAATACATGGAGTCTATCATGTTGAAGCTCTGTAAGCACTACTGAAGAGTAATTTGCTTTAATATTGATTGCTCAGCTCACAGACAGCTGTACAGTACTGTCATTTAAACCAAATACTTTTCAAAGTGAGCCCTGATGCCAGAGTTTAACCGCTGCCACCTCTCTCCTTTTCAAATACTAACAGACACTTTTTTATTTCAACTAATGGTTCACAACTGTATGAACACAACAGCATGTCATGTCTCCTTGCCCTATTGGATCTTTCATACGTTATGAAAGATACATTCTGCAAATCTTGATGGACATTAATCTGTTCAACAGGACCCTGTCTGATATGCGCGGGGAGTGTGGCACTGCCAGCCGGCAGCTGCATGTTGCCTGCATGAACTTAGAGGCCAGAGTAACTCAGGAGAGCACCTCTAGTGGTGTGGAGATGTCAGCTCTGGAGAGCCAGCTGAAGGACAAGCTGAAAGAGGCCATGCAGCTTCAGGGTCGCTGGGATACGGAGAAAGTCAAACTTAACTCCAAGTAAAGTCATCTTCTAAACAATATGAGCTGTTTATTTTTAAGAGTTTCCTTCCTGATTTCTTTTTCTTAGAGCTGCATTTGGTATAAGGGCT
Source organism: Trematomus bernacchii (assembly GCF_902827165.1). Classification (NCBI taxonomy): domain Eukaryota; kingdom Metazoa; phylum Chordata; class Actinopteri; order Perciformes; family Nototheniidae; genus Trematomus; species Trematomus bernacchii. Next base: position 609,814 of record NW_022987709.1, read on the forward strand.
GCTGGATACTTGGTTGAATGATACATTCATTGAATCCTTTTATCCCTAAATGAATCTATTAAGTATTTCTCACCATGAATTAGGGACCCAATTTTGACCTATTCAAGTAATTGTCGTAATAAATGTATAGCTCTGAATGTTTGCTGTGGGATAGTCCATAGTCATTATATTATCTACAGTTGATGACAGTCGGCACGCCTCCAGTTTGGAGTACAGGAGTACCGACATGGAAGCTAAACAATGAACTGCTGTGTACAGGGGCAGCAGCCAAACATATTTCAGCCACCCTAAAACCTCCAGACTCCTTTGACAAAAACTGTCATTTTAACTCACAATACATTAAAGTTGCTAGTTCAATCGCTGCATCGACAGGTTAGTTCGTTTTTGAAGGGAAGGTTATAGTTCACCAAAATGCGTTCAATTCCCTGTGAGAAAGCGCTCTCTGACAGAAAGATAAGGGGGGGGGAAAAAGATCTAAATATTGTTGGGTGGGAAAAACAAGCTTTGCTAATTGCTACTGTAGGTAACACACTGTCCATGGATAAGTACCTCACATAAAGAAAATCGGAACATTTGAAGTCAGCCCTGGAACCTAAACTTGAGACCGACATCACAAACCTTACACTTACAATGTTTTCCTACAGTCTTTTGATTGGTTTGCTGACTAGAACTATCAAGAAGAGAAAAAGGATCAAAACAGAAATTCTGGCTGTGGGGTTATCTACAGTGCAATCGTTCTGATAAATTGCAAAATGAAATGTCTTCCTATGATTGAAATGAAAGCCAAATGTAATCCCCTACATAGAACATTAAACATTCTGCACATCAAGCTTTTTTCAGTGCCTACCGTCTTTTGCACTTCAGTCGGAAGGACTGCAGGAATGGGAGCGCCTTTATAATCAGAATCTGTGCTGTGTTTGATCTTATCAGAAGTCATTGTTAATCCCATGAATCTATGCAGAGAATATGATAGTGTTGATGGTCTGGTAGAGGAGGAGTACATGCCAGTCTTCATTCTGTGTGTGTACCCTGGATATTAGAACAGCAATCTGCCATAGAATTTTTAGAAGTAAATTAAAGACCTATCTTTTTCATTTGGCTTTTCATTTGGTGTCCTTTTAGTGGTGTCACTGTTCATGGTTTATGGTTTTGTGGTCAAACTCTTAACTTAACAAATAACTTGTTTTTAATCATGTTTCTTATTCTTTATTTTAACTCATTGTTATTGTTTTTATATATCTTTTCTAGCTCTGTAAAGCACTTTGGGCTGCATATTTAATAAAAGGTGCGATATAAATAATGTTATGTATAATTATTGATCTGTACAGAATCTTGGAGCTGACTGACACAGTGAAGCACCTCCGCAGCCAGAATAGTGAGAAGGACTCCAGCCTAAACACCATGCAGATCAGTCTGGACAGGATGGTGGGTCCTTGGGAATCATGCCTGAGAGGTGGTAGATAGAAGGGTGGTTCAATTGGCTGTAGTCTGGACCCTAAGGCTTGATAAACTCCACAACTTCCTTGTCTAGAGGGCTGCAGTCTGGGGAATGTCAGGCTCTCTCTCTCTGTGCTGCTTATCTGACCTTAATGGTTTCCTGCTCAGGAGACGAGGAGAACAGAGGATAAAGCAGAGATGGAGCTCCTCTACACAGAGACCCAGGCCCTCCAGAAGATGTTATGTCATGTTCACCAGGTCAGAGCAAAACCACACACTGAGATAACTATGATTGGATACGATACGATACAATGCGATAATACTTTATTGTCAGATCAAGTCTGAAATTTGACTTGCATCACAGCAGCTCCATTTGCAACATCAACAAGGACAGATATTTAAGACACGATACAAGGGAACCAACATTTGACATAACATCTCTGTAAAGACACATGCTCCAGACCCTCTAACGTAAATTAGATCTGGGATTTAACTCTGTATTTCATTTGAGGATTGACTGTCGCATAAAATAATGTTATGGTAGGCTGATTCATAGAGTTTCTCAAAAGGTTGACCTACAATCTTGAGCAGATTTTCAACTGGTTGAGGAGTTTTGACTTTAAAGCGGTGGACAAACACTTGTCCGATGTAGTATTGCAGTACTGTACTAAATCACAGATTCTCAGCTCATGCATGAGGTCCGCAAACAAGAGGACTAATGTTTTCAGATTCTCCTTTATTATGTCTGTCATACCCAGGTGGGTGATGGCAGTGGATCTGAAAATGTGTCCTCCTCTCCTGTGAGGAACATCCTGATGGCTGTGCAGAATGGTCTCTCGGAGCACCAGAACCAGACACAGGTCCAACAAAAGCAGCTGCTCTTTACTGCTCTTTCTTTATTGTAGAGGTTTTCTTTCTTTTCTTTCTTTTACATTTGTATTTGTTATTGTAGAGGTTTTCTTTCTTTTCTTTCTTTTACATTTGTATTTGTTATTGTAGAGGTTTTCTTACAGTGGCTTCCAATCTGAGAGTAGAAACTCATATTAAATCCGAGGGTCATAAAATGATTAAAGAAAAAACAATAATATCAAAATTCATTATTTATCTTATTTTTAGCTTTTCTTCTTGTAATATACTGTGTTCTTATACTTTTTCATTCTGTAGTTGAACAATTCACCAAAGTCATAACTTGTAATGTAAAACATGTACATTTTATTAGATTGAGATTAGATGAGAAAAATGTGTGAAGCAACACTTTTCATGAGAATATGTAATACATATATAAGATAATATGTAACCACTTTCTGTACTAACACGCCACACACAATTCACCTACATACATACATACATACATACATACATACATACATACAGGACCTGCGTGGGCGTCTGGAAGCGGCTCTGGACCAGGAGGAAACTCTGCGTGATCACCTGCAGGAGAGAGACGCTGAGAGGAAAGAGCTGGAGCAGAAGGTCCTAGAAGTGAGGAGGGAAAGTCAGGAGGCTAAAACCGCTCTGGATGAAAGCCTCAGAGACAGCAACAGATACCGCTGCTCAGTGGAGCTCCTCTCCAGGTACACCATGATCATGCTCTTACTACGCTTTTTCTTGAATGTGATGCAGCTTCAACAGTGATAAAAACAACTTGCAGTAATGATTATGACAATATTGCTTGGTTTTATGTTTTTGTGGGTAGAAAATATTCACTATTATCAGGGTTGAGTTAGATTACTTTGAAATGTGGACAGTTCTAGATGACATTGAGATTTACGTATTTAGTTACATTATTGGATTACAAAAAATATGCAATCTTATCTTGGTACTTCTTCACTTTTACTTTTACAAAAAGAAAAGAAAATGAAGCCTACTATACAATTTTTTTCATTTTGCAACATTTTCAATGCATATAAAATACATTGGCACATTCAGCATTTACAGTTGGACAAATCAAATGACCCTTACCAGGTGACATTATTACTGGCTCAAACCACCCGAACAAAATTGCATACGTTTTCAAATGTAATCCGGGTTGATTAGTTCCTTATATTTTGTAATCTGATTATGATAGTACCAGATTACTAATTGAAATAATAATAAAAGAAAGCATCACCAAAAGCAATATTTATACTGAAAGTGGATTTGTTGATATTGTTTTGAAGTGTTATTATTAGGAAGATGCTCATTGTGCAACAACTTCCTCACGACCTCGGGGTATCACAGTGAGAAGCGCAGCCTGGAGAATCTGCTCTCTGGGCTGCAGCAGGAGGTTGACTCCCAGCATGCCGCGCTGGAGGTACTGCGAGGCTCAACGCTGGAGCTCCAGAGACAGCACGACCTCCTGAGGCAGCAGAGGGAGGATCTGGAGATGCAGCTGGCACGCCAGCGCACGGAGGCCCAAAGAGGGTACAGCACGGGCGGGGGGGAATGACAGTTACACAACACGCATCCCCGTCACCCACGATTGTTTTCAAGAGCCTTTGTTTACATTTTAGATCAGTAACACATGTCATTTTCCGACCAGCATTGCACCCAGATGACATTTGGATGAAAATGTAAATGATTTACATTGCATTACTGAACTCATGCAAGAGGGAAAGGCCTTTTTGCTTTAAAAAATTTTGATTAGCTGAGAATTGGAGAAGGACATGCGATACAGCAAAAACTCCCTCAGTGTTCTGGCTCCAACATTTCTCCATCTTTCAAAATGGAGATGGATTGCTGTTAAGGGACATTGTTTATATAAATAATTGGCCTGTGTGTGTGTTCGAGACAAGGAAACAATGTGAAAGAGTCATGTATGTGTTACAGCGAGAGGAGTCTGGAGGAGCTGGAAGGGAAGCTGTCAGATGTGCGCAGGGAGCTGGTGACAGTGAAGGAGGCTCTGAGTCAAATGACCCTGCAGAAGGAGGTGTTGGAGGATGATAAGGCCAGCCTGACTCTGGCTCTCAGCAAGGTACACTGCTTTGTTCTACCAGGTAGCCTTCAGTGTTTCCCACATCATTTGATTCTATTTGTGGGGGCACCGCACCCGGCAAGAAAAGCCAAAGGCCCCTTAACCTATTCGGGTGGTCCACGTATCCACCCCCCCCTCAAATAAGATAATACATGCGAGTTCATGGCTACTGTAGACAACGTTCTTGTTGCTCTGTGTTGCGTTGTTAATGAGTGAAACACACCGGAGTTGAGGATCTGTGAGGTTTATTCTCCCAAAAATATAATTTACAATTTAGGCATTTAGCAGACGCCTTATTCCAAAGCGACTTACTGTACAATGACCAATTACAGGGACATTCTCCCTGGAGTAACCGAGGGCTAAGTGCCTTACTCAAGGGCACACTAGTAGTGGTGTGGCAGGATTTGAACTCGCAACCTTCCGATCATCAGCCCACCTCACTATCCATTAGACCACCATGAGATCCATTTGTGGCGGACGATATTTAATTGTGGCGGCCCGCCACAAATAAATCAATGTATGGGAAACACTGAGCCTTATCTGTATTACTTGATTCTCCCTGAGGGTAATACATGTTTCTAATATTTATGATTCACTCCGCAGATGGAGTCCCAGAGTGCCGCACATGAGTTAGCACTCACCAAACTCAAGAATCAGGAGGCTGCCGTTAAAGATTCTCTGGCCAAAATGGCTGCCCTGAGTGAAGGGTTAGCCAAAGACAAGGTGGAACTCAATCGAATTCTGCTGCAGGTCAGTAGCCATCAGTGGTTAGGGATATATGCAGGTCCTTTCAGTGAAAGTACCAATAACACAGCTACACTTGAAGTATAAGTCCTCCATTTTAAAGCTTACTAGTAGAAGTATTTCAATTTTATCAATAAAATGTACTTAAAGTACTTGAAGTAAAAGTATAATGGTCCCTGTCAGTGTTTTACTATTATGTATGACATTTTTTGACTTATATACTGTAACTGCTGCATTAATGTGTTTATTGCTTTTTACAGCTGTAGATGTAGAATCGGAGGATGAAACCCTCTTTATTGATCACACATACATGCACACAGCACACACAGTGTTGCTTTGCTCAAGGGCACCACGGCAGGGCCCAGGAGGTGAACTGGGACCTCTCCAAATAGCAGTCCACACTCCATATTTTAAGTCTGTTCGGGGACTTACCAGCGACCCTACAGCTCACAGTCCAGGCCCCTACTGACTGAGCCACTGCCAGAATTTAAACGTCTTCTTGTTATACAACTGGGTATTTTATCCTACTGCATCATTTTCTATAAGACCATCACTTTTCATGAGCTCAGAAAATCACCGTCATTTCAGCTTTGCACTGGAAGCTATGCAGATGCCCTGTTACATTGATGGAAGGGCAGAGTTCAACCGAACAGAAATGAAAATGTTTAGTTTACCTTCCAGACAGAAGGGGAGAAGACGCAGCTTGGTGAACGCAGAAGGGAAGCTGAAACGGAGAGAGCAGCAGCGAGGGAGGAGACGGCACGGGTGCAGCAGGAGATGATGAATCTGCTCGCTGAGAAACAAGCCCTGGAGAGCTCCCACAGCCACATGCAGGATCTCTGCCAGAAGCTGGAAGCAGAGCTGAGCCTGCTGCAGAAGGAGAGCGCTCAGGCCCAGGAGCAGCACTCACAGGTCAGAGACACACTGCAGCCCCCATCCTTCCAACTCCCACCACCTGGGAGAACTATGCTGATGTTATTAATAGCTTTCAGCAGGTTAATGGAGCTTGTTGTCACATAAAATGTATCGGATGAGCTGAACACATCTGCTTAGGCTTTTTGTTTCAAATGGGATATGGAGAGCAGTTTTAGCCCCACTCTGTGTTTTATGAGTAACTTGGGACATAACAAGCAAGGGATGTTCATGAGCAAATTAACTGGAAAAGATAAATAGATAGACATATAATATCCTGTGGGGGTTAGTGATAAATTAACACCTGAAGTATTCCCATCCTTCCCTCAGCAGATCCAGATTTCCGCATTTCATCCCCTAAATAATGAAAAGAATCCTCTCCTGTTCTGTTATCTGTTCTGAATGTGATACTGGGGTATTCACGCTGATCTCGGCTAGAATATAACAAACCTAAACAATTTGACAAATTCCATGCAAACATTTTAAAATAGCTTCGTGTAAAAATAAATCAGCTGAGTATGAAACGAGCCCTGGAGTTGCTTTCATTGCACCAAGCTTATGTTTCATCACCTTATCGGGCACTACTCACATCCAGACCATTAGTCTTCTTCATCCACTGTAGTATTTACCTAAGGAGAGGCTCAAATCCATTATGTGCTAATATTAAGTTAGGGTGAGTTTGGTTGGAAATCAAAATGCAGGGATTGTTGATTTTCAAATCATTTGTTACAATGAAATATTAGTAGTTGCAGGTAGTTGCAAAATTCAATTTTGAGATCTAACAGTTTAAATTAAACACTTATGCACCAAATGTGCAATATGTGAACAGGACCTATTCAGAAGAAAACAACAAATGGATTTGTATGAGGTGATAGCTTTTGTGCATGAGGAACTACAACATAATGTACAGATGAAGGAATTCTCCACATTCCCCGCTGTTGCAGCTCCTCACTGTGGTGTGATGAGGAGAAACACTTTTTTTTCTGTGTTTTTGTGCCGTTCATTTACCACTTTAATCTCTGAGAATATCGTATTTCTTTTCCCTGAAAATGTACTAGTTTTTTGTGAATAAACATTTTCCCAGTAGTTTTCTTGCTAGATATAGGTCCTGTGATGTGGCATAGTGATTTAAGTGTTAACTGAATAAAAATCACATCACCAATCATTTTTGTTTTGCTTCGGGGCGATGCATTTGTTATGGCCCCGCAGTCCTGTACACTGTCATGAATGGCCTAAAGTTTGTTTAATTTATGCCTCATAAGCAAAAAGAGGGGTATGTAGAGTTCAATGTTAGAACAGAAAATGGCTGCATTGCATTTAGAGGTTGGGTGGTTCACACTCAATCTAACTGTGTTCCATGTTCCTGCTCATACTCCCACTTGTGAAAAATTGTTCCACAGACAAAACAGTATATGAAGTGTGTTTACTCTAGTTTTAATGCCTATAATAATTTACCGTGGAGTCTTTATATTGTCAGCTTGTAGCAGAAAGAATAAAAAAATGACTTGATGGTGTTTTTTATTTGTGTTTGTGTGTCTCCAGGTCAACTGGCAGATGCAGGATGTGTGTGAGGAGCTGTGTGCGTGCAGGAAGGAGCTGCAGACACAGACCACAGTCCTGAAGAGAGCCAGCCATGACAGGGAGGAGCTGGCCAAGGACAGGGCGGCTCTGGACGCCAGGCTCAACTCTGCTGACCGAAAGGCCTGTGGTATTGCCCAGGAGATGGTTGCACTTAGGTCCGTGTGTTTGCGTTTGTGTGTTTGTTTGTGTGGTCTGACCTCTAAAATGTTTGGAACCCTTTTCAGATTGAAAACCAGTTTTCCCAGTCTGTTTTCTGCTGTTGCCTTCAGCACAAGCTACAGAAAAATAGTTCTGTGTTTGTTGGTTAAGGTCAGGGTCATGGTTGGGGTAAGGCACGCATCCGTTATGGTTATGGTTATGGTTATGGTTATGGTTATGGTTAGGACTTAAAGGAATGTATGCAAGTCAGTACATTTCCTCAAAAGCATCATAAACAAGCCTGTGTGTGTGTGTGTGTGTGTGTGTGTGTGTGTGTGTGTGTGTGTGTGTGTGTGTGTGTGTGTGTGTGTGTGTGTGTGTGTGTGTGTGTGTGTGTGTGTGTGTGTGTGTGTGTGTGTGTGTGTGTGTGTGTGTGTGTGTGTGTGTGTGTGTGTGTCAGACCAACTGCACATTTTTGTTTTAAGAAATAGTTCTCGTTTTTGGAAGCAAGTTTTTTGTGAGGTACGTATTCAGGTTCAGTGTATTTATCTATGCTTTCTTCAAAGCCACATCAGTTTTTTGGACAAAGATACAGAAATGTTACTTTGCAGAACACGGTAGTTGATTGTATACCTCTCCTTCAAATGCTTATTTTACCTTTTAACCTGTTAAGCTTTTTTTTTTCACGAAACTGTGTCTCAGGGCTTCTTAACATTTAACAACCTATTAATGTGTCATACCCACTTAACGGGAAGAAGCTCAGCTACCTGACGATATTAACCATTTTTAGCGAAACAAAACACAAGTCTAACGCCGAGCCTCTGAATGAGCACTAAGCGAAAGAGTGCTAACGCACTTAGCACATAACTCACGGTAGAAATATGTTATACTTCATCGGATCTGCACAAACAAGATATCATATGAAAGCTGAGATTCCACAGATTCCAATGGTATAAGTATCATCACTGAGCAACCAAAACTTGTGGCAGCGAAGGCAAAACCAGACAACACACAATTTAGCTTTACGTAGCCAAAACGGCAAATACGTCTTACCTTTGCTGTTTTCTGATCAAAAGTTGTGTTCAAGGGCATTAAAACGTATATAAACGCTCCTGAAGGTTAATCCAATGTGTCTGTGTCACTTTGAAATGATTGCTGATAATCCATCATAAAATGTTGTCAATAAGAGTATTTTTCATATAGAGTGTATGAGAGCTGTAACCCAGCTTCCGGTTTTGGGCATGCTGGCTGCGCATCCTCTCATTCACCAATGGTAATGTTTAGATGGATTTAGGAACTTCCCCTCGATTCTATTGGCTCTAACGGTTCAAAAGAGGTGTCAATCACCAAAATCGACCGATGGGTTCCAGAGATATGGCAAATGCACCCAAATGACCCCAGAAGTGTTTTTTTTTTCTAAACCTCTCTAAAAAGCTCAAATGTCTCTTGTTTTGCATCAATCTTGATACAGGGTACTTATTATATGTTATAGTTTGGATTCCTAAAGCTTTTAGTCTACTATCCCATCATTCAAGGGTGGTTTTCACTATGAGTAAGTAATGGGTTTTTTTTGGACGGAAACTATCATTTACATTTCTTTACTATGTTCAATCTGAATTTACTTTAAAATAAAAACATCTATATTGATTCTGACTTTTCTACATCCAACTCACAGGTGTATCATTGCTTTGAGAACAAAGATTATTAATTTACCCCTTTTAGAAGTGAAGATATAGTCATTTGTTCTGTGAATGTCATTTTCGAGCCTGAGACCTGAAAAACAGGCTTGGGGCTTAACAGGTTTTAAGGTGTCCAAAAAAACAGCCTCTGCTGGCCTGTCCAATTTGCCTTCTAAATCACAGGAAGTCATGTGTCATCTTTAAGTAACATGCTTTTATTTGGAAACTATGGTCATGATGGATCATTGTATTTTATGACTTACACCTAGTGGTTCAAAGCAGTTTTTTTCAGTACTCCAATCCCTTTCCCCCTGTGTTCCAGAGCCGAGAAGGAGTCCCTGGAGACGGCTCTGTTCGAGAGCCAGGAGCTTGCCTCTTCTCTGGAGGCTCAGTGCACCAGGAAGGAGGGGGAGAGGCGCAGCTTACTCCTGGCTAATGAGGCCTTGACGCGTGAGTAGCCCCCTCCCTCAGAGACCCCACTGTCCTTCGTGCCAACCCCCCTGGCCATGAAGCCCTTCCAACAGCCCACTAGAGATCCATATTTCATCCGTGAGCTCTGCAACAGCTGGGCTTTGGGATCACTGGGGCTGCTTTCTCAGCTGACCAGGGCCCCACCACTCCGCACAAACACATGGAATGGATAAGTCGTGTTAAGCTAGTGTGTTCCACATAAAGACATGGATGAGTATCCCCTATAAATAAAACTGTAAATGAAATCTTGCAGATCCTGAGTGAATCCATCTAATAATTGAGTGGGATTTTGATCGAAATTGGATACATCTCTCTAGGTGATGCCGCTCGGATGCACGGAGATGGTAAACAGCGGGTTGAACAAGCTGTAAAAGCGCAGACTGAACTGGAGAAGAAGCTGGCCCAGATGGAGAGGAAGACCCTGCTGACCCTGAACAACACAGAGCAACTTCACAGAGAGCAGCTTGAAGCTGAACGCCAGCTTAAGGTTCAGTCAGACTTGAAAAATTGTGCATGCTTATCACAATGTGAGTCATATGCTTTAGCTAACTAATCAGAAGTGTATGTGTTTGGTGGGTGACAGGAGCAACAATATGCGGAGCTGACAGTTGAGCGGGAGCAGGCAGAGGAGCAGCTTCGCAGACAGTGTGAGGAGCAGCGAGCGCTCAGCCAGAAGGAGCTACAACAGGTGCAGGAGGAAGTGGCCCGGCTGCAGCAGGACTTCAACCAAAGCCTCCTGCAGGCTGAGAGTGAAAAGCAACAGGTCTGTGAGGTGGTCTTCATAGGTTTTTCTGGAATGTTTATGAACCTATGAAATGTATTTTAAGATAGGTCAAGTACTAGAGAATCAAAGTCAAAGTCACATTTTTTATCAATTTCTCTTTATTCGGTTTCTCACCGTCCCCAATAATAAGAACATATAAAAATATATACATATATGTATATACTGTATACATACATTCACACCGGAACACCCACCTATATAAATACAGTATACTGTATATGCACATACATCCATACAGACATCCATACATCCATCCATATATACACACACACACGCACGCACACGCACGCACACGCACACGCACACACACACACGCACACGCACACGCACACGCACACGCACACACACACACACACACACACACACACACACACACACACACACACACACATACAGATATAGACACATAAACACACTTTAAGAGGTATATAATAAAATAAAAAAAGGCATATCAATAAATATATAAAAATAGCGGTCTTCACACAAATTTGGACATGACACGGGTGTAAGTCTAGTCTGGTAGACTAGACTTCTAAACAGATGAATATTATGATGAATAATAAACGCATACCCAGTTTTGCGTTCACAGTTGCCACTGTACAGTATGTCAATCAAGAGCCATAAATCCTTCAAAACCCTTGTGCAAGACGCCAGGTCCATTCTTTGTCCTTCAGTGGAAGTTTCTCTCAAGCACTATATTGCTTATTTTTGTCCCAGTCCCCATGGCCAAACATTTGAGTGAGCTATATAATAAATGACCCTGACCTCGCAATCTGTCGTTACCAGGCTTTGTCCCAGAAGGAGGCAGAGAAGGCCGCCCTGACGGAGAAGCTAGCAGCCCTGCAGCAGGAGCTAGCCACAGCAGGCATGAAGCTCGAGTGCATGCAGAGGGAGGCACGCAACAAACACGAGCAGGATAAGGTATATATATAGTGTAAAAGGTATATATAAGGTATAAATATAATATATGGCAGGGTCACATTGGCCTGTTTCTCTTTTCTTATTTTTCACATACCAACCGATTTGTGTTCCAGAATGCTACGGCTGTCCTCCGGTCTGAGCTGCATGATTTGAGGTCTCAATTTGAGGAGTCTTTGAACTCCCATGAGAATGCTAAGAGGAGTCTAATTGAGCAGGTAAAAGAGTTATACCAACTGAGAGAACATACACAACAGGAGGTGAGCACACAAATCTTTTCAGCCTTTTCTTTAAAGGGGACCTATCATGCAAAATGCACTTTTGTACGTCTTTTATACATGAATATGTGTCCCCGATGTTCCAGGGAACTCACCAAGTGTCAGAAAACACAACCCTCTCTATTTTCCTCCATACCCAAATCTCTAAAAAAGGGGCTGCAACGGATCTGATAAAAACTGATCCAGATTTGAACACTGTCCTGACGTCAAAATGAGGCATGGCTAAAATGCATGATCTGTTTGGTATTTTGAAAAAAAGTATAAATATGCCTTATATAGGTATGGTCCTACACTATATTATTCAAATATAGCATGATAGGTCCACTTTAAGTATAAACATACACTATTCTTCTCCTTAAATTAGACTCAGTTATACACAATATTAGGGAAAAGCTAAATGTAAGAAAATGTTTTATTTCCTTATAGGATCTTTTCCTTAATGTTATCAGGTCATACAATTACAATCTCAGCCTGTAAGTTGCAAAAACAAGTACTTTTAGTGGATGTACATTGACAGTGTAGAATACCTACGGCCTGGTTGTGGATGCAGCGCTCTTTCTCAACACTAAACCAAAGAACCGATGAACTGATGAAAAGTACCAAAAGTTACCCTTCAAGTGAATGATAGCATTTTTATATAATCAGTGATTTAATAAACAAATCATATTATATGTATGTATGTATGTTTGTATGTCACCAGAGGCGGTTCTTAATGCAGGATCGCAGAAATGGATGGGAAATGAAAGGCTTGTTTGGCTTGGCATAGGATAGGATACCATGGATCTTCTTCTAACGTGAGGGGAGTTTGCACCAATTAGTACCAGTGTGAGGGAGAGCCATTTACCATAGGGTGCTGTTGACATTGGCCACTGCCAAGGAGCTTTACTAGCAGTGCCATCAGGTGCAGAGTGTAGGGCCAAATCACACAAGGAGAGGTAGTGTCCAATCTTAAGACTACCTCTCAGCACACGCTCACTCAGTGCATCTTTTTCCTGTCAAGTTCACTGGAGGAAAATGTAGTTCCATTGACTTTAATATAAACATAAAAGAGCAATTAAAGACTATAATTTTTGGCCCAGTGACATACCTCCCAGAGCCAAATGAGAGCTGTAAATCTCATCTCATGGGGTTGCCTCAGGTCAGGATTGTAGCCACAGGGTCGCTGGGCGTTTTAGTAAAATAACAAGCTCACAGTCACCTCATTAAGATATAACTGCAGGGTTATGAGGGCCTCACCAGGCCTTGATTTAAAAGACTGTTTTCCCTGGAAAAGGGTATTGTTTATCTATGTGGGACTTTTTGGTTTCAATGAAAAAGCAAAACTGAGGATCATCTTGTCTTCACTCCGCTCCTTAGTCTTGTCAAAGTATTGTGAATGAGGTTGTGTGGAGCCAGAGCAGCAGGGTTTTGAGGTTTGGACAGCACTCCCCTACCATATATCAAGTCAAGCATCAGCGACACTGTCATATTTGGCCGCCCCGCTTGCTATTTTTCTTGTTTGATTATTTTCCCTAATCCCATCTCTGGATTCTCATGTCAGACACTGACAAAGCACGAGTGAGAGTATGTGACAGAGAGCTACTGAGCATGAAAAGTAAGAAGGAGAGGGAAGACAAGAGAGCGAGAGGGTGGGGGATACAATCCTTGATACCATAATATGAAATCAAAGTTTGAGTTAACCCCTTGTGTAAATAAGCCGGTGGGGGAGTGTTTATTTTTTCGCTTGCAGCAGCGAGAGGCTGGCTCCACTGGGACTCCAGGTCCCCCTCTCCCATCCACATAACACAACACTGCTGCCCTCATATTCCCTGCCCTTCTCCTCCGCAACCCCCCACAAAATAAGATAAAATAAAGTATAATTGGCAAGATCAGCACTGGCTTGTTTTTTCTCACATTAGAGTTTATGAGAAAAAAACATCTTGTGTGGCCTCTGAACATAACACTCTTCCTCTTCATCCTGCTCCTCATCCTCCGTCTCCCCCACCCCTCCCGTGGGGTCTGCTGTTTATCATGTTGCTCTCTGAGGAAGTTCACGCTGCGAGCCGCAGTAAGGAGACGGGGAAAGACAGCACCTGGCTGCAGGCCGACTGGCTCTTATCCATGCCCTGATAAGCTCTGTCCTCCCTATTCCTCTTGCTGCGCACAACATATTGCCTTCAAACAGAATATAGGTCATATGGTGTCAGATGATTAGAATAGGAGATGTTGAGGTTACAAACAATGGAGCTCTTATGCATTATCTGATCCCAAATCAGTCCTATAGTAAGCTGAAGGGTTTTTCCTTTTCAATTTTCATTATTACATACACGTGCTTAATCTTTTGATGTAACTTAAAGATTTTACAGAATATAAAGACTTTATTGTGTTTGGTTATTGAATAATGTTGAAAACAGACAGTTAGTAACAGCTGTTTAAGACTTTTTTTTCTTTCTTAAAGTTCTAATTATCTCCTCGGTAAACCATGATATATGATATATATCCTTTACAGTCAAGATTGCAACGAAGATAACACGTTGGGGTTTTATTCATCTTATATTGTGCCTTACTGTAGTGGTTCATTTCATATCAGGAAAGGAATGAATCTGCAGAGGCTCCAGTTTCAAATGATTCCAAACTGTCTATGAAAGGCATTGTATGAGCCACCTTAAATACCAAAATGTGGCCCTCCACAGATAAGACAAGGTTTGTTTTTAGCCTAGACAGGACATGCCTTTTGCTACTGAAGCAGCTTGATAGGAGGAGTGAGGAATCAGCTGTCAGTGAAGGTATTTAGTAGTTTAAAAATGAAGATTTTCAAATGAAATCACTGCAACGACAAGAGGTCCTTGATCATACAGTACAGTCATAAATGTAAAAATATTAAGTTTATAAGTAGTATAAGGTTTCGACAGACTGATACACATACTCTGATTAACACTTATAATAATAATAATAATAATAATAATTAATGGTATTTATTTTAGCGCTTTTCCAAGTGCTCAAAGCACTTTACATTAAATATTACATATATTAGACATGTTATACATTGTATACTGTGGACGATTCCCAAAGGAGCAATTTAACTTATGCTTGGAAGAGATAATAAGAGGTTTACTGTCCACCCATTAGACCTACTAATTTATCCTTATATTGACATTTCATGCCTTTTTCGTTCTCCATCATCTGGACATGAAGTTGGAGGGACTTCGCTGGCAGCTGCAGGAGGCAAAGGATGGACTTATTAAAGCACGGACTGAGCTGATTGAGGCTCACAGAGAGCTCCAGGAGTGTGTACAGGAACGGGACAAGCAACGGAAAGAGGCTCTTGACCTGAGAAGGCTAATGGGAGACGGGACCAGAGAGAAAGAGGCTATACAAGCCTCTAACCAGGAGCTGAGAGCTTTTATCAAGAGAGCAGAGAGTGACAACAACAGGTATGGCTGTCACATGGAACTGCAGATTTTTCTTTTATTCAGTTTATTTTCTGAGTTTGTTCATCAGGAATGGAGATTTTGTCTTTCGAACTTTATAAATCTATTGACTAGATTGAGACGAGCATTTGAGGAGAGGGATCAGAAAGTGTCTGTCTCAGAGGAATGTCGGAACTCCATGCTCCAAGAGGTAACCACTCTCCGGATCAGTCTGAGAGAGCTGGAGAAGTCTCGCCTGCAAGCACGCAGAAACCTGCAGGAGCTGCGCAGACAGGTGAAAGATTATTGAGCTAACAGCTTTCCATCTGATTTATTTTAAATAAAGGATTACCTTCAAGTACCATGTGCTTTGTTACTATGAGCAGGTTAAGGTCCTTAAAGGCGAGGACAGCCGTCAGAAACAGGAGCTGCGAGAGCTGCAGGCCCTAGTGTGTCAGGAGGAGCAGAAGGAGGAGGAAGCTCGGCGCGAGGCTTTCTCTCTCAGGCAGAGAGTGCTGGAGTGTGAGGCTGGCAGAGAAGCAGCGCTGAATGAGGTAGATGGCCTTCAGCTCTGTTAACAACATGCTAGAGCAAACATTCCACTTTGAATACCTGCCATACTTATGCAAAGACAGAAAACATGAACAAAAAGACACTTTATATTACAGTGATGGTTTAGCTTAAGTTTTCAATATTTTGTAAAATATATTTGAACTGCGGTTTATTAGGTAACTTGATTTCATTGCAAAAATACATAATGTTACTCGCCGTTTTGATACACTAGGTACTCCAAATGGATTACATTAGTATGAGGTACTTGAAGTCTGGTTCATGTATCTTTTTTCAAACTAAATACAACAGATATCTAAACATCATACATCTGAGCTTAGTTGAGAAGCTCTGCTATAAAAGCATAAACATGTCCAAAGTATATTGTTGTTTCAGTCTATGCCTCAACAATGACTCTTTTCCCCCTTAACATCTGATGAAACTGTTTAGAAACCTTATCAGTGAACATGTTGTCAGCTCAAATCACATTAGCCCTTTCCAGAAACCATGTCCCTTTTATTTACACAGTGAAGTGTTCGTCGCTAGATAACACTGAGGGCCTGTTTCTTCAAGAATTGCCCTTCAGTGTTGTTAAACACCGTTTTCACTGCTTTAGTTCCTATCATTTTGCCCATAGTACTGCAAACACTCTTCAAATCTTTCATAAAACCTACCACAAAATTCAATTCAACCTTATTCTCCCTGCTTAACATACAATGTAAACAAATAACACATGATATAGTAAATACAAAAATAAAATGGTGATTTATACAAGATTTAAATAAATAAAGAAACAAACTAAAACAGAAGTCACAACTTATCAATTTTCTTCGCTATTATGTTTGGCACAAGTTATTGAGTCAATTTTCATTTTTGCAGCTTCTTTCCTCCATAAGTTATTACATTACATTTTATTTAACTGATGTTCTTATCCAAAGCAACTTAGCTGCAATATTTGCATTCAACCATAAAGAAACAAACTCAAACCAGCAACATCCTGTAAGTACAATAGCTTTAAAAAAGTGCTACTGGTTTTGCTTTAAATAAACAAATCTTTCTAAGTGTAGTACAGGGGTTTCTTTTCTTACATTTGTTTCTTTCTTATAACCTGTATGCTACATATGACATAATCCACAGTATCATATAGTTGCATGATTAGTATATAGTATTAGGTTTGTGTGGTGATGCTGTTCTGTGTGTTTGTTCAGGTCTCAGGTCTGCAGCGCCGTGTGGTGGAACTGGAGACATCTGAGCATCAGAACCGCGAGCTGCTGCAGGACAGAGAAGCTTATCAGCAGCAAAGTGACTGCAGGCACAGAGAAACCACCGCCCAGCTGGAGGAAGCCCTGGAAGATGCCAAGAACAAGGTAACGGAACTCTCTGCGCAGGTTGGCTTTGCTGAAAGCAGAGTCCACGGCCTGGAGGAGCAGCTGGGCCTGGCCGATGCCAAACGCAGGGACCTGGAGCTGAAGTTGGCGACGCTGTATTCAGCTCTGCGCCAAACTCTTGGCATCAGCCAAATAATTCTGTCAGGCACACCTGGGTCCCGTAGACGGTCTTCCTCTCCCTGGAGGAAACACCTGCAAGGGAAAGGTACTATAGCGTCTTGCACTTTTAAGATTCTTTTTTGCAATAGGGAAGAACCACTAATAAGTGTGTTCTTTGGTTAGGGGGCGACAGTGAGACAGATGGATCGGTGCTGTCCTTGTCGCATGGTGAAGATGAAGAGCTGGACGTTGACTCATTGCATTCAGTCCTGCGGGAATTCCAGCAGGAACTCAGGGACACACAAAGAGACAGGGTACATCTGAATGTATTAATAACTTAAAGGTCCCCTATTATACAGTTTTTGATCAATATATTATTGGTCTCAGATATATACAAAACATGTCTCTGAAGTGTTTGGCTCGAAATACCAAACAGATCGTACATTGTAGCCATGCCTCATACCCCTCTATTTCCGGCCTTTTTCAAAAGTGCTGATTCTCTGTCTTTTACTTTAGTAAAGTGGCCAAAATCTGATCAGCTCATTTTCAGACAGGTTTTTATATACAGTAAATGGATCGGGACAAAAAGTGAGAGAATCTTTTTTCCTGAAACTTTCAGAATCTCTTTACACAGAGGGGACACATGTGTATGTATCAAAGACGTGAAAAAGTGGATTTTGCATAATACAGTAGGTGACCTTTAATCTCTATTAGTGGGATTATGGACCTAAAGCCGGTTTTGCTTTTTAGACCACCAAATCACTTCAACAATCTTGAATTGAGTTCACTTGTTGCATTTGTGTGTTAATATTTCAGAATAATCTTTTGGCACCTTTTGAGCTCTGACCATGTGTTATTCCCCTAGGATGAAGCCTGGGCTCAGATAGTTGGTCTAAGTCAGCAGATAACAGGGCTCTGTGGCAGCCAGGAGAAGTCAGCCACCCAGCTGCTTCAACTTCAGGATACCTTGAAGCAATCAGAGCAGGGTAAGAAAAGCAGTGAATTCTACAAACACAGTCAATATTTGTTAATTATTCTTTATATACACACAGCAAATATTTCAAATATTGTTCCAGGAAAAAGAGAGATGTCAGAGTGCTTGCAAGAGACGCAGACAGCCCTTTCCTTGCAGGAAAAAATAGCATGTCGCACAGAGAGGGAGAAGAGACACCTTGAAGCGGAGGTAGCTCGATTCAGGACTGGTCTGCAAGCTGCTGAGGCCGAGTCCAGGGCACTGCAAGTATGTAGAAGTCAATGAGAAAGATTTAACACTTGTGTCTGACAAGGCACATATTTGGCTTTTTATTTATATTTAAATCCAATATGAATTGAAAACTTAAAAATTATCGTATTGCTTCTGCTAAGAAAAAAAATGTCCGTTACACAGCGTACAAACGTCTGTAAGGTATTTTAACCTCTTTCCTTCTCTCCCTTGATCCTCCTTAGAAACTGTCATTATTTTGCATAACAGTGGTGTGTTATCAACTCAATGAGTATTAACAATCGCTGAAATGTCCAAATTGACTGATCAGAATCCAGTATTCAACTAAGCTGTGTAATAAGTATCAAAGAATTGTGTAGCCGAACTACAGAAACTATTAAGGAGAAACATTTCCCAATTCAAACCATGTTCAATGGAGCATACAATTATGCTTTCTATTATATCAGGCTTTTAATTTAGAGCCGTAAATTCAAAATGAGTGAATTAGAGTTCTCTGCTTGTAGCACTTCGGGATTTGAATTCGAATATGAAGTGCTTTATAAATGGAACCCATTATTATTATTATTATTACTATTTTTAACAGTCATTTTCACAAAATGGTCAAACCGTGCTTTTTACCTGGTTTCAGCCCCAAAAATGCTAATCATTGACAAATCCAAAATAATTCCAGCTTTCATTTAATATATGGGAAAACAATGAATATTTGGTGGTTATCATTTTATTGCAGTTGATACAAGAATTTGTTTCCTTTAAGGACACAAGAAAACCTTTTTAATTAATGTGAGACGAAGGATTGACTAAAACAGCGTACAACATCTTCACTGAAAATTGATGAACTCTTTGTCCATTCCTCTGCAGGACAAGCTGGAGCTCTTTCAGGGTTTAGAATCACGTGCAAAAGTAGAACAGCAGAATCTAAAGGAGTCTCTACAAGCAGCAGAGGGCAGGGTGAGCTGTCTTGAGCTCTCCCAGCGCACTCTGGAAGGAGAGCTGCAGAGGACCCAGCTCAGGGCTGCAGAACTGGAGGCAGAGTCAGGGGCCCTGCAGGAGAGACTGACAGAGCTGAGGAGGAAGCTGGGAGAGAGCGAGGACCGCGGCGCCACACTGAGGGTCAACGAGGAGCGGTTGGTCACATCACTGGCTCGCACTGAGCAGCATGAGAGCCAGCTGAGAGAACAGCTCCACAAACTGTCCAACAGCCTCAGTGACAACAGGAGCAGCAGCGGGGCCCTGCAGGAGCAGATCTCTCAGCTGCAGAGGGCTCTGACAGCCAGTGAGCAGGGCCGGAGGCTGCTGCAGGTACAGGGAAGAGAAAACACTTCAGTAACACAAAACAAATCATGTTCACTGTGTATTTGTTTTTGTAAGCATTTCCCCTCTCTTAACATAAGGATATTTAATTGAAACTTCCAAATAAGATGAATAGCCATGCCTTCATTGCTGTGTTGATTTACAGTGCAGCTATGTTACCTTTTCAGCTACACACTGAGCATTTCTTATTTACATTTGTGGTTTTCCTGAATGACCTCAAAGACTGAGCGATAAAATGCTCAGGCAAGCTCATTAATTCTCCAAGAGCTTCTCAGGAGAGCTTTCCGGCCTCAGTTTGGGACTGCACTTTAAAGATACTGAGCAAACAAAAACATGACATTGCTTGGTATAAATCTCTGGGTTTGCACAAACGCTGTCAGGTCAGTGCAGTAAAAAGCAAGAGCAAAATCCCAACACTTAGCCCGACATTCAACAATATGTCAAAGACTTTAAAAAGACACAAAACAAGGGAAAGGGAGAAATAAAGGGTCAGTAAAAAATCATGTTTGAATGAAATGATGGCTCATTGTTTACTCATAGGAGAGAAATAACCCCATACAAAACAAACTACAAACATACAGTACCAAAACAACCACACAGAGACACATAATGACCACAAAGATAAACAAAACAACAAGAAAAACTAGAGAATGCAATTCCTGAAGAAATTGCTAGTGGGAATGCTTTATGCTGAAAAGCTGACGCTAAACTGCTATGCTGAAATGTAATGTGTAAGAAGAAAGTGAAGAATTTAGATTGAAATGATACATGAACACTGGGGGCTTGAATGTGTGATGAGAGAAGAAAAGAAAGTAAAAAGGCTTGGAAAAGCAGCAGAATATTTGAAATGCAAACTTTTGAACTAACTTGATGGCGAATGATCTGTCGCCATGCCAACGGCATTTGATGACATCCCATAATACGCTTAGATGCGTTGATGGCTGCATCGTTACCAAACCTGTGAAGTTTCGGGCCGTTTGGAGCATTTTCACTGAAGTTATGAGAAAACCGTGTTTCATGGTGAGCATTGTGTTGCCATGGCAACGGCATTTGAAGAAATCTCAAAACTGTCCCGTAGATGTCTTCACGGCTGGACTGTTAGCACACATGTGAAGTTTGAGCACTTTTTGAACATTTTCATAGGAGTTATAGCGACATCGTCTTTTATGGCGAGGGATGCGTTTCCATGGAAACGGCATACGATGAAACCCCATAATTGGCGTTGAGCTGTTGAGGGCTGGACCGTTAACTATTATCTGAAGTGTGATGCTGTTTTGACCTTTTTCATAGGCGTTACGACAACATCGTGTTTTATGGCGAGGGATGCGTTTCCATGGCAACAGCCTATGGTGAGATCACAGATTTGGCGTAAAGCTGTTGAGGCATGGACCGGTGATATACAAGCGAAGTTTGGGGGACGATCGGACCGTGTCCATTGGAGTTACAGCGACATCGTGTTTTATGGCGAGGGATGCGTTTCCATGGAAACGGCATATGATGACACCCCATAATTGACGTAGAGCTGTTGAGGGCAGGACCATTAACCATTATCTGAAGTCTGCTGCTCTGAGCATGTCAGTTGGAGTTATGACATCATCGTGCTCCATGACACAGGTGTTTATATTTGAGCTAACGACGTGTCCAGAGATCAAAGGTTTCCATGGTGATGTGCAGTAATCAGTGAGAGGAGAGCATTTTCATTGTTCTGAATGAGAGATAAACCTCTTACATGTGAACGTGTTGTTAAAGAACCGTAACAAATATCGGTGACATTTCAAAGCGTGAAGCATGTCAAGGAACTTGAGCATCTGAAGTGCACTTTGTGTACTTTCGGGTTAACTAAAGGTGTGCGGCTGATGTGGTGGGGAAAGATGAGGCTGAACTTACAATGGGGTTTAATGGAGACATGTTGAACGTTTTTGTCACTTCATGCCCTCAAGAGGCATTTTGTTTAATTATTTTGCTTAATTTATTTTTATTTTATTTTACGAGATGTTTTCCTACGTTTCTCATGAAAAATGATGTCTCAGGAATGTAGGGTTTGGGAATTATGGCAGGTTTAAAAGAAAATATGAAGGAAAAATTAAATCTGTCCTCCACTCTAGCTGTGACATCACGCACTCTAAAATCTGAAGAAGGCCTCTTTACCAAGGTCAATCGATTCCCGACCGAGCTGAACGTTTTGATGTTTGAACAGAGTTTCTGCGATGTGGAATGTGGGAGAAAAAGAGGTGCAAAATAACCCGGCGGAATAATAAAGAATTTCGTGCGTCGAAGAACAGATAGTTGGAATGCTGTATCAGCATTCCCACTAAATAAGTAACTATTGAACAACTGCTACGTCTCTGTCTTTGGCCCCTTTCTAGGAGAGTTGGCATGCCTGTGCCCATGACCAATCATCTCATAATCCACCCATGATATATTATTGCATTTTAACGTGTGTGTGCCCATAGGAACGTTTGGATAAAACACGAGATACCCTTTCAGAGAGAAAGAGGATGAACCACACACTAACCGAGCAGACCCAGAGCCTTCGAAGAGCCCAAGACCATCTAGAGATACAAAGTTCTGAGCTGGAGAAACATAACAGGGCACTGAAGGAGGTGAGTCACGCTGAGGTTAAAGTGCAATGGAAGGTTGCAACAGTCAAGGCTCCATTCTGATGTTTATTTGTATGGATGAATGTGTACCAGAGCCTGAAGCAACAGCAGGAAGCCGAGCTGCAGGCCCTGGGGGGCTCCCAGCAGCTTCAGCGAGACAAGCAGGAACTCCAGGACAAGGTCACCAATCTGCAGAGTTCTTTGCAAAAGCTACAGAGTGAGAGAGCAGAGATGGAGAGGGTGCTAGCACGCCTTGGTAAAGACAAGTCGGGGCTCAGAAAGACTCTGGAGAAGGTGAGCTGGTCTATAAGCTGCACTGCTGTATACTTTATGAATTGTTTGACGTGTTGGAAAAATTATTACGTCTCTTTCTTATTGAGAGTATGATAAAAAGATAAACAGCAGTGGATGCTTTTTTATGAATCTACTGCCAGCAGTTGGTGAGCTTAGCTTTGCATAAAACTGGAAACAGGGCCATATTTCCCAAAGTGACTTTATTCTTAAAGAGATAGTTTACATGTGTATAAAGAGGGGTTGTATGAGGCATCCATAGTCAGTGTATTACCCACAGTAGGTAGTGGTGGTCACACCAGGAGTATGGAAAAGAAGACAGAAGAACCAGGAGTATGAAGTGCTGCTGTGGATTGAAGCAGCAAAGCACTTTGAGCCTCCTAAAAAAGGCCCATCTAAAAATAAAAATATCCAAAAAAACATCAGTTTAAGTGTACGCTATATTTATAATAACTCCAATTGTTCCCGATAAAAAATGATGTCTGGTGGCTAGCTGAAGCAGTGAAAATATTCTAGATATAGAGTCAACTGAAACTAATATACGTTTGTTTGCGTCCTAAACACTGCTGCCCCTGTTGCAGCAGCACATTTCTTATCTCCCAAAATGGGGGTGTGCCAGCCATCATCTAATACACCAACAATAGAAAACCCCCCAATCCTAACTATCCCTTTAACTTTGTAATCCAACTAAGGGTATTCAAACTATTTCACAAATGAAGTAAATCAAATCAAGTTTTATTTTATTTTGATACTCATATTAGCCTACTGATTACTTGATTTGAAGTACGTAGGATGTATCATAAAGAACAGTTGAGGTTATACAAATACAAACAACGTAAAGGTCTGATTGGCGATGAGAAGCAGCTTCATAGTGTCAACTGAAACAGTAAAAGCTGGGACCCAAGAACATTAAACAGCTTTTTTGTCAGGAGACCTGAAAAGTCTTGATGCTGAATATGAGGTCTACCATCTTAAATATATGAGTGAGCCAAACCTGAAAGGGCTTAAATGTCATTAAAAGCATCTCAGAGTCAATTCTGGAGCTGCTGGAAGCACAGATACGAATATAAGCCAGGACTGAAGTAATATGTGTTTAGTGTCGCTCAGAAGCCTTCTGCCACATCCCGGATCAGGACGGGCAGTTGCCGAAAGCGTTAAGTTACATTAATGTGCAGTTATAATAATCCATTCGGTAGGAGAGCATCAAGATAATTAGCTGTTCATCACACTGTAGTTTGTGTCATTGGCGTAATTTAGCTTGTTCCATTTTCCACATATTCATGTCCTTATTCATATCTTGTGCAAATCATCTTGTAATGATGGAAACATGTTGGTGGACTGTGAGAACTTCTGAGCTTAGCTTCTGCTACACGCATTACAGGAATGCACATGAGTGCAGAACAATCATGGTAAAGTCGTTTACATTATGTCACCCCTCGTGTCGTTGTCAGGTGGAGATGGAGAGGCTGAGGGTGGAGGAGGAGGCGGCGTCTGCTGCCAGAGAGAAGGAGCAGCTGGGACAGCAGCTGGCTGAGAGGCAGGAGGAGGTGCAGACAGTGCAGGTGAGACACTGCTCTGAGAGCCAGGGGGGAGCAGGAGTCTCTCAGCTGCCAGGGATTAGCCAGGACCAAGAGACTTGTCAGGATTGGGAGGGTTACTTCAAAAATGTAATAACTAGTTACATGTCAAAAAAAGTAATCAGTAGGCTAATATGAGTATCAAAATAGAAAACAAATGTAACCTGATTACTTTCCGTTGCTTTTGGAAAACCTCAATATCAAATGCAATGCAAATAAAAACGATAAAATAAATAACAATAAGATGATTTTTACTTAAGTGTATGCAACAATGTAACCCATGATATTTCATATACAAATGTTAGTAACAGTTATAGTTAACAAATGCTCTTTAAACCTAATGCATTAAACAAAAGCATAGACTGTACTTTTGTTTAATAAATCAGGTGTCCATCTACTGCATTCAAAAAGAAATGTATTTAAAATAAAGAAGAATTAAAGTACCCTAAATATAAACCATAAAGAAAATTAGTTAATTACGTCTACCTATTATATATCGATCTTTATTTCAAAATGTATTGTAACTATGTAATCCTGCTAGTAATCTCAATGTAACAGTAATCTGATAACTCATTTTTTTTTATATAATTGTAATCGAATACAGTTACCTTTTTTCTGTATCCTGATGACGTAATCTCGTTAAATGTAATCCATTACTCCCCAAGCCTGGTCATGATCACATCACTTTGATCGGAGAGCATTCCTGAGTTTAGGTCATTTACTTATTTCATTATACTACGTTTTACTCTTTATATACCAAATTGTTTTTAAACCTGTAGTTTTTATGACTTGTTTATTTTCTTTTTCTGCTCCCGCCGTGTAACATGAATTGTATTAATATGTTGTTCTTTATAAACAAAGACTTAAACATTACCAAGTAGTACTGGTCTTGCACTGCATTTGAGTTTCAATGCTGTCGAAAATTGAATTTTAATTGAGTTCTATTTAATTGTTTACATCTATCCATAATACTGCCTTCTACCAGTATGTGTTTTGTAGTTGTGCTCTAATAAGAACCCCCTGTGTGTCAGGTCTCGTGACCTCCGTCAGCTCAGCTTCAGAGAAACTCTGTGTCCCCCTTCTGTACCAACACTGTTTACACTTACTGACCTTTACTCTTCTCTTACTCTTATTTCACTTCTTTAAACGTATGTGAACTGTCCTCAGGCTCAAATGTCCCAGTTGGAGCACTCTTATGCACAGCACCTCCTGGAGGTGACTGCCCGCCATCACCAGGAGTTAGATTTGGAGACGGATCGCCTGAGAGACACTCAGCTTCAAGTAGAGCAGGCCTTGGAGAGCAGGGAGAAGGCTCATCGCCAGAGGGTGAAATGCTTAGAGGAACAGGTATTGTGTGGATCATTTATCTTTCTTTTGTTCGATTTATGTCTCTGTATTTTTGTGTTCTTCCCTCAATTTGTTTTGTTTCTTTGTTTTGAATAGGTGATGACTCTCAAAGAACAGCTAGATCATGAGACAAGAAGACGAAAGGCTTATTTGAATCAGATGCTGCAGCCCGGTGTGTAGGCAGAGCCTGCAGTGAAGTATGTAGCACCTCTGGCTTCCTCATTCACTGCTCCTCTGGCAGCTTCCCAACAACAGTATGTTACAAGCTACGTCCACATTTGGAAACACACGCGCATACAAACACTCTCCTAAGGCGTTCGGTCCCACCCATGCACATGTGCACTCCGGATTACATTAATCTGCAGGCAAACTCAACAACAACAAACAATGAATGTTTTGTTTAGAAGTGGACTGGATGTGCCAAATTGTTTTAAGGATTTCCTCTGGCTTGGTGCGGTTGGCGTTTCTAAGTCTGTTTATGCTGTGTCATTTTTTTTAGGAAACAACGTGATCAAAAGTATCCTTAGTTGCTGCTTCATACTCTGATGATTATTCCTATACTACATTTTCAGAATCAGAATCAGAATACCTTTATTAGTCCCACAGAGGGGACATTTACGAAATATGTCGAAACACTGTTTGTGTATTCTAATGAGAATATAGATTCAAATATTAACAATATTTGTTTGCATATTCCCCTGCTTTGATGAGTTAGTCTTTCAGGCAAAGATTCTATGGTGTGAACTCATTTATTTGATGATATGTTCATGTATTTGACTCAACCAATGATAATGTGCCAAAGCTGTGATTGTGTGTGAGAGCACAGTTATACAATATATTTTCAGAAAGGTTTTGATAATCAATTATGTTTTTCTTCTGGCCACACAACTTGTTTTGGAAAAAGTTTTCTGTGAACTTTGGGAAGGACAGCACTGCCCTTTCATGGCATGTGAGTTCTGGCTTTGGTTCGCACCATTAAAAGCTTTTGTGGATTTAGTGTTGTTGGTGCGAGAATGACCTTCGCTCTCTGTCTCCACTGCTGTCCCGAGTGTTTTCTTCCAAAGATCGTTGCAAGACTTTGTGGAGATCATCGTTCCTTCAAAGTTGCTTGCGATATGTCTGTAATCCTTCTCCAATCCAAAAATTCTTGAAATAATGTTTTATTTTCTGTGATAATAAGAAACATTTAATATATTCATGTGTTTTTGTGTATTCATTCACAAATGGATTTACTGTATGTAAATATGTATGTTTCTTACGAGCCAAGCTACTTCTTTCGACTCTTTCTTTCTTTTCAGTTCTTACATTCACTTTACTTATTGCATTTTCACTACAGTACACATGCATGTCTTCTCACTGTGTAACCCTGCATGCCTTTGTAACTGTGCATAGTGAGAGTTTCACTGAAAGGGGAAAATCTTGTCAGAGTTTCTTTAAAGCAGCCCTTTGATTATCATAGATCCGCCCAGTGGTTATCCAGTTACCGGCCTCTCTTCAGCTATTGGCTGGAAGGAGCTAATTATGCAAGGTAGTGAATCCCTGTGGGGGAGGTGGGGCCAAAACTGAAAGAACTCCTTTGGCAGGCAGAATAGAGCTTTTATTGAGGATATTTCTAAGCTGACCATCAGGGACCAAATCGCTGGATTGTTAAAAAAAAAAAACACATCTCAGCTGAATTACGCTGCTCGCTCTCTTTCATTCCTCCCCTCGTTTCATTTGAGTGAGACGGAGTGTAGCTTATGCAGTACCTAGCAGCAAGCAGAATGCAAGGAATCTACAGTATTCCCCTGTCTCACACAAGAAGCCCAGTTCACTACTGAAGGACAAGAGAGGGGAGAGAGAGGCAGAGCCAGAGAGCAGTCAGGGGAGGATTCACACTGCTGAGGTTGAGAGGAGGAACGCAGCGTCTTGTCTTGTTCTGCTCTGCTCTTGTTGCCTCAGGTGTGTGTGCTCCTCCCTCCCCTCTGCAGTGCCTGCTGTCAGCTCCATCCCTGGGTGGCTGAGGCCATGGTGTTGGTGCTGCAAGCCCTGCTGCCCTGCTTCTGCACCCTGCTCTCCCTGGAACTGCTGCCTGGGGTGGAACCCGCCGTGCCCCTGGAGGACTTCTACCCCTTTGGCCAGGACGTGGGGGACTCCCAGACCATCGCGCAGGACGACGGAGGCTCCCGGCTCGTGAAGATCTCTGTTGCTTTCCCCTTCTTTGGAGACAGGCACACAGGACTCTATGTGAGTACAGAGCAGTTTGTTATTACTGTGTGTTTATGTCTTCTTATGTGTGTGTATGCATGCACTTTGCAGTTGGCAATTGAAACTGACATGGTGTGGATTGTATAAGAGCCTCAGGGAGATGAGATCTGGCATTCTGCCAAACACTACATTGCTGTGCCCTTTGAGAGTTTGCATGTGTTGGTGTGTGTCTCACAAGCTCTGGTGTGTAACCTCATTTGTAGAATATCATGTTTTTCTCCCCTTGGGTGGAATCAAAATCCTCCATGACATTATCTGAGTGCACTGAGGGAGAGTGTGTGAGAAACTATTAGCAGAACAGTGGTAAGCCCTGTTCTAATAAGTCTACAATGAGCTGTTAAAGGAATTGACAGTTTGTGTTCTCACTGTTGCTGCGGATGGAGCATCTGTGAGCAGTTCTTTTTAGGAGAGAGAGTGGGGGGAAAATATGCTTGCCGGAGAGACAGAGAGTGAGAAACAGTGCTCATGGGAGGAAGCTGAATGGTTTGACAAGGATTTTCGCGCACCACACTGAAACACACTTTGATCTTCCTTTGTCATGTATTGGGTTCAGTTCCAGCGCATGGAGAGGCAGAACTCCCTTAAATCAACACCACCTGTTGTGGTTATGCATCCGCGTGGGCTTTCAGATTCCCCTCCTTCTCGCTCCGAGCCCCGCCTGCCCCCTCCCTGTTCAAACCATGGGCAGGGGAGCCCGAGGAACCATGGCAACAATGGGCAAGGTCAAAGGTCATCGTTCTAATCTAAGCATCTACGCCAAGGGGGTGATGTCAGTCTTCCAATAAAGACATTTTTAAAACTCTTTTGCATCTACACAAAGTGCATAGACACTGGCACGGTATTTTTAAGTGCAGGGTTTGAGTTTTGTGTCTTTTATAAACTCAACACTAGTTACTCACAAATCCTCAAATCAAG
This sequence comes from Trematomus bernacchii, assembly GCF_902827165.1. NCBI lineage: Eukaryota > Metazoa > Chordata > Actinopteri > Perciformes > Nototheniidae > Trematomus > Trematomus bernacchii. The sequence goes on from NW_022987709.1 coordinate 638,644, forward strand.
CAGCAGAGCCAGGACCCCTTGTTGTCACTCTTTAATGCACTGGGTACAGTCATGATAGTCTGATAGACTTGAACAAGTGGTTAACCTTATGCGACATATGTGAAACAAGTTTAATATGTAATGCACATACCTTTGGTTAAGTGTTCTAAGTAAGTTACATTTGTTTCAAACGTGATGTTAGGTAAATATTCACGTATGAAGAAATGTAAGTCTGTTGTGTAGGTGATGTAGGATAAATGTTTATCGTATTTAATGTAAGTTAACTATATACGGGTGTTGCGTAAGTAAGGAGAGCGTGCTAGTAGTTGGCTAGATTAAGGCAACACAACTGTTTGTTTTAGGAAAAGTCATGGTTTTGGTTAGAATTAATTTCATTTTGAACTTAATTTAAATACGATATTATATTTGTATATCATTTAAAACAAGCCAACATTGACTTTTAGTTTCCTAACGGAGCCTACTCATGGGTAAATTCCTGTATTTGTTTAACTTATCTATCCATCAATCCACCCCTTGCTCTTTATGTGACTCCATCTGAACCCCTCCTTTGCACTTGTCATTATTACTATGGCCACTGCACACAGCCCTGCATAAACAGAACGGACAGTAGGGGGATGCAGATAGTTATATTTGGACACGTGAGGCCACAGACCAAGCTGCAACACTTTACAAGTTGGGAATGAGAATGCCCTGAAACTCACTCTTGGAGTTTGTTTGTATCCCAATTGCTTTCCAATTGTGGTCCTTCCCAGATTTGAATGGATTCCAGCACATCACTTATCATGTAATAAAACCGATACACATCATTTGATTTGTACAAGATAACACAAGTTACCGGTTGCTTGGCTTGTTGATCTCATATTGAATTCTGACCTGAAAGAGATCAAATCTGAGAAGTCCACACTCTGACATATGCCGTGTGGTGGTGATGTGATATCCTGCATCTCATTAGAATGTAGTTCCGTAGTCACGCAAGGCATTTCAGATTGTGACAGGCACTTGAAATTACAGTCACTCATTTGAATGCCTCACCTGGATCCATTAAACATTAGAAGGCGAAGCACAGAGGCCCACATGGTGTTCTCCGCCTGAGAGCTTTGAACAGTTCATATTTCAGTGAGGTGCTACATTTGTGTGAATAATGTGTTCCCAGCCAAATGGAAGCAGGAGAACCACACTGATTTAAGATGGCTTGTGGGCGCTGTCTTTCTCTATTATCATAACTGGTTCTGTTAAGGAATACCTTAAAACCCCTCAAAACAAATCCCTTTAAACCATACCCTCCTTTTAGCAGTTGTGATCAAGTCACACAGCAGTCGCAGAAGTGTGACACTTGGTTACAGAAGTTTGTATCTCACATGAACAGATCCCACACATCCCTGTACAAACATGCACCCCCCCTGTCCTGCTCCTGTCCTACTTCTGCCTCCTGGTAACCAGGCTGTCCCTCTGTTATGGTTTGTGTCAGGGAGTTTTCACATGTTGCTGGGATCTCTCCTCCTCCAGGTCCCCCATCCCCTCCTCCCACGCCTCAGATAACATGGCAGGGGTCTTCCCCCTGGAACTGTCCAGCTGCTTTATCTGAGAAATGACCAATCACTTTAACAGAACACAGATGTATCTGCAAAGCGTCTTCTAGGCTTCCAAACAATGCAGTTCATGGATTAACTCCTCTTAAGGATGACCAGTGTAAAGAACATGAAGGACGATGTTCAAGGTCAGAGAGGAAAGAACAACATTTTGAAAGCAGATGTGAGAATACATGATTATGATTAATGGTATTTATTGTGGATGCATAAACCCATTGGAAAAAACGTTTCTAGGGCTTGTTGTAAATGTTTATATTCTAAAACATGTTATGTATAGTATTCAAATCTTCAACATACTGTGGTATTTGTCAACATTCAAATCCATTTGTCAAGAATCCTGCCAAGATCATGCTGAAGAGTAACTTTGCTTCACAGATTGCACATCTGCTAGTGCTCATCTGCTCTTCAAAAGAGCTCCAACACTTCAGTTGGAGCATTTTCATTCACTCACTTTCACTCATCACTATGTATGGCCCAAAGATTTGTGCTGAAGTTTTATCCGTGATTCTCTGAATGGGTGCTTTTTATATGCATGTGTGGGATAAGAGGCTGAGTTATTTTAACAGTTCATATGCAACTGACAAGATATGTCTGCACATACTTCAAAAAAGCCTGAAAGTCTTCAAGTAAATGATGTCCTTCAAAGGATCAGTTTTGAACTTTCTTATGGAGACTTCAGTTAGAAGATACCACACTAAAGTCTGCATATAAACTATGAAGCTAGAGATCAAAAGCTTAGCTGAGCATAACCACTGGACGCTTGTTTGTGTCAAAATGGCAAGTTGTGGTTTTACAGGACAGTTTTTACCAGACTGTGTCTTGGCCAGAGCGCAGTGACTTCCTGCAGCCTCTGCTGGTTGCCTCTTAGGCACTTTGTGATGACAAGACTCCAGGAAGTCAACGCACCCTGCCAACAAATAATCCACTACATCTTCTCATCTAGTTCTTGGCAGGAAAGAAAATAAGCCTATTTCCCGAAATATCCAACTTTTCAATTGAGATTAATATAAAACATTTTCACATTTAATATCTACAAACAACTACATCCGTTTTATACATTTTCCCAATGTTTACAACCAAGTTCAAACCCTCTAGTTGCTTTAACTCCCGGGGAAACACAGGACACACCACTTTTGTTAACTATTGTTGTTTGCTCTCTTGTCAGAGCATGATGCCCATGTGAACAGCGCTGGGCTGCACTGGTTGTACTTCCCAACGTTAGCTACAGTAGCTGTATGGGTAGTCGTCTCATCCAATGGTATGTTAGCAAGTTAATGTTACGTTAGCAAAACATTACTTGTGGCTAATTCATTAGAATAGATATCTAACGTAAATAAACAGAACGTTAATACAACTTTAACACATTCTCTTCAGTAGTTATTCTTTCTGCCTGAGTCACATCAGATTTTCCTCGTCAATGCTGGTTATTTCACATGTGAAAACAACAACTTACATGAACCCATTCTATTTCACGACGTCATGAAAGTTTGTCTTTTTTGCCCCTAGCCAAAACATTTCACTTACTAAATTAATTCAAATGATTAGATAGCATGTTACTGGTTTACGATGTTATTATACGTGTAGGTTCTTTGTGCAGTGCACTGATGATAGTTAATACATTCCAAGAAGTGTGTTTGAAATGGTTTGAATATCCTCTTGTCTATTTTTTATTTACTCAACGGAGGAATTCTTCCTCTGTAATCTTTTTTTGCAAGCACAATTATAGTTAAAAAAAGAACATTACAACACACCTTCAGAACCAAGGAGGTTGAGTCCTTTCACACTGTTTCAATGGGTGTTTTTGCTCAGTCTTTACCATTTGTAGATAAAAGGGCTAAGGAAATAGGCCAAGTGCAAAGACTGCGGTCTCATCAAATAATTGTAAAAGTTTGTAACTGTGAAACCTCAGTTTTGACACGGAACACTAATGTATTCCTGCCCTGATTCATGGGCACCTTTTTCATTTTGGGTTTTGCTTTGGCTGACTCAAGCCAGATGAAAGTTTATTTTAGTCCATAAATTGCTTGGCTCTAAAGAAAACCAAAAAAGCAAAATCCTGGATATATCCGGAAAATAACTTCCCAAAAAATAACAAGGGAGTCGTAGAGTGGAGTGGCACCATTGAGAGTGAGGGAAAGAGTTATGGGGGAGAGGTACTTCTTACAAGGTTTGCTGATCGCACCTCTCTCCCCTGTGATCCTGACCTTGGTCATGTTACAGCATAACACAAGGCAGCTCTGAACCCATTCACTCTCTCACATAAGTGTGATGCATACGCACCCTTTACTGAGTGTCTGCACCAGGTTATAGCCTTGTTTCAATCCATGAGAAAAAGTCTGTGAAAACTATGTTGTAAGTTCAAATTCCTCTAAGGTCATTGACATGTCAAAGCAGTCCCTTAAAACATCTTAACAAGTAAGAAATACACTTTTTCAAGCTATTCCAGATGCCTCTAAAGATTGGATTAGGCAATTCAACTTATTCCAGCATTGGAAAATAAACTCTCTTTAGTGTTGAGCATGATTTCATACACTAATTTTGCTGCTGTAATACGATGGGTGACTTCCAGACTGCTGCCACCACAGGTCTCTCATTAGTGGGCATGTTGGTGTGGGAGGTGTGTCGTTCCTGTACATCCTTCCATTCATCCAACACTGTGCCCTCTCTCTTGTTTTTCTCCCGTTATATGATAGCGCTCTGGCTGACCCCCGGGCCCTGCCCCTGCAGCCGGTCCTCTTTCTCCCCACATCAGCCATGTTCTCACCACGCTGATGCAGAGGGGAAGACTGTGGTCGGGCAATTAACTTAGCCCCTGTGCCGTGCCAAACAAAACTTCCTCTGCTGTTTTTACAGCAAAGTCCTTCAAATTATGGTTTTCATTCATGCAGGGAGCAAAGCCGATCCATCTGACGTTGCTTTGTCGCTGTCACATGCCACTTTAATGCAGAGAGTCAAAGGTCAAGCCGGGGACTAGGATAAACAGGATAGATGCCATGGTGCATCTCCTGTTGTTGATCCAGAATATTTGTGTGAAAGAATGTAAGCCTTCAGTGGACATTTCCAACCCTTAAGCCTGTAGATCATTTCATTGGTGGACCTTACCTGTGATATGTTTCTGATATAAGTACACGCAGGGTAAAGGCTACTCTACTCATTTCCAATCATAATCTTTCATTCAAAATACAATTGAACACATTGCAACGTGCTACTTTAGAATCTACTACATGAATCAGTTGTGTCTCCTCTCTCTTTGACATCCCTCATTGACTTTGTGGACCCTACTTCTTTTTTATTCATCATTTGTAGCTTTTCCTGAAACTCACAATAGCTCTTTTATCTAGCATCATTGCAATAAACCCTCTTACACACAAACAATTGTCACATTTACTGTCTTGGTTCTGTGGCATTCGGCTTGCTGTTGCTCTATCAATCCTGAGTCTAAAACTAAGAATTATTGTCATCCCATCTTAATTGTTTGAATTGCAGATCAAAATCCAAAGATTGATTTGCAATGAAAAAAAACTCCACCTTTGTGAGTGAAAGTTAATTGATTAAATTGTTTTCTGTTGCCTGACAACAATGAGTTGCTTAATTGCTTCTGCAATACACATTGACCTGCCGAAGTTCATATTTTAGGAAGTTTATATTATACAATACTTCAGTCTATATCTGCAGTGCTGAGTGTGCATTTCTCACAGAGGAGATGTGTGTACGGTGGGTTCATTTATGTGGCTACTTTGCTGTTGGCAGACATCTGTGACGTGAGCAGCACAAACCTGTTTTGTTCAGCTTCTGTCATTTCATGGAGTAAAGAAAGTGTCTGTTTGCGCAGGAAGTGCAAACATCCGTTAAGGGAGTGTCGGCTTCCCCTTGCTGCTGTTAGCCCCGTGAGGTCAGAACACCTCTGTTTGACCACCTTTCCTCTTCTTCTCATCACTTCTACTCTAACCCCTCCTAACCGCACAAACAGGTCCCGGTGGCTTCTTCATTTTGAACAAAATATATCACTATTCACATTCCAAATCTGTTCTCCTCAGGTCAACAACAATGGCCTTGTATCTTTCCTGAGGGAGGTGTCCCAGTTCACTCCTGTAGCATTTCCGATCGCGGGGGACAGAAGGGTTGTGGCGCCATTCTGGGCAGATGTGGATAACCGTCGAGCAGGGAGAGTGTTCTATAGAGAGAGCCAGGAGCCCTCCAGCCTGAGGAGGGCCTCAGGGGAAGTCAAGACGTACTTTTCAGAGTTCCCCAACTTCAATGCAACATGGGTCCTCATCGCTACATGGCACCAAGTGACTTTCTTTGGAGGCAGCTCTCTCACACCGGTATAACTCACACTAAACTTCACAGCTGTCCCTCTATATGTGACTGCTAAACAGCCCTGATTCTCTAGGTATGATTCAAGTACCTTCATCAGTGATTCTTAAGCAGGGTGTGCAAGTGACATTACTTAAACAGTAAGACCTGGCACAGGTCGAGGATTAGCAAATGTAGGGGGGGGGATTATTTTTCGAAATAATGCTCAATTAGTTTATAAAATAGAATTTGCGATTTTATTTTAAAAACACATCCAATATACAGTGTTTGTGTTGAGAAAGAATGCATTTAATATTGTCTTATTATTCTTCAGTAAATGGATTGGTACACACCTACACAGACCTGTGTCAGTTACAACTTTATACATCCTATGTCACCAGAAAGAGTGTGATAAAACCAGTTTGAACGCAGATCAATTGAAAGAGTTAACTGAATGTAATAAACAAACTGTTTAAAGATCCACTCTAAGAGATAGTAGTAAGAATGCAAATTTGTTTAACATTTTTATTTTTTAACAATATTAACTTTTTGCAGTGTAATTTAACATGAACATAAAAAATCAGCCGAAATAAACACATGTAAAATAAATGGATATTTCAGTTTATTTGATAAGAAACTAGTGGAATCCACTGGCCTAGATTATCTCAGATTCCAGGAAATAGCATTCTTGTTAGCAGTTAACTTTGGGTTATAATTATTGTTTGTGTTAAGCTAATTTGTTGCTATCTGCCTCACCAACAGGCCCAGATGAGTCTATTATGTCTGTAGCCTGAGTGAGATTAAGCAATCTGCAAACCAAGAAGTCATTTCATTTTTTTTCATTTCCATCTTTATTTCGAACAGATACAAAAAAAAAAAAGTGAAAAACAGAATACCGTATTGTTAGAATACAGTATTTATCAATATTCATAATAATATTTATATATTCAACAAAAAATAGTCATAAAATGTATATATTCAACAAAAATGTTCATATTAATAATAATAATAAATCATATGTGTCCAAAGGGAGCAGGAGGAAGCAAATGCTTATTAATTCCCACCCCTTACTTACTGCTGATCAATGATTATCCTTTATATCATTTCTGCAAGTTATTCCTACTTACATATTTACATTTATACATACATTTACAATCATTTCTCATCTTCAATCACCTTTCTTCATTCTCATAGTTTTCCAAAAAAGTGTTTCTGTCAGATAAATGTATTTTACCTAATTCCGCAGAATCAGGAAATGGTTGAACTGAGCCTGTTCCTTTCTATGCAGGTAAATACTTTCCAAGTGGTGCTCATTACAGACGGAGAGCTTTCCTTCACTATATTCCAGTACAATAACATCACTTGGACCACAGGCATGCATGCCAGCAGTGGAGGAAACCTGGCTGGGCTGGGAGGGATTGCAGCACAGGTAAGATCACCTTGTAGTGGACTCCAAGGACATATTTCACCATTGTGTTATTACATTAGATAAGATTAGATTAGAACACATATTACTAAGAAATACAGTTTGCATTCAACCAGAATTGCAAAGAGTAGAAGTGCAGATGAGGTTACAGTATATTCAGATATATGGGTTACAGTATATACAGCTTGTTCCATGAGATACATGGTTTTATAAATATTAAATATATACTGTATTTACAGATAAAGTGCTAGGTTAAAGCATTTATGGATGTAGGGTTTCAGGCATAGTTAAATGCAGATTGAATAAATATTGAATACAGTGAAATAAATATGTGCAAAAAGCAGTGTACAGTAAGGTCCCTGAGTGTGAGGAGCTGTGGGTAGAAGCCCCATGAGTATGAAAGGGGAGTGTGTTGGCGGGCTAGTGCAGTAGTTCGAAGGTCATGGGTGGGGAGGGTAGTGGGCTAGTTCTGAGTTTAAGAATTCAGCAGGGTTATGTTGTTGTGGAAGAAACTGTTCCTGAGCCAGCTGCTTCGGGATCTACACAGCCCATGTTGTTGTGTGCGGGGTCCATCATGGTGCTTTGAGCTTTCTTTTCTCAACAAGTAGAGGTGCTGCTGTGACTTTTTAACCACACTGGAGGCGTTGAGCGACCAAGAGAGATCCTCAGAGATTTTAGAGATTTTAAAGGTGGATATTTGTCCACCTTAGTCCCATTATGTAAATGGGGGTGTGTCCTCAGCTTTAGGTCTTGGGGTAGTATTGGTGTTGTTGAGGGGAAGGTTATTGTAAGCACACCATTTTGCCAGTAGCTGAACTTCCTTCCTGTAGGCTGATTCATTGTTGTTAGTAATCAGGCCTACTACCGTGGTGTCATCTGTGAACTTGATGATAGTGTTGGAGCAATGCACAGGAGTGAAGTCATGGTTGAAAAGGGAGTAGAGGACTGGGCCCCAACGCTGTGGAACCCAGTGTTCAGGTTCAGAGTGGAGGGGGGGGAGGGGGGGCATTAAACCTGACAGCCTGGGGTCTGTTGATCAGAAGGGCCAGTGTCCAGGCAGTGGCAAAGGGAAGCGCTGATGATGAGGTCCCTACGTTTAGTGTTCAGTCTGGAGGAGATGACTCAATGCAGAGGTCAGATCAATGAATATCATCCTAATGTAGGAGTTGTCCAGGTGATTCAGGGCAAGTTTAAGAACCGTGGATATTTCATCTTCAGTTGATCTGTTGGGACGAGGTGTGGGAGAGTTGATCTTGTTGGGTTTTTGCTGTGTTAATAAAAGACACAAATCGTGTGCAGTCAAAAATAGTGTTGTTTGTAATGTAATGATGTTTGGTGAACAGTGGAGGACACAAATGGCGATGTACAGGATGACATGTGAAGAAACAAAGCAGTTGTTTTTAGATGTCTGGACTCTGATTCAGCTGTCTCTTGATGTCTGCCTCGTCGTTCCTCTCCTCCCAGGCAGGTTTCAATGCTGGTGATGGTAAGCGCTATTTCAACATTCCCGGTTCTCGCACTGCTGATGTGGTAAATGTCGAGGGAACCACTAACGTGGGCCAACCGGGCAAATGGGTCTTTCGTATCGATGATGCAAATGTGGAAGTTGGTAGCTGCAATGACTCTGGTAAGTCCCGCAATGACTAATAGATCAATCCTTCTGCTCCTGGCTGTCTTAATACTTTTGCTTTTAGGTTTGTGTTAAATGGACCTCTCTCTACAGCATCAGTGTGCCAGCACCTGCGACCTTGCCTGAATGGAGGCCAGTGCATAGACGACTGCATTACAGGAAACCCCTCCTTCACTTGCTCCTGCTTGGCTGGCTTCACCGGGCAAAGATGCCAGATTGGTGAGTTGTGGTTGACACAGCCTATTGCTCCATGACCGAAGAACACTGTGAATGAATGAGTACCTTGGATCAGTGTGTGAAAATAATATTACTAGAATACACCTGACTTGCCAAAAGGACACATTGATATTTCCCTAATACCTGTATCATTTGAATCTGTTATATTTTCCTGACTCACTGTTCGTTGACAGAAGTTTTCTTCTAATTAAAAGAGTCACACTACCTCCTTTGTATTTTCTCCCTGTCTCTGTAGATGTTGATGAGTGTGCCTCATATCCGTGCCAGAACGGAGGGACTTGTGCAGACCGGATTAATAGTTTCCTCTGTCACTGTCCTCCTGGATACACAGGGAGTCAGTGTGAAGCAGGTACTAAAGACTCTTTAACGGAAAGGGATAGTTTAGATATTTCAAAGGGCTTATATGAGGTACTTATCTGCTGATCTGGGGGGGGGGGGGGGGATTGCAGTGTCATTACATCTAAATAAAGCTGTGAATATATTCTGAATAAATTGTACAATTATATTGATTTTTTAAATGTCTTAAATAAGTTTTGCTATTTACCCAAAAGAAGTTGAGCTGACATTTGTATTCTATTCCACTCTCATTCTTTCACCCTGCATGTTCTAAATACTCCCAAAAACTCAGATTAATGACATTATTTTGTGCAGTTTCCCCAAAATACAATGTATTTAAAATATCTTGGTCTTGCCTCTCTGGGGCTTCTTTGCCTCTTCCCACAGTCCAGCCTGAGGAGCTATATCAATCCTCTCTAATACCTTTCACAGCCAGCAGTGCATACTTGCAGCGTGAGGGGAGCAATGTGGCGGATATATTAATCAGCTGAGTAAATATTCTGTGTGTGTGTGTGTGTGTGTGTGTGTGTGTGTGTGTGTGTGTGTGTGTGTGTGTGTGTGTGTGTGTGTGTGTGTGTGTGTGTGTGTGTGTGTGTGTGTGTGTGTGTGTGTGTGTGTGTGTGTGTGTGTGTGTGTGTGTGTGTGTGTGTGTGTGTATGTTACAGACATTGACGAGTGCAAAGACAGACCATGCCTCAACGACGCGATGTGTGTGCAGGGCGCTGGCACTTTCACCTGTGTGTGTGAACCTGGTTACACTGGTGTCCTCTGTGAGACAGGTGAGTGGCGTTTTTCACAGGAAATATTTTCTGCTGCTTTCTACATCAAACTCAGTCATTCTGGCAGATGTGTTTATCCAGAGAGTTCCCCAGTCTACGTAGACAAACGGGTCCAAGTTGAGGTTATGGTTGAATTCATTTTTTTCCTTTGGGTCACACAATGTAGCAATGAAACCATAGTGAGAAAGCGGATAAAGCTCTCTGAAGTCAGGTCGGTCTGTAAAAAGACATTTACTAATCTGGATCTCTTTGTGATTGATTTGTTGAGGAAACTTGATCCCAGAGGGGAATTGAATGATCAGGCCCTGCACAGTTCATGAATCCTTGTATCTACATGAGACAGGATTTACTGACACTTGGTCAGTGAAACTATGCCTTCAGAAGGGAAGTTCAATGCTTTTAATCCAGCTCAATGTCTTAGACAACCAGGGCTTGCTTTTCAATGTGAAGATTGAAAAATCAGAATATTAAAATGAATCAACAGCAGATAAACTTCTGATTAACTGACTTTTGTGCATCCTTCAGATATGAACGAATGTGAGTCACAGCCGTGTCTGAATGGAGGAGAGTGCATGGATCTGGTGGCCAACTTCACCTGTGTTTGCCCCGCTGCCTTCACTGGAACACTCTGTGAAACAGGTGACTTAAAGTCAAGTTTATTCTAGGGTAAAACACCAAACAGATCATTGTAGCATGCCATAAACCCCTCGGTTTCAGCCCTGTTCCAAAAGGGCTGATTCTGTGTCTGTAGCTTCTAAAGGCTAATGAGCTGCTACTGGCCACGCCCCTCTGAGAAGTGATTGGTTAAAAAAAACACAATGGTGATCTAGGAGGTGATATGGTGGGCGGGGGTTACCATGGTTGGTTTGTGGCTAATGGTTGCTCAACCCAAAAAACATTGTGACATCACAAAGTGACCAACATCTGATCAGCTGATTTTCATACAGGTTTTTATAAAGATGGATCCCCTCTCTTTTTGTCCTGATCCATTTATATAAAAACCTGCCTGAAAATCAGCTGATCAGATGTTGGTCACTTTGGAAACAGGGCTGAAACAGAGGGGGATTATGGGATGCTACAATCTGTTTGGTATTTCGAGCCAAACACTTCAGAGACATGTTTTGTATATATCTGAGACCTATAATATATTGATGAAAAACAATATAATAGGGGACCTTTAATATTAAGTAATACATTTAAATACTAAATTAAGTACCTCAAAGTTGTACTTAAGTACAGTACTTGAGTAAATGCACTTCATTACATACCACCATCGTCTGTAACTGTCCAAGTCTGTTCACATGTTCTTTTCCATGAACAAGTCTTGTAACACTGTCAGAGCCATACTATCTTTGTATGCGTGTTTATTTCAGACTTCTTTCTGCTGACATGATACCTTCATCAGAGCATCCTAAGCAACAGCTATCTCTATCAAGCCATCTCCATAGCAGACCACAGAATGTCCAAATTGACCAATCATAATCAACAGGGTTCTTACGGTCATTAAAAACCTGGAAAAGTCATGGAAATTCTAAATGCTAATTCCAGGCCCTGGAAAAGTTATGGAAAACAATATTTTTCCCAAAGTTTTGGAAAAGTCATGGAAATGTAACTAAAGTTGCATCAAATATAATTTATATTTTATCTAATCGCCGAAATAGTAATACTATAATGATAATAAATACTGTATCGTATAGTAATGAAACGTAAAATGGCATTTCACTGCATGTCGAGTTATTTTGCTGGGGAGAGATTTTAGTTGCTTTAGCGTGTAGAACCTAGTAAGCCAACTATTGGATTTGTTTTAGATAGGCACGGCATGTTTCATATGCAGACCTTATTTTCCTGTTCCATGTGGTACCACTGAGAAAGACACATTTTTTGGTCATGGAAAATTAGGTAAAGGTCATGGAGAAGTCGTGGAAAAGTCATTGAAAATCATTGGTGAAAAAGTGTATGAACCCTGAATCAAATATTGAACGAACTATGTCCGCCTCCCGAAGTGCTTTTTCTGAGCACCAGGGTCTTTGTTCAATTGATATGCCTAATTTGTTATAAAGAGGCAGGGGCGAATCTACAGGGGGGAAAGGGGGGGCAGCTGCCCCCCCACTGTAGAGCCTTGCCCCCCCAGCTGCCCCCCTAACTTTTGTTTCCCTAAAACTGTACTTGTAGAAACAAAACTACACTATGTCCACAAGCTTCTCCAGCAACGAAACAAGCAGTTCATTAATTAAAAGTGAATCATTTTAAATATCATCTTAAGCCCGTTAAAAACGCAGCTACGGCCCTGCATTAAACTGCGGAGCGGCGTTCACACAGACCGCGGCTCACACAGCTGCAGAGAGGGAGCGAGCTGTCCCAGCACCTGAAGGAGGATCAGCTTCCCCTGGGAGCATTTCCCCTTCCACTAGTTTTATTTTTACTAAGGACGAGAGTTTGAAACAAAATATTAATAAAACGCTGCTTTTTGAATCGATAGCATTTAACAGACGGGCGCTGTTTGGGGCGTTACGTTAAAAAAATACTACGCAGACAGCGCTAGCTGGGAGATCAATCACTTTTATTTGCTAAACTATGCGGTACTATTAGATCCACGTAAATTACACATCACAGCAATGAGGCCAGATAAATTAAACCACCAGGATACATCCTTTACCGTCAACCTGGGTCTAAACACAGCTGCCTGTGTGCGTTTTATAAATACTTTCTGATTTTATATTTATTATATGTTACTTATTAGCTACATGGCCCTAACGTGTAAAGTTATACAAGCATTTGTACCAGTGCTTTTCACAAGTAGACTCTTGCAGGACAGAGTAGCTGGAGTGACTCAACAACAACAAAAAGACATATCTGAGAAGTGATCAGGACGAACAGAAAGAAGAAAAGGAAAAGAGAGTTCACTGAAGAGACCAGGAGGGTCAGAGCAGGAGGAAGAGGAGGAGATGAAGACATTAGTGAAGAAGAAGACATGTATGTGAGGAATAAAGAAGAAGTGTCAGAAAGAAGGACAGAGGCAGGGATCAGGAGGCAGATGAGACTCCAGCTGGACCACATGATGTGTTTTATTCTCCTTGCATGCATAGTTCAATACAGCAGCACAATCTAGCGGCTCTTAGTATTGACAAATATTTATTGAAATGTGTTGCTGCACAGGTCACCTTTAGCTCTCTTAAGAGATGGGTGATGTCATTTGTGTACTTAATTATAACTACGTACTTTTACTGTACTTACAGTAAACAGAATTCTAGGGTATCATGAGTATTTTCTGCTGTTTTATACTATATTTGTCTGAACACCTTGTTTCTCTTGTGCATTAAGAACACTTGTGTTAGGGCATGATTTAACAATAAATAGGTTATATTAGGGCTGTGCAATTAATCATATTTTAATCGCAATTACGATTTTGGCCTGCCACAATTACGAAAACAACATAATCGAAAAAAACAATTATTTAGCTTTGCTAGGTTGTGACAGTGCACTGCAACATATTTGATCTAATTAATTTTGGTCTCATTTATTTGTATTTATCATATTTATATATGTTTAGTAGCTTGGGGAAGTGCGCTCCAAAATATTTGTTGATCTTGTTTATTGGTATTTATTATTTTGATATTATTTATTTAAATGTATCATTTATTTAATTTATTTTTGTATTGGTTTTTCAGTTGAATGATACGTTCAGGGTAATCAACAGTTAAAAAGATACTGTTCAAATTATTATTTGTATTTGTTTTAAAGTTCAATAAATGTATTTTTTCAAAGTCAATGAATAATCGTATTTAATAATCGTGATATCAATTATTGACCCAAATAATCGTGATTATGATTTTTGCCATAATCGCACAGCCCTAGGTTATATAATACCACGTACTGTCCGCCCTCCCATGCCACCCTGGCATGACCTCTTGCCCCCCCTTTGCCACCCCATGTAAAATGTTCTAGAACCGCCACTGTAAAGAGGTGATACGTTTTTAAGATAGCGTTGTCATTAAAACATTAAAAAAGCAAGATGACTGTTGTTGTCTAACCCCTGGTTTAGAGGTATCTAGCCATGCACATGATTTGTGTAAATATGCTCAGGTTTTGAGAGATCCCTATGATTGCCTTAGCAAACCCTGTACGTTAGAGGTGAAAGGAAATTCACAGTTTTCAAAGACACCTGCAGTAAAAAGGGACATACATGATTCCAGAGATAATTTTTCACATCTTGTTTTTAAATGTAATTTTTCAATGCTTAAACCTTATTCCATTCACTTGCATTGCATTGGTCCTGCCAGCATATATTTCAGAGCAAGGTATCTCCCAAGCTGGGCAAACAAATCTCTAAATATCTGCAGTGCTAAATACCTCCAGAGGTGAGGAATGATGTTTTGTTTTTTGAACAACCCTTTAAAGGACGTGCTTATGTTCCTCTCTTAGAACTGGTGGTGCTTCAGGTTAATTCAACCGAGCCAGAAAACCAAACAGGTAAAAGCATGTACAGCTACAGTTTAAGAAAAAAAACAAATGCATGCAGTTTGATTATTACACCTCAACCTGTCATGTTTTTTTCATTTGCAGGCTTATGTGGCAATGCAAATTGTGAAAAGAACTGGATTTGTGAAAACACTAGCTCGGGAATCCACATCTGCACATGTGCTCCAGGCTTCTACGGGGACGAGTGTGAAGGTACTGAACTCTCTGCAGCGGCTGGGCAGGTAGCAGCAGAGGTATTTCAAGAGGAGCTGTGCGAACCCACAGGAATTTAGAGCTGTGCCCTGGAAGAGGCTGCTGTGATGATGGGTTATTGTAATTATCAAAACTGACACAGCCTCGCCCAGTTTACTACGGGAACCAGTCGCTTGATGTTGTGAATAATTGTTTTATAGCGCATTTTATTAGTTTACCAACAAGAGGAAGTGCTTTGTCTAGACTTAAAAATGCCTCTTTATGAGTCAAAGCTTCTCTTTGGTATTCAGGTCATTTCTTCAGATTGAGCTGATGAATTATGCATGCTTCCACACCGCTACTGGCTTCTCTGAAAGGTAGCCATTGCACCACACTATAGTTTGAAGCACAGCTGTTACTTGCATAACTAAGGGGCAATTTAAACACAAAATATGTAAAAAACTATCATCAACAGCTAATGCTTTACACCTTCCTTTAAGAAATGCATATAAGGACATTTTATTAAGTGTGATGTCTGTATCACAATATATTGATTTGATGAAATACCTAGTGAGCCATTTTGAGCTAATTCAGGCTCCCATTACGAGTGAGTGTCGACCCTCTGATAGCAGTGGATGCAAAACCTTTTCTCCCACCAAAAGCTCTCTAAAAGTATTTGAGCTATTGCAAATGCATGATTCTTCTCACCATTGAGCTGAAATAACTATCAGTGCTTATATAGGCTCTAAATCTCCCAAATACTTTCCTGCCTGGCTCACTTGGAAGGCACAGTGGAAAAAGGAGCAAGATCCTCCAAGGAAGAGAAAGTAGCGGGACTCAGAAGTGCCTAATCAGGCTCTCAGATCAAAGGGCCGGGCCGCACAGGTGGCCAATGAAAGTGGCTCTTGTAAATTAACAATCCATGAATTGCCCTCAGGGCCATACATTTTTGGTCACAAAATATGCTCCATATCATCAGAAAAATAATACCCTCCACCGAGCTACCGGGACTTCAAAGGTTTAGCTGTGATACGGCCTCGGCTTTGATCCACTGCTGCAATTAGGAAGTCGAGGAAAACAAAAACATTCTACAATCTGTACAGAGCGGATATGCAGCGTGTTGACTGGTAATCTTCTGCTGCTGTGAACTTTGTTGGAAAAAGATTAGGCAAAGAGAAATAACAGCAAATCAATACATGGTTTACAGTACAGCAGATGGAAGCTGTTAGCATGTGGAACACATATTGAACTTTATACCTTTTGCCTATATTTAGACTTTCCAACACTGAAAAATGTACATAGTTTAAGTAGTTGCTTTCAAGTAGCTGGAGCAAACTTTCCACACACTCACACACTGTCTCTCTTCCTGTGTCTGCAGAGGAATGTCTGTGCCAGAATGGGGGTGTGTGTGTGGATATCAATGGGACTTGTGAATGCCCGTCAGGCTACACAGGACTCTACTGTCAGTTTGGTGAGTATGATACCTATAATTCTATCAGGTTTCTCACATACAGCGGTGTATTCAGGCTTTTTTTTTATCTAGGAGAAAAGGCAGAAAACAAATATGAATACTTCCAAGATTAAAGTTGTATTCAAAGATAAGAACATTCTTATATTCTCTAAGATTAAAATGAAATCCCAGATATATAGATATACTGAGATTTAAGGGATAAAAACTTAAATATTACTCACAAAAACTATTTTAAATAGAAGCAAATTTCATCTCATCCAACTTTGCAGATAGAAGCCATATGCTTACCTGACAAAAAGAATTCCACTAAAATCTCAGAGTTTCTTTGAAATCTTTTCTCTGAAAAAGTGAGTCACTGTTCAGAAATTAGAAATTGTGAAGCTGTCATTCACAATGCCTTCCTCCCAGAAGTAACTCAGACGCCGTGCAGCCACAGCAGGACGTGTCCTGATGGAGGTCCCTGTTTGGAGTACGGAGGAGCCTACCTGTGCACATGTCAGACCAGTGCAGCAGAGCTGGATCATAAGGACTTCTACCCCTATGGTAAGAGCCTCAGGCACTTACAGTATGTGTCACTGCATTAGCAGCTGGTTTCACACTTTCAGTTTACCATTTGCACATAATTCATGCTGTTGCTAAGTGCTATGAGGAGATTTTGTATTTGATCCAGACAGAAAATGATAATTCTTTATTCCATCAAAGTTACATGCTTGAACAAATTAAAGTGGTTTTAACATTTCCCAGTGCAATGGAACACAGTCAAGTCTCGTTATGTTTTTCAGTACAGCCCCGATCGGTCTGTGACTCCTCCCCGTGTCTGAATGGAGGATACTGCTACGAGCGGGATGGAGGCTTCACCTGCGAGTGCAAATACGGATACTGGGGGAAGCACTGTGAGAAAGGTAGCATCATTGATAAAACCGTAGAAAAGTAACGCCACATGATCTGATGACGTGCCTTTATCAAAACATTACTCAAACCCAGCTTTAATCAGAGGTAGGAGAAGTACTAAGAAACTTAAGTAAATTACTTAAAGGGGACCTATCATGCAAAATGCACTTGTGTACGTCTTTTATACATGAATATGTGTCCCCGGTGTTCCAGGGAACTCACCAAGTGTCAGAAAACACAACCCTCTCTATTTTCCTCCATACCCAAATCTCTAAAAAAGGGGCTGCAACGGATCTGATAAAAACTGATCCAGATTTGAACACTGTCCTGACGTCAGGACGGTGGCGCTACGGCTATTGGGCCAACTCCACCAATCAGGAGGAGACAGCCACGGCCATTGCCATTCGAAAGCGCTGGAGACGCTGTAGTACATATGCCAGGCCAGTAGATGGTGCTGTTCTCACTGAATCAGCCCTTGCAAAAACAGAGCTAGAAATGGTCAAATTGAGCAAAATGAGGCATGGCTAAAATGCATGATCTGTTTGGTATTTTGAAAAAAAGAAAGTATAAATATGCCTTATATAGGTATGGTCCTACACTATATTATTCAAATATAGCATGATAGGTCCACTTTAAGTAAAGGTAGAAGTGCCAGAGTGTAGGAAAACAAGTACATTTCCTGCATTCAAAATGTTATTCAAGTTACAGTACAAAGATATACTTTAAGTGCCAAAAGTAAAAGTAGTCGTTGTGCAGATTGGTCCATTTCAGAATAATATATATGATATGTTTTATAATGATTGATCATGAAAGTGTTCTCAAAGCTGGTAAAGGTGCAGCTAGTTTGAATGACTTGTATACTGCAGGGTAGCTTGTGAATTTACTCCAGGTGGAACTAAAGTTATTTAAGTGTTGATTATATTTCTAATTATTAATCGAAATTGGCAAAGTAACTAAAGGTACTTAACAAACGTAGTGGGGTAAAAGTACCAAGTAGGAAAACATTTAAGTACTTGAGTAAAGTACAAGTACCTCAACATTTTTAATTACAGTACTCAATAATTGTACTTAGTTACTTTAAACAACTGGTTTTAATGCATGAGGGAAAATGTCATTACCCACAATGCTTCTTGAAATATTACAATGATCAATCCTACTTGACTACTGAGCTATTTTCCTGTATTTTGACTTGAATTGCAATCTACTCGAACAGATTCATTTTGAGTGATTAAAAGCTAGAGAAGTTTTTCTGCTTCAAGGATTCCCGTTTCCCTGTCTCTTTCCAGTCAGACTCAATACCTGTGCTTCTGCTCCCTGCCGCAACGGAGGCTCCTGCAAGGAGGAAGCAGGGAGCTACAGATGTGTGTGTCCTTACAGATTCACTGGGAAACATTGTGAAGTGGGTAAGTGCCACCCTCAAGTAACAATAAAACATTTGGTAGTCAATCAAAAAATAAAATGTCTAGCAAAGTTGTGCCAAAGCTTTTTACGTTGAAATGCATGGCAAGCAATCGAATCACCAGGCAACAGCAGTACTTTGAATGCTGATAATATGATGATAATACAAATAGAGTGAGACACAAGTTATACATCTGAGAGAAGAGTGATTTTATTAACCATCCTATTTTAAGGTCATCTTAGTAACATCACCAAAATGTGACTATGTTTAGTCAGGAATTTGCCAGGTTTCATAATAAAACTTACAGTTGATTCAGAATGCTTCCATGGTGTGCACTGTAAACACTAAGCTAGCAAGGCCCTCCTATAATATAACAGAAAACTCATTATATTAGTGTTGTTGCTTTAAAGGTCACCTATTGTGCAAAATGCACTTTTTGATGTCTTTTGTTGTGGTCGAGGTCGAGGATCAAATGATTTGACCTTAAGGGCTATATGAGGCCCTAAAGCAACTGCTCCATTATCTGTATCAAATGCACACATTGATGCCACCAAATAACACAATACAAATAGAAAGTACTACAAAGAAACTGGAATTCATTTACATCTTAAATTATTAATATATACACAAAAAAAGGACAGCCCCGGCCCAATTTAACACCTGGTTGTAATGTCTGGTAAAGCATGTAGGGCTGCTTTTTTTTGTTGCAAGAAAGGTGCTATGCAAATTACAATTATTAATAATAATTATTTCTCATTGTATGTTTTCTTGCAGGGAAGCCAGACCCCTGTGCCTCCAGCCCCTGTCTGAATGGGGGGACATGTTTCCACTACATAGGAAAGTACAAATGTGAATGCACTGAACACTTTGGTGGCAGGCACTGTGAAATAAACAGGAGCTCAGTACAGACCAGCGCAGGTGAGCAGACTGTGTGTCACCACTTCGTAATGTCCAAATCTCACTGATGCTGAAGTATGTACATGGTTATTGCCATGGTGGGTTGGGGGGGGGGGTGGGTATATAGATACTGCTTTTCCTTTTGCAGATAATTTTAGCAGTGTTGCTGCACTAGAGGCCTCACATTTACAGATATAGAACGGCTGCATAATCTATATAAAGTGCGACCTGATGATTCATGTCTACGCACTCTCACTGCATGCCGAGATTATTTTAGGAGGACAGAAACAGAGAGCCTGGATGGAAAACACCTCTGTTGCTGTTAGTGTGTATTGGGTGAGCTCCTTTAAGCCCCAGAGTGTGTGAGCTTGTGTCACTATGCAGCCATTGGACATTATCAACGTGTGTGTATTGATTTCAGAGCTGGGCTGTGGGCTGCCTCCACCGGTGAAGCACGCAGAGGTTCAGTTCTCCTCAACAACACCGGGCTCCATGGCTGTGTACATGTGCCACTCAGGCTTCACCTCCGTGCCCAGAGCCACCCAGAGCATCTGTGGTATTCAGGGAGACTGGAGCCAGCCCCCCATCTGTGAGGGTCTGTAACACACACCCACACATGGATACAAACACTGAACAAAAAACATCATTAAATGATCCCTGAAAGTCTGAATAAAGAAGATTCCAGTTAAAAGTTTATCTTCCAAATCTAAGGGATCATGTCATTTCTTTTACATTTGAAGCATCTAATAAGGTTTTGAATAAAGCTTCAATATCTGTCGTGACAATATCTAATCCGTTTTGTCAATATAAATACATTTACTAATCCAATATTACATGATATCAGACCCCCCTGTTAATACAAATAATAATAATGTTGTTGTTTATGGCTAAATGGCAACAAACAATAATTCAATAAGATTTTTTTTATTATTCAAGCTTTTTGGACATGTCTACATCTTTACTTTTTTTAATTAGTGTTGACTTTTAAACTTGTTTTGTTGTTATTAGAAATATTATATTTACACAAGCTGGAAACAATCCCACTGAGCCACCACTGAAGTCTAATTCTAGAAATATATATATATATGAATACTTTTGTATATTATAAATATAGTATGATACTAATCATATTAGTGTAACCTTAACTATATTTGAAACTGTGCAGAAATAACTGGTTTCAACTGAAAATAAATCAGTTTGGTTTAATAATGATTTCCCATCATCACAGAGATCAATGAATGCCTCTCACAGCCTTGTCTTAATGGCGGTACATGTGGGAACCAGGTGGGCTCCTACCAGTGTGAGTGTGATGAGGGCTTCAGTGGAAACCGCTGTCAGACAGGTAAAGCCTGATCAAAGTCTTCTGATATTTAATACATCTGCACATTTACATGATATAGTTACCTTGTCTGTGTGTATCATCTCCCTGAAGATATAAATGAATGCCTGTCGGGGCCCTGCGAGCACGGGGGGACATGTGAAGACCAGCCTGGCTCCTACCTGTGTCACTGTTCTCAAGGCTTCAAAGGCCACAACTGTGAAATAGGTAAAGTGTTCCTTTAAGATGTTACTATGGGAGGATTACTGAACGGCCCTCAGGGCACAGATCCCCAAATGTCAGGTTCCCTCCTGCATTTACCACAAAAAGACACGTACCAACCAGGAAGAGACTCCAAATGACCACAAAGAAACATAAAAGACTACAAAGAGATGCAAAACAGCTACAGAGAGACCACAAAGAGACACAAAACGACTTCAAAAAGGGGGTTATATAACCATAGACAAAAAAAAGAACAAGAAGAATACTAAAACGATAACAAACAGACACAAAACAACCACAGAGACAAAAACACATACAGTAGTGATGAGTAAAGACCACAAAGAAACGCATATCAACATCAAAAAGAGTCTCAACACCTATAAAGTCTGTGACTTGCTTATCGTAGGAAATGTGGTGGGGCCTCTGCCTGTCTGTGCCCAGGGGCCCATTGTCTCCTAATCCGCCCATGCCTGGTCGTTTCTTGTAGAGCTTCTACATACTAACATACAGACAGCAATAAAACTCTAGTGTAAACATCTGTGTGCAGAGCAGCACGGGTGTGAGTCCAATCCCTGTCTGAATGGAGGCGTGTGCCGGGGGTACAGACGGAATTATTTGTGTGTGTGCAAAGACGGCTTCTTTGGGGACCAGTGCCAGATGTGTAAGTGTCTTTGCATTGCCCTGCACTGATTTAATGATGTTAAAAGCTCATTCACACTGACTGCAGTTATCACATGAACTGTGTTGTACTTAATGCTTGTCTTTGACACCCCCAAGTGGAGAACCCATGTGTACTGCAACCTTGTGGAAACCGTGGCCTCTGCAGGAGTGACAAGAGAGGGAACTACAACTGTGTGTGCAGAGTGGGACACACAGGCAAAGACTGTGAGAAAGGTCAGAAAGAGTCACACAGAAGTGCTCCAGTTCAACAATTTTGTGTTTATTTGTCACCCCAGCATCTTCTCTATTGCAAAGTTCAAGTTCAAAGGCTTTATTGACATATGCACAGCTACAGTGTACTTGTGGCAATGAAAAGTCCCAGGCTCCTCCAACAAGGCAACACATACAGTATATGAAATACAAACTAATCAAAAACTATCAAAAATAGGGCATGAAGAAACAGAGTAGAAATAAAATAGTGCAAGAGAATGTTGTGCAAGTGATGCAGAAGAAGTTAACTATATGCAAGTCAAATAGAATAAGATGAGCTAAAAATAGAATGTTAAATTAAATGCTGTGCAGTGAAATGAATATAATAGATAAATATGTGTGATGCAAACACTTGACAACTATGTAATGATTTAATGTATGAATTTGACATGTAAGGTTGCCACTGTTCCCAGACCTGTTGCCTCCCTCTGGTCTCCATGTGCTGCGTGTGGAGGAGAACGAGGTGGAGCTACGCTGGGATCAGCCGGAGCCGGAGCACAGCCTGATCAGCGGCTTCGTGGTCACGTATGCTCCGCTGGGCTGGAGTAATCCAAAAACAGACACGCTGGAGAGGCAGCAGTCCTCCCACATCATGAGAGGCCTACTGCCCGGCCTGCTGTACAACATCTCCACCTTCTCCATCAAACGCAACACCAACAGCAACGACAACAGCCAACCAGCCACGGCTCTGATACGCACCAGTGAGCACACTCTTATTCCTGTTGTAGTGAGAGAAGCATCTTTAGAGTGTTTCTCTGAGTATTCCCATGAATTTGTACGGAAGCCCTGAGAGGCCAGAAGATCCATTCAAGACGTCTGATCTAAATGCTTTTCACCTTTCCTGCATTTATGACTTATCAACAGGTAAAAGGGGGTTCGATGGGGGATAACCTTCAATTTCCCCCTTTTTTTGTCAGGTTAAAATAAATAATTTTTACATGCATCATTTTTAAAGTTACTTTTTTTCATCTTTGAAAATGGCATATGTGCTTTTGTTTTTTCAGGATAATATAGTGAGAATAATTTGAGCCTCAATAAGCTGATGTGCACCACTGATTTTCTACTCTTTTAAAAGTTTTGACCCTTCTCTTTGTCTGTTTACATGTTTCACAGGCAAGAAATACATTTATTAAACAATCTTGGAAAGATTATCCTTGCAAAACCTTATTTTTCCTGCTCTTGAAGTCATAAGCACAGGAGAAAAAAACGTTTTCATCAGACCTAAATAATGGATTTTTCTTTTGTCATCTGCCTCCCGGGGCTTCCGTAAATTGGGTTGCACGTCTGCATACCTGTGTGCATTTCCTATGTTAAGTGGGTGTGTTTGTGTGCTAGGACCCCCGCGGGTGGAGCAGCTGCAGGTTGGGAACGTGTCCTCCTCACAGGTGTGGCTGAGCTGGCTGGTGCAGGCTGCTCGTCACGCAGCAGTCAGCAGGGTGCTGGTGTCTCTGCTGCCTGCAGACGGCAGCCAGGCTCGAACTGCCGTGCTCAATACCAGCAGCACGGAGCACTCCTTCAGGTCAGCCCTGCACCGTGCTGCAACATTTTAGATTTTGTACATTTACTCAAGTACTATTTTGAGGTACTTGTACTTTACTTGAGAATATCCATTTCATGCTACTTTGTACTTCTACTCTACTCTACGAGGTAAATATTGTACTTTTACTCCACTGCATTTACGTAGTAACTAACGGAATAATGATAAACAATATAATCAAGTGTTAAATCAGACTTTAGTTCCACCTGGAGTAAATTCACAAGCTACCCTGCAGTATACAAAGTCATTCAAACTAGCTGCACCTTTACCAGCTTTGAGAACACTTTCATGATCAATCATTATAAAACATATCATATATATTATTCTGAAATGGACCAATCTGCACAATGACTACTTTTACTGTCGCTACTTTAACTATATTTTGATGATAATACTTTTCTACTTTTACTTGAGTAACATTTTTGAATGCAGGACTTCTACTTGTAACAAAGTATTCCTACACTCTGGTACTTCTACTTTTACTCAAGTACAATATTTGATTACTTCTTCCACCTCTGAAAACCACACTGATGTCCTATTGTATTTCACTGTACAGACCTGCAGCATCCTACTTGTCCACTAAACAGAGCTGTTAAAGTTCTGCACTTTGAACGGAGTAATACACCTTTGAACCACCAGAGTGCACTACTACTCCTAACAGTGTTTTGAGCATGATGAGAATCAGAATCAGAATACCTTCATTCGTCCCACAGAGGGGACATTTACAATGTTACAGCAAAAGTGAAGAGCCAAACATAGCAAAACTATTAATTAAGAGGCATGCATGAAGATGAAAACAGAAATTATTACACAAATTTACAAAAATAATGATAGCCAATAGACTTTTATTTTTTTATAAGTATAGTATGTATAAAGTATAGCAACCAGGTAAGCGTAGTACAAGTGGAAGTATACTGTATATATTATGAGGTACTATAAGGTATCCTGCATTGTTTTCCATGGTGCTATTTTGTGTGTGTTTCCAGTGCATTACTCCCTGGTCAGATGTACACGGTGGATGTGTTGACTCAAAGTGGAATCAGACCGGATGAATTTCCCTCCACCAGCCACTCAGCTGGACCCCTGCAGTTCTGGACACGTAGGTTACATATCATTATTCAAAAGCTATTCAAATAAGAATAACAACACGGCTGGTCGTTAGATCACTCCTGATTTAAAAATACAACACACATCTCTGCACATCAGCACAGAGCGTAGATATTAGAGAAGCCAAAGACAGCAAGTCTAAATGACTTTGACAGTGACCAATCAGCATGAGGACAGGCGGGTTCATTTTTCATTGATAGACTGATAGTTTAATGTGTTGTTGCCTAATAACAACATACCTTGCTATCTGTTGTAAGTTTCAACCCTGACATCAAATTATTGCATCATTATTACTATTAAAAAATAATAGCCATCTGTATTAAAGTATTGTATTACATTATCTTAGATCTAGTACTTGAGTAAAAGTACCAGAGTTTAGCAATACTCTGTTACAGTAAAAGTCCTGCATTCTAAATGTTACTCAAGTAAAAGTAGAAAAGTATTATCATCAAAATATAGTTAAAGTAGCGACAGTAAAAGTAGTGATTGTGCAGATTGGTCCATTTCAGAATAATATATATGTTTTATAATGATTGATCATTAAAGTGTTCTCAAAGCTGGTAAAGGTGCAGCTAGTTTAAATGACTGTGTATACTGCAGGGTAGCTTGTGAATTTACTCCAGGTGGAACTAAAGTCTGATTTAACACGTGATTATATTTCACATCATTCATCCACATCTGTAAAGTAACTAAAGGTATTAAATACATGTAGTGGAGTAAAAGTACACCATTTACCTCTGAACTGTAATTGGGCATAAGTTTGAAGAAAACTAAATACTCAAGTAAAGTACAAGTATCTCAAAATTGTACTTAAGTACAGTACTTGAGTAAAGTAACTTAGTTACTTTCCATCATTGAACAGCATACAAGTCCAGCTGACAAATGTTTTAAAGCACAGCACAACAAACGGACAGTGTAGTTGAGAATCAGTTCAAATCAAGTTAAAGAACAGTTACTTGCAAAAAGAATACTTTCGCTGCTATCAATGAAGAAATGTGAGCATCCACATGTGTTTTCCCCTCAGGGCCTCTCCCCCCACAGAACCTCTCCCTGTCACATGTGACCACTAACTCAGCACTGATCACCTGGAGCCGCTACCCGAGAAACGTCCCAGATGGCTTTGTGGTCAACGTGACCCGAGGGTTGAACACGAGGAGTCGCTTCCTGCCCAATGGGAAGCTGGGATCATATACCCTGCGTGAACTGACTCCAGGACAGCAGTACCATGTGGCTGTCACGTCGGTGAAAAGCACAGCGCAGGAACAGATCCACAGTGTACCCCAACACCTAGCCTTTACTACCTGTGAGTGAAAACATGTTTATAATCCTTTCATTTACATAAACACATGCAATTAGGTGGGTTTTCAAAGAGCCTTTCAGTATCATGAATCAGTGAGACAAAAGAAAAAGATCTGCTGATTCCTTTTCTCAATTACAGGGGGATAAAAGGTTTCCCCAGAATAATATCATGAAGTTCCTCAAAAATGTTTTTCATCTGCAGACAAATCATGTTGTTTACGGAAGCTTTAGTCATATGATAACAAATAAGTCAGTAAAAAAAGTCTCTATTTAGAATCTAGCAGAATTCTTTTAAATCACTTCTTAAAAGTCTCTTTATTAAAGCCTTTCATTAATAATACCACTACTTGATTTGACTCTGTATCCATGTTTGATTTCATTTGACTTTCTTTTTTTTATTGTTGCAACGTTGTATAGCTATCATGGTGGGTGGGGATTGTTGACCTCGTCTTCTGTTTCATGTTAGCTTTGTAACTTTGTTTTGAATAGTGCTGTAGAAATAGAGTTATTATTATTTGTATTATTATGATTCTCTTTGACCCAGTGCCAATAGGTGAAATATCAGAGAGAAGAAAGAGGCCAGCCGGGAATGGACAGGGGGCTCATGTGGGACACACACTTCCCCCATCTCAGCCCCAGGACCTGGGGGCCACAACAGAAACAGAGAACTCAAAAGCACTGCCTAGGTAAACGCAGAGTGTAGGTAGTTATTAAAAAAAAAGGGGGGGGGGTATGGATCAGGGTCCTTTGCTCTGCCTTTCCTTTCTGTCTCCTCACAGTCAAATAAAAGAGGAAATGCCACAGTGTTTCCACTCTTATGTCTAATTGAAAATACATTTTGACTGTTTGCCAGAAGCATACAACTTGTTTTAGAAGACGTTGATTCTTTCCGAGATAGTATGGTATTTATTATTACTTATTTTCTTCTTTATTTTTTGTTTCTTTTTAATACCAATACCTCTTTTATTTAGTTGTTTGTTTGTAATTCTATTTTTAAAGTCTTTTTTTCTTAATATTTATTTTTACTTTTACAAATCCCAGCTACAGTGGAGGAAATAATCATTTGATCCCTTGCCGATTTTGTAAGTTTACCCACTTACAAAGAAATGAACAGTCTATCATTTTAATGGTAGGTTGATTTTACTAATGAGAGACAGAATATCAGAAGGAATATCCAGAAATGTACATCATTTAAGAGATACAAATGTATTACATTTAATTGTGTGAAATAAGTATTTGATCCCCTTGCAACCAACAAGGATTCTGGCTCCCACAGACCGGTTACATAAGTCCTCTTCCTTTAACCTGTACCTGTATAAAAGACACCTGTCCACAGAATCAACCAATCAGATTCCAACCTTTCCACCATGGGTAAGACTAAAGAGCTGTCTAAGGACCTCAGGGACCAGACTGTAGACCTCCACAAGGCTGGGACTGGCTACAAGACCATCAGAAAGCAGCTTGGTGAGGAGGACACAACTGTTGGTGCCATTATTCAGAAATAGAAGAAACACAAAATGAGCATCAGTCGCCCTCGGTCTGGGGCTCCACACAAGATCTGGCCCCGTGGGGTATTGGTGATCAGGAGAAAGGTGAAGTATCAGCTAATAACTACACAGGAGGAACTTGTTAATGATCTCAAGGCAGCTGGGACCACAGTCACCAAGAAAACTATTGGTAACACACTACATCATAATGGATCAAATCCTGCAGCCCCTGCTCAAGAAGAACACGAAAGGCCCGTCTGAAGTTTGACAATGAACCTCTGAATGATTCAGAGGAGGCTTGGGAGAAGGTGATGAGGTCAGATGAGACCAACATTGAGATCTTTGGCATCAACTCGACACGCCGTGTTTGGAGGAAGAGAGATGCTGACTATAACCCCAGAACACCATCGCCACCGTCAGGCATGGGGGTGTTTCTCTGCTAAGGGGACAGGACCACTTCCCTGCATTGAGGAGAGGATGGACGGGGCCATGTAACGTAAAATCTTGGCCCATAGCCTCCTTCCCTCAGCCAGGACACTGAACATGGGTCATGGAGGGGTCTTCCAGCAGGACAATGACCCTGAACATACGGCCAAGGCAACACAGGAGTGGCTAAAGAAGAAGCACATTTAGGTGAGGGAGGGGCCTAGCCAGTCTCCGGACCTTAATCCCATAGAACATCTGTGGAGGCAGCTGAAGCTTCCAGAGGCCAAGCATCAGCCTCAAAACCTGAAGGGTTTGGAGAGGATCTTCAGAGAGGAGTGGACCAACATCCTTCCTGAGATGTGCACAGACCTGGAGACCAGCTACAAGAAGGGTCTGACCTCTGTGTGTCCAACAAGGGTTTCTCCACCAAGTCCTAACACATGTTCTGCGGGGATCAAATACTTATTTCACAGTTAAATGCAAATAAATGTTTATCTTTTATATAATGTCAATTTCTGGATTTTCTTTTTGATATTCTTACTCTCACTGTTAAAATAAACCTACCATTACAATTATAGACTGTTCATTTCTTTGTAAGTGGGCAAACTTACAAAATCTCCAAGGGATCAAATACTTATTTCCTCCACTGTATATACAGTACATTGGCCTGTCTGGACATTGAAACTTCTTGATCCTTGTATGCCGTTCAATAAACAACACAAACAGAACATTGGTAAGACTTTCATCTGGTAATTCAGCTGTCCATGCTAAACAACTTGCTTTTCCTCTGCAGATACACAGAGCTCATTGACAGAAGGGGAAAGATAACAGCTAAGTTTACTCACTTTCCTCGAAAAGCCGTTCGACATCGCACCAGTAAGTACAATAAGTAGAAATAAACATTAAGGAGAGTGTTACAGTTATAATACTAAAAAATGAATTCTGTTGTTTACAGTTTTTTTTCCAAACGGTAATGTTGCACCCAATAAAGTAATTCACTGTGCTTCCAAGCAGAAATTAATGGCATCATTCTATGACATCTAATAACATGCCACACCAACATATTCAACAAGTTCTGGTTTTGCTCAGGATGTTCAAAGAATTAAAGTCAGTATTTTATGGTCGTAAGCATGGCCTGTCTGGATGACAAATAGGTGTTCCTCTAGTGTAAACTAGAATCAGACCCAGTTATCTGACACATGCTGTCCACTTTATCTAGCAGGGTTTAGATGAAACCAGACAAGTCAGAAAACGTATGGAATACACTTCCTTTCTTCCCTTTAATTCTCATATGATAATGTGTCGTATTTAACTCAATGCATCCCAGTGCAGTGGTTTATGGTGTATATCCTAAAGAGAACAATTGTTCTACAGATATTATAACAGTAGAGTCTAGAGAATAAGCTTCCTTTCTAGGGTTTGCCTCTTTTAATAAAAAAAGAGACAAGTTTTGCCGTCTTTTTACGCTGATTCATGACAGAAAATGTTTTGTCTTGTAGAACCTGACCCGCCAATTAAATTAGAGAAGATGGAAGAAACAACAAACAAAATCAGCCTGGCACTCGAGATTGAAGAAGGTTTAAGAACGAAGCCTGGTAGGTGTTCTGGTGGCACATCTGCCCTTTAATGGCTCCCAGCTGCTGTGGTTTAAACTGTATACAACAGATGGATGTACAGTACTACTACTTTGACATTTCAATTATTATAGTATTGGATGTCATTAAAATATCAATGATGATGACATGTACCTTAAAAGACATTGAGGAAAGTAGTAAACATAAGGGGGTTGTGGTGTAACAGCTGTAGATAATGTGGAGTAGTGGGCCTGAAACCTGAGACCCTCACTGATTCTGTGCTGAGGATGTTGATGGCAGCTGTTGTCTTTCAGAACTGCAACAGGACTGCCGCAGTGTGCCTTGCCACAACGGGGGAACATGTGTGAGCGGAGCAGACTCGTTCCTCTGCGACTGCGCAGCCGGGTTCAAGGGCCGGCAGTGTGAACTGTGTAAGTTCCATACACTCACAGGGCGGGGCCTGATACAGTAGGCTGCTTTGGCAAATGTAGCGGATAGTCACTCATTCTATGATGTTTTAGGACATGAACACAGATTTACACTCAAAGGTGTTTCTGTACGGTCTGATATGCAGAGGAGGGAGGTAAGGTTATAGACCAGTCCCATGTTTACAAACATTGCGGCGCATGAGTGCAAAGACTCGGAGTCTCCTGAGTGCTTAAAAGTAAGTCAGTGAAGTCACGTTATTGTTTGCATTTGAAACAGGGCGTTTTACATCCAATCACATCCCCAGCCACAGCTGTGGTCTTGACATCAAATCTCAAGTCCTATAGGTCCGAGACAAGACCAAGACCTTTAAAATGTTTTGAGTACTAAAACACTACGACATGGGACTCACTGATCATTTGAACTATTGAATATATTATTTTGTCTGCATTTAAAGAGATGTTTTTTGTGTTTTTTTTCAAATGTATTAATTTAGCAGGGTAAAAATACAGAAATATTGTATTGTTCCCCGTCGGTAGCATGTACCTTTTGTAGGGTTTGACTCGACTGGCACCCCAGCAACTGTGGTCGAACCGCTACAAGATGTCTGCTTCACCTCCAATATACTGTAATGGGAATTGATGGTGTGTGGTGCTGAAGGGCCAATAAACCTCCTGTCCATGAGTAGATAGACGCTTCCTGCTGCTTTGTGCAGTGATATGTTTTGAAGGTGCAGTTTCTTAGAAAGAAAATAGTTCCTGCTCACAACAAGGTCTGAGGAGTTTTTAGCATCTGTGTTAGAATTTCTGGAAAAATACATCGATTTTTCAAATGTATTTTTTTTTTGCCGCTCTGAGCTCCATCTACGATATGATACGATACGATATTACTTTATTTGTCAGATCAAGTCTGAAATTTGACTTGCGTCACAGCAGCTCCATGTCCAACATCAACAGACAAATATCCAGACACAAATACATGAAACACAAACAACAAACATTTAACATAACAGCACAATCAGTGAGAGAAAAGCTGCTCAAAGAGCCTTCAGCGTGCATCTGATCTGGGATTCAGCTCTGTATTTACTGAGAGGATTGACTGATGCACAAAGGAGTGCTTCAGTCTGACTTTATTGAATCGTGGGACCCTGTATCTCCG
This sequence comes from Trematomus bernacchii, assembly GCF_902827165.1. Taxonomy (NCBI): domain Eukaryota; kingdom Metazoa; phylum Chordata; class Actinopteri; order Perciformes; family Nototheniidae; genus Trematomus; species Trematomus bernacchii. The sequence continues at coordinate 669,729 of NW_022987709.1, forward strand.
ATGAGATGGTAGCAGTTCATATTCACTGTTCAGAACATGCTTTGGGTCAGAGGTGATGTTGTTGGACAGCCTCACTAGGTTGTTATGATAGGCTGAGTCATAGAGTCTCTGGCAGGGTTGACCAACAATCTTTGAGCAGATTTTTAACAGGTGGAGCAGTTTTGATTTGAAAGCTGCTGACAAACATTTGTACCAGGTAGTATTGCAGTACTGTAGAATGGACAAGATCACAGATGTAAAGAACAACAGAAGAATTTCTCTGCTCGCCCCAAAAGACCTAAGACGGCGGAGAAAATCAATTCTTTGTTTTGTCCTTTTGCACAGATATTCAATGTGATCCTTCCATGACAGCAGATGGTCAATCATTACACCCAAGTATTTGTATGAAACTCCCTGCTTGATTTCATCTGTATGGATGACAATGGGGACTTTATGGGAGTCAGATGGTGAGCCAAAAATGATTTCCTCAGTTTTCTTGGTGTTGATCTCAAGAGCATTGCTATCAGTCCGCTCGACCACCTGATTTACAGCCTGTTGGTGCAGCTCAGGGTCGTCTGTGTTACTGAGCAGAGATATTATCTGCCATCTAGTGCCATTGGTTTCCATTATACTGGAGAGAAAGCACATCTCTATGGCTGGTTGAAATGTTCTTTTGTCAAGCTTCAGGGTCTACAGCCATGCTACCAGGCTGTGGCAGTGCTAACACGCTCACACTGGTACATGGAGCACATTTATATAGCTCCATATTCAAGATTCAAGATATTTTATTGTCATATATACATTATAACAGGCAGTGGCACTATACAATCAAATTCTTACATTCAGCTCTCCATACCTAAATATTGAGAAGATACAAACAAACAAACGTAAAAGAAAAAAGATAGCATATAAGAACATTTTACAATATAAGCTGTCATACGTTACTGTCCCAGAATATAGAGTGCATGATGTGCTACATGATAAAACAAAACATTTACAAGATATTTTTATATCTTGTACATATATACAAGATATAAAAATATCTACAGCAGGGTAGAGTATAGTGTATTAATATACAAACATATGCATAAGAATGGATATATATATAACAGTATATATTATATTATATACTGTATAATATATTATTATGTATTATATATATATTAGCATAGACTCAAAGCGCTTTGCAACACTTGTCAACATTCACCATACAGTAGTACCCTGTTGGCAGAGACCACCACCAGCGGCTCATCAGGAGTGAAGAATGTTCACCCACACAGCGAGAGCCAATGGGAGTCATTTGGTGTTCAATAGACTGCAGAGGGGATCGAACCAGCAACCTCCTGATGAGTGACCTGCTGAAATGAAGAAATAGCTAGACCTACCATGTTCACACTATAGTGTAGCATGTTAGCCTATGTGGAGTTGGCATGTTCTTGCTGTGTTAGTGAGGGTTTCCTCCCTTTGTAAACCAGAACCTTGCTGGAATCGACCTGTCCAGTCCCCTGACCCTGCACAGAATAAATGAGGTAGAAAATGGATCCATTATATAATACTATTCAAATGTAAACAATACAATTTATTGTTGTTCTAAAAGGCATAGCATTTATCAGTAGATACCGCTCTAATAGGTGTATAGCTGCTTCTGAGTGAAAGATGTGCCTGTGTGTCACTGCAGGATTTACTCTCCTGTCTTTGTGTTCCCAAGGGTTTAGTTTTCTCTGAAAGTCACTATAGTATCTGAAGTGTGAATTTAAAGTAAAACATGATTAGATTTGCATGTAAACATACATGGACCTGAGAGCTATAGAACTTTGGTTCCTTAAAAGCAGGAAGCACGCTCCACTGCCAGTCTACCCCACTCATTTATAAATGGCTTGGTTAGCTCAGGGGCATGCATGTAACATGAAGGCAGGGCAGCAAAGGCACAAAGCAACATACTATTTGCAGTGAGTGTTCTGGCAGCAGTTTGTTATTTCAGAACAATATCCCTCTTCATTCGTCCTTCCTGTGTCTCAGATTAATCTTCAGACAATTTTAAGTGCTCATTTCATTTAGGCTCAAATAGTTCAAAAAGAATATGAACGTAGTCTGTGCTTTAAACAGGTTTCTAACAGGAAGAACTTCAGTGATACGGCATTATTAATGAAGAAAGCTGCTGTCAGTCTTTATAAGAGAAGCCTTGTCCCTTTCAAATAAATCCATTCCCGCGACTGTTTTAAATTCACAAAGTGTACGTTGAATGTCCTCTCTCCATATACACTCCTATACTCTTTTAGAACATACGATACAGTGTACTGAAAAAAACCACGTTTTAACATTTCTACAGAACTACTTAAAGGTGGGGTATATAATTTATTTCAGAAACACTTTTTGTTATATTCCATGGAATGCTCTTAAAGGTAGGGTAGGTAAGTTTGAGAAACCGGCTCGAGATACACTTTTTGTTATATTCCATGGAATGCTCTTAACATCCCGATAGCAATGAATATCTTAAGTGCTTTGACAAAACATCCATAAAAGAATTTCATCTGTGGAAGCCGTAGTACTGTAAAAAGCACGACCAATCATTTTAGCCGGACCGGCTAAAATAACTGGATGGCCTACCTGCCTGTCAGCCTTCCATCTGTGCACAAACTTATCTCGTGCCCTCATTGGTCATGTGCGCGTTCGTGTGTATTGGAGGAGGGGCTCTGTAAGGAAGTGGCAGATTTTTTCCGTTTGTGTATTTTCAAATTCTAGCTTGTTTCTCCAAAATTACATACTGTGAGGATTTGCAGTTCTCCCTCCTTCTTCTCCCATTTGTTTTGTGTTTGTTATTGTCTGTCTGTCTGTGTGTCTGTCTTCCTGGCCGGGCGTGGCTGACCCACTTCTGTTTCCCGCCAACTCACCTCCTCAGCTATGGCTCATCATCTGGATTACACTAATCACCTTCACCTGCATATATACCCGGGTCCTCCATCCAGTATTCACCAGTTCGTCGTTTCACCACGCTGTATCCATCTGCCTACTCCTCTGCCTGCCACGTCCAGCCTCCGACTCCTCGTCTGAGTTCCCTCCGTGCTTCCACGCACACCAGCTCAGACCTGTCTACTCTCGTCAGCTCTGGATCCCTGGCTCACCTTGCCGGTGTTCCCTCCGTGCTTCCACGCACACCAGCTCGAGCCGGTCAACTCTCGCCAGCTCTGGATCCCCGGCTCTTCTCGCCGGTGTTCCCTCCGTGCTTCCACGCACAACAGCTCAAGCCTGTCAACTCCCGCCAGCTCTGGATCCCCGGCTCTCCTCGCTGGTATTCCCTCCGTGCTTCCACGCACATCAGCTCAAGCCTGTCAACTCTCGCCAGCTCTGGATCCCCGGCTATCCTCGCCTGTGTACCTCCGTGCATCTCCGCACCTCCGCTGGTGACAAAACCCTGGCCCCGGATTAAGTGGACATTAAATCCCTCTGTTATTTTCCGAAGGGTTTTTTGGTTAAATAAACCTTTTTTACCAACTAAACTCTGTGTCCTCTTCCTGGTGTTCAGCATTTGGAGTTCAGTCCTGTCGGCTCGTGAGCGCGTAACAGTACGAACTGGTCAAAATGAACTCCGCTGACACTGGATCGGATCCCGCCGCTGTTCAGCACGCCCTTTCTCATCAGGGAAATCTTCTGGGCCAACATGAGCAGATGATCCGAGCCTTAGTTGACAGCAATCAGTTCCTGGCACTACACATCTCGAACCTTGCTGCTCAAATCTCCACCCTGACGTCTTCTGCTGCATTTCCTGCCTCCTCCAATCCACCTCTGGATTCCACTCCATGCCGGGATTTCCCCATTGCCGACCCTGAGCCTTTCCATGGAGAGGTGGAGAAATGCAGAGGATTTCTGTTTCAATGCAACAAGGTATTTCGCCAGCGCCCCTTGTCTTTTTCTTCTGAGGTGACTAAGATTAACTATGTGTTGAGTTTGCTTCGTGGAAGAGCTTTAACCTGGGCCGAAGCATTGAGTTCTTCTGTGGATTACGACACTCTTTCCTTTGGAGTTTTTTCTGAACATTTTTCCACTGTTTTTGATCATCCCGAACACTCTGGCTCAGCTGCTAGTCGTCTGCTAAATTTACAACAAGGGACTCGAACCGTTGCAGATTACTCTATCGAGTTTCGCACACTGGCGGCAGAAGCCCGATGGGACGAAGCGGCTTTAAGGGCTGTGTTTGTTAGGGAATTGAAGGATCAACTGAAGGATGAGCTGGCTGCAAGAGAGGAGCCTGCTGACCTCCAATCCTTAATCTCCTGGGTGTCTCGTCTCGACAGCCGGCTGCGGGAGCGCCGTGCGGAGCGTGCGCAGCGTTCACCTTTTGCTTTGCCTAATAAGCCAAACAGCTCTCCCAAGTTTGCTCCCTCTGTGTCCAGACCATCTGACTTCACCTCACCACCTCGCGTGTTCACCGTTGCTAAGGAGGAAGCTATGCAGTTGGGACGCGCTGGATTATCCCCTGAGGAGCGCCTTCGACGCATGAGGTCTGGAGAGTGCCTGTATTGTGGTAAGGTTGGGCATATCCTTTCTGGTTGTCCTGTCCGCCCAAACGCAGGGGCTCGTCAGTGAATTTGGGGGTCCTGACGAGTCCTCAACCTACACCTATAGTAGCCCCAACTTTGAGCCGTTTCCTGATTCCTGCCAGACTTTGTACTATCGCTCAGACCTTGCCCCTCTCTGCCCTCATTGACTCTGGTGCTGAGGATAGCTTTGTGGACTGTGAACTAGCCAAGCAGCTGGGTCTTAACTTGGAAACTTTACTGGAACCTTTGACTGCTTATGCCTTAAATGGTAAAAACATTTCTAAGGTTACACAGCAGACACAACCCGTAACCCTGTTAATTTCTGGAAATCACAGAGAAGAAATTCAACGAAGGTTATTTCCGCCCCTGCAACCCCTTTGGTTCTTGGTTACCCTTGGCTTCGCACCCACAATCCGCATATTGATTGGGCCGGAGGGAGAATCTTAGAATGGAATCAGTCGTGCCACCTTAACTGTTTACAGTCTGCTGTGCCTCCCGTCCCTGTAGACCCTATGCCTGCTCCATGTGTCTCAGCTAAAGTAGACTTGTCTGGTGTTCCTGAGGTTTACCACAACCTGTGTGGGGCCTTCAACAAGGATAAGGCTCTCTCTCTCCCTCCTCATCGTCCCTATGATTGTCCCATCGATCTACTACCTGGAGCTCCTCTACCTACCAGCAGACTTTATAATCTGTCTCGGCCAGAGAGAGAGGCCATGGAGAAATACATCGGTGACTCCCTTGCTTCAGGAATTATTCGTCCTTCTTCCTCTCCTCTGGGTGCTGGGTTTTTCTTCGTGGACAAGAAGGATAAATCACTCCGACCCTGTATTGACTTTCGTGGGTTAAATAACATTACAGTGAAAAACAAGTACCCACTTCCCCTGATAAACTCAGCTTTTGAACCTCTCCAAGGTGCCACCATCTTCTCCAAACTCGACCTCAGGAATGCCTACCACCTTGTTCGAATTCGCCAAGGAGATGAGTGGAAGACAGCCTTCAACACCCCCCTTGGTCACTTTGAATATCTCGTCATGCCTTTTGGACTCTCTAATGCCCCCGCTGTTTTCCAGGCCCTTGTTAATGATGTCCTTCGAGATTTCCTCAACCGATTCGTTTTTGTCTACATTGACGACATCTTGATCTTTTCCAAGAGTCTGGAGGAACATCAGGACCACGTCAGTCAGGTTCTACAAAGGCTGCTTGAGAACAAGCTGTTCGTCAAGGCTGAGAAGTGCGAGTTTCACCAGGAGTGGGTCAGCTTCCTTGGATATATCATCAGGCAAGGCAAGTTGGAGGCTGATCCAGGAAAGATTCTAGCTGTCTCTGAGTGGCCAGTCCCCACAACTCGGAAGGAGCTGCAGAGGTTCCTGGGTTTTGCTAACTTCTATCGCCGGTTCATCAGGAACTATAGCAAGGTAGCAGCTCCACTCTCCAGTCTCACTTCTGTCAAGATCAAGTTTTCCTGGACAACAGATGCAAACAATGCCTTTCTTCTTCTCAAGTCCCTGTTAACTTCTGCCCCCATACTCATCCAGTTGGACTCAAGCAAGCAGTTTGTTGTTGAGGTAGATGCATCTGACATCGGGGTTGGTGCTGTTCTGTCCCAGACTGCAGGGCCAGACAATAAGCTTCACCCGTGTGCTTTTTTCTCTCGCCGTCTTTCACCTGCTGAGAGAAATTATGATGTGGGAAACAGAGAGCTTCTGGCGGTGAAGATGGCCTTGGAGGAGTGGCGACACTGGCTCGAGGGCAGTGAACAGCCTTTTCTTGTTTGGACTGACCACAAGAACCTCGAATACATCCAGTCTGCCAAACGATTAAACTCCCGACAAGCCAGATGGGCCCTCTTTTTTGGTCGTTTCAATTTCTCCCTGACATATCGCCCTGGTTCGAAGAATGCCAAGCCTGATGCCCTGTCCAGATCGTTTCCTTCTGAGGGTCCTGTTACCTCTTTGGACTCTATTCTCCCCCGGAGTTGTGTGGTGGGTGCCCTCACCTGGGAGATTAGTAACTCGATCCGGGAGGCGCTGTTGGATCAACCTGACCCTGGTAGCGGTCCGCCAAATCGTCAGTTTGTCCCCAACTCAGTCCGTTCTCAGGTTCTGCAGTGGGTCCACAGCTCCCGTTTTTCCAATCACCCAGGTGCTAACCGCACACTCACCCTTCTCCGGAGACATTTTTGGTGGCCAACTATGGACAGGGATACTAAGGAGTACGTTTTAGCCTGTACTACATGTGCTCGGAGCAAAGCCTCTCATCAGAGACCTGCAGGATTGCTTCAGCCACTTCCAATCCCTAGTCGACCTTGGTCTCACATAGCTCTGGACTTTGTCACTGGCCTACCTCCCTCTCAGGGTAACACAACTATCCTTACAGTTGTAGACCGTTTTTCTAAATGTGCCTATTTTGTTGCTCTGCCGAAGCTCCCCTCAGCCCTGGAGACCTCCCAGCTTCTCACCCTGCATGTTTTCCGCCTGCATGGTATCCCGGCAGACATCGTCTCCGACCATGGTCCTCAATTCACCTCCCAGGTCTGGAAGACTTTTTGTCAATCTCTCGGTGCATCTGTCAGTCTGACTTCAGGTTATCACCCCCAGTCAAACGGCCAAACTGAAAGGGCAAATCAGGATTTGGAATCTGCTCTCCGTTGCGTTGCCAACCATAACCAGTCAACCTGGAGTTCCCATCTACCGTGGATTGAGTATTCCCACAATGCTCTCACCTCTTCTGCTACTGGTGTCTCTCCATTCGAAGCCTCCTTAGGGTACCAGCCACCCCTGTTTCCTGAAGAGGAGAATGAGTTGTCTGTTCCATCCGTCCAACAACACATGCTTCGTTGCCGTAAGGTTTGGAGGGACACTCGCTCAGCCCTTCTTCGGACTTCCTCCAGAAATCAGAAATCTGCTTACCGCCACAGACATGTCGCTCCCCCTTATGCCCCTGGTCAGTCTGTTTGGTTGTCTTCAAAGGATGTTCCCCTCCTTACGGAGTCGAAGAAGTTGTCCCCTCGGTTCATTGGTCCCTTTCCCATTGAACGCATCATCAACCCCTCTGCTGTCCGCCTGAAGCTTCCCAGGACCATGAAGATTCATCCAACGTTTCATGTGTCCCAGATCAAGCCAGTCCACACCAGTGACCTGTGCCCTCCAACCATTCCCCTTCCTCCCCCCCGAGTTATCGATGATCATCCTGCCTACACCGTGCGTCGGCTCATGGATGTCAGGCGCCGGGGCAAGGGCTTTCAATATCTGGTTGATTGGGAGGGTTACAACCTGGAGGAACGTTGCTGGGTGCCTCGGTCACGTATTATGGACCCTGTCATGGTGAGGGAGTTCCACAGGGCACACCCTGACAAACCTGGTGGTCGCCAGGAGGCTCCCGTTGAGGGGGGGGGTACTGTGAGGATTTGCAATTCTCCCTCCTTCTTCTCCCATTTGTTTTGTGTTTGTTATTGTCTGTCTGTCTGTGTGTCTGTCTTCCTGGCCGGGCGTGGCTGACCCACTTCTGTTTCCCGCCAACTCACCTCCTCAGCTGTGGCTCATCATCTGGATTACACTAATCACCTTCACCTGCATATATACCCGGGTCCTCCATCCAGTATTCACCAGTTCGTCGTTTCACCACGCTGTATCCATCTGCCTACTCCTCTGCCTGCCACGTCCAGCCTCCGACTCCTCGTCTGAGTTCCCTCCGTGCTTCCACACACACCAGCTCAGACCTGTCTACTCTCGTCAGCTCTGGATCCCCGGCTCACCTTGCCGGTGTTCCCTCCGTGCTTCCACGCACACCAGCTCGAGCCGGTCAACTCTCGCCAGCTCTGGATCCCCGGCTCTTCTCGTCTGTGTTCCCTCCGTGCTTCCACGCACAACAGCTCAAGCCTGTCAACTCTCGCCAGCTCTGGATCCCCGGCTATCCTCGCCTGTGTACCTCCGTGCATCTCCGCACCTCTGCTGGTGACAAAACCCTGGCCCCGGATTAAGTGGACATTAAATCCCTCTGTTATTTTCCGAAGGGTTTTTTGGTTAAATAAACCTTTTTTACCAACTAAACTCTGTGTCCTCTTCCTGGTGTTCAGCATTTGGAGTCCAGTCCTGTCGGCTCGTGAAAGTGTAACACATACCCCACCTTTAATGGCTGACAGCCTCAATACATATACAATTGTTTTGTATATAGAGGACAGTACAAGGAAAAGACACACGTTTAAAGGTCTTTCATTTATTTAGTTAAATTAATATTCCCGACAACAAAAAATGTTATTTTTTTGTCTCAAAAGAAGAAATTAAGAACAACAAATACTTATTACTTCATAAAAAATAATAATATATGAATTCATACTTTTTTTATTAGATGATTTAGTCAAGTGTAAAAGGAGGGAATTATAGTGAACAAACGAAAACATTTATGAGAGCTTCCTTTTGCTGATATTCTTATCTTTAGTAACTTCATAAATCACATTAGTAAACCACAGGGAAATAGATGATGTACCTGGATAGAATGCATTCACACCTAATAGTCCACTTCTCTGGTGCGCACCAGACCACCGTTTGTTACATTGTTTCATTTTTCAGAAGGTTCGGTTTGCGTTCACACGGGCAAAACTCAAACGGACTATAAACTTTAAACACAAGTCATGTGCTCGGAAATGCTGTTCAACCATTGGTCAGACATTAAGGGGGTAGAAACGCAAATCCTGGCAATTTCTACCGGAGCCTCCACCATGGAGCATCGGCAGTTTCGGCAGGTTATTCTCATATAACACATATAATGAGAGACGTTCTGCAGTAAGGAGGGGCGTTTCACCGACGACAGTTGGCTCTGACTTTTATGTAGTTGACGGAGCATTTTTACTTTACACGACACTGTTCAACACTTAATTCTGCTTCACTCTTTAACTAAACAACCGCGGATGTCTTGAAAGACTCTTTCGCTAAAGATTTTTGAAGACATCCGCGTTCTTGTGACACGTAAATACTACGCTTCCTATGTTTTGGTGCGGACTGCGTTCACACCAGCAATGAACCGCTCCAGAGTTCGCAAGCAAGCGCTCCGAGACCACCTATTTAGCGGACCAGAGTCCGGTTGTTTAGTTCACTTCAGAGGTCTCGGACTGTGTTCACACCGACCCAAATGAACCGCACCAAGCGGCTAAACGCACCAGGGTTCGATTCTACCGGACTATACAAGGCTGGTGTGAATGCGCCCGAGAAGGAATACAATCCTCCCCCTTGAAGGGAATATATTTGCAGATATAAACATTCAGATTATTGGTGTCTCATCTCTTATGAAGGCTGCTACTGTAAATATGAACTTCCCCACTTAACAAGCCAGGGCAGTCCTGTAAAAACATCTTAGCGATTTTCTTAAGACATAACAAAGTTATCATTTCATATGAAATGTTTTCCCTTAATGTTATTACAATAATTGTTTTTTTTGTGACAAATCATTTTAAAAGGTCACAAAACAAGGTATTTCCCTGCTTCTCTTCCATTTAAAGAAATATTATATAAGGAACTATATTCGATTTTTTTACAATTTATAAAACAACAATAATCATAATAATTATAATATTTGTTTATATTACTATAACGTTGCCTACAAAATATTCCTGCCTATAAATATCAAAGAAAAACACTAGACACTTATAGCTGATCAGTCTGAACTAAAGATAATTAAAAAAAATATCCTTTAACTGTATACTGGATACACTGGCTGAATCTAAATACATGTGGAACAGTGTTACTGTTATAAATGCGGAAGTCTTATCAGAACCAGTCCTGTCCTGGTATAGTAGCATTGCAATGTACAAAGGCGTCCTTAAAGGAATAAGTACATGTTGATGGAGCTGTGAAGAGGAGAGGCTGTCTGCCCTGGAGTCTTTTCTCACCTAAACAACCGGCGGCAGAGTGTTTAAACATTCTTTCCTAAAAGCATCCGTCAGACAGAGAGAAGGCCCTCCTCCTCTCATCCCTCCTGAAGCCTCCAGCTCTCCTCACTCACAGAAACATTCTCACCTCCTGTTGTGTGTGTGTGTCCGCAGTGTGCCAGAGAGTGCCTCACCCCTGCACCCGCCTGTACTCTGAGACCAAGAGTGTGCCTGTGTGGGAGGACGGAGTGTGCCACTACCTGTGAGTCAGCCCTGTGTTCAGCATGTGTGAGGCTTGAACATCTGAACTGCTTATTGGAATAAGAGCAGAGATTATTTGTGATTTATGGATCCATGTTTTATTCTTCGCAGGTACAAAAGGACGTATAAAGTACAGCAGGATGTTTGTTATCGAGAGATTTGTGAACCTACGCCTCCAAAGATAAGTCAGAGTGAGTTTACACAGGCTTTCTGAACAGTGTCCTGAGGCCTGTACTACGAAGCCGGATTTTCTCTTAGCGAGCTAACTTCACGGAAAACTCTGGGTTTCCGGTCCTACGACGCTGGTTCACTTCTTAGCGGGCTAGATCTCCATGGTAACTTATGCTGAACGGCTAGCCTGGGGCCTATACTACGAAGCAAGATTTTCGTTTAGCAAGCTAACTTCAGGGGTTTCCGGTCCTACGAAGCTGGTTCACTTTTTAGCGGGCTAGATAACTTATTCTGAACGGCTAGCCTCCGGAGCAGGATAGGTTCCAGGATAAAAGCACTGCCTGCTGACCAATCAGAGCTCAGTGTGCGGAGTTTAAAGCGATCAATTCATATGACAGGAGGAGAAAGGAAATACAGTTTAAACTGCCGTTGCAGCAGGAAAGACGGCCGGCCAAGATCACCGACTGTGAACGTGAACATTAATAGAATATCCCCTCCCATCTTCAGAGCAATCTGACTATTATAACATTAGCGTTAAGAAAGCTTACTTAAATATCTGCCACAACATAAGTAACCGGATCAGAGTAACATTACGTACAGTCCGCGGCACTGTGAGTGCAGACGGCGATGTGTCCCATTATCATTCATATCACATCATATCACATCATAATGTATCATATATTTCCTTATCTGAGTCAGCTTCTTGAGCCGTATCTGGCCGTGCAACACTCACAGTGTCTCAGACTGTATGCAGAAGTATTATTTTAAGCAACACATTAAGTTGACAAAACACTCGAGTCAAATGTAATTAAAGTCAGATCGTGTCTTAGACGGGGCAGTGATATCATAAACCTGTTAATGAACGTATTCAAACACTTTTTCTGTTACCAGCTGTATTCACCTTGCAGGTGCAGCTATGTGGCTTTTATCCTGGATAAAGTGTTTAAGTCATGGATGTTTAAAGTTTAACGTCTTCATATTTGTCTAATATTAGTTGACTTTTCATTCAGGAAGTATGACGCTGTGCTGTCAGTACACGGCTTGTCCATGTTTGTGATTGGTCGAACACTCCAAATACCACCCCTTTCATGTGAACGCGCACCTAACTAGATAGGACACGGCTGGCTTGAGCGATCGAGTTGATAGCCAGCGTCGTAGGACCGTTTAGCGAGAGCGAGTTTTTTTTGGATTTAGTCAACCGGATAACTCAAAACATATCCAGGATATGTTGAACTAGATTCGTAGTATAGGCCCCTGCTCCGGACCAGGGGGGTATACTACGAATCTAGTTCAACATATCCTGGATATGTTTTGAGTTATCCGGTACGACGCTGGCTATCAACTCGATCGCTCAAGCCAGCCGTGTCCTATCTAGTTAGGTGCACGTTCACATAAAAGGGGTGGTATTTGGAGCATTCGACCAATCACAAACATGGACAAGCCGTGTACTGACAGCGCAGCGTGTCATATATTTCCTGAATGAAAAGTCAACTAATATTAGACAAATATGAAGACGTTAAACTTTAAACATCCATGACTTAAACACTTTATCCAGGATAAAAGCCACATAGCTGCACCTGCAAGGTGAATACAGCTGGTAAAAGAAAAAGTGTTTGAATACGTTCATTAACAGTTTTATGATATCACTGCCCCGTCTAAGACACGATCTGACTTTAATTACATTTGACTCGAGTGTTTCGTCAACTTAATGTGTTGCTTAAAATAATACTTCTGCATACAGTATGTGACACTGTGAGTGTTGCACGGCCAGATACGGCTCAAGAAGCTGACTCAGATAAGGAAATATATGATACATTATGATGTGATATGATGTGATATGAATGATAATGGGACACATCGAAGTCTGCACTCACAGTGCCGCGGACTGTACGTAATGTTACTTTGATCCGGTTACTTATGTTGTAGCAGATATTTAAGTAAGCTTTCTTAACGCTAATGTTATAATAGTCAGATTGCTCTGAAGATGGGAGGTGATATTCTATTCATTTTCACGTTCACACAGTCAGTGATTTTGGCCGGTCGTCTTTCCTGCAACGGCAGTTTAAACTGTATTTCCTTTCTCCTCCTGTCATATGAATTGATCGCTTTAAACTCCGCACACTGAGCTCTGATTGGTCAGCAGGCAGTGCTTTTATCCCGGAACCTATCCTGCTCCGGAGGCTAGCCGTTCAGAATAAGTTATCTAGCCCGCTAAGAAGTGAACCAGCGTCGTAGGACCGGAAATTCAGGAAGTTAGCTCGCTAAGCGAAAATCCTGCTTCGTAGTATAGGCCCCAGGTTAGCCGCTCAGCATAAGTTACCATGGAGATCTAGCCCGCTAAAAAGAGAACCAGCGTCGTAGGACCAGAAACCCAGAGTTTTCCCTGAAGTTAGCCCGCTAAGAGAAAATCCGGCTTCGTAGTACAGGCCTCTGGTTTCATTGTGATGTCAACAAGTGCCAGAATAGAAAAGTTTCAATAGAAAACTGCGCTTTACATTTTTTTTTCTTTAACAGTGAGTACACTTCAATATATGTTTATCGCAAGTCATATAAATAAAGATAAGATAAAGATACTTTATTGTCATTGTACAAACATACAACAAATGAAATATTGTTATTTTGATATTCAATGTCATTATCATTTTCTGAATATTGTGCAGCCTTAGTTAAAGATGTTTTTTTCACACGCTAATGTTAACTTTCTTACCAGGCAGAAGAACAAGCAGACAACAATAAAGGTTTGATTTCTTTATTACATTGTACATATTGATGTTTGTTGTGGAAAAATGTTCCCTGCAGTCACATAGTAGGAGATCATCAATATTTATACTCAATGAGTCTTTTTATTTGTATTCCAGAGCACTTGGAGACTGATGGAAGGACTGTCATCACTGTCATATGAACAAAAAATCAATGTTGGTGTTTATATTGTACTTGAAGGAGCTGATTATGGTCATTCTTTGAGCTGAGAAACCCAGTCAGGACCTACTGTAACATTTTGAAAAGCTTCAAGGATCTCAAAGTAAGGTTGTGTTTTTTCATTCCGAAGAGCTGTGTTTGTAGCCCCGCCTTCATGAGAGGACTCAATCAAGGGAAAATTGGAAAACAAATCATTTGTCATTTGTGACGTTTGATGACAGAGTTTTTGTACGAACAAACATATGCAAATATTAACGGTAAGCAGTCGGCTGTACTGCACCTGAGACCTTATATACCTCATGTCCGTGCTGACACATCAGGAGAGGTTTTTTATTATTTGTGATACAGCAGGTTTTGTCCCTCAGGGAAAGAACTGTAGAGTGTTCCGATTCCCAATGTTTTCCTCAGGCCGGCCCCAGATCTCTTCATAAATATGTTGGGAAATGTTTGATTTCTCCACGCTTCACAAAATCATCTCTTCCTCCGACAGTGGCACACAGTGTTTCCTGTCAAAATGTCCCTCTGTGTCGTCGCAGGCATCACTGCACGCTATTCTGTAAATAGTGTTTATAGGTCATTTTGTAGGTGAATATTTTAATAATAAAAATGTTTAAATGTCTTTTATGGTTTCTTTTTGCATTGTGGATACATCTCAGAATGTACACATGGTCTTACAATCAATCAACGAAACTTTATTTGTACAGCACCTTTGACACAGGTGAGCGCGGCTCATAGAGCTGAGGCCTGTACTACGAAGCCGGATTTTCTCTTAGCGGGCTAACTTCAGGGAAAACTCTGGGTTTCCGGTCCTACGACGCTGGTTCTCTTTTTAGCGGGCTAGATCTCCATGGCAACTTATGCTGAGCGGCTAACCTGCTCCGGAGCAGGTTACGTTGCAGGCTAAGAGATCAACTCAGTGAAAGCACTGCCTGCTGACCAATCAGAGCTCAGTGTGCGGAGTTTAAAGCTATCAAGTCATATTACAGGAGAAAGGAAATACAGTTTAAAGGTCCCATGTCATGCTTTTCCGGTTATTACCCGTCCCCTTGTGTGTTATGAAGGTTTTTATGCATGTAAACGGTCTGCAGAGTCACACACCCTCAAAGTACACCCTGTAGCGAGTAAAACTCTAACACAGTCTATGCTGCCCCAAAACGCCTCGTTGGAGATTTCTCATTTTCCATTGTTTTCTTCCTGGGTACTGTGACGTGTGAATACCCAGAGGCCACACCCTCTGCCAGCCTTTCACGAAACAAAGCTTCCAAAACCTTTCAGCGATTCATGCCGGATATGTAGAGCGTAGGGCACTGAAGAACGATGCTGTTCCTACTTTGTTTGGACCAGCGGGAGATTCGGGTACACAACCTGTATGTATTCATTGTTGTTTGTGTATTTATGATGTTTAAAACAAACAAGGTATCTACCACGACTGTTTAAATGGGTAAACGTTTTTTGGACTACTACGTTGGGATGGCGGAGAAATGCTCTCCGCAGACCCATGCTCACAGCGTTATAAACCTTTTTCTTACTCAATATCAAGCCACACTTATTGTTTTTACTTCGGCTGTGAGTGTTTGTGTGTGCTCGGGATGAGCTTCGCTTGTTCTCGCTGTATCGCCGACACAGAAGCCTGTCCGCTCCTCGCAGCAGATCGCAGCAACGAGCCTCTCAACGTCCCGACCAATCAGAGCACACTGGGCTCATAGGGAGGGGGGGGGGCAGGAGCTCCAACAAGCTGTGTAGGACAGAGAGTGAATACACATACTTTACAGAGATGCTGTATGAGAAACCAATGTGAGTTTGGAAAATTGCACAATATAAATCTATTCTCGTAGACCTCAACAATGGAATTATGATCAGTAGAAATGGCCATGACATGGGACCTTTAAACTGCCGTTGCAGGAAAGACGGCCGGCAAAAATCACAGACTGTGTGAACGTGAACATTAATAGAATATCACCTCCCATCTTCAGAGCAATCTGACTATTATAACATTAGCGTTAAGAAAGCTTAATTAAATATCTGCCACAACATAAGTAACCGGATCAAAGTGTAGTATACGCGGCATATCACATCATAATGTATCATATATTTCCTTATCTGAGTCAGCTTCTTGAGCCGTATCTGGCCGTGCAACACTCACAGTGTCACTTACTGTATGCAGAAGTATTATTTTAAGCAACACATTAAGTTGACAAAACACTCAAGTCAAATGTGATTAAAGTCAGATCGTGTCTTAGACGGGGCAGTGATATCATAAACCTGTTAATGTACGCATTCAAACACTTTTTCTTTTACCAGCTGTATTCACCTTGCAGGTGCAGCTATGTGGCTTTTATCCTGGATAAAGTGTTTAAGTCATGGATGTTTAAAGTTTAACTTCTTCATATGTCTAATATTATTTATAGTTGACTTTTCATTCAGGAAGTATGACGCTGCGCTGTCAGTACGCTTCTCCATGTTTGTGATTGGTCGAATGCTCCAAATACCACCCCTTTCATGTGAACGCGCACTTAACTAGATAGGACACGGCTGGCTTGAGCGATCCACTTGATAACCAGCGTCGTAGGACCGTTTAGCGAGAGCGCGTATGTTTTGGATTAGGCCAACCGGCTAACTCAAACATATCCAGGTTAGGTTGAACCGGCTTCGTAGTACAGGCCTCTGGTGACTGACGAGCCCCAAGAAAACAACAGAAAAAAGGTTTCAACTATTTGAGTCAAGTGCACGCTAGACAATGAAAATGTAGTCAAATTGATTCAATATTATAAAATAATAATAATTATTATTAATATAATTTAATACAATTTACAACAACAACTTAAATACAATAAATAAATAAAGTAAATCATGCCGAAAAAACATAAATCAAAAGCTTGCCTGAATAGACATTCATCAAGTATTTGAGATCAATACATGCTTACAATAGAAATGATAGAAGGTGAAAATAGCTTGGAATAAAACTGTATTAATACAATAATAGAGCAGAATCAAATTGTTCAACAATACAATAAAGGTACAATACAGGTACAATACAATAAAGAATGTGATAACAATGTCAATACACCATTCTTAATCAAGGACCCTGCTGCGCACGTTTTACACTTGGAGCTCAGAGAATCCCAGCTGAAAGCTGACTCAGCAGGTTTAGTGCACTTTGGAACAACTCACAGCCTGGAGCCGAGGAAGAGTCACACCTTCAAATCCTCACTAAAAACGCACCTGTTCACCATGGCCTTCGGACCCTAGTCCTTTCCTGGTCCCCTGGCTTCCTTTATTTTATTTTACTTTGTCTTGTTTTGTTCGCTCCTCATTGTCTGTTTTGTTTTGTCTGTCCACCATGTACAGCGACCTTGGGTCCCGTGAAAGGCGCTTTATAAATTCCATTTATTATTATTATTATTATTATTATTATTATTATTATTATTATTATTATTAAGATTGATGCAAAACAAGTGACATTTGACCTTTTTAGAGAGGTTTAGCAAAAAAAAAGCACTTCTGGAGTCATTTGGGTGGATTTTCCATATCTCTGGCCCCCCTTGGTCGATTTTGCTGATTGACATCTCTTTCTAACCGTCAGAGCCAATGGAATCGAGGGAAAGTTCCACATACACACACAGTTTACCAAATAAGGAGTGATAGAGACGCGTAGAAAAACCGGAAGCTGCGCTAACCATGGCTACCATTAGCAGCAAATTTTTCTTCTCCGATTTTTGCATAAAAATTGAATTATGGATTATCAATAATTTTTTCAAAGTGACAGACACATTGGATTAACCTATGGATTAACCTTCAGCCGCGTTTTTTCTTGTTTAAATGCCATTGAACACGACTTTGATCAGAATAACAGCTAAGGTGAGCATATCTCCGTGTTTTGCTACGTCGTGTGTTGTCTGTATTTGCTTCCCCTGTCACGAGTTCTGATCGCTCAGTGATGATCCTTATATTTCTATAATCTATGGACTCTCAGGATGTTATCTAAGCTTGTTTGTGCAGATCCAATAAGTATATCGATCAGTGTAGCTAGAGTTCTGTGCTAATGGCCTTAAGATTGTTTCGCTCGAAGCTAATTGAGAGGCAGAGCGTTAGCTTTGTGGGTTTAAAAAAAAAAAAAGATCAGTTAGCTCAGTTTCTTCCCGTTACATGGATATAAAACGAATAGTTTATTGAATATTAAGATGCCCTCAGACGCTGTTTCCTGCAGATGACGCGTTTTTCCCCCGGTATCGGGTGTGCGGGGTAGAAGAGTAACCCTCATAAGTGTAATGATTAGAAAAATAGTGTTTACATATCTTTACAGCTTTAAAACCCAACTGCTGGGAACGATTTTAACAATAGTTTATCAAAAAGGAGGAAGCAATTGCTGTTACACTTAACTCTCACATTTTCTTTTTCCCATTTAACTCTTTTTCTTCTCCACTGATTTCTACTTGTGGCTGCATTGACCTTACTTTTAGATTCATGTCTGTGTACCACTTTGTACATAGGTTTTGAAAATGCTATATGAATCAAATGTTTTATTCTTTTTTGTATTATTATTATTATGACTTCCAGAGGTTGCAGCAGGCTCACAGGTAGAGCTCCCTAAGATTGAAGTCAAACACAGTAATAAACACGGACTGGCAAAAGATCAACTCCATCTGTAACTGGTGAAGCGTGGATCATGGAAGAAACACACGGTGGGCAGATATGTGAAAAAGACTTCACCATCTTGATCAGAACAGAGCCGCTGATAACAACTCGCCCACAGTGACAAATACATAGCTTTTACCATCACCAGACATGCTGACGGGGACCATTCATGAACAGCTCGATGAATCACAATCAGAATTCCTTTACAATTTAAATGTACATTTACAGTGTTACAGCAGAAGTGGCATAGCAGGTAACAAATGCAAGCAATAATAAAGAGTGAGCTTACTTTTTAAATATGGAGAAGAAATGTTTTTACATAAAAGTGATGCACAGTACAATTACAAAACAAGTTTAGCAGAAAAAGTGTTTATATTGCATAAGGGAAATGACACACAAGAAAAACATAGAACCTCTTGGCTTCTTGTTACAATACTTGTGTTTTGTAAACGATCTGTCCTTTATACCGAAGTTAAATAGAACTGTATATGCCAGAACTACTGTAAAACTAATATTACTCATCGTGGTGCAGTCTACACATTACAATGTTGTTTGTGTATTCTCCAGACTATTAAGCTTTTCAACGGTCCAGCTTGCATGGTGTGTATTTTAGTTTTATTTTCTTTGTGGCTACATGGAACAACATTTGGGGTTAAACGTTTTTGTTTACTTGTCAAAAAGGCAATTTTACACCCAGGAACATATAAGGGCGGTCCAGAGGCCCCTGACCTCCCAGCGTTCACAGCACTGAAGGGCCAGGATGATTGAAGACCCCTGCTCTGACCCATGGACCGACACAAACCCAAAGCATGCAGAATTCTGCGTTTAACTGCATCTCCCTCTGAAGCTGTTGTTGGACTAGTGTTGGTTCCTTCAAAGAACCTCAACATGTCGTAGTTTTAAACTTTCCGACTTCACATTAGAGATATAGTCAAGACATTAAATATGTATATTGGAACTGGAATCCAATTTAATGAATGTAATGCATAGAGTGTATCTAAACGATTGAATGGGATAAGGCACTCTTGCTGATGTAAATCCACAAGTGACAACTAAGTAAAAGGTAACAACAGATTAAAACAATCGAAACAAACATGTTAGGAAACAATTCCACTGTTTCAATTCGTTGACTAGGCTACTTAATGTAAAACATCTAACTTTGTTTGGTTTGTTAGTTTGTAGAAATATTTCCGACAGCCCCTGAAGGCAGCATTCCACTTCTGTAGCCAGAGCAGAGTCCCCCCCCCTGCCCCGAGTGAAGGAAAAAGCAACGGGAGGAAAGACCATGGAGGGAGCTGGAAGTGTTAGCTACTTTGAGAAACTTTTTCCTTCTTAAGTTTTCTGCGAAAATCAAAGCGCCTCAATGTGGCGACTTCCGGTGTGTATTTATGTTCTGGGTAAACCTCGTAAACCTTAACATTCAAACATACACAGACATTCTGGCCGCGGACAGTTAGCACAACCCGACCAAAGTTAGCCTGTCTCGGCTAACTTAGCCTGTCTCAGCTAACTTAGCCTGTCTCAGCTAGCAGGAGAGGACAAAAAGGCGAGTGGAAACAGAGCGAGCTGAAAGTGGCGCCGAGGCGTCAGGGATCCAGTAATGCTGCGGCTCGGGATTAACTTCAGATACGGATGAGAAGCAGATAAACCGAGAACTACTGCGAGCCGGACGACCGCTGCTATGCTGGGGGGGATTCACGGCTCTGGCAGCCCGCCGGAGTCCCGAGGGGGGCCGCACTCGGTGCTGTGGAGGCTCGGGGGCTTCTTCTTCCTCCTGCTGCTGGAGGGGGTCGGCGGCCTGGCCAGTCCGAGCGCTGCCTCCGGAGACAACAACAACAACAACAGCCCGAGTGTTAACATTTACATGAGTGTTGAGGAGGTGAAGAAGCTTTTGGGTAAGGAGGCCATCTGAATCCAGCTGTCTGCAAAGTGTGTGTGTGTGTGTGTGTGTGTGTGTGTGTGTGTGTGTGTGTGTGTGTGTGTGTGTGTGTGTGTGTGTGTGTGTGTGTGTGTGTGTGTGTGTGTGTGTGTGTGTGTGTGAGATGCAGCTGTGTCAGTGTGTCCCTCACATCTGCATTTTTACTTCTAAACAGAGGTGGGAGAAGTACTCAGATATTGTACTTGTACCAGAGTGTAGGAATACTTTGTTAAAGTAAAAGTCCTGCATTCAAAAAAGTAAAAGTAGAAAAGTATTATCATCAAAATATACGTAAAGTAATCATTGTGCAGATTGGTCCATTTCAGAGTAATATATATGTTTTATAATGATTGATCATGAAAGTGTTCTCAAAGCTGGTAAAGGTGCAGCTAGTCTGAATGACTTTGTATACTGCAGGGTAGCTTGTGAATTTACTCCAGGTGGAACTAAAGTCTGATTTAACACTTGATTATATTTCACATCATTCATCCACATCTGTAAAGTAACTAAAGGTATTAAATACATGTAGTGGAGTAGAAGTACAAAGTAACATAACATGTAAATACTCAAGTAAAGTACCTCAAAATTGTACTGGAGTAAATCTACTTGGTTACTTTACACCACTGATTCTAAAACACCAGTGAACTGTAGCACAGCATTACAAGTCCCTGTTATGTTTCAAAGAGCAGCGTTATGTTGTAATGTAATGTAATGTTAATGCTAGTCAGTTCTAATAAGGGTGTAAGAAGAGCATTACACGTTGAGCCAGAGAACAGAACTTCTGCTGTAAATCTGTAAAGTGAACTGCAACACATACATGGAAACGTCCCCCTTGCTGCTCTAAGTTGCACATTTGTCTTTGGCATATTCTACACATGATACATAACAGAACAAAATACTATATCTAATGTACAATGCCTCGTGACTCGCATGGTAAATATAGGATGAGCATTCACCCTTCAATATAGGCATACACAAACAAATTGCAGACAGTCATTTATTTGTATATGGATATTAGCAAGACTATAGATGTAATGACTCATGACAAATACTTATTTTCATTTAATATTTCCTCACACTAGAAAGCCAACCATTCCATCATTAGGAAACCAGGCTGGAAACTTGAATCAGCTTCACAGCTGTTGTGATCAACAAAGGTATGCTGATGTGTCACCAGCATTTGTAGAAAGGAGGAAGTGAACACACCATACATTTCAAACTACCAGCAGAGTGACTTGTGGCTGAGTATCCGTTTAGGTTTGGCTGTGCAGTGCTGCAGGGAGGGTAGTCTGCTATAGTAAGCAGCTTTTTTTAAATATTAAAAACATAAGGTCAAATAATATGATGTAACTAATAGTTACATCATATTATATATATATAGTTATTAACTATATATATATAATATGATGTAACTATATATATATATATAATATGATGTAACTATACTATATAACTACTCATCATAGCGATAGTTCTTATACATTTTTTTGTATATGAAAAATGTGCTTTACATTGACTTACTATAGCATTTAAAATGCTCTATCATGTATTAATTAGTGATCTGAATAATATATTATTCAATAATATTATATCACTGTAAAAGAAGCAGTTCTGCATATTGAGTACTTTTGCTTTCGATACTTTGAATACATTTTGTCGTTAATACCTCTTAAGTAACTCTTTGAATGCAGGACTTTGTAATGGAGTATTTCAGACTGGTCTTGTTGAATGTTAAAACCAAGTGTAATATATTTATAATAGTGTCAATCTCCAGCCAGTCCATGGATTGGTCCTGAACAGTTAATTCAGGGTTTAAGATGTGTTCAGGGTGCAGTTTGGAACTAGTCATTTCCAGCGTGCATGCCACTTTACAGTCTAATGACCGGGTTCAAGTGCTACAACGTCTCTGTGAGGGAGGAAGCTGATGTTGCACTTTCTCAAATTGTGCTGCTGTTAATAAATGTATCATCATCGTTGTGGAATCAGCATTTATGCATCACCTGTAATTAAGTGGAGATTTTGCCACATTTGCTTCGTTTTCAATTCTTCAAGGAGAAAGTATAAATAGTGTCCAGGGTTGGAACAGGACGTTTTGTTGGAGAAGTTAGTCCCGCTGTATTATGCAGAGATATTCAATGCTGCCAGCTCAATCATGAGCATCCTATTGGTGCAAACTCATCATGGTGCAGTGTTTCCCCTAGCATGGAGTCATAGCAGCGGTGCTAAGGCACGCGGGCCCAGCAAAGTGTGTGCGCGTTCCAAGTGCTCCTCCGTGGCGATGACGGCTTGCGTTAAAAATAATAATAAACATATTTGTAAAGTGGGGGGACACAAACGGGATTTCGAAAAGTGGGGGGGGCATTTCCCCCCTGTCCCCAGTGGAAATTACGCCATGCGTGTGTGTGCGTCAAGTGCAATAAATAAATATGCAAGTTGCAACACACAAAGAGTAAAGCTCTGCCCCTCATGTGCTGTATAGGCTGGCATGAGGCTGTTCAATGGGGCTGATGTGTTGTGTAGATTCTGCCAGAAGGAAAGGTTAAACTCCTTATGAAGCGGTGAGCTGCCGCTCCACATTGCTTTTCTTCCCGAGCGCCACTTATTATTTTAATTTATTAAAACAAATAAAAATAAGCAGCTGTGCCGCTGCTGAATGATGTATATAGGGGAAACACTGTGGTGGATAAACCAGATCTTGTGATGCTTGAAAATATGTAAACAAGTAAACTGGATGATTTTGGTTTATGGGACTTTGACAAGAGCTATACTCATTGTGTAAAGGTATTGTGACTCTGCTCTGTTTGAAGCAGTATTATCGTGGCTCCTGTCTGTAATGTGTCTTGTGTTGAGTCCAGCATGCTGTAGTTCATCTTTCTGCTGCCAGAGCAGGGCCTCGCTTGTGCTTTGCTTGAAACCTTTCTGGAGAAATGTCTTGATGTTTGTCAAGTACATCTCTGAGCTCAAAGTATGTGTGGATAGAATCTTTCATGATGCAGATGCAACCGTAGGAAACAACATGTTGGCGGGGGGAAACACTTCCCATTGGCAACTTAATGCTAGAGAGCCTCGCTGCAGACAGATCCAGAGCTCTCCTCAAACGTCAGACTCATCAGTGTAGACTACAATCATTTCATTACATTTTGTACATATATTGCAGATTATTGTTATTTAAATGTATGTATTATGTGCGCATGTCGGACATGTGATACGGTATATTAATTGTACAAAACATTGAATTGGTGAATATAGTGAAAAGATATGTGAAATCTGATCTGACACCCCCAATGAAATGTAAGTGTTTAAGTGGGGAGTTTCCTTTAGAAAGATGTATTCTTCCCCCACTGATTACAGTCTGAGCTCAACAGCTTTTGAAGTGTTAGTCACCAAATATAGACACTTCCAAAGTGCACAGGCTTTCCTCTGCTCCAGCCGTTCAGATGCATGCTCTGACAGACATGCTACAGCCTCCATAGACATAAACAAGTAATGTCATATAATAAAATGGTTCTCTGGACCAAATAGCGCTTTTGTCTGTCATCAGGAAGTTCTGGACAAACATCTTGTATTTAACATGAGGTTCTGGACGCGTGGCTGTAAGCCTGGACCACGTTCTGCCCGTACGGCTGCCAGGACTTTAGAGGGAGTGTAGCCTCAGGGTGTTTGGCCATGTTTGGATTTGCTCAGTGGAGTTTCCTTCTGCATTTAGACAGCTAATTAAAATGGTGTGACATTTAAAGGTGTCCGAACGTTGTGTCTCCATTAAAACTGTGTTTTGAAAGAGTGCCTTCGCACTCTTTCGCACAACCGTTCTAGTCCCAAAGCATGCTCATATTGTCTATAACACTGATGAAAGCAGTGTCAACAAATAGTTAGTCACCTTAGGCTGGTGGTTGCGAGGTCCATAGGGACTTGGCTTGGGAACCGGAAGGTCACCAGTTCAAGTCCCGAAAGACCAAGTGATACCGAGGTGACAATGAGCAAGGCACCCTACACAGCTCCCGTACATATGGCAGCCCACTCCTAACACTAGGATGGGTTAGATGCAGAATGTCATTTTCCCCTCTGTGAGACTAATAAGGGTATATCAAATACATTGTTTTTACAGTGCACAGGTCAGTGATGCCAAGGCATGACAGGTCAGATTTCTGAGCATCCTTTGACCATGTTTAACACTTTAGCATATCCACTCCCCTCTTTTGACATGTCTTCAAAGTCATTGTCATAATCCGTTTTCATCCAAATGTTCAGTAATAGAATTGTATTTCCCAGGAAACATTGGGACATTATAATTGTGAAGATGATAGAATGTCTTGATGTGGTCTCTCTTTGTTTTAAGCAGATGGCCCCTCCATTCAGGATTTCATTTTGATATCTTTAACAAACCACCTGACTCTCCAGGGGTTGTGAGGAACAGGAAAAAGTCATGCCTGAATTAAAAGAGGGTTTTGCTTGCACATGGTGTTTGACTATGGATGAACTGCAGGCAGCATCCCTGATTGCTTTTGCACATGACTAATGGAGAGTGAACTGTCTGAAAGGCCAGATCTCCCTGTGCATTCCTACCCTCAGCTCCCAGATCAGCTGTGTCTCAAACCCACATCCTGGGCCTGAATTGTGTAGCAGCTGCCAGCTCAAAGTTACTTGCCATAGAATCAGTTTTTACAAGACGGCAGTTAAAATGTACTTCAGATTTTGATGTAACGCTGGTCAGATCAAACGTTTTCTTTTTAGATGCCAAGGGACCTTGTTGATCCAATCTGCAGTGTGTACAGTTCAATATTTCTGGAGAGTAATGAAGGCCAAGTATGGATAATACATATAGTTGGTCCATCAGATTGTAAATAAAATAATATCAGGTATAGTCAGTCCCATGGCAGAGTCTGTGAAGCACTACAGAATGACCATCTTCATTTTCTAGACCGACCGACCGCACTTTGACAAATTCATGTCTTACTTTGTATAACCAAGAGTTTAAAACCCAAAGTTTGATTTTGTAAAAAATCTAGAAAAGCTGCAAATTCTCGTATTGGAGAAGTTGTATCTGGGGATTTCTTTTCTTTCTTCTCAAGTGACCATGAAGGTTTTACAACTCTACAAGGTACTTTACTCTCGAGGTTGCTCCCAAAGGTTTGACCTGCGATGGAGCTGCTGCATCAGCCGTCAGTAAACCAGAGCCACACTATGACTCTGGTTAACAGGCTACAATAGCCTCCTTTCTTTCTGTGTTTCCTGGCACCATGACCGTCCATGTGATCATTTAGAAGATGAGGGATGAAGTCAAAATAAGATTTCTGTGCATTTCATTTGCTGTCTCCTATTATAATGGCCTTTTTGAGCCCACTTTTCCATGGTAGACCACGCAACACATTACTCTGAGGAACTTCTCTGTCTGGAAAGCAGGCACTAAGAGAGTCTTGTTTCTAGTTCTTGCATGGCATACTTGCCGTGTCGCTGGTCTTGCTGCTCACTGTAGAAGAGCTGGGCTAGAAGCAAAAACTCCAGCTTCATAAAATAATACTTAGCTTGCGAACAAAGGAAACAGATTTTGTGCGGCCACAGTTATTGACTAATCAGCTAAACACTTCTTGGTTTTACAACTACCTAATTGTTAATTCCAACATTTGAACAATGTGGACACTTTTATCACTTGCTGGATCAGGTGACTAAATCTGGCTGAACATGCAAACATTTAAATATCCAAGTCTGAAAAACAGGAACGAGTGTGTAAAAGCATCCTTGTATCCTGCAGAGCCAAGTGCATGTCGGCTAACCAGCCCCCCCTCCCAAGAGCTGAAAGGAAAGCAGGGACTTTGAGAAAGAGTCTGTGAACAGTGAGGAGTGATTGGCAGCAGCATTCATTTCCTTCATGCCGCTCTCCAAGGACCCCGAGGTTGAATAGGGGAGCCCCCGCTTTCACCTCTTTGTCTGAGGGCTGCTGCACTCACACAAAGCTGGGTGGTTGCTTTACAGCTGCTTCAACCACCCATTTTATAAATATATACATATAAATTGTTACCCTTGTGTTAAAATAATATTGGCATTTGTAATGTACAATCATGTTTTGAGTTGTACTTCAATTCATTTGAGACCATTGCCATGCTTCAGGTACATTGATTTAGTGTAGCTGTTATTGTTGTGGAAATTAAGGAATAAGAGAAGCAGTAGCTGTTGAAGTCAGGTCTTTTTTCAAGTCTTAATTTAGTTAGGAAACACATTTTTTAACAAAAAATAAACACAAATATTTGACCTTGCACACACAACCCAGGCTTTCACAGAACTCACAAAGCTGCCCATGTAAAACAGCATCCAAAAATACACGAGTGGGATGTTGTGAGACCTCCGAAATGACCTGCAAGCCTCTAACTGCTGATCATTTTTCAGTCAACCATTTGATATTTGTTGAGTAAACTAAGGAGCCCCTTTAAGCAACAAATAGCCATCACAGAGCTTCTTATAACGGGACACAGTCCTGCTCAGATTCCTCTCCCTGCCTTCATCCTCGGCTGCCCTCGGGCCACTTGGTGGAATAAAAGAGGGAAAGTGATGTATGGTTTCTTTGAAGCGAATCAAAGAAAACCACAGAGATTGTGACTTAATGTGTGTTTTTCGTCTAGCTGCTAGATGCTTTCAGATGGGACTATTTCTGCAACCAGTGCAGCCTGAACTGTACAAGCTTTAGTTGTGTCGTTGGTTGTGCTTTACAGAGACATACTACATGTTATTCTTCATTATGTATACACTTATCTCTTTTTTGTACGCTTTGATAATGACGCATTTTTTTCCTGATTGCTGGAGGTAACATAAACTAAAGTTTGTTTATGCCTAACTTTTCCTTTTGGAGAGAAAGGTGTTCTGCTGCCATTGGAAACATCAAAAGCAGTGGTGGTGTCTCCATCCAAATGAAGCACACGTTTTAATAGTATTTCATTTAAATCTGTTAAAATTACTTTTTTTTTGACAAACCAGAGAAGCTTTATCCAGATGCATGCTGTTTATTCTTAGACTGTGTTCGGTGTTAACCACACCTTAATGGTTACTTTAGGACAACTCAAATTACATACATTACATTTCATTACATTT
The DNA here is from genome assembly GCF_902827165.1 of Trematomus bernacchii. Lineage (NCBI taxonomy): Eukaryota > Metazoa > Chordata > Actinopteri > Perciformes > Nototheniidae > Trematomus > Trematomus bernacchii. The sequence continues at coordinate 697,093 of NW_022987709.1, forward strand.
AGCTGACGCTTTTATCCAAAGCGACTTACAATAAGTGCATTCGACCAAGAAGATACAAACTTGAAGAAAACAGAATCATATAAGTACATCAGGTTTCAGAGCCAAAACATTTCAAGTGCTACTCAACTAGCTTTAGATAAACCAGTCCTTTATTAGTATATAAGTGCTTTGTTAGTATTTAAGTGCTTTTTTATTTTATTTTATTTTATTGCTCGAAGTGGAGTCGAAAGAGATGAGTTTTTAGTCTGCGCCGGAAGATGTGTAAGCTTTCTGCTGTCCTGATTTCAATGGGGAGCTCATTCCACCATTTTGGAGCCAGGATAGCAAACCCACGTGTTTTTGCTGATGGGAACTTGGGTTCCCCTCGCAGTGCTGGTGCAGCGAGCCGTTTGGCTGATGCAGAGCGGAGTGCACGTGCTGGGGTGTATGGTTTAACCATGTCCTGGATGTAGGAAGGGCCAGATCCATTCACAGCATGGTACGCAAGTACCAGTGTCTTGAAGTGGATTCTAGCAGTTACTGGAAGCCAGTGAAGGGAGCGGAGGAGCGGTGTGGTGTGGGAACATTTAGGAAGGTTGAAGACCAGACGAGCCGCTGCATTCTGGATGAGCTGCAGAGGTCGGATGGCACATGCAGGTAGACCAGCCAGGAGGGAGTTGCAGTAGTCTAGGCGTGAGATGACGAGAGCCTGGACCAGAAGCTGCGTCGCTTTCTGGGTCAGGAGGGGACGTATCCTCCTGATGTTGTAAAGAGTGTATCTGCAGCAGCGGGTTGTAGCAGCGATGTTTGCAGTGAAGGACAGTTTGTTATCTAGGGTCACACCCAGATTCCTTGCAGTCTGAGTCTTCATACCTCAATAATGCAGACTTTGTAACCTGGAGGAAGATTTAGGGAAAAACAACTCAAAAAGTGCTCTGCAGAGCGTACTGCAGCCTGTCAGGGGATTTCCTGCTCAAATTGTTAACCCGAGGCCTCGAGTTAGAGTGGATGTTATTAGAGCTAAGGGCTGCTGTCTGATAACGGCTATCAGTGATGGGCTTTGTTTTATAAAGCAACTAGCAGGCCTTGTGATTATGTAAACCGGCTCTTGAAGACTTCCTTATCCTGAGTTTGGTTGAAGTATGTCCTTATTCATACTATAATTATCATGTCGAGGTCTCCCTGTAGTGGAATTGAATGTTTCTTTGAGAATAGACATCTTAGTTTGAATGATTGTGAGTTAGCTGTATCACATTTTTGACCTGTGGACTATTTGTAACTTATTGAACTGATGATTTGTGTGCAGACGATACATAACCTACCAAGCTGCTGAAACGTGTTTATTCTTCATTTACAATTGCTTAGTGTGGCTGTAAAGCTTTCAACAGATGTTCCCTAAAATGTTTACTTTGTTAATATACTATATTTATATTTATCACTATAATATAATATTTTCATAATGAATGTATAACGGTATCGCGGTATATCACAGTATTTATTTATTTTTCAATGATTGGAAATGTATTTACATTTATACGTTTTAGCACCATAAAGAAACACCTGATCAGTGGAGGCCCCCTGGTGGAGTTTTATGTGGTGAAAGAATCGGAATGCTAAAACCAGTGCAAAATGAAAATAATTTTATTGTGCAAACTTTGCGTACCATATAACAACACAACAACTAACAACAAAAGCACTGTTACAAAATGTAAGGCGGGATTGGTTTACATTTTACATTAAATACTTCGTTTATGATTGACCTTCACACTTAGGAATACAAAATGGAGTTACACTTAACAACTTCACATGTTATGTTACTGCTACTACGCTTGGCGCTGTACCCCAGCATGCATTTCAGCGGGGCCTAATTTGTTGTTTACTGTGTGTGCAGTGATGCATGAGGCGGGGACTCCTTTCACTGCCGCACTGCTCGAGCGCTGTTCGCCACTTTTTCAACGGTGTTGCGGTATATGAAAAATTCAACACGTGTATTTCGGTTTATTCAAGGCATTCATTTTGTTATTCTACAGTATTGTTTTATAGTTATTTGTTAATGTAAATAACCAAATGTATGTTCTTTGAAATTGAAAAGGATATTGCATTGTGTTTGTTACTTTCGTTGCAGTTGTATATATGTCTTAAGTGTAATTTGGCTTGGCTTCCTATTTTGTATGGACATGCTTTTATTTTGAAGGAGAGTTAGCGCTGTTGACAGGAAGTTGTTGTTGCTACGGAAACAACGTGACGGACAAAAGGAGCAGAGATTAACGGAGAAAAGTAATATCTACATATAAAGAGAAAGTAAACGATAACGTTTATGGTTAAGTGTTAACACAAGCTCTTACGTTGATATTGAAGATTTCAATAAATTCAATTTGGCAGCCGCAGTGCAGCGCGGCTGCCAAATTGCCACTACTAGTGTGCCCTTGAGTAAGGCACTTAGCCCTCAGTTACTCCAGGGAGAATGTCCCTGTAATTGGTCATTGTAAGTCGCTTTGGAATAAGGCGTATGCCAGGGGTACTCAAATACAAATCTTAAAGGTCCAAAAAAATTGTTTCAATAAGACAATGGTCCGTTTATTACGGTCATTCAAACTTTTAAACAATTGCAACAAGATTCTTAACACGAGGTTGCAAAAACAAAAATAATCTGTATGCAGCAGTTTTCATTGTTATTGTGTCTGTGCTTGATCCCTCAGAGTCTCAGTGTAAGAGCTGCACAGTTATGAATAAAGGCAGCTGCACCCTCTTTCATTCAGCATTCCCATTATTGCTTTATAAATGTCTTGCCCCCTTGTGTGTCCACTGAGGTTCGTCAGGCCCAACACATCTTCAACAAACTCCCCCTTTGCCTCATCATAAAAACTCACAAATACCAGCAACTGAGCATTGTCAGTGGTGTCAGTGGACTCATCCACAGCTAAGGAAATGCACTGTGCATTTTTTATTCCATCACAAAGCTGATTAATCAAATCACCAGCCAGTATTTATGTTCTTCTGGTTGCTGTGGAATCTGAGAGGGGGATTTGCTTGATTTGACCTGTTATTTCCTCTTTTTGTTTGCCTTCAAACATGGTCTCCATCACTTCAGTCATGCATTCTTTTATACTTCAGTTATTATCCAGTGGAATGCCCTTACCTACTGGCCTAGTTAAATCAAAGTGGTTACTTTTTTTTGGCTGGGCAGTGTAGTTTTACACACCGTCTTATTTGACTTTCTCAGGACTTAAAACTGTTTTTTGGGGGCAGACCCCCACAAAGAAAAATATATATTTACACACGTAAGGTCATCATCTTAACAGTTTTGTATGCTCATCCGTGAGCAGAGCATCAAGTTGACATGTCTATTACAGCTGAATGCGGCGATTACCATTTTGTTCAGCAAAACGCCTCACAAACTTATTAAGATCAACAGCTTTAGTGCGTTTTGATTCAATGCTGAGTACAGCCAAACTTGACAGTCTCTTCTCTGTCATTGTAGACCGCAAATACCTCATTCCTTCCGTACTTGGGTCTGAATGCTTCTCATTTTGCGCCGTACCGTTCAAATGAAATCAGGGCCGGGGGAGGGGTTACAAGACGTGCGTCTTGTGCTGCATTCACTTGCACTCGGACATTAGAGACTTTCTCTCATCAATGTCCGATGAGCCACAACTTTTCTTTCAAAACAAAGCTGCCAATTGGGGTGGCAGCTGGGGTGGCAAGGCCTATTTTTAGGGTGGCAGTTGCCACCCCATGCCACCCCGGTAGGTGAAACTAGGCTACTTGCTACAGTACAGATGCAACTAGATGAGCTGTTAACTCTCGCTCTGACTTTTTTTTTTTAAACACACACGCATTTTTCCCACCCGCATTCCACGAAGACCCGCCCTACTGTGCCTCTGACTCGCAGACTGTTGGTGGGGGGAAAAAACGCTGACGGGATGCTGAATGTGATTGGACCAATGCGTTGTCAGACACACACAGACAGCGGAACAGTCGGACATGCAGAACCCTGTTTGCAGTGGACATAGCGGAGAATTTTGACTCGTTGCGTTGTGGCGATGTCTCGCAGATAACACAGATAATACAGATAATACATATGAAAAGTATAATTTGCTCAGAGTCCAGAGACAGTTGTGGTTTGGTCCGGATCCGGACCGGAGTCCGGACTTTGAGGATGCCTGGTGTATACTAAATGCCTAAATTGTAAATTATATTTTTGGGAGAATAAACCCCACAGATCCTCAACTCCGTTGTGTCTCACTCATTAACAACGCAACACAGAGCAACAAGTACGTTGTCTACAGCAGGGGTTCCCAAACTTTTCAGCCCGCGACCCCCAAAATAACTGTGCCAGAGACTGGCGACCCCCCGCCACGTGAATTGTCAACCGGGGGGTTGTTAGTGAATTGTCAACGGGGGGGAGACATTCTACAGATGGCCAGTCCGCCCCTGAAAAATGTCTATGCACACGTTATTATTAATAATAGTAATACAAATAACAGTGTTTCCCATACATCGACATACAAACCCCACAGATCCTCAACTCCGGTGTGTCTCACTCATTAAGGCGAGACACGGCAGGCGGCAAAAACATCGTTTTTCGTGCACTGGTCAATTTTGATATTTTGTGCTATTTTGATTCCATAACATGTTTTCTTTCAGGCTTTTGGAAGGAAAATGTACAAAATACACATTTAGGTGTTTATTTTATTATAGTTTCTCTATTTGCGTCTGTAGATTTCTCCTAAAATCACCAAAAGTTAGCATTCTAATGTAACATAAAGTACCGCGACCGCTGTTTGCACCATGTAATCATAGGTATCGTTCAAAAGCTCCGTCTCTCCTGCACAATCTCATCGGATCCAAATATGGTCATTTCCTTTGTATCAGCAACCAATCGTGAAAGTACAAAGGGGTCTTAAACCAAAAAACTAAATCTCATTGGCCGGTGTCAATTTCTGACAACGTGATTCGTTCAGATGCGTCACGTGGTGTGCTAAAACACTTCTTGGTTTAGCTTTCGCTGGAAATTTAAATCTCAAAATGGCAAAAGAACAGCCATCTTCACAGAGAAGACGACAACAATTGTCACTTGCACGAAGCAATGTTAGACAAAAAACAAATGATCCCGAACACGAAATACCTTCACGGAGTGCGTCGAGGCGAAAGCTGTCATCCAAAGAACAGGAGGGTTTAGGTAGCGCCACACAGCAATCTTTAAAGGTCGTTTTCTCAAAATGATTTTTTTCTCATATTCTGAGTGAGAAATGTCCACTTCAGTAGCACTTACATACACCAAACCTTCCAGTTATATTCCTATCAATATTTTGAAGGTTTTTACAGAAGGGTTTGTTCATATATCATTCATAGCCTGAATTATATAACATTTTATGTGGGAAACACTGGATGATAATAATAACTAGAGAATGCAATTCCTGAAGAAATTGCTAGTGGGAATGCTTTATGCTGAAAACCTGACGCTAAACTGCTATGCTGAAATGTAATGTGTAAGAAGAAAGTGAAGAATTTAGATTGAAATGATACATGAACACTGGGGGCTTGAATGTGTGATGAGTGAAGAAAAGAAAGTAAAAAGTCTTGGAAAAGCAGCAGAATATTTGAACTGCAAACTAACTTGATGGCGAATGATCTGTCGCCATGCCAACGGCATTTGATGACATCCCTTAATACGCTATGCGTTGATGGCTGCATCGTTACCAAACCTGTGAAGTTTTGGGCCGTTGAGAGTATTTTCACTGAAGTTATGAGAAAACCGTGTTTCATGGCGAGCATTGTGTTGCCATGGCAACGGCATTTGAAGAAATCTCAAAACTGTCCCGTAGATGTCTTCACGGCTGGACTGTTAGCACACATGTGAAGTTTGAGCACTTTTTGAACATTTTCATAGGAGTTATAGCGACATCGTGTTTTATGGCGAGGGATGCGTTTCCATGGAAACGGCATATGATGACACCCCATAATTGACTTAGGCTGTTGAGGGCTGGACCGTTAACCATTATCTGAAGTCTGCTGCTCTGAGCATGTCAGTTGGAGTTATGACATCATCGTGCTCCATGACACAGGTGTTTATATTTGAGCTAACGACGTGTCCAGAGATCAGAGGTTTCCATGTTTTTTTTTTTAGTGGGAATGCTGATACAGCATTCCAACTATATATTATGCTACGGACAAAAAGTTTATTATTCCACCGACTTATTTTGGCCCTCTTCTCCTCCCACATTCAACATCGCAGAAACTCCGTTCAAACATCAAAACGTTCAGCTCGGTCGGGAATCGCAGGCTATTACTTTTATCATTCATAACTTTCATAATTCCAGAGATACATCCCATAATACATCACATTTTTAACATTTTAACTTTAACATTGCGCAGCTCGTTAAGGCAGAGTGCGTGATGTCACAGCTAGAGTGTAGGAAATCTTGACATTTGCCTTCATATATTTTTTTTTAAACTGCCATAATTCCCAAACCCTACATTCCTGAGACATAATTTTTAATGACAAACGTAGGAAAACATCTCGTAGCTTGAAAAATGACAATTAATTAAGCAAAAAATAATTAAACAAAATGCCTCTTGAGGGCATGAAGTGACAAAAACGTTCAACATGTCTCCATTAAAACCCATTTTAATTTCAGGCTGATATTTCCTCACAGCAGCAGCCGCACACCTTTAGTTAAACTGCCAAAAAGGCCACATTATTAACCCGAAAGTACACAAAAACTACACTTCAGATACTCAACTTCCTTGACATGCTTCACGTTTTGAAATTTCACAGATATCTGTTATCGTTCTTCCACAAAACGTTCACATGTAAGAGGTTTATCTCTCATTCAGAACAATGCAAACCTTTGATCTCTACAGAGCTCGTTAGCTCAACTATAAACACCTGTGTAATGGAACACGATGATGTCATCACTCCAACTGACATGCTCAGGGGCCTCATTTATAACGCCTTGCGTAGGATTGACGTGAGAAGGTTGCTTACGTAGTACAAAGCAAAAGAATAGGTACAGAAATGTTCCGACATTTTCCGATTCACAAAACATTGCGTACCGGCGAGGGAAGTGCGTACCGGCACTTCCTATGCCTGTTTCCCTTTATAAATCACAATCGACTCGAAATGCGGCGCAGCTTTTGCAGGCTTCACGTAACGCCCATATTTGCCTATAAATAGTCAAAGAAACGCCCATTCATTCATTCATTTTGACTGACTGCATGAAGAAGATCGCAGGAAATTACGACCGAACAGCTAAAAAAGACATCTCACACCGTGTCAGATTTAGGTTATTGTGGGGAGGTCGAGATAAATCATATTGCAGTTTGAACCAGAGTAGCAGCATGGAGGTCGGATCGTCACCAAAATAAATAAATAAGTGGTCCGAAAAAAGTTAAAGACAAAAAAAATACACATAATCTTCCTCAGGCAGTGTGTTTGTCCCGGGGACAGGAGACACCCCCTTGATGAGAAACTGTAAGAAATGATCGGGGAATCCCTCCGGAGTGGAGTCATGACGACTGGATCTGAATTATTTTGTTGTATTTGGTGGTTTGTGTTCCAGCTGTCGATCAGCAACTATACAGTATATCCATAATCCACCAGTTAAAGGAAATACAACTTATGTGTTGTGTATTAGCTGTACAATTTACCACATATGGTGTTCTTAGTTTCCATACCTCCTGTGTTTTACGAGCGACTTATCAAGTCTTGGCAAACGGCATAAAACACGATTAAACGTGATAGTATATAAAACCATGCTCGTATCTACAACCTATAGAAATGCAAAACGGCGTCAGTTTAGACGTTATTCTGTCCTCCTGCTTACCGCATCATTTATGAGAAAACATTTCATAACATTAACACAACATATTCGAGGTGGTTTTAAATAGCATCCGTATTTATTTATTTCTCCAAGTTATGTTTTTGTGTGCACTGAGGAGTCTCAAACAGGCGTTTGTTTAATCATTTTAAGATTGGCTTTAATCAATGTTTGAAAATGAATTCTTCATATTTGATAAATGAGAGGTAACATTTTATTTATGGTATTATTTCCACATATTTCTTCTATATACAGGGTTCCCGCGGGGTCTTAAAAAGTCTTAAAAAGTCTTAAATTTGATCATCTGAATTGAAGGCCTTAAAAAGGTCTTAAATATGACCAAAAAAATAAGAAAGGTCTTAAATATGATTTAGAAGGTCTTAAAAATGATGGGATTTGAAAGGTACTTCTGTGTTGCGATCGCGTCTAAAATGTGTTTTGGGGGAAATGTCCGGGCTGCGAAGTAACGGTAATAGCCTTTCAGTTCCCCCCAACAATTTGTATTGAAATAAATCAACATGGAACCAGTAATCACTAACTTTGTTTCCCCCGGCCCCTTAACGGAGAACACCCAGCTAGTAACCTAGCAACCAAGCTTCAGCTAGCGGCAGTCAGAAACTCATGTCTCTTCGAATCTACTTACAAATAAATATGGGGAAGTGTAAGTTCAACCGTATTTGGTTGGAAAACATCGAATTTAGTGCTTGGTTGAAACCAGTGGAGGGGAACGTGTTTGAAGCCTGCTGCACCCTTTGCAAAAGAAATTAGCGTTTGTTTGGCTAATGTAGCGTTAGCTAGTGCAGCGTTAGCTAGTCCAGCAGCTCCCGCAACAACACCGTTGGACCTCCGGGCGACGTTTGGGTCTACGTCAACCCTAAAAGCGGAGGTGCTGTAGTGTATACGCTAAATACCGTAGTTAAACACCAATCATACAACAGCAACGATGAAAGATTGTAGCCAAGGCAGCAGAGCTCTGAATATAGCTCTTGTTACTCACTCTCTCTCTCACACACACACACACACACACACACACACACACACACACACACACACACACACACACACACACACACACACACACACACACACACACACACACACACACACACACACACACACACACACACACACACACACACACACACACACACACACACACACACACACTGCTCGATTATGGCAAAAATCATAATCACGATTATTTTGGTCAATAATTGATATCACGATTATTAAATAACATTATTCATTGACTTTGAAAACATCCATTTATTGAACTTTAAAACAAACAATAATTTGAACAGTATCTTTTTAACTGTTGATTACCCTGAACGTATAATTCAACTGAAAAACCAATACAAAAATTAATTAAATAAATGATATATTTAAATAAATAATATCAAAATAATAAATACCAATAAACAAGATCAACAAATATTTTGGAGCGCACTTCCACAAGCTACTAAACATATATAAATATGATAAATAAAAATAAATTAGACTAAAATTAATTAGATCAAATATGTCGTAGTGCACTGTCACAACCTAGCAAAGCTAAATAATAGTTTTTTTCGATTATGTTGTTTTTGTAATTGTGGCAGGCCAAAATCGTAATTGCGATTAAAATACGATTAATTGCACAGCCCTAACACACACACAAGCACACACAGAGACACATACACACTTTTTGGCTAACACAGTTCTGTACTGTTATGCTGTTATGTTCAGTCATTGTTCTTATGTTGAACATGAATACATTTGATTTGTAAGTAATTATGGGACGTATTTCTTCTTTCATAGCAATTTTCCTTCATACTTTCTTGCCGTGAAATAGGTCTTAAATTCTATTCGAAGTGGTCTTAAAAAGGTCTTAAAAAGTCTTAAATTTGAGTTGGCGAAACCTGCAGGAACCCTGTATATAGCACTACTATGTTCAATCTGAATTTTCTTTAAAATAAAAAAAATCTATATTGATTCTGACTTTTCTACATCCAACTCACAGGTTCATCATTACTTTGAGAAAAAAGATTATTGTGTATTATTATTATTATCACTCACAACCTGGACGAGAGGGGCGAAAGCGCACGCAGCAAAATAATCGTTTTATTTCGATTACGTTGTTTTCGTAATCGTTGCAAGCCAAAATCGTTATCGAGATTAAAATATGATGCACAGCCCTAGTTTCCAGTTGATAGAGTTTCACGCGGGCCCTCATTTTCTCCTTCCTTGGTTCATGCCGCCAGTATCTTCCCAGTGAGAGGCTGGAGGGAGTGTTTATCTCCTGAGCGCTCAGGGATGAAGACTTTGGGAGGTATAGTGTTGACTGTGCGCACAACAGGGTCTTTGTTGTATCTGTCCTGGATCCTAGCACCTGGCCACTGCCAACTTTTGTTCTCCTCCTTCAAAGTCTGCAACGTGATCCACAGCTTGCAGAGAAATCTGCACCGCGATTTAAAACTTCATACAGCACATCTAAGATGCTGCTGTAAGTGTTCTGTTGACCTCTGTATAAGAAAGGAACAGCATTTTCAGATTGCTGATTTGAAGTGATGTTATGTGAAAGCTTTAGTGCAACAACGTCTTTGCCAGTTTCAAAGACTGAACCAGTAAGAAAAACGCAGAAGGAGAGATCGAGTGAGTAACTCTGTCTCTCCAGCTGAAGGAAGGGTCTGTGTGCACTTGAGCAAGGCACTGAGGTTACTTCAGTGAGGATGTTGAGCGGCCTGTCGCTGGTACTCAAGGAATGTCTGCAGGCTGTCCAGGGTTCCAAACAAACCAATGACTTTGTCCATCTGGGAATCCAAAATGATTTCCCAAAATAGTTTTTAAGCATTTACATTTTGCATAGCCCCACAAATGGTATACATAGACTAAAATGTTCATTATATTCATTGTGTGTGTTTTGTAGCTGTTCAGATGCTGGAGTAGGGGGAACATTTAACAGTTGCAATGAGAATCAGAGTCAGCAATAGGGTGTCGCCAATTTCCTGCTATAAGGGGTTTTTATTGATGTTGAATTAAAGGTATGCTGAATAGGGAACTATATAGTGCTCGATCTAAGAAATCCAGAAATAAGTATACCCAAATTGATGTTCCTCCTATATAAAATCTTCAGCACATAATAAGAGTTATAGGGTATACAAATAACCCAATACTCTAACACTACTAAACTGAATTAAAGGGCTGACCTGCATAGTAAATTTGACTTTAAATTCAAATATCTTGGAGTTGAATAAAAATGTGCATTTGAATTTGCATAAACAAGAAAAAAGCATGTAATACAAGTCATTCATTAATTGTTTCACATAACATATAGTTGCTTAGAAATAGAAAAAAAGCTCCCTTTTTTTGGTCAGTGTAATCATGTCTCTCATGCATACGAGCCTCCCAATATGACTCGAAGTTAACATGGCTCACAGTCTGGGAAACACAAGGAGAGAATTCTGTACCAAAAAGACAGTATCTCTAGAAAATACCCATTTGATTTGCCAAATCTTCAGATTATATTAGCTTTGGCTGAACATATTTAATGTATTTATTAATTTTTGCACAGAGCAGCGACTGTGGATTGTGGTCACTGTTTCTTAGTCCCCTAAGAAAGAAATTAGGAATTCATATGGCTTGAGTGGACATTAAGGATTTATTACAGCGAATGATAACTTTTAAATTACTTTAGTATGTAATGCGACATATCATTGTTTTGAGACAAACTTCAAACCTATCATTTTAAGTAATTTCCAAATTGATGCAAAAAATGATACTTGTTACTCAACGATCTTAATGTTTACTTTATTTGACTAGTTTTCTTATGGATTTGTGTGCACTTGTCAGTAATCAGGCTCCCTTTATAAACACTTATAGTTCTGCCTCATAGTGTTCATATTTTCCCTTATAGTTATCTTAAGGGTTGCCCCTTTTATAGTTGAGTCTCTCACTTAAAGCACAGTGTATTACAATATATATTATATATAACAATCCGCACGCCCCTCTTCTTCTTCCTTCTTGCATTTGTGTTTTAGCACTTGTCTGTGCTCAATGCTCTCACTGGCTAAACAGATTTCTATAGATCTATGTGAATCCACTGGGCTGTTTCCAGCAGCTCAACGTTGATGCTCTTAGAGAAGCCGTAGTTCAAGAAACTGGCGACGCACTGCTCAGGTCGGGAGAGAATCAGAGGGATTAAGTCACTTCTGTTGATATGTGATGATAAATGTCCCCATATTTTTCTTTAAACAATGTCACATCATGTAATTGTGCATGACGAGCTTAAACAGTAAAAGTAAATGTAGCACTGTAGCACGGATTTTAAAAGTTGTTTGTTATGGCGGCAAGTCACTGTGTGGGAAAATGTATACAGCTTTGTATACAAGCACTGCTGTACATGTTAGTATGTGTTTTTGATTGATGATCCTGCTGACCTCTTATTTAGGATCATTCATGAGAAATGGTTGCCATTGAGGCAGAATAGATTGCATTCTGTAATATGTGCAAGTATGGATGAATGAAAACTGAAATCATTAATTAGAGAATCTTTCATAACAGATTTATTTTAAGGTGTATTTCCCGTACGAATGTGGGGTTATTTATTTCATGCAGTATAAAACGTGATTTATTACTGTAAACATTTATATTTTGTCTGTCGTTGTTATTTTTATATTGTGTCATGTGTTCTGAAGTTGAGTGTTTTTCCAGGTGATACAGTGTGTTCTGCCCTGGCTATTGTTAATCACTAGCAGAGAAAATGGAAATGTCTTGCAGGAAATAATCTCTGAAACATAACACACTGCCAAGTTATCATGCTGGAATTTAAAATGATGTTGTTATTTTCTGTTAGCATTTACGAAGAATGTTAGCATTGGAGCGTTTGCATCGGCAGTAGCAAACAGCATGATGATGAAGTGAGGCACTGACCCAACACTTTTTCACAAGAGTCCCGTTTAAAGGCACGCCTTCTACTCACTCGGTTTTCCAGTCCAAAGCTGAGTGTGAGTCGGTGCTGAAGCTGCATGCTTTGGCCTCAGGAACACTTGTTCCCTGTCTGCTCTGTGTACTCTGTCAGGCTGCTGCTCCTGCTATGAACTTGTTGCAGTTAGGTAAGATGACTATGGTACTGTGGGGGGGACAGACTTGAGCCAGACACACACTGGTCCTTCTCCTTTATGTCTGGGTTCATAGTGAAAAACTGTGCAGCCGTATATTGAGAAAAAGATGATGGGAGAAATTGAGCACAAGAAAATGAATTATTATTTGCTAAAGTGAATGGCTGTGTACACATCTCTTAAGTGCCCTCATATACACACATGAGAGACTTTGTTATATGAGTCATATGCATTACAGAATTCTCCAATCCAGTCTTGAAGTTGCTTATTTAAGGCTAGGCTAGAAGCCTAAAGGCCCGGACACACCAAGCCGATTTTGGCCGTCGATGGGCGTCGACACGCCCTACTCAGATTGGTGTGTCCCGCACCGTCGTGTCTTTTCAGCCGTACCGACACCTTTTCGGCCGAAAACCAGCAGTCGGCCAAAGGCTGTCGGCAAAATAAATCACTCTGATTGGCTGTTCAGCTAGCGAATCAGTGCATGAGAAGCGAAACGGAAGTGAGGGACCCAAACAAACTATTAAGAAGGCAAATCTGAGATTTCATGTAACTCCAGCTCTCGACACAGGTTGGGGAAAGCCCCATGAGCTTCTCGCTGTAGAGTGAACATGGAACGCACACGCTATTTGTTGTTTGTTTATATCACGCAGTCTGTTCTTCTTCTCTCTGTGTATCACGCAGTCTGTCTTCCATTTGTTGCCTCTTTTGAATGACGAATACACACTACCGCCGCCTGCTGGTAAGGAGAGTTATTGCCACTCACGCATGCGCAGTTCGTACGTGCTTCTTGGCCGTCGGCTGAAGTCTTTGCAGTGTGTTCCAGTGCGACACATGGCCGAGACGCAGAGACGCGAGGCGACGCAACAGTCAGGGTCCGTCTGTGTCAGTTCTTTGGTGTCAGCTTGGTGTGTCAGCTAATTTTTGGATTATAGCAATAACCTTCTTATATCTATTGCAACAACGATTTACCTGAAGGTCCACTTACTATCTTCTTCTGCTAACATATTTATCAGCAGATGCTAATGAGTTTCTTTTCAAGATTGAACATAAATGATCAAGTCTTTTATTTAGCTAATCAATTATAATAACACTATAGTAAATCTCATATGTTTAAGTAATGGTTTAACTATATTTGTAATTGTACATGTAAGAGTATTCCTCTTAACCCAACCAGAAGCAGCTTCTTAATGAATGTGAGTGGGTAAATGCTAGAGAGTGTTTTTAATTGAGCTGATGTGTGAGAGGTCTATGAGCCACAGCTCTGAGACGGCCCAGGGGTATTTGGGGAGCCTGGGCACATTCTTCCCCTCTCTTTAAACTAGATACTCTTGGCCTGATAGACAGACCCCGCTCTGCCAGACAGACGCTTCAGAGCACTGATAGCACTGCCCCGGGTCGGGGATTCACCAGCACACATTTCACTTGCATGACTTTTTGTGATGCAGTAGTAAAAATAAAACGTATTGGCTTGACTTTGTTCAAGGGAATGTGAAAGAAACACAACATGCTGTACCTAAGCAAAAATACGCAAAATAAAAACTGAATGGTTGAAAGTCCAGTTTTTATATCAGGAATTCCAAACCCTTCCTTTTCCCAATTTACTTCCCTGGATAGAAAATAGCACTTGTATTTGGAAGTTGCCTGTCTTGAACTTTTTGAAGTTTCACTTGGGCACCAAGAGGTCTCAAGTGCTAACAGATGTGGGCAGTCCATCTCTTTTATTGTGGGGAAACCCCCCAAATCCAGGCATGCAGTCTGAGTGGATATTACCATTATTCCTCAGGCTTGCTCTGTGTGAGTGTCTAAATCTACCTCTAAATTACAAAATGTGTTTTCTCGTAGATTTACAAAATCTGTCAAATATGGTAAAATGTTTGGTCCTCTGTCCTCACACAGGCCTGGATGCAGAGCTGTACTATGTGCGAGATGACGTGGTGAATCATTACGCGCTCTCCTTCACCCTGCCTGTGCCCAGTGAGACCAACAGCCTGCACTTCTCATGGCATTCCAAGACAAAGGTAAGTCTCAGCATCAGGAACTGATGAGGGGAGTGTTGGTGACAAGCATAGGTTTCACTTCACTTTTCTATTTCAGTTCGAACCTAATGAAGAACATATGTTTCTCTGTTGTCCACGTTCATAAAGCCCGCAACAACACCATAAGAGCACGGTGCAAAGTGTCTAGATGCTGTACTGTAGTCCGCTGTACAGAAAACTGTACTTTCCCCACAGCAGACGCACATTAATAACATCTCCTGGTGCATCATTAATATGTCTGATAGTGGGATTCTCTTGAATTCTCCTATGCACTATTCCTTAACGCTGTGACGTTTCACACAGAGGTCAAGGAATAGTGGTTAGGAAAAGACGATAGGAGCTGATTTTTGGACAATTCAACAGCACCCTTAGACATGCTTACTTGTGCACACTTGCAGGGTAGAGGTGTAATTCAATGACAAACATCGATCGTAATCGTTCAAATGCACCTGACAAATGAAAACATTGAAATTGTCACATAACTCTATCAGTCTACGAGCACCTCTTTCCTAGAGAGCTTTTTTTATTGAGTGATATCAATAATGGCAGACTTTATGATACCAGTTCAGATCAGATATTTTATTGTTTTGCAAAGCATTGATTTAATATGGTATGGTGATAAAACTTGGGATTTACACCCCTATTGCAGGACAACCCATCTGTGTGTTGACAACTGTGGTTCGTCATTATTTGTTTATAGGTCGACTACCGGCTTGGCTTCCAAATGGACAACGACGTGGCCATGAACGAACCCCGAAGCAACATCTCCATTCAGGGGGAGGTGCCCCGCGTTCCCTCTGGTTCGTCAAATATAATCCTTTCGTTTCATTTATGAAAAATATTGGCTCCTACATGCTTAAAAAAATGTGTCAGTTGTGTCAATAGGTCCATGCTCTTACTTGTTTGAGTAAGATGGGAGTTTTAATTGAAACTCAGATGCTGAAACAGTGTTAAAGGAGAGGCAGAAATACACTTATCAGTTTCCTGGCTGAGCATTTGACGAGAGGATTGATGCCACTGTCTAGAAAAAGTCAAACAGTAGTCTGCGTTTCACCCTAGCTTATATACCAAAGTCATTTAGAGCTTGTATTTTTTATATAAGCATATATATATATATATATATATACACACAGTATATATCTCACAAATCTCAGACATATAATAGCTGTGTGTGTGTGTGTGTGTGTGTGTGTGTGTGTGTGTGTGTGTGTGTGTGTGTGTGTGTGTGTGTGTGTGTGTGTGTGTGTGGTGTGTGTGTGTGTGTGTGTGTGTGGTGTGTGTGTGTGTGTGTGTGTGTGTGTGTGTGTGTGTGTGTGTGTGTGTGTGTGTGTGTGTGTGTGTGTGTGTGTGTGTGTGTGTGTGTGTGTGTGTGTGTGTGTGTGTGTGTGTGTGTGTGTGTGTGTGTGTGTGTGTGTGTGTGTGTGTGTGTGTGTGTGTGTGTGTGTGTGTGTGTGTGTGTGTGTAGTCTTCAGAGTGGACCTCTTCTGTTCGGGCAGGGTGGATGGAGAGGCTGTGTTAACAGTGCAGCTCAATCTGACCATACGTGCCAACAACTACACAGTGCTCAACTTCAAGAGGAGGAAAATGTGCTATAAAAGTAAGTATATTAATAACCAGCTAATAATCTCAACAAAGGTATGGTTATAGGTAGCACCCAAGAGTGGTTGAGTGTTAATATGGCTGCATTTCAGATCGCATACTTTTACTTTTTTTCTTAGCGTTAGCAGTGAGTTAGCACACTTTCAGGTTCCCTAGTTTCATATTCAATGTTTTTTTAATTTGTTTTTGGTTCAGTGGCTGAAATAGGGTCTTTGGTTAACACCACAAGGCATTTTTATGTATTGTTCTATGACATAAACCACGTCACACTGTCTGAAGCTTTTACGTATTTTAAAGACTAAATGAGACGACTAAACAACATCACACATTGGCCGCCTTAAGCTTAGCGATGGTGACGCGAATACAGGTGAGTGGCATGTAGTTTGCTTTTTAGCATTACATCAGCTATTTACTCCCTATTGCATTTAAGCTCCAACTATTATAAAAGTGGTGTTAATATGTAGAGATTATCCTGTTGAAATTAAATGTGTAAGTATCATAAGTGCGTGTTTGCCACATACAGTATCTTACTTCCTGCAATATTCTAGAATCCAATAGAAAAATCTGCAAAATGCGACCACATGCAGTTTGACATCCTGGTATATTTGGCTATCTGCATTTAACAAACTAAATGTTCACGGCATACAAAACATGGTGATATGGGTATTGTAACACGTTTTCTTTCTTTTCAATCAGTAGCAATGTTATTGACCTGTAGACTTTGATATAGCAGAGATCATGAGCAGCAGGGAGAGCACAGCACTGAGCCCTCTCTTCTGTGCTTATCCTGCCATGAATATTTCAAAAGGTGTGTTGTGAAAAGAGCCTATTGTGTTGACTTGTAACAGAATGTCAAACACATACTGTTATGATATTTGGATGAAATAAAATACTCAACCAAAAGAGTAGTAGAATTTGAGGATGCACTTTTAGCACTAGATTTTTAAAGTAGAGCTAGATTTAGCAGAATCCAAGATTTAAAAATAAGGCTGTCATTCAACTGAAGGTAGAGTGGATATCATTGTCTTTGCTTTTTCTTCTGTGAACAGGAATAGATTCTGACCCAAAGTTTCCTCTCAGCAATAAAACTCATCCACAGCCTGAATGTAAGTACCTCTTCCTCCGCTCCATGTAGTGTCTATCACTGATAAACAGTGGCTGTGTTAGTACTGAGACGTCTCTCTGTACAGTCAAACTCACCATAACCAAGGTATATGTTTTCAGGCCCCTAAGAGAAAGATTCCTTCTCCTATTGAAGTGCACTCTGTCCCCCCACCCCCCCTTGAGTGGCTGTCGTCTTCCAGTGAGTTTTATTCGGGCCCTTTGTGCACCCACTGGCCCAGGAACAGAGTGCCATTAGTGGGTTGTCTCCCTTCTGCTTGGGTAGGCCTGTGGAACCTGGGGCCCTGCGGGGCTTTTAGAGAGGTGATGAGAAAGGCTCTCAGACACTGGACCCTGAACGCAGCCTCACTCCCACAGGCCTCCATCAGCCATGAGAGGAGCCCTCGGTGCACTTCCAGTCCCCCCCCCTTTCATGTCTTTTTGTTATTGACTAACCTCATATCTGTTCCCTGCTTCTTTCATATAATGGGGGAAGCTTTCTTTAATGACTGGTATTTTGTGTCCAACAACGCTCTATTTTATAGTTTGATTTAGAGCTGCAACTGTCATTCCAATGAAAACATATTATTTTGATAATGGATCTACTGTTAAAGTAATTTTATTATGCAATACTGTCAGAAATTGATGTTTTCAGCCTCATGTACATAAATGTTAATATATTTGGGTTCTGTACTGACAAAACAAGTCATTTGAACATGTCAACTTAGGCTATTAGAGCTGGAATATACATTTTTCACAATTTTCTGTCATTTATAAATAAAAGGTTTGAATGATAATTAAATGAATTGTTTGTTGCATCACTATTCTGATTTATAATGTGTGGCTTGTTGTCATCAGTAGATGGTGTGACCGCCCCCACCACCTCCACCCAGGTGTTCTACATCAGTGTGAGCGTCTGCTGCATTGTGATCTTCCTAGTGGCCATCATCCTGGCCATCCTGCACCTGCACAGCATGAAGAGGGTGGAGATGGAGGACAGGTCTGTTTCTTTCGTTTGTACACGTATTAAACTGCAGCTGATAAGAAGCGGCAGATTTACAGCCTCGTATCTGTCACCCGCTGAACTTATGTCAGTTTTTTCTGCAGAATTCTGCTGTTCAAAGACAAACAAAAATAGATAATCTCCTCAAAAAGAATGATATCGCGTTAAAGCCGCACTTAAAGGGGACCTATCATGCAAAATGCACTTTTGTACGTCTTTTATACATGAATATGTGTCCCCGGTGTTCCAGGGAACTCACCAAGTATCAGAAAACACAACCCTCTCTATTTTCCTCCATATCCAAATCTCTAAAAAAGGGGCTGCAACGGATCTGATAAAAACTGATCCAGATTTGAACACTTCTATGTCGTCACAGAAGTGGCGCTACGGCTATTGGGCCAACTCTCCACCTATCAGGGGAATGTGGGGTTGGGCCACGGCCGGCCATTGCCGCTCGAAAGCGCTGGAGACGCTGTAGTACATATGCCAGGCCTGTAAGTGGCGCTGTAGTCTGCCACAAAAGCAGCGAAGAAGACTTCCCGCGCATAGTTACCATGGTTACCCTTCTGTTTATTCTCCGCTGTGGCTTTTTTTCTCCCTCCCCGAGGCAAGCGTTTGCTCCCGCTGCTTTAATTCAATGCAATCCCTCCCCGTCGAGGCAAGCACTGTAATTCTCTCCGGTTAGTCCACCAGCAGATGACAAACACCCACCTCTCCGCCTCTTCCAAGGAACGAGGGGACTGTGCGGCAGAGTTTCAGTTTCAGTTAGGTTTTCTTTCGCCGGTCAAGATGTCCGTTAAAGTTTAAATCTTCCGGACAAAATTAGAAAAGTGCCGGTCAAAGGTCTTCTTTGTTATTTATTGAGCTTTAAAACAAATGAATAACGACTCTATATAATAAAAGGCTATAATAAAACACGGAGGACGGAGATCTATTTTTCTCCCCCTCTTCTGACTTGATCAGAGCGGCTCCCCTCTCCTCCGTGGTCAGCTGCAGCTCACAGAATCTGCCCCTTGCAAAAACAGTGCTGGAGAACAGCAAATAGAGCGAAATGAGGCATGGCTAAAATGCATGATCTGTTTGGTATTTTGAAAACAGAAACGTATAAATATACCTTATATAGGTATGGCCCTACAATATATAATTTAAATATAGCATGATAGGTCCACTTTAAGTTTCCACGCTGTTCGATTCCTGTAATCTCCACTCCAGGTGGCTGCAGGCAGCTCTGCAGGTGATCAGCTGTGAATTAGATCAGCACATCCTCCCCCTGTTGTCCCCTTATTCATTCTTAGAGGTTAGCCATCGGGACAGTGGGACTGTTTTCTTCTTTTCCATGGAAATCTCTCTAAAGTTAGTTGCCGTAATGTTGTTTTGCCAAAGTGGTCTGATTTGATCACATTGCATGATGTGATCCTTGTGGTATACAAGAATATTATCTTGTTGTGAACTCTACAGCCTTCTTTTCTGAAATGACTCATTCACAAGCTTATATTCATGTTTTGTTGTGATGTTCACTTTTGAAATCACTGGATTTGAAACTAGCTTGTTACTCAGAACATGGGAAGGATTTTCATTTAGTAATGCGTTTACCAGTTACTGTTGAAACACAATCCTGGTGCCTCTGGATAACTTCTCCTCTTCTTCTGTGTGTTCAGTGTGAGTGACAGTGGGAGCTCGCAGGGCCTGTCTCAGCCGTCCACACAGACCACACAGTACCTGAGGGCGGACACCCCCAACAACGCAGCCCCCGTCACCAGTAAGGCATTTTACTCTTTCTTCTAAAGGCAAATAGTAACAAGATGCAGCATCACTCCAAACATGTTTGTGGTAATCAAACTAACATGGAGTACATTCAGTCTGCCATAGTTGTTTTCTTCTCTTCTTACCCTGGCATCCATGTGTGCATGTTTTTCCAAATGCAATAATCTACTGTGATGACCTAAATAGCTTAACTAGCATCATAAGACTGTAATGAAGAGCAGAGTTCCTGCAGTGATGTTCTCTGTCCTTTGGTTGCTAACACCCTTGTGACCTATTACTGTGTGACTGATGTTCTCAGAGCTAAGTGTCAGGCCAACTGTGGAGCCGTAAGGGAAGCCAAGTAGTCTTCTATTGGAGTTGATGTAAAATTAAAACATAGTGGGAAAAACAGACGTACAGTAGCAAAGTTTAAGTAAGAGCTAAGTCTAAATATTCATCGTCTCCTACCTCAGAACCAGTGGCGTTTTCTCCTGGAGGCCAGGTTTTTCTGGACTGTAGTTATCATTTTAATAAATAAAAAAAACCCTTCATTTAGTTTCGGTAATTCTTCTGTGCTGTGTGTTGCTGCCATCTCTCCCCCATTCTCATTGAGTATTTTACAAAGAGTGAAACAGCGCCCCTCTAGATGTTATGGTGAAACAGTATATTTGTATATCATGTCATGAGGCGCGTTCACACCGCAGTACTTTTCCCACTTTAGTTCCGATATAGTTCCGAAATGTCGCGTTCACACCAAAAAGAGCCGGAACTCAAATGATTTCATGAGAACCTTTTTACCCCCTTTTCCGTCAGTTTTCCGTCCCTGCTAGAGAGCAGGGACTTTCGTGGGAGAAAAAGGTTCCTATGTCTGATTGGCTGGGCGGATTGCAAACCACTCCCAAAAAGTTTTGTGAAGCCGCCATTTTATTATCCTCGCATTAGCATTATTAGCATTAGCCCAGCGCAGAAACGCAGAGAGACTAACTTATGGCAACACAAAAGAAAACATGGGAGCGGTAGAGATGAGGAGGTGTCAGCGTTCTGGCGATTTACTCTGAAGGCTTCAGTAGAAGCTGCTGGGAGTCCCAGCAGCTTCTACTGAAGCCAGTCCCTAACTCCGGGGACTTCCGGCCAGGGACTTCGGGTGGCGGTATACGCCGTGAAGTTGTTTGCGGCCTGCCAGTAAACCCAAAGCAGAAGAAGAAGAAGTGACGTCAGCGGCTTCATTTGCCTAATCCTCCCCCAGGGACTTATTCCGGTGTGAACGCGATCTGTACTTAGTTCATGAGAACTAAAGAGTTCTCATGAACTAAGTTCTCATGAACCTTTGTGGGAAAAGTACTGCGGTGTGAAAGCGCCTATGGTCGAGAGGAGGCCAGCCGAAATTGTCATCCCTTGCTTAAAAGAAAATTGAGGGATTGACCAATCAGATGAGGCTACCGTCATGCCCCTGCCAACCTGTGATTAGTCAGGGCCATGCCAAGGGAAGCCACTCGCCCTCTGGCTTCACTCCAATCAAATAGCATCAACTTCGTACTGTCATCACCGCCCATAGCAAGTAGCAACATTAGCAACAGAGACGAGAGCCGCGTTCACACCGGAGTACTTTTCCCCGTACTTTTCCCCGTACTTTTCCCCTTTAGTTCCGTTAGTACCCCTTATGTTGCGTTCACACCAAAAAGAGTACTTAGTGCCGGGAACTTTTACCCCCATTTTTAGTGCCTGCTAGAGAGGTGGTACTATCCTGGGGGAAAAAAGTGCCCCAGCTCTGATTGGCTGGGCGAATTGCAAACCACGCCCCGTAAAACTCTGAAAAGTTTTGTGAAGCCGCCATTGTATTTGTGGCATTAGCATTATTAGCATTAGCATTAGCCCCGCGCACCAACGGACAGAGACTAACTTATGGCAACACAAAAAAAAACATGGGAGCGGTGGAGTGATGAGGAGGTGTCGGCGTTCTGGCGATTTACTCGGAAGGCTTCAGTAGAAGCTGCTGGGACTCCCTGAAGCCAGTCCCCAACTCCGGGGACTTCCGGCCGGGGACTTCGGGCGGCAGTATACGCCGTGAAGTTGTTTGCTGCCTGCCAGTAAACCCAAAGCAGAAGAAGACGAAGTGACGTCAGCGGCTCATTTGCGTAATCTTCCCTCAGGGAAAAGTACTCCGGTGTGAACGCGATTGGTACTTAGTGCCCTGGGGTAATAAGTGCCGGGGCACTAAGTGCCGGCACTAAGTACTGCAAAGTATGCGGTGTGAACGCGGCTGAGGACTGCTGCTGCACTTGCCGTGTGTGTTAGAGAGGGAAGGGAAGAGAAGGTGGACTATCGCATGCATTGTTTCTGCACATAACCGTTTTTCATACACGTAGCCTACTGATACTTTGATGTGAACGTAAAACTTTAAAGGTCTCCTGATTTAGTTTGTGAACGAATGCTTATTTTTTTATTCATTACCGAATCTGCACTGCGCATTAAGCGAGAGAGTTTCGGCTGGAGAGTGCGTGCGGACCTGTCTGTTAGATAACAGGCGTGTGCAAGTCCTGCATCTGTATGATACAAATTTGTGTCAAATGATACCGGGCGCTGTAATAACTCATCTGGTTACGTTATTACATTGAACCGTAGTAGAAAAATTCTCCTTTTGCCAGACAGAAAGTGAATCTCACTGTAGCACTCGTCCGCCAGCACAGTTCTTATTAAGTGGTTGGTGGGGGTGTTAGGTGGCTTGGCTGGCACCCATTATGATTATTAGTAACTCTGTAATGTATAACTTGAATTAATATGGCTGCACACAAAAGTTCAAAGCTTTATTCAGAACGTTGTCATTCAAACTCTGAATGAACAGTTGGATGCTGTACAGCTTTTGGTTTCTGTTTGAAGCTAGTATTTCTGCACAGTTGCAGAATAAGATCGGGCTTCACTAACAATATTAGTATTTTACTACTTGTAGAGTTAGATTCCAGTGATGTCTGTGTAGGAATGTTTCTGACTTGTGAGATTCAGACGTTCCAAAGCTGCAGAGCATCCAGAAGTCCAAAAGTATTGATAAAAAGTAGATTTTTATCTTACTACATTCTCTTCTTTTTAATTCCATATTTTTTTGCGTTTAGCCTTTCAAAAACATTTTCACTGTGGTTTGCTCTCCCACTTGCACACAAATGGACGCATACACTAACAAGTTATATTTAACTCTCCCTGAGGTTTCTCCCATTTTTCCCTTTAAACTGTGGGTTTTTCTCCGGAAGTTTTTCCTTGTACGATGTGAGGGTCTAAGGACAGAGGGTGTCGTTTTCTCATACTGATATTCTGCACACACTGTGCTGTTGTATTTGCTGTAAAGTGTCTTTACTGTAGGGTATTTTTTATTATATGTACAGCACTTTGGCTCGACCAAAAATCATTTAAAAATGTGCTATATAAATAAAACTTGATTTGATTTGATTTGATTTAATAAAGGAAGTTGAATTCATGAAAAAAAGACACATTTATTGGATCCATAACTTCCTTCAAATTGACGCAGCGTTCATATGTCCAAGGGAATATTGTCCAGCACATAAAAAGACATCTTATTGTTTGTGTCTTGTTTGTCTATTTTGTCAAATAAATCAGCTATTTGTCTTTGTGTGCGGGACTATTTCTTGGGAGCATAAAGGCAACTGCTACCAGACTGAATGTTTTTATTAGCCATCCTTCAAACACCCTAAAAATGAATTTAGAGCTACTAATCTTAATACTGGTAAGGTATAATAATAATAATAATAATAATACATTTTATTTGAAGGTGCCTTTCATAACACCAAAGGTCACCTTACATTTCACAAGATATTCAAAACAAAAAGTAAAAAACTGTAGAACCAGACAAAAAACATAAGCAAGGTGAACATAAAAGAGGCAGAGTAGGCAGACCCAAGTGAGGGGGGCCAGGACAATAAGAGGGAACATGGAGCACTACAGTGAGGAGGCTGATCTGAACAGGTGAGTTTTGGCACGTTTAGTGTCAGGTTACTCTGCTGCAGCCACATAGATCCATCTTCCTCAGATTGTCACAGGACTTTGCCCAGACCCTTTGGCAAGTTGTCAGTGTTATTCATGATATTTGATACCATTCAGTAGGCGATCCTTCACCGCCCTCTTGTGGATACACACCCACAGCTCACCTCCTGTGCATTTAGTTAAAGTGTGTGTGTGTGTGTGTGTGTGTGTGTGTGTGTGTGTGTGTGTGTGTGGTGTGTGTGTGTGTGTGTGGTGTGTGTGTGTGTGTGGTGTGTGTGTGTGTGTGTGTGTGTGTGTGTGTGTGTGGTGTGTGTGGTGTGTGTGTGTGTGTGTGTGTGTGGTGTGTGTGTGTGTGTGTGTGGTGTGTGTGTGTGTGTGTGTGTGTGTGTGTGTGGTGTGTGTGTGTGTGGTGTGTGTGTGTGTGTGTGTGTGTGTGTGTGTGTGTGTGTGTGTGTGTGTGTTGTGTGTGTGTGTGTGTGTGTGTGGTGTGTGGTGTGTGTGGTGTGTGTGTGTGTGTGTGTGTGTGGTGTGTGTGTGTGTGTGAGATCTGAAGGTGTACTACAGTAAACATCCATACATTCACTCGGGTCATGTTGTGATTTGAGCGAGCTATCCATTAAATCACCTCTTTCTCACTCTCTCTCCCCCCCCCCCCCCCCCTCCTGCCATCAGACAATCACCCTGGTTCTGCACCCATTCTCCAGCTTGCTGCCTCCTCCTTCCAAAACCCCGGTGCTCCCCCTCATGAAACCAAAAGTAAGTTCCGGTGAAGCTGCAGAGACGACTTAAGACTCTAACCATGATGTCGTCATGTGCACATAAAAACATTATGAACACTTTAACCATGTTTTGTCCATAGTTTTCTGAACTTCACAATGTTTGATTTAATACAGTACCTCTGACCCCCCACTCATTTCACCTGCTTCCTACTAACATTCATAGTGCCCCATCAACTAGTGCTGGAATAATATTCTACTAATCAATAAATCAGTCCACAGAATTATGTTGTGGAACAGTTCATTGTTTCAGTCATTTCTTAAGGTAAAACATGCTGATCTTTCTGGTTTCAGCCTTATTTTATATCAGAGATCTGTTTAAATCTCCACGGCGGCACCTTTATGGATTAGTGGTTATTTTAGGGTTGATTTTGGATCTCACTTCCCAGTGAGTCCATTTTTTCCTGTATTTTTCATTGAATGTTGCTACACACACACATCTTGTTATACTGCCAATGCTTTCATCAGGGGGCCTTGAGGCAGGGACAGTGAGATGTTATGGTACACTCTCTGGGCGACTGGACAGAATTCAAGATTCACGGCTTTATTGTCATGTGCACACTAGCTACAGTGTAGATATGGCAATGAAAAATGTAAGTCACAGGCTCCTCCAACAGTGCAACATGAATATATATAGGACATAAAACAAATAAAACAGATAAAATAGTGCAAGAGAATGTTTTGAGATGTGCAAAAATGTAAATACAAATAAAATAGAAATAGTGCAAGAAGAGTTTATATACAAGTAAATGGAATATGATATATTAGATAAATAATTGGCAAGATGCAAACCGGTGAATGTTATGGATGTTCTTAGTTCAGGTGTTTAACAGTCTTATGGCCTGTGGGATGAAGCTGTGAAGCTGAGTCTGGTGGTTTTAGTCCTGATGCTGCGGTACCGCCTGCCAGACGGCAGCAGACAGAACAGTTTGTGGCTGGGGTGATGGGGGTCTTTGATAATCCTGAGGGCTTTCTTCCTGAGCCGCTGGGTGTAGAGTGCACCTGTAGAAGGTCAGGATGCTCTCTATGGTGCACCTGTAGAAGGTCAGGATGCTCTCTATGGTGCACCTGTAGAAGGTCAGGATGCTCTCTATCACCTGTAGAAGTTCAGGATCCTCTCTATGGTGCACCTGTAGAAGGTCAGGATGCTCTCTATCACCTGTAGAAGGTCAGGATACTCTCTATGGTGCACCTGTAGAAGGTCAGGATCCTCTCTATGGTGCACCTGTAGAAGGTCAGGATGCTCTCTATCACCTGTAGAAGGTCAGGATACTCTCTATGGTGCACCTGTAGAAGGTCAGGATGTTCTCTATGGTGCACCTGTAGAAGGTCAGGATGCTCTCTATGGTGCACCTGTAGAAGGTCAGGATGCTCTCTTTGGTGATGGTGTTTGTGTGAAGAGTCCATGTCAGGTCCTCAGTGATGTGGACACAGAGGAACCTGAAGCTGCTGACTCTCTCCACCGTAGTCCCATTGATGGCGATGGGGGCGTGTCCCTCTCTCTGCTGCTTCCTGTAATCCACTATCAGCTCCTTGGTTTTGCTGATGTTGAGATGGAGGTTGTTATCCTGGCACCAAGATGTCAGGTTTTCGACCTCCTCTCTGTAGGCCGTCTCGTCGCCGTCGGTGATCTGGCCGATGACGGTCGTGTCGTCAGCAAACTTCACGATGGTGTTGGAGCTGTGTGTGGCCACGCAGTCGTGAGTGAACAGGGAGTAGAGGAGAGGGCTGAGCACGCAGCCTTAAGGGGCACCGGTGTTGAGGATCAGGGTGGAGGATGTGATGTTTCCCACCCGCACTGCCTGGGGTCTGCCCGTCAGGAAGTTCAGGATCCAATCACAGAATAGATTAGTAGTTAATTTGTCAGGTGGTAATGAATGTACTGTGTAGTTTTAATGTTTCTTGTAGCTTTTAAACATCAATGCACAACTTCGCTAGCCTTACCAGAATACTAGTATTACCATGTATACAGGGAAGATACTGTATATAAACAATTTTCTATGTGCTCATGTAAACCCTGTATCCACAATGTGATCATAGCTGGGATAGGCAGCCAAAAAGGCTAACACGCTAACTGTGGGATTCATAAGGATGGTGTCCTTGTCTGTTAGTATAAAATGGTTTTCAGTTTATATATATTTTTTGTTTTAGCTTAACTGCATAAAGGACATACTATAAAGTGCAGTTATGTAGTACGGATTAGGCAGTGTTCAGATTTTGTTTAATTTGTTTTGGTTCCGTGTATATAACCAGCCTCTATCACAATAACTGTATAGTCCCCCATATATGCAGGTATTAGTTTTCATAGTGTTAGTAATTGTACTTATTGCTCTATGCAGTATCTTACAGGTTTGTAATTACTGTATTTATCATTTATTGTAAACAAAAAATAGTTCACATCTAAACAGCAGGGGGCAGCATTGACCTGTGGTGTGTTACTATACAGTTTGCCCCCTACAGCAGGTTTAAACTTTTATTCAAAGTATAATGTATGTTGCAATGTCTGCATCTTTGAACCCAGATGAGGTCTGGATTTAGATGCTTCTATATCAAGCATAAAACGTGTTGTTTGTCGCTCGAGAGTTTTCCATCTTCTCTTGTCTTGTTTGTATCTACAGTCTGTCCAGTAGCTGTTCACAGTTCAGCCTAGCTGAGTCTGCTCTAACCACGGACTTGTTTGATACTCATTCACTTTTTTTCCGTATGTGTGCAGATAAACGTTGTGTTTATGTGTTTCTTAAAGCCTACCTCACTTTACCTCAGTAAGCCAGCAGCTACTGACGGAGTACACAGGGAGGTTATGTAATGGAGGTGCTGTAATAAAGGACTTTGCATGAAGTTGCTTTGATGCAACATGTGCGGGGTACATGTCCTGCTGATTCTGTTTCTTGTAATTAGTTGAGTTCAAAGAATTTAAACTGGGGATTCTGGTTGTTTTAGAAGAAATGTTTCTTGTAGTATGAAATGTGTCAACAGGTATGTGAAGCAGACGTTCCCCAGGTTGTGTTCCAGTGTTAATCCAGGATAAAAAAAACGGTCAAATAATTTTAAATTGCTTTGTTTACATTTGGGTCATGTCTGTGTTTTCCCCTCTGCATAGGTTACCCATCGCTCCGCATTGAGAAGAATGACCTGAGGAGTGTTACTCTGATGGAGGCCAAAGCTAAAGTGAAAGACATCGCTATCTCAAGGGAGAGAGTCACATTACGAGACGTGTTGCATGAAGGTATTTGTCTCTCTTGTTCCCATTTCCTCTTTCTTTCTTTCCACTAAAAATCTCCCACTTATGTATTCTTCAGAACGAACAGTTTCTCTAGAAAGTCACTGAAAAGGGGAACACAAATTGTCTTTGAAGAGATGCTTCTCACATATTGTGTCGTGGGCAGAGTTGTGGTTTAGAGGCAACATTTGTGGAGAGGTTTTTGATGGCTGTAACAATAACATAGGTTATCACCAAACACATTATAGTTATAACATTATATAGTTACTCATGTTTCGCCCCTAATACAGAGATCAGAGACTTCATATTTATCTTATGATGCATTAAAAAAAATGTTTGAGTAAAATAGAAACAAAGGACCTATGCCATTGTGCAGTGGTTTTTCCCAATACAAAAAATGCAATAATTATTATAAAACAATTCCTCAAAAATGCAAAGAACAAAAAAGATGCGGAGTAATGAGACCAGCATCAGAACAGTGTTGGCTGAAATCAATTCTATTAATGCTGAATGAGAAGGAATTTGAAGCATCATTTTTTAACTTGCCATGCTTCTTCTTTCCTGGAATAATTTAATGTATAATAAACAGGGAAATGTATTTATAGAATGTGTGTATATATGAATCAGGGTTCGTACGGGTGCTGGAAATCCTTGAAAATGCTTGAAATTGAATGTGGTGTTTTCAAGGTTTGAAAATTGCTTGGATTTTGGGAATGGTGCTTGGATTTGGGACAAAGTGCTTGAAATTGTAAATGCTTTACTTTTACAATAAATTGCTGTCTGACTGAATAGTTCGCTTTTTAGATTAAAAGAAAATAAAGAAGTCGGAACAAGCTTAATTGCTTCGCTACTACATAAAACAGCTCCGCTCCGTCCTTCCCGCACTATGCGCGTGACCTGCAAGTGTTTTTTTTACGTGTAACCTGGGCATTCTGATGAGAGTGATAGATGCGATCACGATGCGCGAGTCTGCGCTGACGAGCCACATGAAAGGTACGTCGTAGTAGAGCATTTTGG
This sequence comes from Trematomus bernacchii, assembly GCF_902827165.1. NCBI lineage: Eukaryota > Metazoa > Chordata > Actinopteri > Perciformes > Nototheniidae > Trematomus > Trematomus bernacchii. Next base: position 726,476 of record NW_022987709.1, read on the forward strand.
ATTAGGCTAACGTTTCATGTTACGTTTGTTTAAAGTGGACCTATCATGCTATATTTGAACAATATATTGTAGGGCCATACCTATATAAAGTATATAAAGTATATAAAGTGGAAGGAGAGTCACGTGATTCAAGATGGCGCCTGTGTCGGCTCGCCGCTCCCTCAGCTCTCTAACTTTAGCTGTCCTGTTTTTGTTTTATGTTTGTCAGAATGTCTCTGCTCTGCTCGTTTACGATCGCCAAGCTCTCCTCCACCTCAGACCCTCACTGGAGTTGATATTGCTGCCCAAACCTACATCTGGCAACCGTAAATCGACTCCCCCCCCCCCCAAGTGGGAGCAAGTATTTTATTACTTATAAATACCTCTCTTAGCTCAGGATGTGTCCCAGCTGCCTTCAAACATGCCGTGGTGCAGCCACTACTTAAAAAGAAAAATCTCGACCCTTCCATTCTCGCAGATTTTAGGCCCATCTCCCAGCTACCTTTTTTATCAAAAGCCCTGGAGCGAGTAGTCTACGCCCAGCTGCAGTCTTTTTTAACCATGCATGGAATCCATGAAAAGTTTCAGTCTTGCTTCAAACCCATGCACAGTACTGAAACAGCTCTTTTAAGAGTTTTTAATGATCTGCTCCTAGCCGCCGACTCAGGTAGCCCAGCTGTCTTGGTGCTGTTAGACCTGACAGCTGCCTTCGACACTGTGGACCATAGCATCCTGTTGTCACGGCTTGAACAGTCCGCTGGCATCACAGGCTCTGCCCTTGCATGGTTCAGGTCCTACCTGACAGACCGTAGCTTCTCAGTGCAGCTAGGTGCCTTCTCCTCAGCCATAGCCCCTCTTACCTGTGGGGTTCCCCAAGGCTCGATTTTGGGCCCCATCCTTTTTCTACTGTACATACTGCCCCTAGGTTAAATTCTCACAAAACACAACATCCCCTTCCACCGCTACGCCGACGATGTACAGATCTATCTGCCACTCAATTCAAATGTAAACTCATTACAGCTATTGATGGACTGCTTAGCAGAGATCAAATCCTGGCTGAGCCAAAATGTCCTCAACCTCAATGAGAGCAAGACTGAGGTTATCTTTTTTGGACCCCAACCTCTAGCCTCCCAGGTTGATGTTCTGGGCTCCCTCAAAAATAATATCCTCCCCTCTGTCACGAAACTTGGAGTGACCTTCAATAGCGCTTTTAAATTCGATAAGCAGGTCAGCAGCGTAGTCAAAACCTGCTTTTTTTTAAATACGACTATTGGCCAAGACCAAGTCGTTTTTATCGTTTGAGGACCTGGAAAGGGTTATTAATGCCTTTGTTACCTCGAGGTTGGACTACTGCAACGCTCTGTACGTGGGTATGGACCAGGCGTCAATTAAACGCCTGCAGCTAGTCCAAAACGCAGCTGCACATCTACTCACTGGCCACAAAAAGCGTGACCACATCACCCCAATTCTGGCCTCACTGCACTGGCTTCCAATTCGGTTCCGAATTGATTTTAAACTCCTTTTATTTGTTTTTAAAGCACTAAATGGGCTGGCTCCGGCCTATATAGCTGAACTCCTCCAGCGCTACACCCCAGCCAGAGCTTTAAGGTCTGCTGACCAGCTGTTGCTGATAGTGCCCAAGACCAGGCTCAAAACCCGAGGGCACCGAGCCTTCGCAGCAGCTGGCCCGAGGCTCTGGAACACTCTGCCCCTCCATGTGAGGTCGGCCCAGACCCTAGGGGTTTTTAAATATACTCTTAAGACACACTTCTTCTCCCTGGCCTTCTAGTCTGAGCGGAGCATGACTCCTGACATTTCCCTGTGTTTTTTTTTATTTTAATTTTAATTTTTTTTATAAATATCTGTTGTAATTTATTGTCTTTTATTGTGATTATAGAAATGTGTTTTTATGTGATTGTAGTTATTACATGTACAGCACAGAGCTGCAGCTGACCACGCCCCCCTGCAGGAGAGGGGAGCGTGCTCTGATCAGCTGCTGGGCTGTCAGAATAGGGGGAGAAAAAGAGATCTCCGTCCTCCGTGTTTTATTATATTATTATATAGAGTCGTTATTCATTTGTTTTAAAGCTCAATAAATAACAAAGAAGACCTTTGACCGGCACTTTTCTAATTTTGTCCGGAAGATTTAAACTTTAACGGACATCTTGACCGGCGAAAAAAAACCTAACTGAAACTCTGCCGTACGGTCCCCTTGTTTCTTGGAAGAGGCGGAGAGGTGGGTGTTTGTCATCTGCTGGTGGACTAACCGGAGAGAATTACAGTGCTTGCCTCGACGGGGAGGGATTGCATTGAATTACAGCAGCAGGAGCAAACGCTTGCCTCGGGGAGGGAGAAAAAAAGCCACAGCGGAGAATAAACAGAAGGGTAACCATGGTAACTATGCGCGGGAAGTCTTCTTCGCTGCTTTTGTGGCAGACTACAGCGCCACTTACAGGCCTGGCATATGTACTACAGCGTCTCCAGCGCTTTCGAGCGGCATTGGCCGGCCGTGGTCCAACCCCACATTCTCCTGATAGGTGGAGAGTTGGCCCAATAGCCGTAGCGCCACTTTACTGACGTCAGGACAGTGTTCAAATCTGAATCAGTATTTATCAGATCCGTTGCAGCCCCTTTTTTAGAGATTTGGATATGGAGGAAAATAGAGAGGGTTGTGTTTTCTGACACTTGGTGAGTTCCCTGGAACACCGGGGACACATATTCATGTATAAAAGACGCACAAAAGTGCATTTTGCATGATAGGTCCCCTTTAAATTAAGGTAATTGTAAACATTACTTTTGAAGGAAACTTTGGGCACAGGGTGATTTGGGTTGATTTATGTTAAAATGTACAATTACATAAAGTAATTAAAGAAAGTTATGATCTTACATCACACATCCTGATGACATTTGCCTGATTTTCGCCAGACATGTAGTGTGATAGTCCCAAGAGAGCAGCAGTCCTCCTCCTCTCATTTGTGTCCTGCAGGACAACAAATGCAGTGGGATAAAAACATTTGTAGCAAACAAATGGTGGCTAAATTATGGTCATCAGCATCTCCACTAATGGCGCGTTTCCACTACTCGGCCCCGCTCGGTATGGCTGGGCCTCGTTAGGACTGGCTCACTTTATGGCGCATTTCCATTACAGTTTAGGAACTGGGGTAGTATCTATAGTAACGCAGTGTAGGCGCAGCCGTGACGTGATCTTCAGAGAACCCCAGAAAAACAACACAAGCCGTTAGCTGTTAGCACTCAGAGCTCACAGCTCCTCATATATGTTCAGAAACTAGACAAAAGTTAAACAAGTACAAACCACAGACTGCCTGTGTCATGGTGAATACAGTCGCTGCTTTATTATGTCTGTATAGGCCGTTGTTGTGAGTGTGGACGGTCGGAGCATATACTGCGTTAGCTTAGCCAATCTCCATTTAGAAAACACGCATTTTAAAAGGTTTTTCGCCTGCCGTCTGTCTGCAGACTTGACAAAGCATTAATTCATGGTTTTTACTAACCGGTATCAGTATGTTGTTACTTCGGCATCATTTTGAAACGTGTATTACAATTAAATCACGGTCAAATATGTCCATCTTGTTGTAGTTGTAGCCCCCTTGCCAGCGATGCTCTCTCTAGTTTAGCATACTCAGGCCCGACTCAGCCTCGTTGTCTCTGGCCCTAGACCCGCGATTTTATGAGGCCAGAAAAACTGTGAATTAGGACCCGCCGGCCGGTACTAGGCCAAGTGGAAACGCAACCAAAGACGGGCCGCTGACGTCACAGCCCTCTTAAACCGTGCTCCGCGCTGGTAGTGGAAACGCGCCATTACATCTTTCTCAAGGCAGTCCAAAAGGCCTTTTAGTGCCGGCTTCTTTCCAGTCCTGGATGCACCTTTGTAGACCTCCAGCAATGTTGGGGCCAGGCCATCAAGTCCATCCAGAAACGATGAAAGCAGGTCCGTAGTGACAATTCTCTGGAACTCTGCCTGAATCTGAGGAGACACAGACATATAGAAAATATTCTACCAACAGTCTCCAAGATGCATGTGCAACTGTGCATTTTTTAGATGCAGCAGAAACCCGGTCTTCCACGTCCATGCTTTTCTTTGTAATGATTAACAATTACCTTCTCATTGTAACTGGAAAACCTGCACAACTTACAAGTCCACTTCATCCAGTTGCAGCGAAACAGAAATCTTCGCAAATCTGTACCTGTAATAGAGAACACACATTTAGGTACATTATGAAGCAGGCCTTAATAAAGTAATAAGAATTGAGAACATGACAAAGAATAAGATCCACACAATTACAACAGTTACGTTGCCCATAAACTACAAGCCTTGGCTTTCACAATGACAATATTATCCCTGAATTCATATGATAAGACTTAAACAGTGCTTCATTTAAAGGTGGACCTATCATGCTATATTTAAATGATATATTGTAGGGCCATACCTATATAAGGTATATTTATACGTTTCTGTTTTCAAAATACCAAACAGATCATGCATTTTAGCCATGCCTCATTTCGCTCTATGTGCTGTTTGCTGTCTACTGGGCTGATTCTATGAGCTGCAGCTGACCACGCCCCCCTGCAGGAGAGGGTAGCCCTGCTCTGATCAAGTCAAGAGGGGGAGAAAAAAAGATCTCCGTCCTCCGTGTTTTATTATATGTTATAGGCCTATAGAGTCGTTATTCATTTGTTTTAAAGCTCAATAAATAACAAAGAAGACCTTTGACCGGCACTTTTCTAATTTTGTCCGGAAGATTTAAACTTTACGGACATCTTGACCGGCGAAGAAACTGAAACTGAAACTCTGCCGCACGGTCCCCTCGTCCTTGGAAGAGGCGGAGAGGTGGGTGTTTGTCATCTGCTGGTGGACTAACCGGAGAGAATTACAGTGCTTGCCTCGACGGGGAGGGATTGCATTGAATTAAAGCAGCGGGAGCAAACGCTTGCCTCGGGAGGGAGAAAAAAAGCCACAGCGGAGAATAAACAGAAGGGTAACCATGGTAACTATGGGCGGGAAGTCTTCTCGCTGCTTTTGTGGTAGACTACAGCGCCACTTACAGGCCTGGCATATGTACTACAGCGTCTCCAGCGCTTTCGAGCGGCAATGGCCGGCCGTGGCCCAACCCCACATTCCCCTGATAGGTGGAGAGTTGGCCCATAGCCGTAGCGCCACTTCTGTGACGTCATTGAAGTGTTCAAATCTGGATCAGTTTTTATCAGATCCGTTGCAGCCCCCTTTTTTAGAGATTTGGGTATGGAGGAAAATAGAGAGGGTTGTGTTTTCTGACACTTGGTGAGTTCCCTGGAACACCGGGGACACATATTCATGTATAAAAGACGTACAAAAGAGCATTTTGCATGATAGGTCCCCTTTAATTAAATAAACAACTGAAATGTTCATCTTGATTGATGAGATATGATGAGGCATATTCAATCTAATACATTCATGGGATGCATGTAATAATAACAGGGAAAGGTAGTAGTGTGCATCCACATGAACATTTTTGTGTCTACGTGCATGCCAAATATATCAATGAAAAAACAATTATTTTTTTTATACCAAACTTTAAAGAAATTGTACAATGGTTGTAATTGTTGATTATTTGCTTGCACTTATTTTCCATAGACTATTCAGTGGATTATTATTGTTTTTTTTAGTAATAACTTGACTACCTCTGAAAGCAGAAGTTTAGGAAAAATTATTGTTCATGTATAAATATTATTTATTTTATTATAATATAAATATCTAACAATTACAACCATTGTACATCTTATTTATTCTTGTGGGTGAACAGTAACCTTTCCCTGTGTTATAATTACATACATCCCATTAATTTATTAGATTAAATAACAATAATCTCATCAATCAAAGATCAACATTTTAAGTGGCCTTGAGCACCCGACTGTTCCCGCTGCTAGAAACAAGCTTGATATTAAGACGCTTCAGTGCAAGTCCACAGGAACGAAATGCATTTTGTGCGACATGTAAGTTTATGGGCCACCATATTTCAATAAAAAACTAAATATATTCCTTTCTTTTCTATCAAATATTTTCTAAAAAGGCTAGAAATACACATTTGTCTCCATTTCAAGATGGAACATAGCATTTGTACCACAATTATAAATGCTAATTTCTGAACACCAATTAGCATTTTACTCGTTCAATTGCGCGAGGCACCCCCTCTGTATCTGGGCTCAGGTTTAGCGTGAATTGACTAACCAGAAAAACGTTGCAAGGATAGGAATCCACTTTAACAACTTGCTCGGCCTCTAACAAAAAACCCCCCCAATCTTCAAGTCCACCTATAATTATCCACCCAAATGACTTCCATTTCCAAAGCCATGGCCCCACGTACTAGAACCATAGCAGGGGTGCTAACAAGCTACAATTCTTAGCCGAACAGAGAGCCGGGACACGGGCTAATCTACCTGGCAGGAAACACACACCAACCTCTCCGAAACTTGCCAATTTAGCTTCAATATTTAGCCGTACAGCGAGCCGGGACACGGCTAATTACTGGCAGGAACACACACATAAACTCTCCGAAACGCGCAAATGTAGCTTTAATATTTGACCGAACAGAGAGCCAAGACACGACTAACACACACCACACCTCACCGAAACACGTTAATTTAGCTTCAATATTTAGCCGAACAGAGCCGGGACACGGTTAATTACTGGAACGAACAAACAAACCTCTCTAAATTAAGCTACAAACATAGGCAGTTACCATTCAAACTTTTAAAATCGTCATAAATAAGAGTAAGAATGCTTGAAACGTATTTATTTAATAAAAGTTTAGATAATCATAATCCTGTAATGTTTAGCTTGGTTAACTGACATTTTCATAACACTCTGCCCTGAAATAAAATCTCTTTATAACATTCAAACACCAGTTAGGTGTTTATTTAACTCCATTTAGCTACTTTTCGTTTTGCCTGAACCATTAAATATGCAACCACTCACCTCACTTTGCCTGTCCGTCAGTGGTTCATCAGCCGAAAAGATGTGCTTACCCGTTACTCTGTAGGTCATGTTCACTCACTGTCACATCGCTTTACAAAAACGTATTCATCCGCCGCTTAGCTTTTCGTAGTTTTCGTTTTGATAATGGCGAATCGAACTCGGTGGTTTATATCGTAAAAAAAAAAAAAAACTCATGTCCCTGTTAAATGCCTTCAATTAATGAAAACAACTATGAGACCGGGACTATTTTCACCGGGCAGGAATATGTCATCACTACTGCCATGTTAAGAGGCCATGGAAAGTTCCAGAACATTACACATCACAACTCACACTGTTCAGTCAAATTGACTTCATAGAATGTAGAGGTCATTGAACTGGCTTACAGAGCTGAGTTGAAATAATAACAACTTATGAAATTAAGTAGAAATTGCATAAATTGATATATTAAGTGAAAGTAACTTAAAGACAAAAGTTACAATAACTTAATGATCCAATCCTTTTTTACAGTGTACAGTAGGTGGCGCTATGCACCTTAAAGTTGCAATCCGCCAAAAAACCGAGAGAAGAAGAAGAAGAAAAACCTCCCGCGTATACTGCCACGCCCACCTGCTGTATATGAGGCGTCTGTTTACCTTCCGACCTCAGACATGAGCTTCGTCTGAGTTATTTAAGCAAACACAAATACAGATCGTCGACCAGTCAAATGCAATAGCAATGCTGATTCGGAAGCGAAGGCGGTTAAGAAGGATTGACAAAAGGATTGGACGACGACATGCACGCGCTATGGATTGCGTAACCTGTGTGAAATGAATAAACTGTGCCAGGTGTGTCGTATGCAGGGACGACAGATGAAAAATAGCCTCTTGGCTAACTCTGGCACATTTACAGAAATGTTCATTAATGTGCACTGTCCCTGTTAAATAAATGAATAAATAAAAAATAAAATAAAATGTAAATAGGCTCAGCAGTTAACACACCTTTATTATATATCCTCCTGAGAGCAACTGCATCCGTCTGCCATGAACCCTACAGAAACCTACGTGTTAGTTTTGGCCCATAGTGGCCTCCATTTGTGTCGTGTAAAATGGGGGAAATAAAAAGTTAGCAAATCCCCATGTCCTCCTCAGAGGACATTCATAAAAACATTTAGTTTTAGGTCAAATAATTATTACACTGGTCTGAAACTCACTACACTAACTCCTAAGATGTTCCCTTACTATAATTAATTAAAAATATTGAACTGACAACACTGGTAATTACAAACTTAACCATTTCTCTTTCTATAAATAAATAGTGCTTGTGTTGATGGACGCCATTTTGAAATACAATGAAATTATCTTTTTCAAAGCCACATATTTGGGGTGGGACACAATAATTAAAGCTTCGCCAGTTTATAACCGATGAAACATGATGGTATCAGAATAATCACTTACATGTGATGTATAGGATGCTACACAGGTCACTGTAAAGATAAAGTGTCAGAGGAGAAATAAGCAAGATGCAGGATCTGTTTAATCGCCATGTAGGTTCTCTTTTATTGCACACTCAAGACAATATCAATAACGGCATCACGCTGTCCCAGGTGTGTTGTATGCATGTAAATACAAGTTAAAAGTTTGAATGTAAATAGAAGTTAACATTTTCAATATAAAAGAAAGTGTCAGTAGTATCAAAACATATATATATATATATATAATAACAATAATAGGTAGGCTCAGCAGCAGACACACCTTAGTGCAAAGTGAAGTGTCAGTATTAATAACAGTGGCATATATATAATCACAATAATACAAAATTAACTGTCCCAGGTGTAGGCAATTTGGGGTGAAGTGTCTTGCCCAGGGACACAACAACATGCTGACTGCAGTGGGGTTTGAACCTGTGCTCCCCTGATCCAAACACCAACGCACCAGTCCACTGCACCACACGCCTCCCAACAAGTCATTGTACAGTTTATCAACGACGACAAGTTTTTCTTTATTTTTTTATTGAAGGCCTGTTGGATTTAATCAGCTCGCTTAGCACTGCCAGAAGCCCAGCCTGAAAGGTATTTTGTTGCTCCACCTGGCGCGCCGACACCTCCACCTGGCGCGCCGCCGAGTCAGCATGGTGCGGCATCACCATGAACAGCTGGTTGTCCGATTCCTGGGCCTTGTGTGAATGCAGCAGCCGTTCGTCGTGCATCTCCTTGGCACGCAGGTCCTCATTCTCCTTGCTGACCATGGCACGGCAGTCCATCGCCATGATGGTGTCAAGGAAGCTGTCATCCCGTGCCCGCTTTCCTAAGGAGAAATAAGCAAGATACAAGATCAGTTTAATCGCAATAACGAGACAACATTGTCCAACATTGGACATGGTGCAGGCAGGGACAGTGTACAAAATGCAGGTGTAAAGTAGAAGATAAGATAGGATCAAATAATATCAAAGTGCCCTTATTTATTGTTTTGTGCTTAATGTATGCTTGAACTTTGTTTTATAGGGATTAGTGGACATCAGTTAGATGCGTAACCTTCTTTCAAGGCCAGAGTAGTTACAGTGTAAGTGGATTGACATCTAACATAACATGGCTAAGTAAAATTATAACAATCAATAAAAAAAAAAGGAAAAATAAATTGAATTTCAATTACATTTTTACTTAAATGTGCAAAATATTAGAACATCAGTCTTTGTGGCATGCAGGTAATCAACTGTTTAAGCTTTTACCATTAACATGTAGACTGAATGTTGCAAATGACACTTATAGCAACTACAATGTAAGTTATTTTTTACCTCTCTATTCATTCAGTGTAGCCACAAAGGTAGCATTATGTCCAGCTAGCATGCTAATTGCTAACGTTATATTATCGTTTTATCCCGGAGGGGAAAGCTCACTAGTTTCCAATCCAGAGAGAAACACCTCGCCTGAAACACACGATTAGTGCCATGAGTTAGTGAAGCAAATTACAGAACATTGCACACTTATTCACAAGTCAAAACGTTTTCATAGCGGGCGCGGCTGAGAATAGCTAGCTAGCTAGCTAGATGTTGTTAGCCAGCTTGGAGCTATGATAGCCAGTTCAGCTAGCATGGCTAGCTCGCAGTGGCGAGCCGTCAGGGCCCTCTAGGCCCTCTGTGAGGGCCTAATATATTCCAAAAATAATATTTAAAAACATTAAAAAAAAAATATTTGTTTTAAATATATATTTTTTTAATATTTTTTTGTTATATTTTTCATTAGTTTTACCGAAAAACTTTCGAAAAACTTGATTTAATTGTATTTAAATAACATTTCCAAAGAAATAATCCTTCGAATCTGCCTGTTCATTCTCTGTTGAATGTAGGGGTTACATGAAAGAAGCTCGTCTGGCCCTCTCTGCGATTCACAGAGGGCCCGCTATAGTAACTGAACGAGAGAGTAATGTCAAATGACAGTACAATTGACCAATCATATCTTCCCTCTAAATGGGTGGGTTTTATTATCGCGGACATTATGACAATTCCGCCCGCTGTGAAACTTTTCTTGTTTCCATAGCAACAACAACTTCCTGTCAACAGCGTGAACTCGCCTTCAAAATAAAAGCATGCCAAATTACACTTAAGACATACAACGGCAATGAAAGTAACAAACACAATGCAATATCATTTTCAATGTCAAAGAACACAAATTGGGTTCACAGGTGTTGTTTTGTGTGGTAGAGGGTCGCTGTCATTGATGTGTTTTGCACCCTGGGCCGTTGTTTTGATATTCCGCTGAAGTATACGCTGTGACGTAATAACTCTTTTTTTTTTTTTTTTCGAGGGAAGGGGTGGGGGTCAGAGGGCCTAGGTATAAAGCTCACGGCTCGCCACTGCTAGCTCGATCTACTGAGCAAATAAAAGTACATCTCAGACCAGTATTGTGCAGATTAAAACAGTGCAGTGCATGTAGTTTATTTTACCTTCGTCGTCGTCCCGGCATGACTTTGCGCTGTGGACGGTTCCCAGGTCGGCTAACTTTGCTGAACAACGCTCCTACATTTTGCAGTTGGAAACTGCCTTCAGTAGAAGCTTCTGGATCGCGTCCTCCGAGTAAATCGGCAGAAGAGCCGACACATCCTCATCACTCCACCGCTCCGATGATTTATTTAGTGTTGCTATAATAACTGCTTTCACAAAAGTAATCTCTTCGTTGGTGCGCTGCGTTGAGATTTTAATGCGAGCAAATAAAATGGCGGCTTCACAAACGTTTTTGGAAGTTTTACGGGGCGTGGTTTGCATTCCGCCCAGCCAATCAGACATATGAACCTTTTTCTCCCACGAAAGTCCCTGCTCTCTAGCAGGGACTGAAAAGCGGGTAAAAATTGTTCTGATGAACTAATTTAGTTCCGGGGGCTTTTTGGTGTGAACGCAAATATATCGTAGTTCTGATGAACTATTGTGGGAAAAGTACTCCGGTGTGAACGCGCCAAAAGTATATAGGGTAGCTATTCTCATGTGAAATTAAAAAGTGAAGTGATGTGCTGGCTTTAACACTCATTATCACAACTACGTTATGAAGGAAAAAGTGTTTAAATAGGAGGGGAGGGGAGAGCTATTAAACTCTTACATATATTCTCAGATAATGTTTTAGGTCGGGTTGTAATCTTGCTCAGTGCAAGATTTCCCCTTCAGCTTGGTTAATACCTGAATCTTAACTTTCACAAGAGCCTTCCAATCTTTAAGATTTTATAATGTGCACAGCTTCCACTCGCAGCAGAGCTGAGAGCTGTAAACATCCAGGCTCCCAGAGGCAGTTTGGAAACGGGTGCTAGAGTATTACAACATGTGTAATGGTGTTTGTTTGATAAGGATCTCTTGTGTGGGATCTTTGTGCTACCCTTTTGTACAGAAACATTTTATTTTCAGTAGCCTAATGAATTAGAACTTACAAGAAGGTATATTTATATTCCTATTCATGAATATTGCCCGTTAACCTGTGTGCTTAGGACAATGGAGACGTGGCTGATGGCATGAAGGCTGCATTTTGTTCATGCCTCATCAGATCAGTGTCAGTGGAACCTTGCTATGAACCTGAAGTAGCAGAAGTTTGTTCTTGCTGAGACTTATTACATATTGACAGAAAGCCTTAGACGGTGAGGTTTATAAATCTCTCTCCCTGGCTGTGTCCCAAAAATAAACATCACTGTTTGGGCTATAGTTTTGGCTCGATCAATCCTCATGGAGCTGGACAAGACTGTACTCACTTTCTGGAGATTTGCCTACACTGGGGTTTAATGTTGCTGTGTGTGAATTATGTAATAGTTACCCAAGGGTGACTCCAATGTAATGGGAGCGAAAAGTGTGGATGTCTTGGTTTTAAATGGCACTTAAAGGCCCTCTTTCATTCTAAAAATAATGACATCATGGGCAGTACTAGTCTTTGTTCAAAAAACCCTGTGCTTGTTGGCTGTTCAAAAACAGAGGTTTCCCTTTCCTATAGTGTGTTATATAGGTTTTTGTGCATGTACTGTAAATGGTCTGCAAAGGATAAAATCCCTGTGTTCCCTCCAGAGGGAGTTTCCGGTTCTGGTTTCAGACGGAAGGTGAAAAGAGGGTGCTTGGAAACATGTACCAGTAGAGCCAGTAAAATACAATGTAAACCTGAAAATGAGAATAATAGGGCCCTAACTACTGGATGGACCTTCATGTTCCCCTTAGGCTGAAGTGTCATAACTGTGGTGATCCCTGACTTTTAATTACAGCAACGAGTAAAAGGTTAGTAATACAAAAATACTTAAGTTATTACCAAATACCTGTTAAACAGCCTGAGCTGTCAGTCACTCAGTCACACTCTGCTTGCTTAAGAGTTTGAGTCATCCATCAACACAATTAGTCATTTTATTTTATCTCACTGTGGCTCTACGTCTGGTTGATCAACAGCTCTTTAGGATATGTTCTATGTCAGTTTATTAGTCCTTCTATTTGCTCTCTTAACCTTTGTATGGGTGAGGTTATCAAATGTGTTTTTAAATGGACAGCTGTTAAATTTGTACTTTACCCTGTAGGGCGCATCGTGATACTGCCTTGTGCAACAGCTGGAAACTTTCTTTTTGATATTGTTTTTTTAGTGCCCCTGTCTGCGAGGCTGTTGAACTCTGGTTGTGTTTTTCGGAGGCAGCAGGTCCAGACAGGCTTTACGGAGAAGCTGGTGGAGGGAGGGAGGCGGTTAAACACTAACCCTGTTGTTGTGCTCCGTCTCTCCTCCTGTTGAAACACCAGGCACAGATAGCCTCAGGGCTCAGATTTTTTGGGAAGTTTATGTTGATGGTTTATGTTCTTAAATGGCATTTTACCTCAGTAAAGTCCTGGAGCAACAGTTTAGACAAAGGAGATGATGAACGCGCTCACTTGGCCTTTCCACATCGTGTGTATTTCTGAATCCTTCTTAGTGATGAAAGGTCCTCTCAGCTCACTGAATCCCTCTTGTTTTGGCTCTCGTCAGTGAGACAAGAGCCAAAGCTGTGCGATCCCTTTTATGAGACAAAGCAATTTAACCAGTCCACAGATCAGTCATGCGTGGCGACCTGTTAGTGAGGTGACATTTTGGTTTTTGAATGTGGTGCCTCCTTCTGTGTCTCTTCTGCCCTTTTCCCTTAAATAAAACCCGTGTTTCTTCTTTGACAGGCACGTTTGGCCGCATCTTCCACGGCGTGCTGCTGGATGAAAAGGACTCCAGTAAAGAAAAGCAGGTCTTTGTAAAGACAGTGAAAGGTATGCCACACATTTTGGCAAAATATTGGGAACATATCACCATGTGCGTTGTTAGTTCCCTGGTCTCATATTAAGGTGCTATTCACTGTGTGAGTGTGTTGTTTAGAAAAGTGATTGCTGAAATGCCCAGACACGAATGTATTGCTGAAGATCTGAGACTAATGGACAGCGCGCTTAGCTCTCGAGTAAACAGTAACACAGGTTTCAAGTTAATGAATGATATTTCTCGCTCATGCCTGCAGCGTTTGCCAGTGAAAGATCCTTTATGTGGGAACGCTTAGGTTTCTTGTCAGCGGCATGTGTCAGATTTCTCTGCCAGTTGCCTTCTGACCTCTCCATTCTCTCATGTTTACTCAGGGAGGGGTGGATACCAGTCAGGGAACAATATCCTCATGCCAGTCTTGGCTTTGTTAAAGTCTTTACTTCCTCCTTATTGCGCCTTAGGGAAAAGAACAATTACTGCTTCCATAAGTACCAGGCGGTGGCAAAGCTGCATACACAGATTTAAAATGTGTCCGGCAGTGAGTTTGGCACAATTCTGTGTTCCTCTGAAGTTTCCCACTACAAATGACTGTTGGCAGGGGAATGTGTGCAGGGAAACAAATACAAATTCACACACTACGTGGGGTCCAAGAGTTCAGACAGTTCTACGAACTCTTTACTGCATAGGTCACTCCAGTTCTGCTCCAGTTTTTAATCTGATTTTGTTTCTGATCAAATTGTTTAGATCATGCATCTGAAGTGCAGGTGACCATGATGTTGACTGAAAGTTGCAAGCTTCGTGGACTTCATCATAGGTGAGTGGAACTAATTCCTATCTTTAAATAACTTTTTGTTAAATTTGACTTAATTTAATTAAAAACATTTAAATATCAAAGGTTTTAACAATATAATTAAATGTGAAAGACAATGAAAAATAAGTAAAACATAACCCCCAATGTGTGTTTCTGTTAGAGCCTCACTTTATCCACACAGTGGCCACACTTCTGCACCAGCTTCAGATCCAGGGTGTCCGCGGGGGTCTCTTAAAAAGTATTTAAAAGTTGATAAATCAATTTAGCGAAAATGAAGGCTATTAACAGGTATTAAAAAAGTATTAACGGCATTTTCCAAGGTATTAAGAAGGTCCACAGCAACGACACAATGAAACACCCTTAATTACTGCAACGACATTGTCGGGAAAACCCCCTCAAGGCGGCCCCATGCATAGCACGCCGTAAAAATGCTGCTTCTTATTTTAAGTTTAAGCAGCGGAGTCCGGGCGATGCTGCTCCTCCAAGGAAGAGACACACGTCACTAAGCCAAAAAAACGATATCCCGGTCACAGAGATCTGCTATTTTAAAGTAAAGTCAACACATGTCACCCCAAAAATATAGTCTATATTAAGAACGAGAAAAGTCTTAACAGTATATATCGTTTTTTTGTAAAATATGACAAATGTGCGAGAGTGATGACGTCAGAGCATCGTCCTATGTGCCGGGGCTTAGCCCCGGACAGCCCCGACCCAATTAAACCCCTGGGTATTTTGTGAGGGAGCTCCTATATGGCATTACCCCACTGAAGCTCACCAAAGTTAATATATTTCATAGTTCAAAGTTTTGTCAATTGTTTTGTTTATTGGTCAGAATACTGGTTTTCTAATGGTTTTCTGAGGAGTTTTACTGGAATGAAAGAGCACAAAGTGTGTCTACAGAAGCAACAAAGCAGCATACTGCATTAAACCTGACCTTGACAGAGAGGTTGAAGTCATGTGGAGAGGGAGGCTTCAGTAGTCTGTCTGCACTCTTGGGAACAATGCCTAATCAATGCATTGGGTTGGTCACACCACAATTCATTCTCTTGTGCTTTGTTCTATCTGAATTATGATAAGGAGTTATCACAAACTCTTTAGTTGTGCTATCTTACAATCAATACTGCATATAGTAAATGTGAGGTAAAGTGTGTCGCCAATGTAACCGGTTAGAACTCGAAGTTGCGATGAGGTCTTAAAATGTATGGAAAGGGTCTTAAAATGTATTCAATGTGACTTCAGGATTCCTGCGTATACCCTGAGATCTGACAGCTGCAGCATGAATGCATTTCATTGAGTTAAAAACTATTAAAAAAAAAAAGTAAAGTGCAGATCTTCACCAAAAAAACAAAGAAGTGTTAAATCTCACTACGAGTTTAGATAGATCCTGACATACTGGGTGAGGAACTCGTATGCAGATGCCCCATTACAATGAGACCAAACTTTTGTAGTGATTAGTCAGAAAATCTCTTTTGAGTTGCGACAAAGGTAAAGAGCTAGGTAAGGTTGTTTTAAGATAATCGAAAGCAAGACATGTGTTTTGCTACTGAAGCAGACTTCACACTTGCACTCTTACGGCCCGTTCAGAAGAGTGAGGAGTCAGTGAAGGTTTAAACAGTTCCTAATATAGGTTTTCATTTTGTGATTGTGCCCGGGTAACTACGGTAGTCCTTCAGCATACCTTCATGAATGAGCACACAGACATTAGGCTGATGGTCCTGGAGTTGAGAAAGAGCAGCGGACAGACAGAGAGACGGCCCCTGTTTGCCCGCTCTTCCTCTTTCTTCTTGTCAAGGTCAAAAAGTTGACACTTGCTCACACTTCCTCTTCCACAGTTTGGCAATGGTTTGGATGACCCCCCCACCTCTCGGTTAACATGTACTTCTATCTTCAAAGAATCCCATTTACGTGCACCACTTTCTGCACATTTCCCTTACACATTGGTTCTCTCCACCCTCAGAAACCTGCTTGCCGATAAGCCAGGTGTGCACGGAGGACGGAGAGAAGCCCCATGGTGCTGCTGCCCTTCATGGCCTGGGGGAATCTCAAGCTGTTCCTGCGCCAGTGCAAGCTAGCTGAGGCTAACAACCCACAGGTGAGGCTTTCACATTTAGTGAATCAAAAAACCTTTTAAACCATTAAGATAAATGGCTCAATGTAAGCCATGTATGGAGGCAGTTATGGAGCTATTCAAATAAATCCCCCAAATTGGAAGAAAAGTCAGAATATATCCAAGAGTGGAGCCTGAAAGAACTTTTTGTGTTTGTAGCAATCAACACAAAGTAACACGTACCTGTAAGTACTGTTTACTCTGTTAATAAAAGGACTGTTGATATAGTCATGAAGCCTGTGCTTAAGGCGAAGGTTTTAATACGCTATGTACAGACAATCAGGCTTTTGTACAGTTAACCCCGGGGAGTCTTTGATGCACTTGGCAAAGCCACAGCACAGATCCAACCAATCAATCAGCTGCAGAATACAGATGTAGCGAACACTTGCAATCACAAGATGAAGCTTGCCACCCATTTGCATTAATCAGAACCGCTTTGTTAAGTTTCAGGTAACACATCAGCACCTTGGTACTCTGCAATCTCATTAAGTCCTTTTGGCAGTTGTAGGAGACAAAGACATAGTCATTAAGTTGTGCAATAAATGTGAAGCTATAATCAGAAATGCATCAGTACAGAGGATATAAAGCCCGGGAAAGCACTGAGGGAACACAATACAACAGTGTGGCATTCACTTTGAGTGTGAACATCTGCTTTGGAAGGTGGAACAGTGAGAAAAAACAGAGTTAGCCTTTTCCACAGTTGTGCTTGTTCCACTGACTACCCAGCTGTTCGAGCTGCCTGGTGGATACACAGAGTCTGGTACCAGCTCCACACATCTTGTTGTTGACGAGATGTTCTTATCTCTGTTCTCTGCCTGCCAAGACTTTGGTTTCCTCTGTTTGGGGTTAACACATTAATTAATTGAGGTTGTATCACACTGTCCACTGCCAGATAAGATTAAAACAGTCAAAAAATGTCTGCTGTGTGTGCAAAAAATGTGGGCAAATAATATGTGGTGGTGCTAGTTGAGGAGCAGGTCAAGTTTGTAGACAGGATGTTTTAATACATTATGACCGTGCTCCCGAGCAGGTTTACCAAGCCCTAAGCTAAAGTCTGGGTAGGCACATTTTGGAATTTGCAGGAATGGTCCAGTCAGAAAGCTGCCTTAGGGCTGACAGCTCTCTGGTCTAGGAGCAGTGTGAAGAGTCCTCAAAAGTCTAGAGCCCCACTGTGTGAGGCTGCTCTTAACCACAGCAGCTCTTTGAGCTAAATGCTAAAAACAGCAAACATGCTAACACTGTTTACCATGTTCACCACCTACTTTGGCTTTTTTTGCAAAAACCATAAGATTAGCATGCTTACATTGCTCCTAAACACAGTTTGATGTCAGACACTCCAACAGTTATGGAGCCATGTGACTCATGGCTCTAGAGGCAGGGGGTTTCAAAGTGTGGGAAGGTGAGGCCTCCCCTCAGAGAACATAAGAACAGCCGCGCCCCCCCTCCCAATTATTATTGCTACTATTATTAGGGTCCTGAGACCTAGGTCGGCGAAACCCTATTGAAAATCGGTCGCGCAGCGACCGATAAAACCTTTGACCCCTGCAACATATGTGAAAACTCACCAAATTTTGCACGCGCGTCAGAATTGGTGCAACTTCAGATATGTAATTGGTTCCGGAACTTTGCGTCAAAAATTGCGTAGGGCCACGCCCCACTTCCGTTTTTAACGTAAACTTCCCCCACTTTAACTTTCACGTAACAAACGAAACTCACTACGCATATCTAGGGTGCGAAGACAAACCAAAAAAGCCTCTTGGAGGGGTTATACAATAACGTACAGGAAGCCGGCCATTTTGAATTTGGTGTCGAGAAACACGCGATTTATCGCGTTTTTCGTCCTCCGCACGAAAATCTATCTTCTCCCAGGGACTTTATTCCGATACGACTCGAAATTCGTCGGGTAGGCGCCCTCGAGACATGGGCAATTCAAAGTTATCACGGAAGTTTTTTCTTTCGCACGGCGTAGCCGTGAATTGCGCCAAAGTTCACGTTCGCTCGATGCTAGGCGAGTCCCTCGCCATGGAACACGATGATGTCATAACGCCAACTGACATACTCAGAACGCCACCCAAACTTCCACATGATGGTTAACACTATGGCCCCTGAACAGCTCTACCGTCAAATTTGATGTTACTTAATATGGCGTTACCATGGCAACGCATCCCTCGCCATAAAACACGGTGTCGCTGTAACTCCAATGGACACGGTCCCATCGTCCCCCAATCTTCATTTTTATATCACCGGTCCATGCCTCAACAGCTCTACGTGAAATCTGAGATCTCACCGTAAGCCGTTTCCATGGCAACGAATCACTCGCCGTAAAACACGATGTTGTCTTAAGTCAATGGAAAATGGTCCAAACTGCACCAGACTTCAGATGATGGCTACTAGTCCGCCCCTCAACAGCACTATGCCAATTATGGGATGTCATCATATGCCGTTGCCATGGCAACGCATCCCACGCCGTAAACACAATGTTGCCTTAAGTCAATGGAAAATGGTCCAAACTGCACCAGACTTCAGATGATGGCTACTAGTCCGCCCCTCAACAGCAATATGCCAATTATGGGATGTCATCATATGCCGTTTCCATGGCAACGCATCCCTCGCCAAAAAACACGAAGTTGCCGTTACTCCTCTGAAAATGGTCCAAACGGCACCAGACTTCAGATGACAGTTATGGTCCGGCCCTCAACAGCTCTACGCCAATTCATGGGATGTCATCATATGCCGTTTTCCATGGCAACGAATCACTCGCCGTAAAACACGATGTTGTCTTAAGTCAATGGAAAATGGTCCAAAACTTCACCAGACTTCAGATCATGGCTACTAGTCCGGCCCTCAACAGCACTTATGTCAATTATGGGGTGTTCATCATATGCCGTTGCCATGGCAACGCATCCTTCGCCATAAAACACAATGTTGTCTTAAATCAATGGAAAAGGTTCCAACGGCAACCAGACTTCAGATTGACAGTTAATGGTCCGGCCCTCAACACCTCAATAGGACAATAGTGACTTTCCTCAAAAGCTGTTTCCATGGCAACGCATCCTTCGCCAATAAAACACAATGTTGTCTTAAATCAATGGAAAAGGTTCCAAACGGCACCAGACTTCAGATGACAGTTAATGGCCCGCCCTCAACAGCTCTACGTGAAATCAGAGATCTCACCGTATGCCGTTTCCATGGCAACGCATCACTCGCCATAAAACACGATGTTTGTCTTAATTCAATGGAAAATGGTCCAAACCTGCACCAGACCTCAGATAATGGTGAATGGTCCGGCCCTCAACAGCTCTACGTGAAATCAGAGATCTCATCATATGCCGTTGCCATGGCGACAGATCCCTCGCCATGAAACACAAGTTTGTCTTAAGTCAATGGAAAATGGTCCAAACTGCACCCAGACCCTCAGATAATGGTGAATGGTCCGGCCCTCAACAGCTCTACGCCAATTATGGGATATCATCATATGCTGTTGGCCATGGCGACAGATCCCTCGCCATGAAACACAGTTTGTCATAACTCGATGGAAAATGGTCCAAACTGCACCAGACTTCAGATGACAGTTAATGGTCCGGCCCCTCAACACCTCAATATGACAATAGTGAGTTTTCCTCAAAGTTGTTGCCATGGCAACGCATCCCTCGCCGTTAAGCACGATGTTTATGATACTGCTGTAACTCCTATAAATACATTGTCCACACGGACCTGAAACAACACCTCGACGTGCGGACAACAGCCTGCGGAGCGTCGAAGACCCGCTCAACGCTGCTTGCAGCTTTAATTATTATTATTATTGTTGTTGTTGCTATAATGCAGGGGTATTATTATCCAGTGGAATGTCCTTACCTACTGGCCTAGTTAAATCAAAGTGGTTACTTTTTTTTGGCTGGGCAGTGTAGTTTTACACACCGTCTTATTTGACTTTCTCAGGACTTAAAACTGTTTTTTGGGGGCAGGACCCCCACAAAGAAAAAATATATTTACACACGTAAGGTCATCGTCTTAACAGTTTTGTATGCTCATCGAGTCATCCGTGAGCAGAGCATCAAGTTGGCATGCCTATTACAGCTGAATGCGGCGATTACCATTTTGTTCAGCAAAACGCCTCACAAACTTATTAAGATCTAAAGCTTTAGTGCGTTTTGATTCAATGCTGAGTACAGCCAAACTTCACAGTCTCTTCTCTGTCATTGTAGACCGCAAATACCTCATTCCTTCCGTCTACTTGGGGTCCGAATGCGCCGTCCCGTTCAAATGAAATCGCCGCCAATCACATTTCCTCGCTAGCGCCAGGGCCGGGGGAGGGGTTACAAGGCTCGCGTCTTGTGCTGCATTCACTTGCACTCGGACATTATGGATTTTCTCTCATAAATGTCCGATGAGCCACAACTTTTATTTCAAAACAAAGCTGACGTTTTCTGCCAGACGCTGTCTCCTCTTTCACTTTAGGTAACTTCACTAAAAATCGATCCATGTTGCCGCTCGCATAAAGTTAGCTGAAGTTAACTAGCTAGATTTCACTGTTTCTCGTTTTTTTTTTTCTCACGCTGCGCCTCCCCTGAAGCTCTCTGGCGCCTCCCACTTTGAAATTTCAGCACATTAAAGGTCCCATGTCATGGCCATTTCTACTGATCATAATTCCATTGTTGAGGTATACTAGAATAGATTTAAATTGTGCAATGTTCCAAACTCACATTGGTTTCTCATACAGCATCTCTGTATAGCATGTGTATTCACTCTCTGTCTTACACGGCTTGTTGGAGCTCCTGCCCCCCCCCTCCCTATGAGCCTACTGTGCTCTGATTGGTCAGCTCGCCCACTCTGTTCTGATGAGTCTACCACCGTTACAGCGGAACATCAGTGATTATGTGTTACAATGGCGTTAGCAGCCAGAAAATGACACCAGTAATGACAAATAGATGAGAATGCTGCGTGGGGTCTGGGTGCCGTGTTGGCGGGACGTTGCGAGGCTCGCTGCTGCGAGGAGCGGACAGTGTGAGCTGGCTTACTGGTGTGGTTTCCGGGTCAGCGAGACACAGCAAAACCCAGCCCGAAACCAGCCCGAGCACACACACACACACACACACACACACACACACACACACACACACCCGCAGCCTGGCTGTGAGTCTGTGTGTGTGCTTACACACAGACTCACAGCCTCGCCGTGTCCCGCCGCCTCAGGCTGAGAAATCCGCGTTTGAGTGAGATTGAGTGTGTGTGTGTGAGGCTCCGCGGACGTAACGTAACGTAACGGCTCCGGATTGGTCCATTTGGACCAATTGCTCCATGGGGTCGTCGTTACGTCACTTGGTTCCCGGAAGAAAACAAATAGAAAAAGAGAAATCTCCAACGAGGCGTTCTGGGGGCAGCACAGACGGGTCTTTTCTGTGTTAGAGTTGTACTCCCTACAGGGTGTACTTTGAGGGTTTGTGACTCTGCAGACCGTTTACATGCAGACAAAGCTACATAACACACAAGGGGACGGGTAATAACCGGAAAAGCATGTCATGGGACCTTTTAAAGTCACGTCAGCTTTAGTCTCCTGTCCCCTCTCCCCCCCTTTTAGTGTATTTCCTGTTGCTGCTTCTCAACTCCACATTGTCTCTCTCTCTCTCCCTCATTTCCTCTCAGGCGATCTCTCAACAGGACCTGGTTTACATGGCCATCCAGATTGCATGTGGAATGAGTTACCTCTCTCGCAGGGAGGTCATACACAAAGACCTCGCTGCCAGGAACTGTGTGTAAGTGCCTGGCACAGAGTGCTTCCCTTCAGCTTTCAGGTGATTTGGATTGGAATTCAATTGCTAAAAATAAAGACGCCACTTTTTCTCTCTTCCCCCCCACCCACAGCATTGACGACAACATGCAGGTGAAGATAACAGACAATGCCCTTGCCCGAGACCTGTTTCCCATGGATTACCACTGTCTGGGGGACAATGAGAACCGGCCGGTGCGCTGGATGGCCCTGGAGAGCCTGCTCAACAACGACTTCTCCAGTGCCAGCGATGTGGTGAGGCCTGACACACACACACTTTACTGTGAACACTTCATCTGTGGACAATAATAATGCATTTTATTCATATCGGCGCCTTTCAAGGCTCTCAAGGTCGCAGTACAAGATACAAAACACAGAAAAACACAAAACACCAGCAGATAAATAAAAACAAGACAATGCAGTATATCATCATTAAAAACAGAGGATGTGTCATGTGATCCGGCTGGATATGCCAGTGTGAAGAGATACGTTTGGAGATGTGATTTAAAAATGGAGAGAGAGTCAATATTTTTCCGGATGTCCGGTGGGAGGGAGTTCCAGAGGGGGGGTGCAGCGCGGCTAAAGGCTCTGGACCCCATGGTGGTTAAACTGAACCAGTTTAGCGGTGCTGTTCGGTGTGAGGGGGGGGAGCGGAGGCGTTTGATGTTCCCAATATGGAAATAAGCAGACCGAAGGACATCACTGATGTGAGTTTTGAAGGAAGTGTGCTGTCGAGGATGACACCCAGACTCTTAACCTGAGGGGAGGGTGAGACTGAGGAGTTGTCGATGGAAATGGAGAAACTGTCAGGAATGGGGTTCCAATGAGGAGAACCTCAGTTTTATCACTGTTAAGTTTGAGGAAGTTGTTGGAGATCCAGGATTTGATTTCCTGTAAGCGATCATAGAGAGAGGTGGGAGGGAGGAACTATACTAGTAACTAGAGCTGTCAATTGATACAATAAAAAATTATCATTTTAATGACAAATATAATCTGTGATAAATCATTAGTTTAAAATTAGTATACTAAAAAAACTAGCATTTACTGTTTTTTTTATTTATTACCTTATTTGAAAATCTCAGCTTAGTTTGATGATTTCTGAAATGTTGTTGTAAAGTCTGACAATTTTCGGACACTAAATCCTGGACACAGCGGCTGTCACAGAGAGCTGTGGGATTGCCCTCTGTATGATGTGTGTTACACAGGACATATTATCATTGCTGCTCTATCTGATCGTACAGTGGAGACCCTGTCCAATGTCTCACACTGCTGTGCATGGTTCCACAAAAAGCCTTTCCTCTGTTTTCACCTCACCTTCAGAGCGAGCATTAGTCCTGATCAGCTGTGTGTGACAGTGAGGAAGTGATGGTTCTGACTGACGTCCAGTGCTCTCCAGTCAGTGAAATACATGTTTGTGGATTCCTCTGCTTTCTTTGTCTTTCACTGCCATGCAGTTCATGGGAAACAGCTCTGGATTGTGCGAGAACTTGGTGATTTCATTCATTTGTGTTATTTTATTTTTAATGTGTTATGGTTCCCAGCCCTAGTTATTACACATCTTCTTTGTTGTTTTGTGTCTCTGTAGGTATTATATGTCATTTTTGTGTTAGTTATTTTGCCCTGTTATTATTTAGTGTTTCTTTGCAGTTTCTTTGCTTATCTTTGAATTTGTTGTATGTTTCTTTGTGGTCATTTTGAAGTTCTTCCTGGTCAGGTAATCTCTCTTTGAGTGATGATTTAATAATTCAGGTCAGGGGGGCACTGACAGTCTCCGCCCCTTAGCCTGTTCCTGATTGGTGCGTCCTGTAATCCTTTCCTGTCTGTTGAGGTGTTTTTAATAACTACATGGGGAAAGGATACAGAGGGGGGTGATGCAGGAAATGGAACCAATTGCCATTCTTAGACGCTCGGTCAAGGTTTGGAGGGAAGGGAGTCAGCGTGGAGCACCATGTGACCTTCCTGTGTCACGGGAGCAGAACGGGCGTGGCACCGGGAGCCGGGAAGCTCCCGGTGCCACTGCCAGCAGCTGCCACATTCCTCTTATGGTCACACCACTTCACAGTAGTTACCCCCCCCCCCCCCCCACACTTACAATTAACAGACGCCTGGCATGACAACCCACTAAGCTTTAGGGAAAGTCCAGACAAGTACCTGGAACTGTGTAGCATCATGAGAGCATCTCTCTCACAAACACACACACACACACACACACACACACACACACACACACACGCTCCCTCAAACACTCCCTCATGCCAGTGTCAGGATATTTAGGCATGGTTGGAGTTGTTGGCAGTGGCACTGAGGGAACAGGGTGGGTACTGTTCATCACGCTCTTCCTCTCAGGAGTCCCCCCATCACCGTGCCCTGTGCCCTCAATCACTCCCTTCACTTCCTTTAAAGGCTGCATGTAAGGTTATGACATACTAACACAACAGCAAGCTGCTCTTTAGTGATCATATCATGTTCTGTTCATAATTCACTGCCAAGAGAGCAAGAGCTGCCCAGTTTCATTTTACATTAGCTAGACTCCATACATTCCAAATAACAAGTGCAGGGTCAAAGCCTATTGTTAGCTCTTCATTGTGACCTTGGCTGTAGGTCAGTACAAGAGTCACACAGATATGGACATGCTTGTTTCCTCCTGGAGGTCAGCCTGCAGGGTCAGCACACCCCTGTCGGACCCTCACACTGTCCCAAACACAACTGTTTACTCATCATTTCCTCACATTGTTCCTGTGAAACACTTTTCTGTTAAATGCAAGTTGGCCGCTTTCCGCACCCTGGATGGAAATGTTGATTATATTTATCGGGTCTGATGTTAACACCAGATACAACAGCTTGTGTTGATCATGTTTCTAACCGTGTGTGTGTGTGTGTGTGTGTGTGTGTGTGTGTGTGTGTGTGTGTGTGTGTGTGTGTGTGTGTGTGTGTGTGTGTGTGTGTGTGTGTGTGTGTGTGTGTGTGTGTGTGTGTGTGTGTGTGTGTGTGTGTGTGTGTGTGTGTGTGTGTGTGTGTGTGTGTGTGTGTGTGTGTGTGTGTGTGTGTGTGTGTGTGTGTGTGTGTGTGTGTGTGTGTGTGTGTGTGTGTGTGTGTGTGTGTGTGTGTGTGTGTGTGTGTGTGTGTGTGTGTGTGTGTGTGTGTGTGTGTGTGTGTGTGTGTTCACAGTGGGCCTTTGGAGTGACTTTGTGGGAGCTGATGACTCTGGGTCAGACCCCCTACGTGGACATTGACCCTTTCGAGATGTCCGCCTACCTGAAGGACGGCTACAGAATAGCACAGCCCATCAACTGTCCAGATGAACTGTAGGTTGATTTACAGAGCACAAACACATGCACACTCACATCTCCATTGAACACAGTTTTAACCTGTTAAGCCCTGAGCCTGTTTTCCAGGTCTCAGGCTCGAAAATGACATTCCCAGAACAAATGACTATGGCCCAATCCCAAACCACTCCCTCGACCCTACCCCTCCATGACGGAGTGAACTCCGTCTGTAGCCACACTCGCAGCTGAATGAAGTTCCCTCCATTAAAGGAAACCTATCATGTTATATTTAAATGATATATTGTACCTATACCTATATAAGGTATATTTATACGTTTCTGTTTTCAAAATACCAAACAGATCATGCATTTTAGCCATGCCTCATTTCGCTCTATGTGCTGTTTGCTGTCTACGGGTCTGATTCTGCTGACCACGCCCCCCTGCAGGAGAGGGTAGACGTGCTCTGATCAGCTGCTGGGCTGTCAGAAGAGGGGGAGAAAAAGAGATCTCCGTCCTCGTGTTTTATTATATAGAGTCGTTATTCATTTGTTTTAAAGCTCAATAAATAACAAAGAAGACCTTTGACCGGCACTTTTCTAATTTTGTCCGGAAGATTTAAACTTTAACGGACATCTTGACCGGCGAAACAAACTGAAACTGAAACTCTGCCGCACGGTCCCCTCGTTCCTTGGAAGAGGCGGAGAGGTGGGTGTTTGTCATCTGCTGGTGGACTAACCGGAGAGAATTACAGTGCTTGCCTCGACGGGGAGGGGTTGCATTGAATTAAAGCAGCAGGAGAAGCAAACGCTTGCCTCGGGGAGGGAGAAAGAAAGCCACAGCGGAGAATAAACAGAAGGGTAACCATGGTAACCAAGTCTTCTTCGCTGCTTTTGTGGCAGACTACAGCGCCACTTACAGGCCTGGCATATGTACTACAGCGTCTCCAGCGCTTTTGAACGGCAATGGTCGTGGCTGTCTCCTCCTGATTGGTGGAGTTGGCCCAATAGCCGTATCGCCACCGTCCTGACGTCAGGACAGTGTTCAAATCTGGATCAGTTTTTATCAGATCCGTTGCAGCCCCTTTTTTAGAGATTTGGGTATGGAGGAAAATAGAGAGGGTTGTGTTTTCTGACACTTGGTGAGTTCCCTGGAACACCGGGGACACATATTCATGTATAAAAGACGTACAAAAGTGCATTTTGCATGATATGTCCCCTTTAAGGGTTAAGGGTATAAATACAGCGCACCGCATTGGGACGGCCAGAAACAGGAAATGCCGCAACTGTATGTAACAACGGTTTCAAATCAGCATCTCTTAGACCAAACATTTAAATTAAGAACTCAAATAAAACTCCAAACATCTTTAATTGTGTTACTTTTTCTGTAAAGCTCTATTAGTTTTAAACCTGATTTTTAACCCGTAAATATACACAACTTTATAATAAAATGCACACATTTACCTTTTTCTAGACTAAACACAGGTACGATCCTAAGTTAAAAAAATATGAGGTTATCATGAGGTTGTTAACATCGCAGTTTATCAGTGGATGTTTGCTGGAAACTGTTTGTAAACAGGTAGAGACTGGTCTCCAGTCAGCACCGCTGCAGACTCGCTGTTTGAGGGCTTGATAGCCCACTCCCCCTCCACACCGCTCCACACTCGTTGGTTTGGAACAGCACTTAATGTGGCGGACCCTCCGCGCGAACGCGCAAACGGAGGGGTAGTGTGTAGGGGGCGGTTTGGGATTGGGCCTTAATCTTCACTTCTAAAAGGGGTAAATGAATCCTCTTTGTTCTCAAAGCAATGATAAACCTGTGAGTTGGATGTAGAAAAGTCAGAATCAATATAGAATTTTTTTATTTTAAAGTGAATTCAGATTGAACATAGTAAAAAAATGTAAATTATAGTGTCCGTCCAAAAAAAAAAACATTACTCATAGTGAAAACCACCCTTGAATGATGGGATAGTAGACTCAAAGCTTTAGGAATCCAAACTATAACATATAATAAGTACCCTGTATCAAGATTGGTGCAAAACAAGTGACATTTGACCTTTTTAGAGAGGTTTAGAAAAAGAAAAAACACTTCTGGGGTCATTTGGATGCATTTTCCATATCTCTGGAACCCATTGGTCGATTTTGATGATTGACACCTCTTTTTAACCGTTAGAGCCAATAGAATCGAGGAGAATTCCTAAAATCCATCTAAACATTACCCATTGGGATGCGTAGCCAGAATGCCCCGGAACCGGAAGCTGTCATACACTCTAGTACAGGGGTAGCCAACACTGTGCTTAGTCGCCCGCAGGGGCAACGTGAGTCGCCCGCGGGGCATGTTCTAAAAATAGCTCGCCAAGCAAATCCAAAATTTAAAAAATACACAAAACAAAAAAGGAAATGTAATTAAAAGAATCTACCCTATGCATAAACGAAACCTAATCATAGCGAACTCTATCTACTTACTACAACTCTATATCTATCTAACACCCCTCCTCCCTCCACCCCCACAATGAATATCAACCAATCACGTTCTTGCTTGATTTGCTGCAGTCGGGAAGAAAAGGAATGTGGAGCGGCAGCTCACCGCTTCATAAGGAGTTTAACCTTTCCTTCTGGCAGAATCTACACAACACATCAGCCCCATTGAACAGCCTCATGCCAGCCTATACAACACATGAGGGGCAGAGCTTTACTCTGTGTGTGTTGCAACTTGCATATTTATTTATTGCACTTGACGCACACATACGCATGGCGTAATTTCCACTGGGGACAGGGGGGAAATGTCCCCCGCTCTTTTCGAAATCCCGTTTGTGTCCCCCCCACTTTACAAATATGTTTATTATTTTTTTTTAACGCAAGCCGTCATCGCCACGGAGGAGCACACAGCCTCTGTGAGCGAGCGAGACAGAGGGAGAGAGAGAGAGAGAGCGAGCGAGAGAGCTAGGGAGGGAGGGAGGGAGGGAGGGAGGGGGAGAGAGAGAGAGCGAGCGAGCGAGAGAGCTAGGGAGGGAGGGAGAGGGGGAGAGAGAGAGAGAGCGAGCGAGCGAGAGCACACCTTTATCTATTTAATATAGATAAAGTAAGAAATCATTCCTATGTGTACTATAGGACAGTAAAAAAAAAACAGTTTAAAAGGGGAGCGATTAGTAAGATATGCATAAATAGAAAGAAAGAATGCTAACTAGGTAACATAAGATAAGAATAAACAAGTTTAAATGATTTGTTATTGGTTGTGATCATATTCTAAAGATGTTTGGATTATTGAAAAGTATACAGCTCCCTTTCATCTGAGTGTTGAGAGCTGTATCCATCAATTCATGTTGTGCTCAAAGTGCACCAGATTGATGCATTTCACTTCAACATTTAAAAATCTTCCCGGGGGTGCATGCCCCCGGACCCCCCTAGAGGAGGTGAGGACCCCCCTACAGGAGGTGAGGTCCACCCCCAAATAAAGCAAGTTAAAATAATTAAATTGCTTACATGTTCTTTTAGTAAACACTGAAAACGGGTCCCACAGACCCAAACAGCACACAAAGGTTAAAGGTCAGCATATCTTAATGTTAAAATGTGCTAAATATATACACTGCAAAAAACAAAAAAAAGAGGAGTAAAAGTAGCCCCCGACTTGTTTTAGTATCCTAAAAAAGGTTGGTGACCCCTGGTCTAGTAGCTAACATAGCAGCTAATATGAAATCTCCGTTATTGACATAAAAATGGAATGATGGATTATCAGTAGGGATGTAACGATATATCGAATATCGCGATATCGCGGTAAATAAATGTCTCAATACCGTCGTGAGACTGACAAAAGCTACCGCGATTTTTTTTAAATAATCTTTTTTTTTTTTTAAACCTTTATTCAACCAGATGGTCCCATTGAGATCATCGATCTCTTTTTCAAGGGAGACCTGTCCAACATGGCAGCAAGTAGGTTACAACATGAACATAAAACAACAGATAACACAAAAGGACATCGTATTTACAGGGCTACATTTACATACCTAGAGACATTGACAAGTACCAACAGTATATGTATATCTCGCCCTGTCAATAAGCCTCACCTTCTTGGCAAAAGCTGTATTGTTTTTGAAGTGGTGGAGAGACAATGCACAGTTGTACCCACTGCTGTCACCCATGGCCAAAGCATATCTCTCTGTCCCATCAACATCAGTACCAAGCAAGAGAGTTTTTTCCACAGCAGGGGATATTGTAAACACCCAAACATCCCAGCTTCTACCTGGAAATGTGGGCATGCTCATATTCCTAAAAGATAACCTTGATGATGCTGAGTGAGTGAGTTTGAGTTGAATTACTTGAAAAACTAAAGTGAAACTTGATTTATTCTATTGCAGGGTCTAATTATTATATTGTTGACACTTTAAAATACTACTATCCTACTAAAATGCTGTACAAATCAGATTAATTATTTAATAAAAAAAAAAAAAAATTCAATATCGCGATAAATATCGTACCGTGGACTTTTTATCGCGATATTATCGTACCGTGAGTTTTTGGTATCGTTACATCCCTAATTATCAGTAATCATTTCAAAGTGACACAGACATATTGGATTAACCTATGGATTGACCTTCAGCAGCGTTTTATCGTTTTAATGCCATTGAACTCAACTTTTGATCAGAAACAGCAAAAGGTAAGACAAGTTGGCCGTGTTTGCTCTGTACAGCTACGTGGTGTGATGTCTGGTTTTGTTTCCCATGTCGGGAGTTCTGATTAGCTAATTATTAACAAATGTGTGTGCTGTCGCATGCTGTCCGTCCATTCGTGTTTTTCTCCCGACTGGACAGCCTGTCAGTTTTATTTTGTTACCAATAGTGTCAGTTCAAATGTGCTCCCGACATCAAATACATCACATAAGCTCTGTGCCCACTTTCTGTGTTTCAACGGGTTCAAAAAGATCTGTTGCACCCGCCAAATCCCTGAACATTGTTATATATCCACAAAGACCTCTGGGAATAATCACCTGACCTCTGTTAGACGTAACTGAACAGGGTTTCCTTCTAAATACAATGGATGTGAGGCCACGGCTTCCTTTTCCAAAATATTATAGTCTACAAGATAAAAAGTTTTAAGGGCCTGCCTTATTAACAGTGATTATATCCAGGGGTGCACATAACTGGTACGCAGGTACGCATGCGCGGCAACAATCTGAAATGCGTAGCGTCACTTGTGTCACAAAGCGCATTTGCGTACCGACGTACTTGTGAAGCTTTTCCAGAAGGCGGTTAGATCACCAGACGACAGAGTCGGTCCCCGTGTGCACAGACAGGGCTGCTGTTAACGTCGGTCTAACCCCCCTCCGTTGACAATCGCGAAGCGCTGCACCTCCCCCCCCCCCCGTTGACAATCGCGAAACGCGGTACTCCACCCCCCCCCGTTGACAATCGCGAAGCGCTGTACCCCCATCCCACTTTCATGATGTCCGGCAGTGTCAGTAGTAGTAGGGGCTTGGACTGTGAGCCGTAGGGTCGCTGGTTCAAGTCCCCGACCTGACCCGAGTACTTTTACTTTTACTCAAGTTCTAGCTCTGAGTACTTTTCTCCCTTCTAATGTGTTGTGTGTCTTTTCTCCCCCCAGGTTTGCTGTGATGGCCTGCTGCTGGGCCCTGGATCCAGAGGAGAGGCCAAAGTTCCAGCAGCTGGTTCAGTGTCTCACAGAGTTCCACGCAGCGTTGGGCGCTTACGTGTAAAAACTAAAACATACTTCTTTTTTTTTTTTTTACCAAGAACAGCAACACTACAGGCTGGTGGACACTATTCATAAGGAATACATGAAATATAGAAATGTGCCTTACCAGGTGAAAGAGCCTGATGCTTTTATTTTGTACAGTTGTTTTTGGAGTTTTTATATAGTTGAATTTTTTTACAGCATAGCAAGGTAAATGGTTTCTTTGTTAAATATTGTTTGCTTTGAAAGCATCTAGAAGTGATGGCAATACAGTGCTCCACCTGCATTCCCGGACATTTACGTGCCAGCGGACCCATTCTTTTATAGAAGAATTTATGCCTCCAACAACCTGGTTTCAAAGACAGTATTTTCTACAGCTTTGTATTTTAGTGACACAGTGTAGATGTGTTGTGGATAGACCTAAAGCTGTGTTGGTATGCTTTGGGGGGGCTTTGGTACGAGGAGCCTCTGGAGAGGATTTCTTCCTGAAGGTACACGTTTCCTCCGGATCACACTAAAGACTTTTTCCTCGTTGATCAAACGGATGGACGCTTCAGATTTTTCTAAATCAGCATTGCAAAGCTACATTTATGACCTTGATTTCTTTTTATAAATCAAAGTGAATTGTGGACACTATTATTATTTTATTGTCACCACCTTATTCCTCTTTTGTACATTTTCTTTCTATCTGAACCTCCAAACTATCTCAACTTGTCTATTTTATAAGCTTGACTGTTCTGCGTCAGAACAAAACAAAAACCTTCACAGGATTCTTTTGACTGATTTTATTTTCTAATAATCACTGTGAACACACAAACTGCCACCAGCAGTCATCTGATCTTATTCTTCCACCTTTAACATCTTTGTGATGTGTCTCTATGGTCACTCTGCATGTTGGATTAAGGTTTTAAACTGCTTCCCGATTTCATATCCACAAATTAAATGGGATTTTAAAATATAGAATGTCTACTTCATTTCACTTGTTCACATCAAAAGCCTGCAGTGCATTGGTACAGTTCATGCTGATGAATTGAAGGCACCTGACACCACAGTCATGTTTGTTCTGTAGCCGCACCTGAAGCCCAGTGTTTTGGTACACAAAGGTTTCTCTGTTCCTCCTGCAGAGCTCCAACACCTCCGTTTGATTGAGGGAAAGCTTAAACTGGTGATGCTAAAGTAGCTGAGTTACCAGATAAGCATCCATGTGTTTGCAATATGTATTTTTTTCCTCTGTTTCAAGACGCTTTTGTTTTGCTTTTAGATTTATGCTGAAGTTGAGGTCACAGGAACACTGCACTTCTTCATGATGTTGTAATGGAAAGTTATGAAAAATCAAATGTTGTCCAGAATCCTTAAAATCCCCTGCTCTACAAGCCATTGTCCTTTCATGGAACAAATTATATTTGTGGAATGCATTTGCATCCGCTGCAAGACTTCGCGGGGGGGGGGAAATCAACCTTAAAGGGACAGACTAAGTGTTTTTGGAGTGGGGTTGTACGAGGTCCTACTCGATAGTCAGTTTGAACATACAGGAGGTGACAGTCGGAATGCATCCAATTTGGACACGGACAGGAGGACCAGGTCTTCTGAAAAACCAAACGTCTGTTTTTGTCAATGGAGCCTGAGCCTGGTGGTTAGAAGAATAAATAACAGCTTCAGTTATAACAGTGAGTGTGGATAAGTACCTCAAACTAACCTACTTCAAATCAATCTAAACCATCTCTTTAAACACACTTGGATATTGACAAAGATAGAACTTTTCTTTTACTCCGAGCTACATGATCAATGAATGTAAGTGAAACACCATAAACATTATGCAGTTTAATGATATCTAAATGTTGCAATTTCTTTTCAATGTCTCTTGTGTTTCAATTATATTATTTTTTTATATTCGGTTGGTGCAATGTTCTCATTTTCTTTGGAACACCTTTCTTCAGTGATGTGAACCCACGTCGGGATAGCCGCTCGGCAGAGTTGGAAGACGACATCCTTTCAAAAATATCGGTCCTCCGTCACAAAGAGCCAGTGTCAGTTCTGAACTGTTCCGTGTTGTCATAGTCGAAGTAGACAATAATGCAATGCAGCTGCAAGATATCTTGAGTAAGTGGAAGTTGTCTGTCGTCACAATACTCTGGTGTTTACTCGGTTATCTGCGTAGAGTTAGCAACGGTGAAAGAGAACTCAGCTTTTGGTGTATTGAATCATCATCTGACTTTATGACCCATATCAACATTGTATTTAGTTGCACAGTGCATCATAAGAGCTGCTATATTACTTTACAATGTATTGTGATCCCTCAAAACAGCAGTCGTTGGTGTAGAAACATAAAGCTCAGCACGTTCGCTCTCAATCACTTTATTTATTTTACTTTGAAAGGTTTCTATACATCATGGTGATTTATGACTTTGACTGTTGCGTCACGTTCGTGGAATAAGCACATGTTATTATGGTTCAGACATACTACAAACAGCCTGGAGGCAGTGCGTCACATTCAGTGGAAAGGACGTTTAAGGAAGTTGTTTTCAGGAACAGAGAGGAGATGCTGCTACAAATCCAGACCACACAACACCGTGTCTGGTCCTTTCATACATGACTTCACAAAATGACATAAGCATGAGAGTCTGCTGCGAAATGGCTTTCATAATCAATGTAATATATTATTTTATTCTTGGCATTTAGGGTTATCAACCACCTTGGGGGAGTTCGTAATTAAAAACCTTCTCAGTGGGGTTAATCAGCTTTTTCCATTTTCACTTGTCACTCGAAATAAAAAGGTTGTAAATAATGAAATTAGTGATGGCTGAATTCCATTTAGCTTCAGTTTAAGGGTCCTGTTGTTTTTGTCTGAATCATTGTCGCACTGTCATGATTTGCTGGGACACTTGAAAGGAACAGAGCCATCTTTAATGTTATTATAGTAAACCTTTGCTTTTCCTGCTACAACAGGTCAGAATCTCCTAGTGAAAAAGCATATTGTGTATTTCCAGTATTGTTTGATTAAATACATTTAAAGCTGACTACTTGCAGGCCAACACACATTTAAAGATAAAGATTTATCATTCTAAAACGCATTTATTAAAACGGCATTATTGACAGTGCTATTCATACAGTATATCCATACATTAGGGGTTGCGGTTTTAGCCTTTAGCGGTGTTCTGTCTTTTAGTTTGAATTTGGAAGCCCATTTCTGCCAGTAAAAGAAAGAAAAATAAGACGATAACTTGGACTCATAACAAAATCATTAGCATCTCTAAATAATGACAAACATCAGTAAATCAATTTTAAATGTTTCAAAATATTGACTCATAGTATCTAAAAAATAACAATTTAGATACAAAGTCATTATTTCGAAGTACTTGGTTAGGGTTATTCAGATTGTCATTACGGCATTACAGAGGTGGCTGTGCTGTGTAAACTGTAGTATGTGCTCATGTGTCTCAGTGTTGGTGTATAGGCTCCTGCCTGAATATGCTTCATGAAAAGCAGCTTTTCCTATAAATAAAATAATTGTGGTCCTAAATATCTTGGTTTCTTCTTTTCTAAGGTCACCTTGTTCTATTTCTTACATAATACACTTAGGTCAAAAACATTGTATTGAAGTATTTTACTATTTTATATTGAGGTAATCAAAAGTAACAGAAATGAATAAGGTCACATTAATGTTAAATGTTGATACTTGGATTAGTTACCACATGAAGTAGTCAAAAACGCTCCTTAGATCATAACTATTTATAATATAATTATCCCCCGAAGAGTCCTCTCTCTCTGGCCTTCACTCATTAGCGGGCCGCATTCCACACTTAATGAAGCATTAAGCCTGTTGAGTTGCTGAGAGAAGGGCATCTGAAACCATACGAACTCTTCACACTGACACCACTTTAAATGAATGGAGAAGAAGAGGAAGACTCAGTCTAATCTCTCCATGAGTCACTGCTCTCCCAGGTGTGTTGCACACGCTCGCGCGAACGTGACTCAGCCAATCAGCGCGAGGACTGTCTGTTCTCAATTCAGAACTTTCAAAACAATTGCGCGTGGAGAGAGAGTAATTACATCACCAGCAGCAGTCATAAGAAGCAGTCAGTGAGCGCGAGCACACAGACCGAGAGCGGGACCATGGACAAAGTCTGCCCCAAACACACGAAGAAGAGGCTGAGCCGCAGCATTAAGGTAGGCTGACCGGGAATGTTTCACTGCTTCTGGAACACGGGCTGGAAATGTGTTTACAAGATTTAACGTTTCAAAGATTATAATAATTCTAAGAAACAAAAAGACAAGTTATTTCATTGTTCTTTTTTCTCAGAACACATGAGCGCAGTATTAGCCTATGTGTAGTGTTGCCTAAGAGCAAATAAAGCTTCGTGCACCCCAGGTGAGGCAAAGGGCTTTATAGCTTTAAAATATTCAATGTATTGGTGTCTGCAACAACTTTAGGTGGAATAGCTCAGGAGAAGAGATTCTGAATGTTTTTTCAGTATTTTTTTAATCAATATTAAAACGAATAAAATGTCTTCTTTGCTTTTAAAGTCAAAAGATGTATGATTTATGTTACCTCCACTATTTCAGCACAATACAATCATTGTAATGATTGTATTACTAATTTAACGTTTTAAAGATTAGTCCTAATGCCAAATTAAACGTATGAAAATTGAACAAAAGAAAAAAAAATGATTTACAGTAATGAAGGTATCAAATAAAGCATCACATACTCACACTTGAAATTCCTCACACCAGATCAAGTTGTTTTGCTTGGAAAATGCCTCAATAATATCAGATGAGTTTCTAACACGTTTTCTGTCAAATTGACTCATCATTGCACCTTGAGACTTTGTTGGACACAGTTTTGTATTTCTATCATAAAACATCGGTGTCAGTTTTGACTCACCTCTGACCCCCCCCCCCTGAGAACCCTGTGCTTCACTTTATTGTAATAATGGAAGAGAAACACTTTGTTCAGGGCTGTGAGTAATAATGAGGCAAAACTCAGCGAGAAATGACATGTCTTCTTTGTTGGTGTAAATGAAGCATGACTAACACACCTATGCTCTGACAGTTCGGACGAGACCACTTAAGCAACTTTCACATTTCCAGAAGGTGATGAAAAACCTTTCCCTCTCACGCAGACTGTGGTGGGTCTACTTTCTGCTAATCCTTTCCTGTTGATAATTTAAGTCTTCACTTTAAAGCCCCCGCTCTGTTGATACCAAGGTGTGCAAATACAGAGAGGGTGGGGGCAGTGAAACGGACATGATCACATCAGGCAGACTGAGAGTTCTCGCCCATCCTGCACAGTTTGTATTTGAGCACCTGAAGTTCAAAGCTGTGTAGCGGTATATTGACACAGTGGGAGTAGTTCTGAATCAAAGCAGCAGGTAATGTGTCTGAGATATTATAGAGGAGGAGGAGCAGAGCAGAGCAGAGCAGAGCAGAGCAGAGCAGAGCAGAGCAGAGCAGAGCAGAGCAGAGCAGAGCAGAGCAGAGCAGAGCAGAGCAGAGCAGAGCAGAGCAGAGCAGAGCAGAGCAGAGCAGAGCAGAGCAGAGCAGAGCAGAGCAGAGCAGAGAAAAGCAGAGCAGAGCAGAGCAGAGCAGAGCAGAGCAGAGCAGAGCAGAGCAGAGCAGAGCAGAGCAGAGCAGAGCAGAGCAGAGCAGAGCAGAGCAGAGCAGAGCAGAGCAGAGCAGAGCAGAGCAGAGCAGAGCAGAGCAGAGCAGAGCAGAGCAGAGCAGAGCAGAGCAGAGCAGAGCAGAGCAGAGCAGAGCAGAGCAGAGCAGAGCAGAGCAGAGCAGAGCAGAGCAGAGCAGAGCTGAGCTGAGCTGAGCTGAGCTGAGCTGAGCTGAGCTGAGCTTTTTGGATTACGTCAAAGTGTCCAGCCAGAACTCTGAGTCACTCACTGTTGACCTCCTGTCCAGCAGTTGCAATTAAAGATTAGAAAATTGTCCGAGTTGCTTAACACATGAAACCGAATACCTTCAGAATCAGGCTGAGAACAACCTCCATCTGTCTTTTCTTGACAGTGGTAGGCCTACATGCCGTACAGCTTTTGGCCCTCCATTTGCAGGACATTGTGATTGCTTTTTTCAGCAGCGTTGTACTTATCTTCAGTGGGCTACACCTAGTCTGCACCAGGGTTACACTATCAAATTCTCCTTTTGGATATCTGTGCCATATCCAGCCAAGTTTGTGCTGCGGGTGCACCATGATCTCACCCTGAACCTCGGGATATGAAAGCTTCACTTCTCTCCTCACCTCAGCGCACCGAGCATGTTCATCACGTTCAGAGCTGTGTCACAGCGTTCCAGTAATGGTTAAGAGCATTTAGTAGATTATTGGTATGCAATTTCAATTTGCGCTTTAAAAATCCTCAGTGGAAATGCAGCAATGTGCAAAGATACTAACATATTGCAAACAAGTTTGTATGCTTAGCTGACGTGGAAAAGTTAGAAATGGGAAAAAAAGGCAAAATGTGACAAACCGTTTCTATGGAAACAGAATTTGAAATCAACATCCACCTTCCTCACAGCAATACACAAAACAATCAGAAAGGTCTATTGTCATGTTTTTGCCATTTGAGGTTCATCTCTTTTAATCACGTCCTCTTGTTGCACACTCTTCTGCTGCCATATATTTGAAAGGAACCCTGGGTATATTTGTCCAGGATAGGGTTAACGCCAACAGCTAGTTAGCTTAGCTGAGCAAAAAGACTGGAAACAAATACAGACTGCTGCAGCCTAATTTGTCAGACAACAAGACTTCAGAAAGACACTTCTCTCTGCCAAGAAATAATCCTACCCCCCCCCCCCCCCCCATCTAAACCGTAAACCATGGTTTACATGTACACAACATGTCATGTTTACAGTACACAACATATGCACATGTTCATCATCAACAGCTTTGTATTAAACTTGTTGGTTGGATTTTCTACGACCAATATTTCCCAAAAGATTGAACCCTTTGATCTATTGTGCAGTAAATCCTGTTTCCTTTTTCCATGTGAAGGAGGGTCATTCTGTTGCTTTATCTTCTTTCAAGTGAAGAGACTTCTTCCACTAAGCTTCCTTTATTTTTTTACCAAGTAGGTCAGGCATATTGTTGCAAAAAAACAAAAGAAACGGTATCCAGCATCATAGCGACCGCACGTGTCGCTGAAATGAAGACGTTTGAAACTCAAGTGTGAACTTCCCTCCATTCTTCCGCTCACAGCAGGGCGAAGGCTGGGACAATGGTGCTCAGACAGACGGAGCTGAGAGGGTTTGAAAAGGATAAATATGTACATAATCCATGGACGATCCAACTCTGGAACGAGCACGAACAAATAGGCTTTTAAATCACTTGTGTTAACAGTGAGGATAAATAATAAACCCTGCGTCTAGTGTGACATGCTGTAGAAACACTGAAGCGTTCTGCACCAGTTGTATTTTGCTGCCTTTATTTCTCATGTTATTGTCTATAGATCTATTTATATCTCGATGGATATTATCCAAGTTTCAACACTGTCCAACATCTCTTCATCTAGACAAATGGTCCTGCTGTATTCTGACATTAGTATTGATTGGAAGCAAAAAACTCTTTGCCTTTTCTCACACTGACATTTTGCACTTCATTGGATGATGTGTTTTCCAGACTTGTCTCTGACATTTGATGTTTTTTAACCAGCGCTATCTGCAACAACAAATATCAGACCAACATCTTGAAAGTCTTAAAGTGGATTTTAAATTGACTTGAAGCTGTGTTACAGGAACACTCTGCACCTCTAATGTTTAATTTGAATTTACTTCACAAAGAAAAGGGGCTCGTTGCCTCCCTGAGAAAATTGATCCATTTGATCCAAAATAAAAACATATGAGAGAATATTTGCAAAAGCGTCTATTGTGTGCTGACAAACCATAAAGCCAAGCTTTAATGGGAGCATTAACTGTTCTAAAGTGGAGTTCCTAGTTTATTCCCCCTGGCCGACCTGGCAGCCGGTAAACAACTGAAAGCTTGGATTTATCTCTGTTTTCTTAGCAATTCACTCCTAATCTCAACATGGCTCTTCAGCGTCATTCGGGGCATTCATGACCCCCCAAGAGAAGTGAGTGTGAGCGCCTCCTGACACACAGAGTGGCTCCTCCACATCACCGGGAGCGCATCCAGTTAATCTCTCCACATATCTGAATGTGAGGAGAAACATCCAAGAGGCAAAATAATGAAACCAACCTGAGAACATGTTTTACTCATGTTAATGCCAGGAGTCATCAGGGCCAGTGTTATACAGTTTAAGGTGATCTGCGTCTATGTGAGTGCAGACTAGTGTCTCTCACAGTACATTCAACACGTATGACTATAACCTGCTTTGGAGCCTCATGCCTCCTGTCTCTGTCCAGATGTTCGTCCTGTGCCATGGCCTCCTGCAGCTGTCCCAGCTGCTGTACAGCGCCTACTTCAAGAGCACCATCAGCACCATCGAGAGACGCTACGGCCTCAGCAGCTACTCCTCAGGAACCATTTCCTCCCTGCACGAGGTAGGAGCCAAGAATAACACCACCTCACAGCCTGAAATCATGATAGCTTTATTTCAAGGATACTGATGAAGGAAGAGGAACTGGAGAACAAGCAACATATCACAATCACACTTCCCAGAGTCAGGCCACAGTTTGATTACAGATACGGGGGGTCAAGGAGATGATCAGATGTCCAGTTGTTTTCATGTTTTAAGTATGGATGACCAAGGGTCACCAGGCCCTATTTATATCACTATGTTAGTAGGTGCAATGTTTACAGTTATTACATTCTTTTGCAGCTAGAATCCTTTCAGGATTTTTAAATTAGGAAATCCTTTTTAATTGTAGGACATTTTATGTAAACAGAGATAAAACAAAGCCTCAAGAAATCAGGTCTGCATGATAGATGTTTATGGTATTTGTATGTTAATGTGTCTACGTGTAATGCATAAGGAGTTCTTAGAGATGAACCGCTAAATAATCCTCCGTCTCTGCACTTCCTCAGCATTACAGAACCACTTTCATCTTTCAGTTCATTGTTGGGGTGTAATGGCCCTGCACTGAGACCCTAAAGAGTCACATATTCCTCTCAGGAGTGGTGGACACTGAAAAGGTGTTACATCAGTGCAGTGTGTACAGCTTTATACTGCCACATAGTGGTCAAACCAGCAGTCCATGCAGCTTGAAATGTTTCAAATGATTTTTGTCTCTCCGATTATTTTGACTTTAAAATGTTAATAGGGTCAACTTTTTTGTTCATTTCAAATTTGATTTGTCATGCTATCTTAATGCAGACATTGAATGATATCAGGCGAGGCAATGGAAACAATATTTGATGGAGAGTGAACAGTTTAGTGTTACATTACTATCTCCTGCAGCTTCTGTTTTCTGATCAATGTAATCTGAGATCCGGTGTAATTTAATGTAATTGCAACAACCAATCAGAATGGGCATGGGTGGGTTTCCTCTGGTTATCATTGATAGGAATTAGAGATAACTGCAGCCTCCAGTTTGCATCTATAAAGATGGAATCAGCATCAAAAGTGTTCAGCAGGCTCACATGATGCTCACAGTATTATTCATGTCATCTACTTACACATTTGAAACTGCAGAGAAAAAAGGCATACTTGTTTACATCATAACATTATCCATTGAAAAAGTTAGGTGTGCATTTTGATTGCATTTTCTTTAAATAATTACATAATTGATTGCTTCATCTACAATTCTTAAACTACTTTTGAACTAGCCTTGGTTTAATGCAGACCCCAGTACATTTAGATTACAGTGCAACCTTGGTCATGTCCATATTTAGTTTGAAGAGTCCATTAGTGATGTTGGCAAACGGTGAGAGCTAACTGAAGGCGGGGGGTGACAGGATGGATGTGACAGCAGCCCTCTGTTCTTTCTCCTAGATCAGTAACAGTGTACTCATCGTGTTCGTGAGCTACTTTGGAAATCGGGTCCACCGTCCTCGCTTGATTGGAATCGGAGGATTTCTGATGGCTGTCAGCGCCTTGATGCTGACCTTACCTCACTTCGTATCCCAGCCCTACGAATACGACTCTGTTCTACACAGTAAGACTCAGAACCAATATCTCTGCCTCCACGGCTGTGAGAGCGAGCGTGATTCCAGAGGAGAGTACAAATACACGTCAGTGCAACTTATGAGACTTTACTTAAGGGGTTTGTCTACAAAGCTGCAATCTTCAGTGGCCAGAATTTGGCTTTCTGTACTTTTCAGCAATATTTACAAAGTGTTGCTGATGATCTCTAGCTGAACTTTCTATAGATCAAAAGAAAACTGAATTAGAGTTACCTCTCAGGCCATTTCATTTATAATAACAATGTCCCCTCTTTCCTCTTTAATGTTGCCTCCAGACAAAGGAGAAACTTGAGGAAATGAAAGGACTCCTGCCTCCACTGGCATGTCATTAACTTTATTTCCCCCTTCTCTTCCTCTCTCCCCCCGCTGTGATCCAGATCGCCATGACATTTGTAACCTGCAGAGGAACTCCAGTGAAGAGTCCTGTGGCCGGGACGAGACCCGGCGCCTGGCCGACTCCAACAATCTGTGGCTGCTGATGGCCGGCGCCCAGCTGCTGTTCGGGGTGGGCTCCGTACCCATCCAGCCCTTTGGGATCTCCTACATCGATGACTTCGCCGGGCCCGGAAACTCCCCTCTTTACATAGGTGAACTGTAGCTCAGAGATGGACAAAGAGACCACAATCTGAGGCTCACAGAGTTATCCCAGGTCACTCTGTGAGCCTGCATTTTGAAATGCTTTTTAATACACAGAATTTAATCAATTTATTTCAATATAAGTATTTTGTCACCTTGGAATTTAAAGGAAGTTATCCAGGTATTGGGTTTAAGGGTTCATATCCCAGATAGCAAAAATGATTTGCAGTTCCGTTTTATTGGTGAAAAATAATCATTAATGAAATAACAATAATAATTTGATATTTATTGATCCTCAGACAGAACACAAAATAATGACTTTGTTCAAACTGTGTAATCATAATTAGTTTTAACACACAAAAGTTCATTAATTGTACAGATAATTATATAAGAAGTTTTGGCACAGAAACATGTTTTTCATTTAGACACATTTGGACCATAGACTCAAAATAAATGGGTTCGGACAAATCAAATATTCTTTGGAATAACATTTCAAATATGCACGAACACTCCCACTTAAGACTCAATCATCTTAAACACAGAAAACGGAAAACAAAGAGGTACAAAACCTTCAGAGCAGCCCTGGCTTTATCTCTGCAGGTGGAACCTTATAGAACCAGGTTACATATTGATTTGAATCATGGAAACCTCAAACTCTTTTTTTTCCAATTAAGGGCCATTAATTCTTAAAGCCAAAATACACTCACACTAAATGTTTATTGTTTGACAAAGAATACCATGTTGATAACACATAGCAACAAATGTATAGAAACCTGACTCCCTCAGCAGTCCTTCAGAAGCTCTTCCTCACAGCCTCCCTATCATCCGCAGCAATCCTGTTCGCAGTGTCTGTGTTCGGGCCTGCCATTGGCTACCTGCTGGGCTCTGTCATGCTGCGGATCTATGTGGACGTGGACAAGACTGGCTTTGGTAATGTAACGTTCCGTCCATTTGGTTATAGCTAGAGAGATGTGTCTACTGACGGTGTTAAATGCTGTTTGGTGCAGGAGTAGAGCAGGAGCTGAGGCAGACGGACCCCCGCTGGGTGGGAGCCTGGTGGCTGGGCCTGCTCATCACCGCCGGCTTCCTCTTCCTCACCTCCATCCCCTACTTCTTCTTCCCCCGGAGAATGCCTTCAGAAGATCAAGTAAGCCTTACTCGGAGAGATGTGTGGAACAAAGAAGTCATGTTTAATGACTCAGCATTCATTGAATGCGTCTGTGATATGGGTTTACTATAAGAGAGGTCCCACCACCTCTCCTACTTAAGAGAAAGGCATACAGACTTTACAGTGTTAGGCCTATTGTTGTTGTTGTTGATGTTTGGTGTCTCTTTGTGGTTATTTTTGTGTCTCTTTGTAAATGTTTTGCCCTTTTTCGTTGTTGTTGTTGTTGGTAATGTCTTTGTATCACTTTGCAGCCTTTCTGCATCTCTTTGTAGTTGATGAGTCTCTGTTGGTTATTTTTATGTTGCTTTGTGTTAATGTTGAGTCTCTTACTATGTATCTTTTTGAGTGACTTATTGTAGGTCTGGGCCAAGGGGTGGCCTAAGACCATTATACTGCTGCTGGTTTATAAAGCGTTGAATGGTTTAGGGCCAAAATACATTTGAGATCTCCTGCTACAATATGAACCATCCAGAACTCTCAGGTCTTCAGGGACTGGTCTGCTTTCTGTCACCAGAGTCAGAACTAAACATGGCGAAGCAGAGGCCTGTACTACGAAGCAGGATTTTCTCTTAGCGAGCTAACTTCAGGGAAAACTCTGGGTTTCCGGTCCTACGACGCTGGTTCACTTTTTAGCAGGCTAGATCTCCATGGTAACTTATGCTGAGCGGCTAACCTGCTCCGGAGCAGGTTAGGTTGCAGGCTAAGAGATCAACTCAGTGAAAGCACCGCCTGCTGACCAATCAGAGCTCAGTGTGCGGAGTTTAAAGCTATCAAGTCATATTACAGGATAAAGGAAATACAGAAAAACTGCCGTTGCAGGAAAGACGGCCGGCAAAAATCAACTGACTGTGTGAACGTGAACATTAATAGAATATCACCTCCTATCTTAATAATAATAATAATAATAAATTCTATTTATATAGCGCTTTTCTAAGACCCAAAGACGCTTTACATTTGGGGAAGGGTAGACAGACAAGTACAGGCAACAAAACAACAACAAAACAAAAACAAAACAGAGAAAAAAAACAAAAAAACAGAAAGCAGGGAAGGGGAAGTGGGGGGTGGGGGGGGGGGGGCGTTTATGGGTATACAGATTTGAAGAGATGGGTTTTGAGGCGGGACTGGAACAGGATGAGGGACTCGGACTCACGGAGGTCTTGGGGGAGGGA
Source organism: Trematomus bernacchii (assembly GCF_902827165.1). Taxonomy (NCBI): domain Eukaryota; kingdom Metazoa; phylum Chordata; class Actinopteri; order Perciformes; family Nototheniidae; genus Trematomus; species Trematomus bernacchii. The sequence continues at coordinate 770,745 of NW_022987709.1, forward strand.
GTTCCAGAGCTTCGGGGCTGCCACAGAGAATGCTCTGTCCCCAAATCTCCGGAGTTTGGCCTTGGGGATGGAAAGCAAACCGGCTGAGGTGGATCTGAGGGACCGGGGTGGTTGGTAGAGGATGAGGAGGTCAGTGAGGTAGGGGGGGGCCAGGTGGTGGAGGGCTTTGTAGGTGAGTACCAGGAGTTTGTGTTGGATGCGGTGGGAAACGGGGAGCCAGTGAAGTTCTTTGAGGACCGGGGTGATATGATGCCATGATTTGGTGTGGGTGAGGAGTCTGGCGGCTGCGTTCTGGACACGCTGAAGTCTATTGAGGGATGTAGTGCTGATGCCGTAGAGGAGTGCGTTGCAATAGTCCAGGCGGGAGGAGATGAAGGCGTGAATGAGTCGCTCAGCTGCAGGGCGGGTGAGAGAGGGACGGAGTTTGGCGATATTGCGGAGGTGGAAAAATGAGGTTTTTACAACTTGGCGGATGTGGGGCTCGAGGGAAAGGGTGGGGTCAAATATCACGCCAAGGTTGCGTGCCTGGGTGGAGGGGGAAACAGGGGTGCCATCGATGGTGAGTGTCAGGTTGGGGTTTTGCTGAGGGTGGATTTGGAGCCGATGAGGAGGAGTTCAGTTTTATTGCTGTTGAGTTTGAGGAAGTTGTGTGCCATCCAGGATTTTATAGCAGTCAATCTTCAGAGCAATCTGACTATTATAATATTAGCGTTAAGAAAGCTTACTTAAATATCTGCCACAACATAAGTAACCGGATCAAAGTAACATTACGTACAGTCCGCGGCACTGTGAGTGCAGACGTCGATGTGTCCCATTATCATTCATATCACATCATATCACATCATAATGTATCATATATTTCCTTATCTGAGTCAGCTTCTTGAGCCGTATCTGGCCGTGCAACACTCAGTGTCACATACTGTATGCAGAAGTATTATTTTAAGCAACACATTAAGTTGACGAAACACTCGAGTCAAATGTAATGAAAGTCAGATCCACTCGTGTCTTGGACGGGGCAGTGATATCATAAACCTGTTAATGTACGCATTCAAACACTTTTTCTTTTACCAGCTGTATTCACCTTGCAGGTGCAGCTATGTGGCTTTTATCCTGGATAAAGTGTTTAAGTCATGGATGTTTAAAGTTTAACTTCTTCATATGTGACTAATATTGAAGTTCACTTTTCATTCAGGAAGTATGACGCTGAGCTGTCAGTACGCTTGTCCATGTTTGAGATTGGTCGAATGCTCCAAATACCACCCCTTTCATGTGAACGCGCACCTAACTAGATAGGACACGGCTGGCTTGAGCGATCCACTTGATAACCAGCGTCGTAGGACCGTTTAGCGAGAGCGCGTATGTTTTGGATTAGGCCAACCGGCTAACTCAAACATATCCAGGTTAGGTTGAACCGGCTTCGTAGTACAGGCCTCTGGTATACTAGAATAGATTTAGATTGTTCAATGTTCCAAACTCACATTGGTTTCTCATACAGCATCTATGTATAGTATGTGTATTCACTCTGTCCTAAACGGCTTGTTGGAGCTCCTGCCCCCCTCTCCCTATGAGCCCACTGTGCTCTGATTGGTCAGCTCGCCCACTCTGTTCTGATGAGTCCACCACCGTTACAGCGGAACATCAGTGATTATGTGTTACAATGGCGTTATCAACCAGAAAATGACACCAGTAATGAGAAACAGATGAGAATGCTGCGTGGGGTCTGGGTGCCGTGTTGGCGGGACGTTGCGGGGCTCGCTGCTGTGAGGAGCGGACAGTGTGAGCTGGATTACTGGGGTCGTTTCCTGGTTGCTGCGTGGGGTCTGCGAGACAGCGAGACATCGCGGAACTCAGCCTGAGCACACGCATACACTCACAGCCAGGCTGTTCGCCACACAGTTCGCCACACACTCACAGCCTGAGAAAAGATAAGGCTGAGTGAGTGCGTGTGCCGGCGAAACTCCGCTGAGTAGCGCGGCTGAGAAAAGATAAGGCTGAGTGAGTGTGTGTGTGTGAGGAGCTCCACGGATTGGTCCAAGGCATAAATGTGCCTTGCCATTAGGCGGGTTTATTAATCCATCCAGACTGTGGATCATGTGAAAGTATGCCGCTCATGTTTTATTGACTGGCTTGATGTCAACATTACACTTGTCTTGCTTTCTCTGGGTTTTCACCAGCTATAAGGCACAAGGTAACTGTCACTGAACACATTTAATTTCCCAATAATTGATTTGTACTTGTGAATCATTTTTTGACCTTTACAAAAATATATAAGAGCAAGACAGATTTTTTCCTCCACGTCTTTGTGAAACCAAATGATGTCTCTCTCAGCTTTGCCCAAGAATTGTTACGAGTTGTACATAAAATCTACATTTCATAGAACATCTACATCTACTCATTTGATAATAAAATATTTGAAACATGTCGGCAGTGTTGAGGAAGAGGTCATCTGAAGGCACTGTCCTGTAGTGGTAGAATTGTTTTCTTTACACGGCACAATCACATATTTGCGTCCCCATAGTTCACACTGCATGTTGTTTTCCAGGGGATGAGAAGTGAAACTGACCTGAATGATGACTTCAAGAAGCCAGATGTCTCTTTACTTGATTTCCTGAAAAGTAAGTTTATTATATTCAGACATATTGTTTGATTGTATCAGATAAATAAGAGAGTTTTCTCTGAAGTCATGTGTTTTTGGTTGTGATCAGTGTTTCCCAGGATGTTTGTGCACCTGCTGTTGAGCCCTCTCTTCCTGATGCTGGTCCTGGCTCAGTGCTGCTTCTCCTCAGTGATCGCAGGGCTCGCTACGTTCCTCAACAAGTTTCTGGAGCGGCAGTACAGCGCCTCCCTCGCCTACAGCAGCCTGCTCGTAGGTACGTACTGCAGAATTGACAACATAAAGATGGGACTTCAGGAAAGCTAATGTAGATTGCTGTTGTCCTTTCAGTGCTTGCAATCAATGCCAGCTGTAAATCTAGTTCAGGTCATGTATTAAACCATTTTATGAACACTTTGGAATTGCAATGAAACAGTGTATAAGAAGAGTTTTAATAGTCAGCTCTTTTGCCCCATGGCCACTGATTTAGGTTTGTACTGTCATCTTTTCAAATATGAAAATCATTTTTGGGTTTCCGCTGCCTTTTCCCTTTTGCAGCACTGCAAAGACTACAGCTATCATTTGTTTCAGCAAACGAATAAAATAGCACAGGATGTGCAGTAAACCCCTATGGACATATTAACCCCTGTGCATCCCTCTGTAAGGGTATCACAGGGACAATTCATATTCAAATGTTCACTTACACAGACTAACATCTTGAAACCAACTTCATGAGAGCTTTGTGCAGGAAAACAGAAGATTAGTATGTAATGGCCTTTAGGGTGAACATGTGAAAACGGCTCCATCTAGGGCTATACATTAAAGCTCTAGATAAAATGGAATGCATTTGTTTATGCTGTCATGGCCCCCGGTCCAACATTGTGGTCTTCATGGGTTTCTATAGGGAGATTTGACTGTATTTTGGCTGCACTTTATTAAACACTATCAGAGCTGAGGTTTAACTGCAACCCCTCAGGGAAAAGAAACCTCACATTCTTGCTCAAATGTATGTCACGTGCATTAACACAACAAAAGTGTCGAAAAATGTAATAGTAAGAAATTACCCTAATGATGAATGAAGGATATCATTTCCATGGTTACGTGGAGGCCACTAAGCTGCTGATGGTTCCCAGGTGCTGTGAATCTGCCGGCTGTAGCCGTGGGGATGTTGATGGGCGGGGTCATCATGAAGAGGGCGGGACTCTCTCTGAAGACCATCCCTCGCTTCTCTGTTGCCATGCTGACCACATCCACCCTCCTCTTTGTGCCGCTCTTCTTCATGGGCTGTCCCACACAGAAAGTTTCAGAGGTCAACCATTTCCAGAACGCACAGTACGGGTGAGTGAGAAACTCTTCTCATGAAGATGTCCTCAGCTTTGTTTCTAAAGGGGGACGTTTAGATTTTGGGACGTCAGCCTCATCCAGCATAGTGTATAAAAAAGACTAAGGCGCCGTTTACACAAGGAGAAAACGGCTTGTATCTGCATAGTTTCGCGTGCGTATAGCCCTATTATTTACACGAGGCCGTAACAAACGGACCCCACAAACGATAACGGGTCCCAAGGTGGATAGATTTGCAAACGAAACGCTCTGGGGGGTCAAACGAGTCCGTGTAATCACCTCTATACGAATATTTCCTGAAAAAATAGCGATAGCCCCGCCTCTCCCCACCTCTGCTGCTCACTGCTGTAGCAACTATCAAAAATAGCTGTGTTAATTAAACGCACAAGGGGTTCTTGAATGAAATAATATTATAAAAGGCAAACCAGAATTGTTAACGCCCAATATACTCCTTAAACAAAATAAACGGAGTCAGATTTCATGCATTGATCCATTATATTGACAAAGGTGCGATCTCACCCGGTGTTTGTAGAGAATATTTCTCTTTCTGAGACGTGCTTCTTGGTCGGTCGATGCAATATCCACAGATTCGGTTTCTTTCAGTTAACTTCCCCGTTGCATTTATCCATATATTTACATGCTGAGGAAATGACTATATCCCGCTGAATACCAGCAATTGCCACACACTTCCTCCTGTCAGTAGCTAGTGCTACTGCTACTGACCATGCTACAGATATTAGTGCAAAATCTACAGCTCCTCTACCACAACCATCAGCAACAAGTGGACATGGAGAATTACATGAACTACATGTTGCTAAATCCACCGCGGGGCATAAACAGAAGGGTAGCCATGGCAACATTGCTGCGGGGCTGCTCTTCTTCGTTGCTTTTGGTGTATTTTGGCGGAAGTTACAGCGCCACTTACAGTCCCGGCATATGTACTACAGCGTTTCCAGCGGTCTCGTTTGAACAGACACGTTAAATGAAACGAATGCATGTGAACGGAAGACTTTTTTGAATACGCATACTGTGCATAAACGCAAACGGTCCCGTGTGAGTGGGGCCTAACTCAGATACAGTACACTGAATATGTATGTCAATGTAGATGACTTTACGGAGTAAATTATTAGCATTTTATTGGGCACTATCATTAAATGAGTGTGTGTTTTTTCAAAACTTTCGACCAGTTAATACAAATGAATCCAACCTTTAAACATAACACTAAAGTCAAAGTCAACTTTTTTGTCAATTCCTCTGTGTGTGTGTGATACAGACAGGGAGATCAAAATGCTGTTTCTCACCATCCCAAAGAATACAAATATAAACAAAATGTATACATATATGTGTATATATACACACACACACCTGTACACCCACTTATATATATTTAATAATACACATACATACTCGTGTGTATATATATATATATATATATATATATATATATATATATATATAGATACACATATACATGCATTAAGAGGCATAAATAAAAACAACACAATATAAAAAAACAACGATCACAGGTGTGAGTCAAGTCGACTAGACTTTAAAAGGTCCCATGACATGCTTTTCCGGTTATTACCCGTCCCCTTGTGTGTTATGTAGCTTTTTCTGCATGTAAACGGTCTGCAGAGTCACAAACCCTCAAAGTACACCCTGTAGGGAGTACAACTCTAACACAGAAAAGACCTGTCTGTGCTGCCCCAGAACGCCTCGTTGGAGATTTCTCTTTTTCCATTGTTTACTTCCTGGTCATAGTGACGTAACGGTCATAGTGACGTCACACACACATCTGTGTGTGTGTGTGTGTGTGTGTGTGTGTGTGTGTTGTGTGTGTGTGTGTGTGTGTGTGTGTGTGTGTGTGTGTGTGGTGTGTGTGTGTGTGTGTGTGTGTGTGTGTGTGTGTGTGTGTGTGTGTGTGATTTGTGTGTTGTGTGTGTGTGTGTGTGTGTGTGGTGTGTGTGTGTGGTGTGTGTGTGTGTGTGTGTGTGTGTGTGTGTGTGTGTGTGTGTGTGTGTGTGTGTGTGTGTGTGTGTGTGTGTGTGTGTGTGTGTGTGTGTGTGTGTGTGTGTGTGTGTGTGTGTGTGTGTGTGTGTGTGTGTGTGTGTGTGTGTGTGTGTGTGTGTGTGTGTGTGTGTGTGTGTGTGTGTGTGTGTGTGTGTGTGTGTGTGTGTGTGTGTGTGTGTGTGTGTGTGTGTGTGTGTGTGTGTGTGTGTGTGTGTGTGTGTGTGTGTGTGTGTGTGTGTGTGTGTGTGTGTGTGTGTGTGTGTGTGTGTGTGTGTGTGTGTGTGTGTGTGTGTGTGTGTGTGTGTGTGTGTGTGTGTGTGTGTGTGTGTGGCCATGTGACCTTTAAAGTGATGAAGATGATATTACAAGAGTACAAATATATACAGTAGTGTCAATAGTTGCATGTTAGGAAACGTTTCTGGTGGTGTGTGTGTCTTTTTTCTTATAGTACATAACTCGCATTGCGCTATAGTGCACCATAACACCATTTTATTTCAGACTAGTGGAAATAAAACATCCAAAACACACATAAGGGAGTTTATGTTACTAATGTTGTCAGCATTAGCTAATGGCTAGTTTGCAGATTAAATCTTGTTATACAACATATAATTGTGCTAAATGCATGTGATGTATAAATTACATTACATTTAAAACACATTGAAATTAAGCAAGGCAGTAAGCACTCTAATGCAGTTGAATCAAAAGCACTGGCATGCTAATGAAACATGGCCTGCTCACACATCAGCTCTGGGCTTGTGTTCTCTGCCCCCCCCCCCAGGTCTCTAGCTCTGTGCTACTCCAACTGCTCCTGCCCTGCCAGCGCCTTCAACCCTGTGTGTGGCTCTGACGGTGTGGAGTATATCTCTCCTTGCCATGCCGGCTGCACCAACTTCACCAAAGACCCCAACAACACCCACAGGGTTCAGGTGGGTGTCTCCTCTAAGCACCTGATACTGGTCATCTGCTGATACATAGCTGCAGGTTAGGCTGTTGTTAAATGTTATTATAATAGGGATTATCAGATATTTTCTTAAAGTAATCTTGTATGAGGAAAGTATCTATAGTCAGTGTATGTCCAGCAGGAGATGGCGCTCGGCACACACCTAGTAACACAGAAGCCACGCAATGTAGATGGACACGGCAGCTAAATGTGTTAGGCTATATTTTAAAATATGTTCACTGCACTACAGAAGTTGCTGGTGTACTGCTGCCTCCAAAGACTGGTTTGTTTGTTGGTGTCATTGTGTGATTGTTATGTTCAGAATCACAGAAGTCACACAAACACAATTCCTGATGAGGCAGCAGGATATGGTCAGGGTTAACTAAACTTAACCCTGACCCTAACCATAACCCTGGACAGTCACTGTTCTGCCCCTGTCCACAGCAGCACGGCTCTAATGTGTGCTTCTCCAAACTGGGGGGCATGTCGGCTGCTATCTACTGTAGGAAACACACTGGCTATAGATACGCAGGTGCCACATTCAACCCCACTTCAAACAATAAGAACTATCCCTTTAAGACATGCTTGTGAGGGGGCTGAACAAATAAAACTTGACTTTTAGCTGACTTTTTTAAACCTGGCAGATATTTGTGCAACACTAGAATAACATTGTACAATAATTCATCAGCAGTAATGAGTGCAATTTCCAGATGCAAATTAATCATGTACTGTAAGATAGGAATGCTAGATAAGTTTATTGAAAAGGAAAAACAGCTCAAAACACATTTAGTAATAGCTTGTAACATTTTCTCAGTGTGGGATCTGGGGATAACTATTTGGTTCTTTTCCTATCACTAGATCTGTAAATCAGCCTGGAATGGTGTAATTAATCTTTAACTGTGGGGAATGCAGAGACTGCATCAAGACAAATCTTCTCTTCAGGGAGTCAAGAGGTTAAACATTGTTATGGTAGTGTTGCTTGGATACTTGAAAGTAACTTTAGCCTTAGATGTCATTTAGATTTGAGACACATTGGATGACAGCTTTTTAGTCTATTTTCTGTTAACTCAGATGTCCACAAGAAAGGTGAATTCATTCAAGTGATGAATGTGATGTGAGAAGTGGAAAAGAGCCGCAACTTCTTCTTCTGTAAAGATTTGCAGGAGTACCTGAGCAGAGTTTACGTAGGCTGCAGTCCTGACCCGTAGTTGTCACGGAAATGCCCAACATCCGGACACACTAGCTCTGACAGTACTTATATTTCTTGAATCCTTTGAAAACAAAACTTCATCTGTGACCCAAGTGTTTCAATTTGAATAGTTTGTTGGGTTGGCTGAAGAGAAACACTACCCCATGTTTTGTGCTTTTTTTAAATCATTGACCAGCTTAATTTGTTTTTGACATTTTGGGGAATATGCTTATTCTCTTTCTTGCTGAGAAGTAATTGAGAAGATCGATACAAATCTTGGATGCTTAGTCTGAAGCAAGATCCAGGCAGGTAACCAGCTTAGCTCAGAATAAAGAATGGCATCAGGGGGAATGAGCTAACCTGGCTCTGTCCCTTTGTAAACAAAATCTTCTGCCTACCAGAATCTCTTAAGCAAAGAATCCTGTTTCCAGTCTTGAGGCTAAGCTAGCTGATGACTGTTATTGCCTAATATTCTGCGTACAGACGTGAGAGCCTCCATCTTCTTTTTTTAACACATTTGGCAAGAACGCCAGTTAGCTTATTTCAGAGCAGATTTGGTACAACATAACGAGCAAAGCAAAATGTTGTTTTTCATTCTATTTGCACAGATAACATAAATCTATATTATTCCCATTGCTTTCTTTTTGGATACAGCTGTACACCAGCTGCAGGTGTATCTCTGGGGGCCAGAGCGCCCGCCCTGCCCCCTGTCCCAACAACTGCCCACATTTGCTGCTCCCCGTCATTCTGGTCATCTCTCTGGCATCGCTGATCGCCTGCCTCACTCACAACCCCATGTACATGATGGTGCTCAGGTAGGGAAGGAGGACAATGCATTTCAGTATATTCACATATTCTTTTGTAATTTATTTTAACTATTCAAAAATACAAAAGTGTATCTAAAGCGTAATGATATCTGCTTTTCCTCCACTACAAACACTTACTAATGATTTTATCAAACTCGTATTTACATTTTGTTGCCAAGAAATACTTTATAAGATGATATATATTTTTTCTGTCAGATGTGTTTCCTCTGAAGAGAAGTCATTTGCTATAGGAATTCAATTTCTACTCATGAGAGTATTAGGTAAGTCAAGACACAATTTCTGTGTGTGTTATGCTATAGTTATAACTAGTAACTAGTTATTTTATTGCTGTTACTGATTATTATTTTATAATTTCATCTTGTTTTTATTACAACAGTTTTACAATTAATGTATTTCATTTCAGAATACAGCAACATGTAATAAAGTGACATTGTAGAAATAAAATGTGACTTAAAATAAAAGTGTCAATGGAAAATGTACTATTATGAATCGAAACAGACTTGAAATGGTTATTAACAATATATAAATATCCATGGTAAAAGAAGCTCCAATAAAACATTCAAATGAAATGAATTACTATTGCACACATAATGGCTCTGAACGGTTATGTTTCACTGTGATGATTAGCTGCTATAGGGTGCCACAACAAATGCTATTAAACATACCTCTGAATGACATTGATCAGATTTTAAGCAGATGTTGGATTGCCCTCTAGTGGCTCTAGCTCCACCACATGTTGATAGAAATGTTACACCCTCGTTCTGTCCCCCCCTCAGCCTGGCTCCCTGCCCCTGCTCTCTTCGGGACTGCCATTGACACGTCGTGTATCTGGTGGAAGCGTGTGTGTGGAAGGAAGTTTAGCTGTGGTTACTATGACAACAACATCTTGAGGAACCGGTACGAAAACCTATCACTCTGAACATACATCACATACACAAATGCAGTGCAACACACCTTACAAAACACCTTAGAGGCAAGAAAAAACATTAGTGTGATCTTAGTCTGATTTTGACTGACTTAAGGACAGGCGAAAAAACTAAATTATTGGGCAAGTTCCAAAAATGTTCATTTTGGAAATGGGTTGAAAAAAGAAAAAAAGAGAATTCCCAGGAAACAATATTTGTACATCTATAAAAATGGTTAGAAACAAGTGTTTGTTCTTACAATACTCATATTACCTAAAAAGGCTGAAGTGCACCAATACCCCTTCTACAAAGGGAATCAAAAAACGTGTTTTATACCAGGTCAGTTCAAATGTCTTCATGCAGAGGGATATTGCACGTTATGCAAGTTATGTAACATAACTGTGATGTATTTTTCTATGCTTTAAATGTATTTGAATTGGCTAATCTGACACTTTTAGTCCTATTTAGAACATGGGGCAGTGTTGCATTTGAGTTTGTTATGGCAAATCTTTTTCCACGTGTTTTTACAAATGTTTTTTAAGTCATAAACACAGGAGAGAAAACTATTTCTTGAAATGATTCTACATTTTTTCCTCTCAGGGCTTCCATAACATCCACATCACTGCTGACATGTATATGTATGTGTTGACCCCTGCAGGTACTTGGGCTTACAGGTGGGTTATAAGGTGATGGGGATCTTGCTGCTGATGATGCTGGGCTGGAAGGCGAAGAGGACTCAGGAGTACAGTCTGGAGAAGAGGCCTGACGGACCCCTGTGACCCTGTGAGCGTCCCTGTGGACCCCCGCCTCTGTCTCTAACAGCTCTGCAGCAGTGTGACATGTTGAGGAACAATGTGCAGAGCAGAGCTGCGTCAGGAGAGCCACAGCCCACACAGACCTGCACTGACCTCCACTCCTGAACCCCCCCCCCCACCTGCTGCTTCACTGGGTGGAGTTGATGTCAGATCTATCCAAAAGGGAAAACGTATAATGTTTTCAGATGCTTTAGATCAGAGGTTCTCAAATGTCTTTCAGCCAGAGTAGTAAAAAGAAAGAGAATATAAAGGGACGCCGTCATGTACGTACTTTTAGGACAATTTGACGTAGCCTATTCTTTGAAGTTTTAGTTATTGGAAAGAATTACACGAGAAATATATAAGAAAGATACGAGACATATATTAAAAATATATACAGCATGTTCAACAATGCATTGACATAAATTCAATAAGCTGCAAGTGTGTACCTAAACACATTATCAGAAGAGAAAAAGGAACATTTGAAGTGCAGTTCAGGACATCAAATATTTTGTTAGAAAATGATCATTTAAATGAATGAATCTGAAAACCTTTACCACAGTGCCACAGATCACTTCTTTAAACTTCCTGATTGGAAATACTCTGACAATCTGACTCACTTATTTCCAGTTCAGAGAGGACAGCTGCTCACCTGTGGTACCTCAGTATATTGTACATGCATCTGAGACAGCGCAGAGAGTTAACCACAGATAGATCATTGTATGTATTATTCCTGTAAGGTAGAATCTATTCAAGTTTCTATTTCCAATGGGAACATATTGTGTAACTAATGAACTGTATTAGCTTAATATTTAAGTTTATTTTTTTATAGATGTTTGTCTCATACACTGAGACATATGTGTACTGCAATACTCATTTGATATATGATCATATACACTTTATTTTAAATGCAATGCCAATGAATTTTCAAATATCATGACATACACTGTTTATTAAAAAAAAATACCTCACACGTAACACACATTTACTTCAGTAGTTTGCCGCATGTCAGTTGGGTTTGGAATTTAAATTAATTTAATGTCTACCAAGCTGGGTCCTGCATTTAAAAAAAATATATATTGTGTTCATACTGTGTCTTTTAGAGGGGCCATGTGTCAAAATCTAGTTATAATAACTTTGCAGGTTAGGTAAGTAATATATGATCAACCATTAGTAAACTGACACACTGGAAATCTAGCGATAAGTAGTTTTGTTAGGATTAGTCCTGAGTCACTAATGAAGCTGCATATGTGTAGTCTGCTGTGAACACTAATGTAAACTTGGAGCCATTCAATGCAACAAGAGCATATAATGCACTTCCTACAGTCATGTGACATGTTTCACATTAGCCAGCAATATAAATAGCTTGATGGATTGAGTACCTTACTTATCCCATATGGACATTTCCTAATAACAGTAAATGCATACAAAATAAATAAAATATAAACTAAGTGGAAAATAAACAAAATAGGTGTGGAATATATAGTAAGTACTAAACATTTTTTATATAAACTATAAGTGGCTTAATATCTGGACTGCATTCATTTATATAACTATATATTAAAAAATCTAGGTAACAACTAAAATTGTGTCATCAGTGTTGAGATCTCCATATTAGGTTGAATACTTAAAACGAAAGTTAATTATAATCAATTATATTCTTGTATAACCCACAATGAAAATGCTTCATATTTTTATGATTTTCTATATTTACAGTATAAACAAAACACAAGTGGTTTGTTAAGTTGAGTGTAAGGCCTATTATGGTTTATGGGTGTCACTGATAAGAGAGGAGAGACAGTTTCTTCCCTCTCCCCTCACCACAGTACACAGGGAGGGGGGCTCCTGACTTTTTGGAGAAATACTAAGGCCCCAAAAATGTGTTTATGCCATAGCCGAGAATAATATTTTGCAAGTCCTGCACACTAGAGGCCATGCCCAGTTTCCACAAATATGGGTATGGAGGAGGTGTCTTTAGGTTTTTCTGTCCTGTTTTGAGGATAAAAACAATAGCAGAGAGGGAGCAAACTCGAGAGGGGGGGGTTTTCCCCCTGGTATGCTCTCTCCCGGTATGCTCTCTCCCTGGAGAGCTGGGTTTTTCCTCGGTAAAGGTTCTCTCAAACTTGGTAAATATCTCTCGAATTTCTTTGTTGAAAGCTGAATGAATTGTTTGTTGAAAGATTATAACCCGGCCACCTATGAGGATGGTCCTCTGAATTCATGCCGGACATAGGTGTGTATAAGAATTGGTTTGTTGAATGAAAGTTTGAAACTGTTAGATCCTATTGACCATTTTTGAGGAGGTGCCTCTGAATGCTGTCGGACTCTTGTATAGCACCTTCAATCCGTGAGGAGATTCCTTTGGATTATGTCGGAAGACTTTAATGTCTAAATTAAATCGGGTTTATTGAAAGCTGAGTGAATTGTTGGATGAAAGTTTGAAACTGTTAGATTCCACTGACCATTTACGAGGAACCGCCTCTGAATTTTGTCAAGCTATAGGTGTGAATGTTTAGACCCGGCGATCCGTGAGGAGATTCCTTTGGATTATGTCGGAAGACTTTAATGTCAAAACTATGAATTAAGGTTTCAGATTAGAAAATGGCCACAGCATGACATGTTTTATATTACTGTCATATTGTAACAAGAGAAGGTAAAACCCTGTTCAAGTGTGGACACATTTTTCTTCAAATAAACTGATCCCACCTTTTGGATTGGGACAATTTAAAAGACATCTGCGCTATCCTCTCCTGCTTAAAGGTAAGACATGCACACTGCCACACTCACACTTAGGTAGGGCCACACCTCATTACTGATATCAAAATCCTTCGGGATCGATTAAACAGATTTAGTGGGTCGTCTGAATTCAAACAGCAGTTAATTGAACCTGGTTCTTCAGGAGTTAATAGAGGTGAGATCTTGCTGACGTTGGTGGATCTGAGCCAAGCAGTAAACTTACAAAGACTCAATAACTTCTGTTAGGTCAATTAGTAGGTCTGAGTAATTTGCCGGAATAAATTATCAGGCCTCCCGAGTCCCAAGACAGGGTGATTGTAGCTTGGACCTGGAATATACAAATCTTTGATACAAAGCCTGAAAACTAACTTTATGGGAGTGCAATACTACATCACTAAAGTAGCCTTTTAAGTAGACTAAAGTAAAATATAAGCTTGACACACCCAAATGTGATGATGCCAAGTTATGTATTCATATTTTGAGTTGAACCAAGAGAAGACGTTATTCTAAATACTTGAACTTGGGACCCCGCTGCAAGTTGAATTATTATTTTAATTACACAGCCAGGCATATATCACACGAAACAAAAACATTATAAAACATACAGATATAGGTTAATCATGGAAGAAAGAAGTTTCACAAAATACTACATTTTGTTATTGCTAACTTTAAATGTATGAACATGTTTTTCTTGCCAATATCATGATAAAATGTATAATAAAAAATATGTGTTACTTTCTAGGTTTTTTTAAACCAGGCACCACATTTTCCTCACTTTCTCCACTGACTCACATGACGTCATTTTATATCACGGCTGTCAGTTTAACAGAGAACGAGGAGAGGCCGCGCATGCGCAGGCGACCTTTGGTGAGAGGAAAAAAGGAATACGTCACGACCCGGTGCAGCAGCAGTGTGTGTTCCCATCACGAAGAGAGCGCGACGTTGAACGGAAAGCAACATCACCGCCTTTTCTACCAGGCATCTTCACCAACCAACACCGAACTCGACTGGAAACACACACAAGTATACTCAGACTGTCCTCCAGAGTTCCCCCAGCTCCTTCTCAAAATGTCCGTGGGCAGTGACTTTGGAAACCCTTTAAGAAAATTCAAACTGGTCTTTCTGGGGGAGCAGAGTGGTAAGACATGTTTCCTTCTCTACTGAAGTTCATTTCTGCTATAGTGTGCCAGTGAACCCGCTGCACCTGCTGCCAGCGGGTTACAGAGGAAACGGCCCGTCTACATAGCTCTGCGGCGGGTATACGTCTCTTTTTAGTTTAAATTGAAGTGTATTCACCGGTGAATCTGTGTTTTCAGTGTGTGACAGTGGGAGTGGGAGGGCAGGGCATTCTTTTAATCAAATTAGCAGCCTGTAAGGCTCCACACAATGGACCGGAGTGTGTGAATTGAAGCCTACGGTCTGGACGTTTAACAGGAAAACATAGGCTGTAAAACGGCTTAAATGTACGCGTTTTAAAGCGTTTAAGGTGGCCAGTAGTTTAAAACATTAGGATGATATATAAGGGTAAAGGGTTTATACAATTGCATAATGCTCGGTTAATGAATGTGCTTGTGTGGGTTGTGATGCTGTGGATGACACAGTAAGTTGGTAAATATTTATGTTGTTCAGACACACCCAGGTTGTCAGTGGCGATGAGATAACTTGTGTCTGCAGTCTGCTGCTGAGGCTGGCCAAGTTCATGTTCTTACATGAGGACATGTTCTAATCATTATTGTATGGGTATACACTCTCTGCATGATACACAATTAGACATGATTGTGACATAGATATGATTTAGAATAATCTCTGATCTGTCTTTATCTGTGCCTCCATCTCGAGCTTTACTCACCCACACCCCCAGATATACTCTCCTTATTCAAGCTTCGATGTGTCAACACAATTGTTTTCCACAAGATTACTGGCTGGGACATGATTTAAATCTTTAGGTTCACGTTATCTTTTGGACAGGGCAAGTATGTTTTATGTAACTATTATCTAATTCAGAGGAGCAAAATGAACCACATTGTTCACGATTCAGTCCTTCTGTATTGATCATCCAGTATAAGGCCATGCATGTATCGTATATTGTTCTTTTTACAGCCTAACATACTATATCTGATATTTTGGTAATATCGGATATATTTTCTTTAATATTATGTACAACCAAGCATTGGCTTTACGGAGAACACATACTGACAAAGAATGATGCCCTGTGTTTTTCATGGTTAAGTAAAAAAAAAAGAGATTATTAATTAATCATCATTTTTGTCAAAAATTGCAATTATTCTCTGGTTCAGTGCATTAAGGAGTTTTTACATTTAAAAAAACGATCAAGATGTTAAAGATGACTCTTTGTTAAACTCATCACTTTCCCCTCTGACTTTCTCACAGTACACTAATATCTAAATGAAAGAGTCTGAATGTTTTTGATGGTAAATCATTGTTCAATTAGAAAGATAGATAGATAAAGTATTAAAAATGATTATAGGTTTTCAGAATTGAATCGTATTGATGAAATCTCCAGCGCGGTAAAATGAATGAGTCTATGTTTTGTATGTGTGAATCATAGACTGGTGTGAATGTGTATGTTTGTTTTGTAAAGCTTCAATTCATTTGTTTGAATACAAAGAACTCATTGATGATCATTTAGATGCTGTATGAGCTTCTGTAGTAGCATCAGAGCTGCAGGTTAGACAGGTTTAGAATGCTTTCAGGTTTACTGCAGCTTCCTTTCTTTTGATCTCTTTGAAATTGGTTCATTTGTTCTGTGCAGTATGTCAGCAGTACTGTACACTATTTTGAAATCTAAAATAATTACCAATATGTGTGTGACATGTACAAACAGAAATTGGTTATAACTGACATTAGGCCTGAATTACTGTATGAATGAAGAACTTTTTTCCTTAATGAATGATTCTTCATCATAAGCAGTGTAGGACATTTAGTCATTTCAATTCCATAAAATGCAGATTCCTTTTAGTCTTTGTTATAGCTTGAACTCAATTGCTCATTCAAAACTTTTTTTGACTGGCAAAGGAAAACTGATGAGGACATGTATTAGTGTTTCCGTCCATCTATGTGTCAATGTGTAATATTCCTTTAACGATCCCAGGTCGCAGAATGAGCTTCTTCCATCATTTGGGCTGACATTACCCACTGCATGGTAATAATAATTATGGTAACAGCTGTAAAGTTTTATCAGCAATCAAAAACCTTTGGCCTAATATGATGTTGGAGGTTCGTAGATACAGTAGTTGGCCTAATTCTGTGGCATCATTGGTAAAAATTGCTTGATCTGTGAAGCAGTAATGGGTCCCCCCAGTCTGCGATCGGGGGACTTTATTTGTCAACCAGTGCTTAACCAGACAGTGGCAGCGGCCGGCTCACTTGTGATTGTCTCTTCTCCGGTGGAGCAGACATGTCTCGTCTGCCATAATTGCAGCTGGTGTTCAGGCGGGCGTGAATCCCGTCAGCCCTGCCACCATCATTTATTAATGTACACGACTGGACTCAAGGATGTCAGGGACGGGGGCATGAGTACAGAGGCTGCCAGGAAAAGGCCACTTGTTCTTTCTGGGTTGATAGTTCCTGTGTACAGTGAAGGTGGAAGTGTCTGAAAAATATTCAGACACTTCCACCATCATGGTAAAGGGAAAGATGGCATGATGTTCTGTTTTTAATAAAATGATTGTCACAGAGGTGGGGGCTCCACATTAAGTGGGTGGAAGCAGGCAGAATGTTAAATGAGCTGTCAGGAAGTCTCTCCTCCTACGTACTTCTCAGGGTTTTTTTCGACACTGTCTGTACAAAGCAGTCTGGCTAAAGATTTCCTTTACAAAGCTGAAGGCTTTAAGCAGGCCAATCAGCTGATTCCAAGCCTGTGTGCCCACTCTCCTGACGGAAACAGCCTTTTGAAAGTTTCAGTCTGAGAGCTATCAACCAGGACACTGTTGGAACGTCTTTAGATTACTGCTTTGCATTTACGGGAGAGCAATTGTCATAGATGTGTTGCTACAGGCATGTTTTCAAAGGGAGCAGTATTAGTATATAGTATAGTAAAAGCTAATTGTTTGGAGGTAATCCTCTGCTACAAGCCTCATTTCACCTCAGATACAAAAATGGGGATACATTTGGTAAGTGCATCCGCATGGCTGCCATAGGATTCTGCTCAGTGAATCAAAATGCCATCTTCCATCTTTCACTGCACAGAGATTGCCATCGCACAAACTAGAGCTGGCTTCAAAATACTGCTGAATCACCGGACCGATATGCTTCACTGTAGAGCTGGGTTTGTTGTTTAACGCATCAATCACAGCGTCTCAAGGGAACAGCTTTCTGAGCAAATGAAACTGAGTTTTGGCTTGCTCTGGCAGAGAGCAGCCGACACATCTCCTCAGTGAGGCTGTGAAACCAAAGATAAATAGACTGCATACTTACCCACATATGCACACATCACTAACCTGCATTTTTTTGTATACAGAGAAACAGAAGCCAGGTCACATATCTGTCTGGATTGGTATCACCACTAAAAACTGGAATGTAAATTACAGTTAAGTATAAGTGTAGCTAAATAATGTTTACAGTCTATAATAGATGTATTTCCATCTATGTTACACCAATGGTTTATAGTTTAATCCATAAACTGCTTACGGGATTAATGTATGTGGAGTAGGGCTGCCCTCGACTAAAGATTTAAAAAATCGTCAATTTAGGTGATTAGTCGACTAATCGTTGCACGTATATGATATATTCATATTATTTATTTTTATAAAATGGTTTCAGTTTCAAGGGGCTGATAAAGAACGTTATAATAACAGCATGGTACGTTGTGCGTCACATAAAATCAAAAATCAAACTGTAATAATGAACCTTTGAAATATAAATTAAATGTTACACGTACACTGAAAAAAATGGGGAGTAAGATTTACTTCATCTCGGTAATAATTTGCACTCAGAAAACCTAAGTAGATTTTACACCGTATATTTCAAGTAAACTTTACTTACAGTTAAGAAGTGTCTATAACTAAAGGTACTCGCATAAACTTTACTGTCAATTGTCTGTCTTTGTTAGTAACTGTTACTCACTATTCCATAGTCATTTCTACTTGCAGTACCTTTGCTCCTAATTACAAATCTCCAGTCAAAATGTGTGGCTTTTCAGGTTGTTTTTACTTACTATTCTTTACTTTTATTGCAAAAATATTTAAGTAATATTTACATGTAATTTCTTCTACCTTTAACATCACAGCTCTATATGCATTAGTTTTAAAAAATAAGCTTATTTTTACACAATCTTACATTAAGGCTACTACAAAACATGAAACAACAAACACTTTTAAACATAAACTTTATTTCCTCATGGTTTAAGCAACAGCTTACAAAACGTTCAATATATAAATATAAATATATATATATATATATATATATATATATATTAGGGCTGTGCGATTATGGCATAATAATAATAATCACGATTATTTGGGTCAATAATTGACATCACGATTATTCATTGACTTTGAAAACATCAATTTATTGAACTTTAAAAAAAATACAAATAATCATTTGAACAGTATCTTATAACTGTTGATTACCCTGAACGTATAATTCAACTGAAAAACCAATAAATAAAATAAATGATACATTTATATTTACATTTAAATAAATAATATCAAAATAATAAATACTAATAAACAAGATCAACAAATATTTTGGAGCGCACTTCAACAAGCTAATAAACATATATAAATATGATAAATACAAATAAATTAGATCAAATATGTTGCAGTGCACTGTCACAACCTAGCAAAGCAAAATAATCGTTTTTTCCGATTATGTTGTTTTCGTAATTGTGGCAGGCCAAAATCGTAATTGCGATTAAAATACGATTAATTGCACAGCCCTAATATATATATATATATATAAAAATGTTAAAGTACAAAATTGTGAATACATTTTTCTAATTAAATAAAAACATGTTACTATATTTTTAGCTGACAATTGTTTGTCTTACTCAAAAAGCAGTTTTTGTGTAAACCTTTAATCCAACATTTTTAACTATGAACTAACTAAATGAACTGAAGTTAAAATAACAATATTTATAGTTACAGTAGAGAAGAAGTACACAGTGCTATGAATAAAAAAAGGACCGTACCAAAAGTTTGCACCTAGCTTAATGTACTTCTGTTAAGGCTAAAAGTTTGGTGTGCAAGGCCTATACTTTAAGAAACATCTTTAAGAAATGAAGCTCAAGAGTGTATTTACCTCTGTGGGTCAGCCAAGTTCATGGCATAAGTGATGCCCATGAGCAGTAAGCAATTTATTTTAGTCTTACTCAAAAAGCAGTTTTTGTGTAAACTGTTGGAAAGTTTTAACTATAACAACAAATCGTATTTAATGATTTCAAAGAATATTTCTTTTAAATCTTTAATCCAAAATGTTTCACTATGAACTAACTAAATGAACTGAAGTTAAAATAACAATATTTCCATTTTAAATGGAGTTGCAGTAGAGAAGAAGTACACAGTGCTATAAAAGAAAAGGAAAGTTTGCACCTAACTAAATGTATTTCAGTTTAGGCTTAAAGGTTGGTGCGCAAGGCCTGGACTTTAGGTGACATCTTAAGGGAATTGAGCTCAAGAAAGAGCTTCTGGAAGACTTCAAAAGTCTATTTCAACTTTGGTGGGTACGCCAAGTTCATGGCATAGATTATGCCCATGAGCAAGAGGCACGCGTTTGCCACACTTTTGCACTTATAGAGCACCTCAGTTCCCTCGATGACGATCCACACATTACCAGCGGTTGTGTCTCCCTGCGCTGCACTGTCGCTGACAACAAAGATCTTCAGGACTTGGTCAGCATAGTCCTCCTTTACGATGTCTTTGTTTACATCCTGTCAAAACATGTGAATCAGGGTTAAGATACATTACACTATAACCTTTCTTGGAAGTAATTGTACAGAAGACGATTTAAGTAGATTATCCTTTAACTCGAATAAGGATGGGGTAAGTTAATGAAGGGAATTTATATGAACTCTTATTTTTTTGGTCCAGTAATGACATAGGTGTGAATGCAGCTAGTTTTATTAAATAGTAAATAACAATATGTAAACTGCATTAAGTATATAGCAGAAATTAGGGGGTGTTTGGGTTTAAACATCTCAACTGTCAATTCTAACATATTTTCAATCAGAAAATGAAATCGAGAAAGTATAGAAGAAAATCTATTAATAATAAATCAATTACAGTAAAAAAAATATATTTTATGTTAAATGTATTTAATGCTAAATGAATTCATCTGAAGATTTTTTTTCTCCACATTATGACACAAGTTGCTCAACTATAGATAGATATTTATTTAGAAATATTGAAGAACAGACAACATTTTAAACATGAATTCAACAATCATCAGAACATTTACCTGGTAGTCTTTGATGAGTTCCTCTGTACTCTCTCCAAGGAACTCCATCAGGCAGCGGATTATGGCATCTCCCCTACCTTCAACATGTTGCTGTTTAAACAGACATGTAAATTAGTATAGAGAATACTACATAATTGTAAACTATATAAAAATACAGGAAGCAAAATGTATTGCCTTGTCAATTGAACATTCTACCAAAGATGGCACCAACCACTGTAGGTGCAAGGATGCAAAGTAAGAGTTTCTAAAAACTCATGTTTTTGATCAAGTATGATATGTAGAATGAAACCAGCTTGGTCAGATGCTCTGTTGGCTTTGGCTTTTGGTCCGGCAGGCCTGATATTAATGATCTGTATGCAAACACTTAAAAGAGACTTGCCTTGGTAAAATCTGACTGTAAAGCTACTTGTGTAAATTCACATTAAATATCAGAGACATTTAGCAACACTGGCATGACTAAATTCAATCTTTTTGAATAACCTCTTTTAAGCACGGCTCAAATTTACCAACACATTTTAAGAGAATGCCTCACATTTACATTGTAGTCTAAAAAACAGGCAGTTAAATCACGGGGAGAAGTGAGAACAAACGTAATAACTTCAAAGATGCCGAAAATGTATCTGTAATGGCCGGCGCATTCAATTATAATTTTGTTTCGTCAGTAAAAATAATGTCGTTGTATGCATTTCAAAGCTTGGAGTGAATCCAGCATCGGTTTTATTTTTGAGCCTGCAACCCCGCCTTTTTTCCCAAATATCTTCCGCAGTTTGGGGATGTAGAAGTCCAGTTTCATCAAAAAGGTTCGCTCCAGATGAAGAGTTGTTATCCTTCTGAACTCCTCTTTGATCTTAAACAAAAAGGTGATACAAAAAAACCATGTCATTAATGTAATGCAAAAAATAATGCTTTCCTAGCTTTCCTAGTGTGAGACTGAATTAGCAAGGTGATAAATAAAATGGGAAGTGAGTGTATCTTGTTAATACCTGCAACATATACACAAACCACTATCACAGCACCAGGTAGAAAAACACATGAAAGCTAGATTTACCTGATGTTCCGAGAACAGTGCAGGCCGTTCTCTCTATGAAGTCTTGGACTGCAGGGCAATGCTCGACAACTTGTAGTCTTCGATATGAAAAAGAGCTTTCCATTTTCTCAGCAACAATCTTCTCATTGTTTTTCTTCTTTATTTCTGTTAATAAGTCTACTCTCTCCTTCTCCAAAGTGTCCTTTGTCTCCCCAAGTGGCAGGTAGTTTACTTCAGCCTTTTGATGCCTTTTGGACCCTTTGCATTTGACTTCTGCCTTTTTTATGTGAGTTCACCTCCAGGTCTGGACAGGCAAGTTAACGGCATCTCAATTTTGCCCGGTAATTGCCCATTTTGTATTTTACCAACCATATATGCCATTAAAAGACCCGGGTTATTTGAGGCATGGGTACTCTACCAAGGCTTCTGCCAAAGCTAATACTTGGACACCGTCAGGGTATGCGGTATAAAAATATCGTCTCTGCACATTTTTCAAGTATGCTACTTGTCTATGGGCTCAGAACAGTCTCATAATACACACATGCACACAGAAGGATTCACACTTGTATTTCATGATCCGCAAAAGGATTCACACTTGTATTTCCGGATCCACACTTGTGTTTTTCAATGCACACACAAATGTGTTCCGTTTCATATACATGTAAATAAAATCCAAATACAGAAAAAAGTTTTACATATGTATTTTTGATCCTCACATATTTGTTTTCCGTTTAAATCCCCTGCACCTACAAACACAAACCGCTTTCTGTGCATGGATCGCTGTGCATTCGTGTGTGGGTTTTTTGAGACTCCCCTGACGGTGACCCGATTCGTACTTGTAATTGTTTCTATCTATAGCCAATCAGATGTCTCCTCAATTCTAAGCCAATCACATGAGCGCGCCCCCACGAGGGTAGATTTCTTGCATTCATGTCACTTCATATACGCATTTTGCGTAGTCCGGAGCAGGGTTTCCGCGGACAGAATTTAATTTTACCGGACAAATTTGAAACTTACCGGTCATGTTTCAATAATAATAATTATAAGAATTGTGTAGCAGCGTTTCCGTTAGGTAATTACCGGACTATGACCGGATAATAACACGGGAGTAAGGATCATCTCTTTTCCTCTCTCCCTCCCTCTCTCCTGACAGCCCGTCAGTTTCTCATGCAGCTCGCTAAAATTCACTCGCGTTTATGTCCATATCGATCAGATCCAGCTCTCCTGATCGGCCTTTATAGAGAGCACCGATCAAACTATTAAGAGTGAATATCGGCCGATAATGACCGGCGGGGCTCTCCCCGTTGACAGTTCACTGTCTAGCACTGGCTTCGTAGTGCACTGATCGATTAGGCTAAGCTAACCTGTAGCTGCTCCCTCCACACTCACAACAACTTCATACAGACATAAATAAAGCAGCTGTATTCGCCATACAGGAAACACACATTTAAAACAGTTTTGCCTGCCGTTTTTGTGTACACAAGCATTCATTAATGGTTCGGAAAGTGGCACTGTACCTTAATAATATAAAGGCTTGTATTTGTGTGCATTTCCTGCTCGGAAAGTGGCAATGTACTGAGAGTGGAGGTGTCCTGAGATTAGCGCCTGCAGGCAGGCTCCATGGACCTGTCAGCTCCGGACAGCGCAAAATGCGTACATGAAGCGCTACGTCATGAACGCAAGAAATCTACCCTCGTGGGGGCGCGCTCATGTGATTGGCTTAGAATTGAGGAGACATCTGATTGGCTATAGACAGAAAAAATTACAAGTACGAATCGGGTGACCGTCAGGGGAGTCTCAAAAAACCCACACACGAATGCACAGCGATCCATGCACAGAAAGCGGTTTGTGTTTGTAGGTGCAGCGGTTTTAAACGGAAAACAAATATGTGAGGATCAAAAATACATATGTAAAACTTTTTTCTGTATTTGGATTTTATTTACATGTATATGAAACGGAAAACATTTGTGTGTGCATTGACAAACACAAGTGTGGATCCGGAAATACAAGTGTGAATCCTTTTGCGGATCATGAAATACAAGTGTGAATCCTTCTGTGTGCATGTGTGTATTATGAGACTGTTCTGAGCCCATACTTGTCAGCCTGGGATTGTTCACAAGGGTGCCATCCTTTTGGTAGGCCTGGTTGCCTGCTTCCAGCAAAAGGTCTACATCATAAGCAAAGGCAGGGATTTGAAACTTTGCAGGCCACACCTGAGACCGGCAAAGTGTTCCACTTTCACCAGAGGAGGAGAGAAGGATGGTGTACTGAGATCCAGATGAGTGGACATAAGAATTATGGGAAGATTCTTCTGCTAGGGAGGAGTCAACGTTGGACACTTCCACGTTACTGAGATTTAGTACAATTGGTTGGGTTTGTACAACCTTTAATGTTCCCTTGTCTTCTACTTCTTCAATGCAGCTCAAAGTGAAAAACTGGCCACCAAATTCCATGTCTTGATACATCACGGAAAACTCCCCTGGAATATGAAATGTCTCCTTAATTTCACAAATAAGGTCCTTGAGTGTTCCGGGGATGCCCGAGGGAAGAACCAGTTTGCGAATATCATTATCTTCGAAAATGATCCGGAGCTTTGCTGGGGTACCCATCTCTATAGAAGAAGCTGCATCAGAAACAGATAAATTAAAAATGTATAAATATAAAGAACTGCAAAAACCTTTGTGTGGCACCTAAAAGGACAGGCAAATGTGGTGCTTTAAGGTAGCTAGTCGTCTTCCTGCCAGAGTGTATGCAGCCAAAGGATAACAATCTGCAATCTCTCCTTGCTCAAGTACTTGCACATTGCTGGTGTTCTCCAACTCGTAGCTCCTAAGATGCTCATTGTACCATGTGTTTTGTAGTTTAACAGCCATGGCCAGTTGGTCATGAATTACCAACATCTGTAGCACCTCTGCAAAGTCAGGCAATCCTGCGGTAGAACCACAACACACCAACATCCCAGTTGCATAGATGGTGCCTAAAAAGCACACATTATTTGCAACATGTAGTTTTGGGAATCTACACTTAACTTTGTCTTTTATTTCATCCTTGAGTAGATCTAAAGAGACCTCTATTGTTTTTGTGACTGAGTGTTGGTCTGACTGCATTTGATTCATGGAGACGGTGTGCAATCGTCCGCTGGTCCTGTTTTCAAGGGACAACAAGACATTCCTGAAACAACCTGTTTGTCTGACAGCTCTTTTAAAGAAGCTATGCTTCAAATCTCATTGTCCACAGGGCACCCAAGGGGCCAAATTCCCGAATGAATCGCAAAGTTGCCAGGGAGAAGACGAGGGCGATTTGTTTTATCGCTCCATTTAAATGGGAACTGACGAATGGAGTCATTGAGTTCCACGAGAGAAAAATATTTGTTCTTGATGAATTTATCAAATGATAATGCCAACTCCACTGGAACAATACCCTCAAGCAGGTCATGTAAAACATCTGGAGGGTAACCAGATGTTACATGGAAATGGTCAAGTTGTTCAGATAGTGCACACGGTTTTTTGACACCATAGCAATGTGTGTGATTCAGGCTAGACAAAGCTGTCTGAACATGCACCGCATGCTGCTCTTCAGTTCTCCGTTGAAAAAACCCAGATCTTACTTCTTTGGCCTGAAACTCTGACCGCTCTCTGAGACAAAACCGACTGACAGGAGAACCTGCAAAGCTCTCGACAAATCCTGCAACAGAATGGGCTCCCAAATTACCACACTCACCACAGTTACTCTGACGTCTTTTCCTAAATATGGTACAAAAAGACCATCTTTCTCCAAGCTTTTCAGACCTGTTAATAGTGGCTCTAAAATGCTCTGGAATCCAAACCTCTTGCTGTCCTCTGCCTTACACAGAATAGCTAAATAAATCGAGTCCAATGTTGATCGTGACTGCGCTGGAACATCTCCCAGCACCAAATACACAGCCGTGACTTTGTGCTTTTTTCGGGAAGTCCCAAGAGGATTACACACCTCAAAGTCATCAGTGTACAGAATTATACTAATTCTTTCCTCTGCTGAGAAAAATATCTTTGTTCTGATAGTGAGATGCATCATGAAAGGACAGGTATTGGGATAGTATTATTTTTTAAACACTGCAGCAGGGTTTGCAATACCGGTACATACTGGAATGTTTTTTCTTCTTTGTTATCAAGTATGTACTCTTTTGTTTCAACCACTGAAAAATGTTCCTTCGTGAATTGACGTCTCTTGAATGAAGTAGTAAAAGGTCCATCTGTTCCCAAAGCTGAATTTACAGGGTGTGGCTCGCAGAGATTTTTCACTAAATCTGAGATACAGCTGCATCCAAATCACAGTTATGGTTCTTTACAATTGACTCAACCACATCTCTTAAAACTGGACTGGAGGCAGAGCAGGAAAGGAACTGAAGCTCATCTACTATTTCATCAATACCAGTGTGCGAAAAAGCACACGTCCCACCGTCCGGGACGTGTTATTTACAATGTCGGACAAGTAGATCTTTCAATTGACTTGTCCGGCGGACAAGTGATGTTTTTAGCCCTCATTTATGGACAAATTATTGATAAACTCAGTTTACAAAAGGCAGAACTCATTCGCAAATTGTCCGTGTCCGCCATTGTTCGTTTAGAAATGTTATTTTCGGTTCTGCTTGTCGATTCCTAAGGAAATGCATCTCCCCGCTTTCTGTACTGTTAGACGGGGGCGGGTCGAGGGGGGGAAGTGTAGCACAGTGGCAGGGTTGGGAAGCAAAACTCGGTTCCGAGTAGGAACAAATAACAATTGTCCAGTACCGGGATTAATAAGAGTTGTGAGGACAGGAGGCGAGGCCGAGCCCCGCGGACCGCAGCTCTCTCTCTGTGCTCCGGATCATCTGATCGCTGCACGGTGCAGTTCAGCGTCTCTCTCTCTCCCTCTCTCTTTCTACACACAGCGGACCCGCTGCCCGTTTAACAGCCTCACATTTGTCAAACTTTCTTATGTTCTTTCTTTAACCTGTTACGCACCATCCGCCCGGTACCGGGCGGATAAACGCGTCATTTGCAGGAAACAACGTCTAAGGGATCTTAATATTTAATAAAACTATGAATGTTTTATATCCATGTAACGGGAAGAAACTCAGCTAACTGATCTTTTTAATTTTTTTTTTCAAAAAAAACCCACAATGCTAACACTCAGCCTCTGAATTAACCACGAGCGAAAAAATGTAACCTAAAACGGCACTTAAACTCACAATAACTCCCTTATTACTTATCCTAGATGCACAGCCAACCACTCGTTTTTGGTGTCCTGGAGACACTGAATCTAGTGGTGCCCACCTCAACACTCAGTGATAAACATTTGCGACGCTATAAATGAAAGCGTACATCATAACATGTGGAGCTAAGTAGCTAGAAACGCTAACATGGCTTACCTTGGTCAAAACTGGTCTTCAATGGCATTAAAACGATAAAAAAACGATGCTGCAGTTAATCCATAGGTTCATCCAATGTGTCTGTGTCCTCTTTGAAATGATTTCTGATAATCCATAAGCAATAAAACTGCTTTTTCGTTTCCAAATGCCAGAGCTAGAGATAGGTCCACTCTGCTGGACATTTACATGCGCGAAGCCTCCACCTCTTCTCTTCACAACGTGTGTGTGTGGGGGCCTCCCCCTTCGATTCTATTGGCTCTAACGGTCAGAAAGAGGTGTCAACCATCCAAAT
Source organism: Trematomus bernacchii (assembly GCF_902827165.1). NCBI lineage: Eukaryota > Metazoa > Chordata > Actinopteri > Perciformes > Nototheniidae > Trematomus > Trematomus bernacchii. The sequence goes on from NW_022987709.1 coordinate 798,204, forward strand.
CGACCAAGGGGGGCCAGAGATATGGAAAAAAAAAACATTTTCACCCAAATCACCTCAGAGGTGGGGTGGTTTTGGCTAAACCTCTCTAAAAAGGTCAAATGTCACTTGTTTTGCATCAATCTTGATACAGGGTACTTATTATATGTTGTACTTTGGATTCCTAAAGCTTTTAGTCTACTAACCCATCATCCAAGGGTAGTTTTCACTATCTGTAAAAAAGAATTTTTGGACGGACACTATCATTTACAGTTTTTTACTATGTAAAATCTGAATTTTCTTTAAAATAAAAAACATTTAGATTGATTCTGACACTTCTACATCCAACTCACAGATGTAACCTTGCTTTGATAAAAGAAATTATTCATATAACCCTTTTAGAAGTTAAGTTGTAGTCATTTGTTTTGGGCATGTCATTTTCGAGCCTGAAACATGAAAAACAGGCTTGGTGCTTAACAGGTTAACACGTAATGAAGGTTATTAAGCGTTTTAGCTCCTATGTTGTTAATATTGACGCCATTTCCTTTATGAAGTAAAGCAGCCTCCCTGTCTGTGTCCTCGCGCTGTCCTCACATCCCCCGACCCCCAGACTCGGAGGAGCCCAGGGATGTCCGTATTGTTTATGAAGCAGGGTATAGAAAATACATTATTGAAATGAAAATACTATTTATTTACTTTTGCAAACAGTGAGCAGCTGGGCAGCTGCAGCATGTGTATTGCAGGACATGTGTAAGCATGCAAGCGTCTTTGAGTTGTAGAAAAGCGCTAGGCCTATAGGCTATAAATATAATGTATTATTATTAATATTATTATTAGGCCTATGTGTTGGACATGTGTGGTTGGACTCTGTCTCACAGGCAGGTTGCAGTGTAACATCAGAGGAGACTGGGCCAATTGTACATTCTCAAACTGCACCACATAGAACTAACTAAACAATGCAGAGATTATTTTTATATAATTTTATTCAATAACCGTAAGAAATTAAACAGTATGAAGTGATTTGTAAATAGGAATACAGATTTGACTTAATGTTTTCATAAATATGTTTTTCTCCCAGTTTGTCATGGGACTTATTTTTACCCTCTCAAAGAACCGGAACCGAAAAGCAGAACCGGAATCGAAAAGCAGAACCGGAATCGTTAAAATCCAAACTATACCCAACCCTATGTGTGATGCAGTAAAATCCTACCGCTCACTTACGTTAGCGGTGTCGTAAAAAACGTGGGGAAATGTCAAATACGTTGGCGAAGAAGAAGATTTCAGTGGCCCCAATTTTTGTCCATTCTGGACAAGTGAAAAATGTATTCGGACAAGTAAATTGCCAAACTCACTCGTCCATGGACAAGTACTCTCTAAAAACTTTTTCTCACACTGAATACACTTGTTTGGCACATTGAAAGTGCCAAACAAGTGTTTTAGGAAGAGTTGGCCAAACTTCTCTTTTATGAGCCGAGATAAATCCTGTGGTTCCTCAACAAATGTGCTCAGGATCCTCCTCATCTTCTCAATGACTCATTCTGAGCAACAGTGGGATCAGGGTATTTTAAAGTATTCAGTGCCATATGGAGAATGTTTCCTGTGTTTATGAGAAGCAACGGTAGAATATATATTGGTTTTGAAGCTGCAGTTTTTGAACACACATGCGACAACTTCATATCTCCTCAAATGGCTGCAAGATGCTCAATATATTGTCTCTCTGAATGAAAACAACTAGAACTGCATAGTAGACAACTAAATGAAAGAACTTCCCTTGGTGTTGCTGACTCGTCGTGCTGTCGGGACAAATGGGCACAAAGGGCATTAAATGTTCTAAATGAACAAGGGCAATCATTGTAAAGACAAGGGACTGACTAGCTCCGGGAAAAATGTTTTAGCCTGTAGTGCTTTAACAACCCTACCCTTTTATTTGATCGAAAGTTACAAGTTTTACACACCCATCTCATCTTATGGAAACTGGAAAAAAACATGAATAAATACAAATGTTAACCTTTTCAAATCCAAACCATGTTACATAAACATTTCTATGTCAACTTAAATGTATAAAAATAGTAACTTGATAAACTTACTTAGCATTTGTTGTCGAGAGAAATTGCTGAAAGGTTAATTTCCTTTAGTAGCCTGTGAAATATAGAAAATACAAAATGTAATTTAAATGAATGTTTTTTTCCCCATCATTTTACATTTAGCATTGGTTTGTATTGTGTTGACTAAGGACTCATTTTGACCACTTGACTTCAATGTGGCCAGTTAGATTGCAAATGTTTATTTTGAAAACATTTCAAATTACCCAGCTATACACAATATGAATATTTTGTAAACTTACCTGCATAGTCAGGTATCTTTCATTACTGGTGTATTTTGACTGCTGACACTCACTGCTGGAGAAAAGTAAAAACAACATCAACCATCAAATCAAATGTCTAAAAGTGAAAAGGGAGTGGAACAAATTATACGAAAGATGAGCTTACACAATACAAGGACGTCTAGGTTCAACACCACTGACATTAGCTGGCATACAAGCCTCTAGTTTGAGGAGTTACACTGGCATGAATAGCCAATAACGCCATAACCAGTGGGTTGATTTTACATAAGATGTGCTAAATTGTGATATGTTTTGTTATGTTGATAGAAAATTACAGATTGGCTATGAGGTTTTGGTCATATCACATCAGGTCGCTGTTAGTATTAAATACTGGCTGCACCACGCAGCGTTGCACACAATCGAAAGCTGTATATAGTAGCTGACACAGACATGTCTGTCCTGGCACCATATGTGACAAAGGCTTTTTTTCAAGAAGCTGATGTTGCTCGCTGTCTAATGGGGCATTTCCACCATGGCGCGGAGCGCGGTTTAAGCGTGCCGTGTCGTGCCGGGCCCGTTTTTGGTTGCGCTTCCACTAGGCCTAGTTCCGGCCCGGGGGTACTTTTTCACCTCTTTTCTGGCCCGACAAAAACGTGGTTCTATCGGGGCCAACAAACAGGGCTGAGTCGGGCTGAGTATGCTAAACTAGAGAGAGAATCGCTGGCAAGGGGGCTACAACTACAACAAGATGGACATATTTGACCGTAATTTAATTGTAATACACGTTTCAAAATGATGCCGAAGTAACAACATACTGATACCGGTTAGTAAAAACCATGAATTAATGCTTTGACAAGTCTGCAGACAGACGGCAGGCGAAAAACCTTTTTAAAATGTTTTCTAAATGGGGATTGGCTAAGCTAACGCAATATATACTCCGACCGTCCACACTCACAACAACGGCCTATACAGACATAAATAAACCAGCGACTGTATTCGCCATGACACAGACAGTCTGTGGTTTGTACTTGTTTAACTTTTGTCTAGTTTCTGAACAGATATGAGGAGCTGTGAGCTTGAGTGCTAACAGCTAACGGCTGTGTTGTTTTTCTGGGGTTCTCACTGAAGATGGCGTCACGGCTCCGCCTACACTGCGTTACTATAGTAACTACCCCAGTTCCTAAACTGTAATGGAAGCGCAGCATGAAGTGAGCCGGCCCTAACAAGGCCCAACGCGGCCTAGCAGTACCGAGCGAGGCCGAGGCCGACCGTGTGGTGGAAATGCGCCATTAGTATACACTACTGATGGGAATTCCGGCTCTTTTTAGTGAGCCGGATCATTTGGCTCGGCTCACTAAGAAGAGCCGACTCTTTCGGCTCCCAAACGGCTCTTCATTTGACCACATATACCTTTTATAATTCAATCAAATGTAGTCCTGTTTTGACTAATGATGTATACTGTACGTGTACACATATACCGCTTAAATTATTCAATACATCCTTTGTACTGAAGTACTGTATTCAAAAGTAAAAATTAAATGTTCAACATAAATGAATTGCTGTGGCCAATTGTTTTCATTGCATTTACAGACCCTTGTAACTCTCTGATACCACCCAATGAATGCACTGACTTGCTTGTAGAACCACGCTACACAGGGCCGGCCCGTAGCACTGGCGACATAGGCGGTCGCCTAGTGCGCCAGATCTGGGGGGGGCGCTGCGCTGGTAGCTCTGGGAGGGAAAAAACCATTTTTGACTGTTTGGCTCATCCTAATGTTCAACCTTGATGTAACAACATTCATAATTAAGTCAAGGTAACACCCTTTTCACCCCGGTTACACTTTTCATTTGCCCTGTACGATGGGCGCTATAAGTGATGAAAGTGGGGGATGTTGGCTTATCTGGCGCCCGCAGCTCACTGCCAAAGTGCGAGCGAGCAAGAGAGAGAGAGAGGGCGCGCATCGGTACTGTGGATTGTTGTTGGATTGAGGCTGATAACTACAGCTCAGTGAGGTAAAGGACTCTGAGTGTTAAGATAGTTCACTTTAGTCTAAGTTATCTCAGTGGGTCTCAAACGGTTTGGTCACAATTTATGTAAACAAATATTTCCAAGGCACACCTTTATAATTATTAGGATAAATAAAAACAGGTTTTAAATCATTTCAGTGTATACTATAGGACAGTCAACCAGAAATATCGTTTAAAAATGGAGATAAAAAAAAAATGCATAAATAAATAAATGTTAACTAGGTAAAATAAGATATAAATGAACATCAAAAAATAAAATACGTTACATTTATTTGTTATTGGCTATGGTTGGTTATTGGCTATGTTCACATACTTATTTGGTTATTAAAATGTAAACGGATCTTTTTCATATGGGTGTTTAGAGTTGTACCCCCTAGATCTAGTCTCTAGTAATTCTGCTCAAAGTGCACCAGATTGAAGCATTTTACTTTAAAATGTTAAAAACAAATCTTTCCGGGGGGACATACCCCCGGACCCCCCTAGAGGATGTGACGTCCACCCCCCAATTAAAACATGTTCATACAATAATGAATACATTTGAAACCTTCTTTATGTATATAACCAACATGTCAATACGTTTCAGTTTTTGTAGTGTATTGGTCTTTTGTAGAGAATTTTAATTTATTCTTTATATATTCTATTGTGTATTGCTTGGAGGGGGGGGGGGGGCACCAAATCATAATCTCGTCTAGGGCACTAAAATGTCTAGGACCGGCCCTGACGCTACACAAAGCAGATAGCAGCACCTATAAAAACTTAAAGGGGACCTATCATGCAAAATGCACTTTTGTACGTCTTTTATACATGATTATGTGTTCCCAGTGTTCCAGGGAACTCACCAAGTATCAGAAAACACAACCCTCTCTATTTTCCTCCATACCCAAATCTCTAAAAAAAGGGGCTGCAACGGATCTGATAAAAACTGATCCAGATTTGAACACTGTCCTGACGTCAGGACGGTGGCGCTACGGCTATTGGGCCAACTCTCCACCTATCAGGGGAATGTGGGGTTGGGCCACGGCCGGCCATTGCCGCTCGAAAGCGCTGGAGACGCTGTAGTACATATGCCAGGCCTGTAAGTGGCGCTGTAGTCTGCCACAAAAGCAGCGAAGAAGACTTCCCGCCCATAGTTACCATGGTTACCCTTCTGTTTATTCTCCGCTGTGGCTTTTTTTCTCCCTCCCCGAGGCAAGCGTTTGCTCCCGCTGCTTTAATTCAATGCAATCCCTCCCCGTCGAGGCAAGCACTGTAATTCTCTCCAGTTAGTCCACCAGCAGATGACAAACACCCACCTCTCCGCTTCTTCCAAAGAATGAGGGGACCGTGCGGCAGAGTTTCAGTTTCAGTTTGTTTCGCCGGTCAAGATGTCCGTTAAAGTTTAAATCTTCCGGACAAAATTAGAAAAAGTGCCGGTCAAAGGTCTTCTTTGTTATTTATTGAGCTTTAAAACAAATGAATAACGACTCTATATAATAAAACACGGAGGACGGAGATCTCTTTTTCTCCCCCTCTTCTGACAGCCCAGCAGCTGATCAGAGCACGTCTCACCTCTCCTGCAGGGGGGCGTGGTCAGCAGAATCAGACCCGTAGACAGCAAACAGCACATAGAGCGAAATGAGGCATGGCTAAAATGCATGATCTGTTTGGTATTTTGAAAACAGAAATGTATAAATATACCTTATATAGGTATGGCCCTACAATATATCATTTACATATAGCATGATAGGTCCACTTTAAGCATAGAAATCTTAAAAAAAGGACAGCTACTGTATTGACATTTTAAATTTGTATTTAAACAAAAAGCCCTAACAAAATAGCAGGGCTCAATTTCAGTATTAACTAAAGAAAGAAAGACAGCAACAGCTGACATCAAATCTTTGCTGAGCCTAAACATAATCATAAATAAATAACATCATGATAATAAATATATTGCAATGCTCAAAACAGCAGCATCCAACAGTCTCTAATCATAAAAAAAACCTAATACAAAAAAATGTATTGCAATGTGCGAAACAGCAGCATCCGTGCTTGGTGGTATGATCCTTGTCTATCATCACATGATGCACAACATGCGTGTGACATTCAGTCACATGCATGTTGGCCACGGAGCACCCGTAGCACGGAGATCATGATATCATACTGTTTTGTATTACTTAACACAACAACAACAAAATGGCGTGCTCGCGGGGGCGAGCCGGCTCCCGTCGTTCACTTAATAGAGCGACCGACACATCACAAGTATACACAGTGGGTGTTTCTCAATGTCGAGTACGCTTGCTTGGTAGCACATGTCTTCCGAGTCACTTGCTTCAAAAGCGAGGCAAGAATACTTCCTGGCATTCGGAGAACGAAGAGTGGAACAGGCTAGCAAGTGTGCAGGTGTGCGTCATATGAGAGGCCCCGCCTTACATTTTCCGCCACAGATTTGGGGAAATTGGTCCGTGCGCAAAGCATTGTGGGGATTTTAAGACCGCGGAGTCTACACATGTGCAGCCTCGACATTTCTCCAAACGAAGTACGCCAGGCTCGGTAGAATTCCAAGTATGCTGGACATTGGAACAGTACTTTGGCGGCACTCGATGACGTAGTATGCTTGAAATAGTGGCTCTGGAGCAGCTTTACTCGAGATTGAGAAACACCCCCTGACTATTGGCAAGACCGTTTTGACGCGCATCACACTCTGTGATGCACTGAGAGTAAATGGACTTGTTTCACGCAGTAAATAAACTCCGGTTTGCTTTGTTACAGAGCTCTGGCAAAAACATTTAATCAGTATGATGGTTGGCCAAGCCAGCAACACAAGTCCACCTGAGTAATTGAGTATCGAAATGTAGCGCGAACACCCCCTCCCCCCAATAAAAACACTTTTTAAATTAGAGAGTGCGCCAGTGTCATAGCTTTATCTAAAATGGCGAATTACCCCGTAGTTGACAGGTTTGAATCTCCGAATAACCCACTAAAAACGAAACCACATCACTTGATATCTGATTTATCCTGTGTGCATGAAGCCGGGCTAAGTTAGCTAGCATGCTAACGAGCTAGCCGGCTAAACTGACTGACTAGCCAGTTAGCTGGCCGTCTAGTCAGTCAGCTTAACGTTCGTTTTTAATACCCGCATTCAGCTGACAAGATAACATGAATGTAACCAGTTAACCAATCGCATAAATATACTCGCATCATTCCAAATCCACGATTACTCAACACATTCACCGAGGGTCCATACTGTCTTCCACTCGAAAGTTAACCGTCCTCTTCTCCCAAACGTCTGTACCGTGTGCAACCTCTTCTGACGTCATAGGGCGTCACCCACATTCACTTACGTTGCCCAGGTAACATTTATTAGCTTTGAACCGTTTTACAGTCAACACAATACTTTAGGTCAGGGGTGCCCAATACGTCGATCGCAAAGGTAGTGTGGGTAGATCGCATGGCATTGAAAAAAAAGAAAGAAAAAAAGTTAGCCTATCATCCATCCTTACTATGGCATTTGCCACTTGATTGACGTACAGGTAAGCCAGTCTGAGATCTCATCTTTTCTAACACGCAGTTCACCACGCATGCGCGGTCAACCGCGCCAGCTGCAAATCACCGGCGAGCTGATTACCTAGTTAGCCAAATTATACAATTCTAATAAAGAAAGGGTATAAAATTGACGTAATGACCAAAAATGTACTGAGTTGTATTGTGCCATACGGGTTCATGCAGTTATGCAAGGTACACCAACATAAGGTATACTCAGTGTATATATATAAATAAATATATGTTTAGCATTTTTAATGTAGGTAGATCATTTTGACATGGTCATTTTAAAAGTAGCTCCCAAGCTGAAAAAGTGTGGGCACCCCTGCTTTAGGTAATATTTACTTGGTGCTATGATTAAAATGTACTTATCACAATGAACTAGGATAATAGTATAAAACCACACCCCACAAACAACACATTTCAACATAATTGCCAAAAGGTTTTGGCAATTCTATACTAGAAAACACCATAGCCACTATATGTGGAAAGTGATTCAAAATTAAATCTTTCCATGTTGTGTAAGAGCATGTAATGCTGTGTAGAGAGCCTCAGGTGTGTGGAGGGGGGAGCAGATGAGTTCAACTGGATATGCTTTGCAGGTTTGAGCAGACTGGGGCAGGTCAAGTGAACTTTCTTTCAGCTGAACCTCACAAACGACCTTGTCGTATCAAACTACTGATATCCATGTTTGAGGGGTCTGGTTGTCCTGTAATCATCACGTTCCACTGAAACAGTGGCAGCCACAAAGCTGACGGGTGAATAGAGTTACCAGACCTTTAGCTTGAAGGATTTCCCTTGGATGATGGATTAAAGACAGGCTATCAATATTGAGTCCAGCCTATATTCTCTGAACATTTGATAATCCAGCTGCATCTAAAGATAACCCTTCCCTCTTTCATTTCACATCCATTGCATGTTCCCGGCAAGTGTTCTTCTTCTCTGATGGATTGGGGGAAACAGCTCCCTGACAGCTTTGATCTGCTATTGATCGGCTCAGCTGCCCACTAATGGGTGTTATCGACCAAAAGCATCAGTCCCAGCAGTGTGCCAGTCTCTGGCTTTGGGGCAGACACATGTTTTAAAGCATGTGTGTTCTTTTCTTAACCTGGGCAATTTTATATACTAAACAGAAAATCCTCCTAACAGTACCCGTTTTTAATGCCTTCGCACCAGCGACAGTGAAAGGCTTTATGTTTTTGGGTTGCCATCCATATGTCCCAATCTTGTCAATGTAATTTCTCAGTAGGGATGGGTATCGTTAAGGTTTTAATGGTACTACTACTTTTATCGATTCCGCTTATCAATCCGGTCCATTAACGGTACTCTTATGGGGCTTTCACACCAACGCGGTTCCAGGGCCGTTTCGGAGCTAGAGCCTGAAAAGCACCGTTTTTTCCTGTTCACACCGCACCGATTTGTTTCAAGCACCAACATTTTTTCGGTCTAGAAACAAGAACCGCATACGTCACGCTTACGTCGGAGGGGGGCGAGATTAACCTGAGCTAACAGTTAAAGGCGAGTACGGCAAATAAAAGTTGTAACAAGCAGTAGTGCTGAGCAAAGTGACTAGAATGCAATCACACACTTATAAAAAAAAAACACACTTTATAAAGTCAGACAACACTAACCAGGCTTCGTGTGATTCTGTTTATTTGTACCTTACTTTGACCATCCGTTCACTGTTATTGATCATTGTGGAGACAGACGTTTTGTTTTGTATTATAGCAGCTATCGGATGGAATCAATACATGGGCTGCACAGGTTGTCATGTCCGACTATCACAAGTAGAATCATAATGAAAAATAAGCCGGTAAAATGTGCCTGTAGAAAACGGCTTATGCCACAATAGGATAGCAACAACAAGTAGTCAAGATAGTCAGTTTAGCTTCGGTTGCTATGCTAACATCACCCATTTTATACCAGAGAAACTTTAATAACAGCGTTGTGATGCCAAACAGCGTCAATTCAGACTGACACACATTCACTTAAGGGGAACTGGGGATATGTATCAGCTGCTTGTGTGACAGTCAGACAGTGAATACTTTAGAGCCGTGTGAGCTAACCCGGAGCTAACGGGAGAATAAATTCCGGTGGAAGAGCAGCCAGCACTGCAGCGGTCGGTAAATGACGCTGACACACATTAATAAACAATGAACCACGGCACTCTGGAGAAAAGTGTTTAATCTGGCTTCGTATGATTAAAAGCAACACGATCATCGACCCGACGCAGTCCCCCGTTGTTGTTGTAGTGAGCGCCGTAACGCCGTTGGGGAGAAAATCAGCTACGTAAACGGTGACGTCATGACGCAGCAGCGGCAGCACCAGTCGGGCTCTGGGCGGTGTGAACAAAACGGGGGCTGAAAATAAAAACCGGTTCCGAACCAGAAAAGCTTTAGTACGGAGCTAGAACGGAAATTGCGTTGGTGTGAAAGCTCTATCTTCGGTTCTTTTGAAAAATAAAAAGGTAAATTAACTAAACAAATTGTAAATGAACTAAACAAATTGTAAATAACTGTAAAAAACAAACAAAAAACAAGTATTTACTGCAAAAATACAGTGGTACAGAGCAACAGAGGTGGGGCATACAGGTATGCTGCAAAAGGCCTAAAGGTATACATAACATACCTGACGTGGAAACGTTACTCATGGATGGGGATACAGAGCTACTAGAAAGACAGTCGAAAATTGTGCATTTCCCCGTCTGAATGTGGTGCACTTTTGCTAGATGTTTAGACAAATTGCTCGTGTTACCGCCCTTAAATGCTAAACTCTTATTGCACTTTTGGCCACGAGCATTGTCCACCTCGAGACGGGTAAAGTTTAACCACACCTTGGAGCGCTTAGTTCTCTCCGCTGTGTGTGTGTGTGTGTTGCATGCATGTAGCAGCTGCATGTGTGTAAACTGCCCCGCCCCCTCGCACACAGACGGGGGAGAGAGAGATCTCTCGTCTGGATTGGAAAGATCGAAAATACATCATAGACACATTTTGTAGTTTTATTGCATATTAGAAACGGAGTTGGCAAAACTAAAACTGCAATATAATGTTTATGTAGCAATAATACGTATGACATATATGTTTTACATGTCTCCAGTACCGATAAAAAGACTGATAACGTCGGAGCTTAACGGTACCACGGTCTTTAATAATTCCGCCCCGGGGCCCCTTTAATACCAGGGCTCGGTACCCATTCCTATTTCTCAGGAAATCCTCAAGGATATTTCTTCATATTTGGTCAGACTTAAGGATGAACTGATTATAATGTAGTGGTCAAAGGTCAGGGTCACTGTGATTAATGTAGTAAATTATTGTTTCTTCATTCCCCTAAGGTGCCCCCCAAGGTTCACTTCTCGGCCCCCTCCTCTTCCCCTTGGTCACTTAATCCGCCGTCATGGACTTCAATTCCACTGCTTTGCCGAAGACATCCAGCTTCTCATCTCCACCAAGTCCATCTCCACTGCTACCCACTCCATCCTGACAAACTCCATCACTGAAATAAAATCCTGACTCCAACTCAATTTCCTCAAACTCAACGGCGATAAATCTGAAATAATAATCATTGGACAAAAAAAGCTCACCACATCTATCCATAACTTCACCCTCAACATAGACTGCTTCCCAGTTCAAACCTCCCCTCACATCCGGAACCTAGGCATCATATTTGACCAAACCCTCTCCTACAACAAATACATCAAACAGATCACCAAGACAGCCTTCTTCCACCTCAAAAACATCGCCCGTCTACGTCCATCCCTCTCCCCCACTGCTGCAGAAACCCTCATCCATGCCTTCATCACCTCCCGTCTGGACTATTGCAACAGCCTCCTCTATGGTTCACCTGCAAAAATCCTCAACAAACTTCAATATATCCAGAACTCCGCCGCCCGTCTACTCACCCACACCCGAATCCGTGAACACATTACCCCCGTCCTCATCAAGCTCCACTGGCTCCCCATCCCCCAGATAATTCAGTACAAAATCCTCCTAATGACATACAAAGCCCTCCATAACCTGGCCCCATCCTACCTGACTGACCTCCTCCACAGACACACTCCCACTCGCTCCCTCCGCTCTGCTACTGCCAACCTCCTGTCCCCCCCACCCGGACCAACCTCAAGTCCTGGGGCGGCAGAGCCTTCTCCGTTGCTGCACCCACCCTCTGGAACTCACTACCCCAATCCATCAAAGATTCTTCCTCCCTCACCGCATTCAAAACATCACTCAAAACCCACCTGTTCAACACTGCATTCAACCACTGACCCCCCCCCCCCCCCTATTTTCAGTTTTGTTTATCTCTTTTTGTATTTTTCTTTGTTGTTTTTTGTTGTTGTTTTTTTCTGGAAGGAGAATTGTGTTTCTGCTGTGACACACTTCACAGTGCATATTTAACACTTTTGAGAAGATGTAATTAGAACGGGAGAGCACAGCCTCACTTATACACTCTGGCCAGTATAAAACAGGATTGCAAATTCTGCAGCGAGGTATAGAAACTGTCTGATTTAGTTCCACCCGCCTGTGTGCCAGTAAAAAGATCTTGGAAGCAATATCTGATGACACAGTTTCACAAGAATAAAATAGAGAGGGGGTGCTGGTTTTCTTACCCTGCTCTCTAAATGTAACAGGAAAACTTGAGGAACAGATAAAGGAACTTTTTTAAGTACCTCTCATCATTCAGCTGGTGAGACCATTCTCTGTAAATTGTGTGTCTTAGAAATAGATTGGTGTCTTCTAGGGCTGCTCGATTATGGCAAAAATCATAATCTCGATTATTTGGGTCAATAATTGATATCACGATTATTAAAAACGATTATCCATTTACTTTGAAAACATCCATTTATTGAAAAAAAAAATGGAACAGTATGTTTTTAACAGTTGATTACCCTGAACTTTAAGTATAATTCAACTGAAAAACCAATAAAAAAAAATATATCGTACCTTCATAATCGTTGCAAGCCAAAATCGTAATTGCGATTAAAATACGATTAATTGAGCAGCCCTAGTGTCTTCCTTATTGTGAGCTCTTTGGAAGGAGAGAGACACAGAATGCCATTTAAACATAATCCCAGTTTCTCAAACAGAACGGCTCTGTGAATAAAATCCCCGCTGTGTGCAGGGAGGCTGTCATTTACCCAGCATGGGATGTGACACTTGAGCGAGTTCAGCAGGTCTCATCAGTGTTTACCCTTTCCCCGGCTCTCCACATGAGCCCTCATCATGGGGATGCTGTAGCCAGAATGCAGCCTGCTGTAGCCTGAACATTTTTTTTAATTTATTGATGGGTTGTGACATTTAAAAAAATGGTATTAGTTAATGTTTTGAATCTGCACTGTTCAATACTGTGACTGTTAGAATATATAGTCTCATTGAGGTGCCAGAGTGAGCAACATGCAAACGGTCCTGCTGGGATTTATGGAGTGGAGGGAAGCTCAACATTCATCACTCCAGTTTAACATAGTATGGAGTATGTTGTAGGTATGTATGACGCATTCAGTGATGGCGTTACATTTGTCTTTGTGCCTTTTTAATCCAATGTATTTATTTAATTCAACCTCCCTTTATACTGCGTATCATAGGGCTGTGCAATTAATCATATTTTAATCGCAATTACGATTTTGGCCTGCCACAATTACGAAAACAACATAATCGAAAAAAAACAATTATTTTGCTTTGCGTTGTGACAGTGCACTGCAACATATTTGATCTAATTTATTTTGGTCTCATTTATTTGTATTTATCATATTTATATATGTTTAGTAGCTTGTGGAAGTGTGCTCCAAAATATTTGTTGATCTTGTTTATTGGTATTTATTATTTTTGATATTATTTATTTAAATGTATCATTTATTTTATTTATTTTTGTATTGGTTTTTCAGTTGAATTATACGTTCAGGGTAATCAACAGTTAAAAATATACTGTTCAAATTATTATTTGTATTTGTTTTAAAGTTCAATAAATGGATTTAAAAATAATCGTGATTATGATTTTTGCCATAATCGCACAGCCCTAGCGTATCATGTCCACATCCTTTGATGGTATGGAAAGCATCTCCAGGCCCTGTTTCAAAATGTTTCGAAATGTTTCTACATTTTTGTCTCCGTTTTCCCGGAATGGTTCTTTTGAAGCTGATGCCTGTGTAGATGAGTTCTTTGTCCCACGTTTTGCTGTAGGCGTGGGATAGTTTAGCCTTGGAGCAAAGACAAGCCTTGATCCCAAACACAATGATTACAATGCTTGTTCCGTTTCTACTGTGGAACAGAGATCTAAAGGTGAACAAGCTAGAATTTCATAATGTGAGATCAGTCTTGAGTCGGCATTTCTATTTCTATGCTGTGCCCATCGAGGCTGTTCGATCTGAATATCAAAAGCATACTGCTGTTTCAATGCTAAAGTCAAGGCCGGCCCTAGACTTTTGGAGGCCCTAAGCGAGCTTTGGCTTGGGGGCCCCCCTCACTCTAGCGCGTTCTCACTTCACACAACACGGAACCAACTTTTGTCTTATGATGTTAGCATAAGCACACATATTGTATAAATAAGCATGTAAACACCGTGGACCTAACATCCTCTAGGGGGGTCCTCACCTCCTCTAGGGGGGTCCGGGGGCATGCTCCCCCGGGAAGATTTTTTTTAAATATTGAAGTTAAAAAGCATCAATCTGGTGCACTTTGAGAGCAAAATTAAGAGATCTATGGATACATCTCTCAACACCCATATGAAACAGAACTGTAAACAGATTTTTCTTTATGGATATTTTACAAATCACTCTCATAATGTTCACATAAAAACTAGCTGTCAATAGGAATATCATTCAGAAGAATTATAATTTCATGCAAAAATCTGTCACAAAAAGAGGTTGCACATTTACATTCAGGTGTTGTTATGGCAACGTCAGTGGCCAAACAGCCACATTTACTGCTGCAAATACGTTCAATCATGCTGTCGACACGTAAAGCAGTGGCAACTATGCCACCATTTCAGCTGACTTTTTCTCAGAAATACTGTCACATAACATCCATATATTTCAGTGCTAGGTTGATGCTTAGCTAAGCTAACTGTGAAACACTTTAACTGACAGGACTCAGGATCAACTGTGGGTAGCTTCTAGCTTCATGTCGAACAGTAAGTCAACATTTCCCAGAGAGCTTTCTTTGAAATCACCAGGTAACGCTAAAAAACATTACATTTAGATTGTATGACAAAGTGTTTATTTAATATATCTGGCTAGCTATAGCTACTTGCTAACGGTTTAGCTTACCCCCGCGATTCAAAGTAACGTCAACGTAGCTGTAATTTCTCCTGGCTCTGGGGTTGTTGTGTGAACCACCACTTGAGAATTGTCATCTTTTTTAAGAACAAATGTTCTTATGTCCATCTTCAAAAACTCTGAGACTGACAGTTTATTTTAAACATTGTCACAGCTCACAGGATAGGTACCTGTCAGCCAATAAGACAGATGTTTATTTCCATTCAACTCTCTGGTTAGTCTGGTGCCTTGCCTCTGTTGCATTCACTGAACACGGGAAATTACAATCCTGCCGTCCTCTCTAGTGTCATGATGAGGTTCAGGTAAAGCACGGTTAATGTATTATATGATTGACTCAATAATATAATACATGACTTTGAGAGTAGGCAATCTAGGCATATTAACACAATTAATTAAACATACTTATCACGGCGACTGTGTACTGAGATAAAAAACGGTGTTTTGTTTTTTTTCAATTTTTGCTAGGGGGCCCTTAGTGGCTGCGGGGCCCTAAGCGGCCGCTTATGTCGCTTAATGGGTCGGGCCGGCTCTGGCTAAAGTACAGTATAAAGCAGCTTTTCTGAAACGGTAGATTAGGCTACACTTCATTCTCTAGGCCCAGGTCTATGAAGGTAGATATGGTGCAAAATGCGAGAGCGTGTAAAACCTGATGTGAGCACTTGAAGAAAAGAAATCTGAGCTTGTGTGCATACATTTACACTTGTATAAAATATCCACGTATCTGTGAACCAAATTTGAAGTCACAGAAGAAAAAAAAAGTTTTGTAGCTTGTAGAAAAAAAATGAACTTAGTGATGAAATGTTCACTTGCAGAAAAATATATATTTTTTAAATATATTTTCCATTACAACTGCAACTTGGTTATTACAACCTCTCAAATCAGTCATTACAACTTCACAAATCTGCTCTGTGGCAGACACTATAAATCGACGAATCTGCGGCCTTGACTTTTGCTACACTTCTTGCGATGAATGTGTCGCAAAAGTAATTTTCACCTGTAGTTGTGGGGGGAGGGAGGGGGGTTGGAGCGAAGGGGCGGAGCTATCAGAACGACGAGGCTCGGGTCAGTCACACAGTCACAGCCATAGTCAGGTCGAACCGGATGACTGCGGGGCTAACGGTCCGTGTCGCTACCAGTCCGCTGACATGGCGCGTCAATCAACGGTAAGTTTTGCCCATTACTTCCCCAGTATTACTTTGATTATTATTATTGTGATTGAGGATTACATCCGCTATGAAGACCACCGTTTTATATCGTGCAGTTTAGCGGCAAAATAACGTCAGTTAGCCTGCTAACGCTAGCTTTGTTGAATTTATGCTAGCTAAACAAGTAGTGGTTGTAGTCTATACAGCAGTAATTAATATATTATAGCCTACTGCTTTGGCACTAACGGTTGATAACCGTTTATGAAAATAAAACCAATTGAACTGTACTGAAATAATGACAAGTTTTATAATTGTCTTGGGCTCCTGCTGTGTTTTTAAAGCCTTTGGGAATTATCCATGCTATTTTCTATTTAGAACGAAGACTTCAGAATCTTAAAATCCCTTGACGTTTGTATGCAATTGTGCTAAATTCAACACTGGAATCAAGCAAATATGAATATGTTTGCATGACATTAGTTATTTATATTTTGCCATCACTTAATTATACGTTTAATACATTTAAGTTAAGCTAAGGTACATGTGATGGTAGCCAGTTAGTATTCTTACCTGTGATGCCTCCTCCAAACAGCATAATAACCAGACTACCATTAAAACTACAAGTACCAGTTCTAAATCCTTGACTTTGACAAACAATTCAAAAGACAACATGTATTTAAAGACCAATCTTTATTTGAAGGTGCCTCTTAACCTGGGATATTAGTTATACAGTAATAGTATTGACAATCTAAAAAAACTGAGCAACTCAACGGTTCACTTTTATATTTCTTATTGTCTAAAGCATTTATTATTTTCATTTTTCCCCTCTCATATTCAGTGTGGACGGATTGAGACAGCGTGGTGTCCAGAGACTTCAGGGAGAAACCTCCGTGTGATGGACGTCCTGTCTGTTGGTTTGGAGAGGACTGAGGGTCTTTCCTCAGCGAGGAGGACCAGGCCTGATGGAGGAGCCCATGCTGGGCATAGCTGATACCACCTGCACAGGCCTAGTCTGTCACTTTATTTGACTAAATGTGTTTACTTATACATTTAATAGGTTTACACCTTCTGTCCATATGTGCTTTTTATTTAAAACATTTTTGATGAACTTTTGGTTCACATTTCAATAAATTGTATTTGTATTTTCACTCCTTTTGTCCATTATTCTTACTGAAAATGTTAGATTACACATTCACATCTGACTGAAGATTGGCCCCATTTATTTGTGACGTTGCAAACTCTGCGGTACAAGGCACAAGTTGTGAAGCTCATAAAGTGAGGCAAATAGAAATAATCAGCTGATGGAGTATAGATGTGGAAATAGGTGCATCCGATCAGCTGACTTTGTTTTCACAATAAAAGTAGTTTCTTAGTGAATGTCCTGTACTGGTCTTAAAATCTCATAACATCAGCTTTTAATGTTCCTCTTGGATGTTCTTCTTGACCCTCGGAGAAAGAGGAGATGCTGAGTCGTGTCTTTCAGGCATGTCCTTTCCTAACAAAAATTACAGGAAACATATAACATTTTATTGCAGAACAAGTGTGTTATTTATGAAAGAGGTGTGTTTGTGTTTTTAGGGGCTGTAGATATAATTATTTTGTAATTGTAATGTTTTTTTTTATTTCAACAGTGAGCTACAAAGACAATCAGATTATGAATGAACAGTATGAAATTCATCAACATTGAAATATATTTTATTATCAAAATAATATTTAACTGTTATCAAAACTTAGTGCAACTGTAGAAGCTTGCTCTGTTGTCTCACTGAAAGAATAACTTTTACCACGTTTTTTACAGACAATATTGAGAGATAAATAGTAGCAGTTGTCACTATGTGTTAAATAGCTTTGCCTTCAATACATTAAATTAGAAAGCTGACAAAGTAATATTGCTTGTTAACATCTAAATGTAACTTTTTGCATGGAAAAACCCCTCAACTTCACTGATGTGTAGGTGATCTAGTATTTAGTATTGTTTAATGGAATGTATATCAGTGTATTAAAGTCAATACTTCATTTATTTAAACCAATATCTTTCTTGATTCTTTGTAGAGTATGAAAAAAGAGTATTTGTACCTGTGCTGAAGTTCACTGCTGTGAGGAGTCCAGTTCTGTCTCTCACTCTCTGGTCCAGCCTGTCTGCATCACCTGGACACTTTAAACAAACAGATATATATGTAAAGTACCATGTGTACAAACAATATAACTTATTCTCTTCTGTTGAACATGTTGGATTGTGTATTGTCAGAGTCAGGGTCCTTTTTATTTTACTGTAACTTTGGAAGTTGTGTTACCAATGCTTACTGTTTATTTGATACCAATTTGGTAATACAATTAATAAAAACAACAAGATTTGGGTTCGTTCTTCAGATATGACTGACGTTAACGTGTAAGCTCAATAATGAACTCCAGCTCAACCATCCATATTGTAATATCTAAGTAATCATCTTGAAATATGACATTAATAATTGTAATATACACACATCTTATTGTGAGGTTGATTTCACATACACTACTTTGACATTAGCTTGTCTACATACTTGAGCATAGCGGATTTAAATTAACCTTAGCGATGCATACAGTTCCTACCTACATAATAACATATCTCTCTAAGTTACAAGGATGACCTTATTTTATCAACCTCAAACAGAAGCCGTTTGTTCTACAGTATTATCCCACTTAACGCTTAACACTTGTCTATTTCGTTTTAACCTTTATATGTACAGTCTATGGTTTTAACTTGCAGGCTACGATTAGCATCGTTAGCACAGATGTAGCTACCACTCGCTTACACGCTAACCCAAGCCTTAACATTCATTACGTAGCTGATTAAAATCATAAACACATAAATAAGTACTCGAATTTCACTTACCGCAAAACCGCATTCATGCACCGTCTGTTTTAACCGCAGAGCGAGTCACAATAGTCCGATATAAGCATGAAGACACGGACCGTTAGCCCCGCAGTCATCCGGTTCGACCTACTACTGTGACTGTGTGACTGACCCGAGCCTCGTCGTTCTGATAGCTCCGCCCCTTCGCTCCAACCCCCCTCCCTCCCCCACATCTACAAGTGAAAATTACTTTTGCGACACATTCATCGCAAGAAGTATAGCAAAAGTCAAGGCCGCAGATTCGTCGATTTATAGTGTCTGCCACAGAGCAGATTTGTGAAGTTGTAATGACTGATTTGAGAGGTTGTAATAACCAAGTTGCAGTTGTAATGGAAAATATATTTGAAAAAATATATATATTTCTGCAAGTGAACATTTCATCACTAAGTTCATTTTTTTTCTACAAGCTACAAAACTTTTTTTTTTCTTCTGTGACTTCAAATTTGGTTCACAGATACGTGGATATTTTTATACAAGTGTAAATGTATGCACAGAAGCTCAGATTTTTTTTCTGCAAGTGCTCACATCAGCTTTTACACGCTCTCGCATTTTGCACCATATCTACCTTCATACAGGTCTAACATGTTTATTATTTAAAGGTCCCGTATTATACTATATTTGAGTAATATATTATAGGGCCATATCTTCACAAAACATGTCTATGAAGTGTTTTGCTCAAAATACCAAACAGATCATCCATTGTAGCATGCCTCATACCCCTCTATTTCAGCCCTGTTACTAAAGTGCTGATTCTTGGTCTGTAGTCAGACTGACCCACTCGTTCCACAATGATCTTAAAAGCAACATTTGTGCTGTTTCTGGCTGTGGGCCAGGACAATAACTACATTGGGTTGCCCTTTTTACTGAGTTGACATGAGGCCTCAGAGGGCAAATTTGGTTCTGTTCTCTTTCAGCCTACTGTAGCGTTAAACATGGCTTAATGTAATTAATGTTAGGCAATGGATCATGGCCATGTTCTTTAGTTCTCCTACTGTACTAGAAGATTCAATGGCTTACCATACTACACATGAAACCATCCTTATCCATCCTTACTGGACCAGTCTATGCAGGTTTAGACAAGCTTTTTCAAAACATCAATAAAGCAGAAATTAGTCCAGTGATACATTGATTTGGTCCATATTAGCCCAACATATCCCTCTGCTGCCTTTACAATTCCTTTTAGCAGTCCAGCCTACACAGTGTTTGTCACTGTGTAGGCCATCTAATATTTGTCACTGTGTAGGCCATCTAATATTTGTCATTTAAAAAGGCCAGGAGACTCTAACTAGTGTTAAGTAGCCCAGTTTCTATTGGTGCACATCAGCTGCAGAGAGTTAACTAATTAAAGGGGCGTGGCCCCACAGCTGTGACAACTCAGCAATCAGGACTGGTGTCTATTTTAGGCAGCACTTTCCTGGAGCATCAGACAGACGAAGACTGACAAAGACAAAGGAGTCCTGTGAAGACTGACAAAGACAAAGGAGTCCTGTTGGAGTCACGAGGGAGGCAAAGAGGAGGCAAATCCTACTTTAACTGTGCCAAGTAGTGATGGCAAAATGAAGCTTTGAATGAAGCATCGAACCACTTGGACAATTGTATCGGAAATAGGTTCATTTCTCGAAGCTTCAGTTACAGCGACCTCTCCTGGCGAAGTGCAAGGCTGCAGTGGGTTTAACGTATCTTTGCCTTGAAAAATATTCGATGCACACACACACTAAGACTGAATATCATGTTCTATTTGCAATTAAAGATTGATAATTGTGTGTATTGGGTTATTGAGAAGAGACTAGAGAGTGCTGGAATTTTTTTTGGGTGGAGAGGGCCTTTTATCAGTTAATAAAGTATTAAAGTTGAAAAGGAATGATTAAACGTTCACCCATTCCGGGCTTTGAACCAGCTGCGCGGAGGACATCGCCACATTCGGGCCGCCGACTCTATCCACTGGGCTATCTATACCTTAAGCTATTCACATGTTTTTTATATTCGTTTTAATTGTCTTTTTGTTCACAACTTCTCCACATTTCGAAGTGTTTCCCGAGGCAGAACGACCTATCTTTCTTCCTGGCTTGCTCTATAATGATCCAAATAAAATGCAATACCAACAACAACTCAACAGCAACAACGCAAACTACCCACACATTGCGCATTGTTTAGAGCGGTTATAAGTGTTGAAGCGCTCAAATTCGAAACTGTTTCAACCTGCCACCTGTCAGAATAGAGACGAGGCAGTGCATTGAATCGCGTGATTGGACCGTGAACCAGTCAAGTGATTCATTCAGGAAATGAAGCAGTTGCTGCTTCGGACGTCATATGTCACGTGATTTGAAGCAGTTGCTGGTTCGGACGTCATATGTCACGTGATTTGAAGCAAGCTTCGAATCACTGCTTCTATGGAATAAGAAGTCCAGGGTTGAAGCTCCGTTCAAAGCTTCAGTGTCAAACTGCAATCACTAGTGCTAAGTATCTCTGGTGTTTTTTGTCCCCTCTTGCTAAGACATGTGTATATTCTCCATTCCTGTTCAATTTTTACTGGCCCCGTGCATCTCGTAATCGTTGTAACCAGCCTGCTCTCGTCTATCCCACATGCTCCACTGACATCCAACATCTAGTTACAGGTGGCCTGTGGAACTGCCAGTCAGCTTTTCCTAAGGCTGACTTCATTTCTGGCTACGCTTCCCTGCAGTCTCTGGATTTCCTTGCTCTCACTGAGACCTGGATTACACCATCCAACACATCCACCCCAGCAGCTCTCTCCATAGCATATTCCTTCACCCATACACCCAGACCCACTGGCAGAGGAGGTGGCACTGGTCTCCTGCTCTCTCCCAAATGGAGCTTTTCCCTCTACCAACTAGCAAACTTCTCCCCTTCCTCCTTTGAATTCCATGCCGTTACTGTAACCCATCCTATACAATTAACCATTGTTGTTCTCTACAGTCCACCAGGCGCCTTGGGGGACTTCTTGGAGGAATTAGATCATCTCCTCTCACACATCCCTGAAACTGGCCCCCCACTGTACTTCTCGGAGACTTCAACCTCCAGACAGGGAAGACATGTGAACTAACATCTCTTTTAACTGCCTTTGATTTCTCACTGTCTCCGTCCCCACCAACTCATAGAGCTGGCAATGTCCTTGATCTCATATTCTCAAGGAACTGCACTACTTCGAACCTCTCTGTAAACCCGCTTCTCACCTCGCCTCTCTTTCATATCATTCTCTCTACCCCTTTCCAAACATAACAAACTAATCTCTTCTAATTCTGCACCTGTCCGCCGTAACCTTCGTTCCCTCTCCCACTCTACTCTTACGTCATCGGTGCTCTCTGCCCTCCCTTCGTCTGACTCGTTCCAACTTCTGCCTCCAAACTCTGCCTCCAAACTCTGCTGCAGAAACTCTCCTCTCGACTCTTTCATCCTCTCTGGACTCTCTCTGTCCTCTCACATCCCCTCCTGCTCCGTGGCTAAATCACGCACTGCGTGCTAATAGAACCATCCTTCGGGCAGCAGAGCGGAAATGGTGGAAATCCAAACACCCTGACAACCTGCTAACCTATCAATCTCTCATCTCCTCTTTCTCTTCTTCGATCTCAGGCGAAAAGCACTTTCTTTCAAGATAAGATCCATTCTTCCTATTCCAATCCCAAAAAACTATTCTCTATCTTCTCCACCCTCCTGGACCCCCCAGAGCCCCTTCCCCCTCCTCCCTTCTTCCAAGCATCTTTGTTAACTACTTTGAAAAAAAGGTTGATGATATTCGCTCTTCTTTTTCCGACTCATCACTACTCACCACTGGGTCACCAGACCCACCGTTCACCCACACACTAACCTCCTTTTCCCCTCTCTCTCCAAGTGGGGTTCTTACCCTCATTACCTCTGCCCGTCCTACCACTTGTCCTCTGGACCCTATCCCCTCAAACCTCCTTCAGACTATCGCTCCTGATATTCTACCGTTTCTCACCCATTTCATCAACACTTCTCTAACTTCTGGTCACTTTCCAAACAGTCTCAAGGAGGCAAGAGTAAACCCTCTCCTAAAGAAACCCACTCTCAACCCGTCCGATGGTATAAACTACAGGCCTGTCTCTCTCCTCCCGTTCCTGTCTAAAACACTTGAACGTGCAGTCTTTAAACAACTCTCCTGTTATCTCCATCAGAACAACCTTCTTGATCCACACCAGTCTGGTTTCAAGGCAGGTCACTCTACAGAAACTGCTCTCCTTGCTGTCTCTGAGGAACTGCACACTGCTAAAGCAGCCTCCCTCTCCTCCGTCATCATCCTTTTGGACCTGTCTGCTGCATTCGACACGGTAAACCATCAGATCCTCCTTCACACTCTCCAAGAACGTGGAGTTTCAGGCTCTGCACTTTCCCTCCTCACCTCCTACCTCAAAGACTGCACCTACAGGGTAACTTGGAGAGGGTCAGAGTCCGGCCCTTGTCAATTATCTACAGGGGTACCTCAGGGCTCGGTCCTCGGTCCCCTCCTCTTCTCTCTGTATACAAACTCGCTCGGATCGGTAATTAGCCCGCATGGTTTTTCATACCATTACTACGCTGACGACACTCAATTAATTCGGTCTTTTCCCCGATCTGAAACCCAGGTTGTCACACGCATCTCTGCTTGTCTAGCAGACATCTCTCAGTGGATGACTGTTCACCACCTCAAGCTCAAGCTAGACAAGACTGAACTGCTTTTTCTTCCGGGAAAAGATTGTCCCACTCTTGACCTAACAATCAACGGCCCCTCTGTTGTTTCCCCGACTCAGACGGCAAGGAATCTGGGTGTGAGCCTAGATAACAAACTGTCCTTCACTGCAAACATCGCTGCTACAACCCGCTGCTGCAGATGCACTCTTTACAACATCAGGAGGATACGTCCCCTCCTGACCCAGAAAGCGACGCAGCTTCTGGTCCAGGCTCTCGTCATCTCACGCCTAGACTACTGCAAGTCCCTCCTGGCTGGTCTACCTGCATGTGCCATCCGACCTCTGCAGCTCATTCAGAATGCAGCAGCTCGTCTGGTCTTCAACCTTCCTAAATTTTCGCAAAAACAAAAGAAAAATAAAAAAAAAAAAAACAGCACTTATATACTAACTAAGCACTTACATACTAACAGAGCACTTATATACTAACAAAGGACTGGCTTATCTAAAGTCAGTTGAGTAGCACTTAAAATGGTTTGGCTCTATGAAACTTAATGTACTTATATAATTCTGTTTTCTTCAAGTTTGTATCTTCTTGGTCGAATGCACTTATTGTAAGTCGCTTTGGATAAAAGCGTCAGCGAAATGAAATGTAATGTAATGTCACCAAACAAGATATCAGTATCTGAGTTGTAATATTTCTCAGTCATACTCTTTTTAGGCGGTGTTTACACGAGAACGAAACTGGTTGTATCTGCTACTTTTCTCTCGCGTATAGCCCGTTCGTTCACACGAGGCCGTAGCGGAAATGGACCCCGCAAACGATAACGGGTCCCAAGGTGGATAGATCTGCAACCGGAACGCTCTGGGGGGCCAAACGGCTCAGTGTGTACGCCCTATACGATTATTTCCTGATAACGATGAAGCCATAGCCCCACCTCTCCCCACCTCTGCTGCTCACTGCTGTAGCATGGTCAGTAGCTACTTCTACTGCTACTGCTACTGACCATGCTACAGATGTTAGTACAACATCTACAGCTCGACCATGCTATAGATGTTAGTGCAAAATGTACAGCTCCTCTACCACAACCATCAGCAACAAGTGGACATGGAGAATTACATGAACTACATGTTGCTAAATCCACCGCGGGGCATAAACAGAAGGACAACCATGGCAACCATGCTCGGAGGTCTTCTTCGCTGCTTTTGGTGTATTTTGTGGTGGAAGTTACTACGCCACTTACAGGCCCGGCATATGTACTACAGCGTCTCCAGCGCTTTCGAGCGGACTCGTGCGGAAGTACAGCGCCACTTACAGGCCCGGCATATGTACTACAGCGTTTCCAGTGGTCTCGTGTGAACGGACACGTTAAATGAGCCAAATGCGTGTGAACGGAATACTTTTTTGAAAACGAATTCGGTGCGTAAACGCAAACGTTCCCGTGTAAATGGGGTCTTAGCTGAAAACTTTGCAAACAACACAGATTTTGTAATTTAGTATAAACATAAACAATTCACTCCCACTCTCAGAAATAGTTAGGGTACTTTTGTTTTAAGCTGCTCATCCTACTGCTTTTGAAGTCTACTTTAAAGGGGACCTATCATGCAAAATGCACTTTTGTACGTCTTTTATACATGAATATGTGTCCCCGGTGTTCCAGGGAACTCACCAAGTGTCAGAAAACACAACCCTCTCTATTTTCCTCCATACCCAAATCTCTAAAAAAGGGGCTGCAACGGATCTGATAAAAACTGATCCAGATTTGAACACTGTCCTGACGTCAGGACGGTGGCGCTACGGCTATTGGGCCAACTCCACCAATCAGGAGGAGACAGCCACGGCCATTGCCGTTCGAAAGCGCTGGAGACGCTGTAGTACATATGCCAGGCCAGTAGATGGTGCTGTTCTCACAGAATCAACCCTTGCAAAAACAGAGCTAACATTTTTCAAATTGAGCTAAATGAGGCATGGCTAAAATGCATGATCTGTTTGGTATTTTGAAAAAAAAAAAAGTATAAATATGCCTTATATAGGTATGGTCCGACACTATATTATTCAAATATAGCATGATAGGTCCACTTTAATTGTTCAAAAGTCTCTTTTTTTTTTATTCCATGCACAGTATTCTCAGACTTAAACCTAAACTGAAGAGCTTCATAGTTCAATAAGGACATCACTGGATGCTGACAGCATTTAATTCACAGACCTAAATATTTGGTGCACTTAATAGATGCATTATTAAGGTTTTCATTATAATAAATGAAGTTAATTTGCTTTATTTATTGTATCAATATTTACTAAAAATGTATGTGTTTATGGGGATGTAAAAGCACCTGATGATGGAATTTGTATAGGAAGACCGAATCAAATTAAAATGAATCAGAAGTTAAAGGAAACCTATCATGCTATATTTAAATGATATATTGTAGGGCCATACCTATATAAGGTATATTTATACGTTTCTGTTTTCAAAATACCAAACAGATCATGCATTTTAGCCATGCCTCATTTCGCTCTATGTGCTGTTTGCTGTCTACGGGTCTGATTCTGCTGACCACGCCCCCCTGCAGGAGAGGGTAGACGTGCTCTGATCAGCTGCTGGGCTGTCAGAAGAGGGGGAGAAAAAGAGATCTCCGTCCTCGTGTTTTATTATATAGAGTCGTTATTCATTTGTTTTAAAGCTCAATAAATAACAAAGAAGACCTTTGACCGGCACTTTTCTAATTTTGTCCGGAAGATTTAAACTTTAACGGACATCTTGACCGGCGAAACAAACTGAAACTGAAACTCTGCCGCACGGTCCCCTCGTTCCTTGGAAGAGGCGGAGAGGTGGGTGTTTGTCATCTGCTGGTGGACTAACTGGAGAGACGGGGAGGGATTGCATTGCAGCGGGAGCAACCGCTTGCCTCGGGGAGGGAGAAAGAAAGCCACAGCGGAGAATAAACAGAAGGGTAACCATGGTAACCAAGTCTTCTTCGCTGCTTTTGTGGCAGACTACAGCGCCACTTACAGGCCTGGCATATGTACTACAGCGTCTCCAGCGCTTTCGAACTGCAATGGCCGTGGCTGTCTCCTCCTGATTGGTGGAGTTGGCCCAATAGCCGTAGCGCCACTGTCCTGACGTCAGGACAGTGTTCAAATCTGGATCAGTTTTTATCAGATCCGTTGCAGCCCCTTTTTTAGAGATTTGGGTATGGAGGAAAATAGAGAGGGTTGTGTTTTCTGACACTTGGTGAGTTCCCTGGAACACCGGGGACACATATTCATGTATAAAAGACGTACAAAAGTGCATTTTGCATGATAGGTCCCCTTTAAACATAATAGATGACCTATGTCATCTTAATTTTCTTGGATTGACACCTCTTATTGTTTTTTCCGGAACTGATGATTGCACAGTAACAATCTGGCACTCAGGAGAAAATGAAATAACAGCTCTGCTCTCTTCCCTCTGGAGCCGTGGAGGATGAGAGGAGAGCTTGGTTCCACATATTCAAAAGTGTAAATGAAAACTTATAACACCTGTCATTTCTCTACTGAGATTTACTCGTATGTATACATTTTCATTGTTAACCACCCTGATGTTTTCAACCTTGAGAAGAAGCTTATCTTAGAATATTAAAATCAACAATGAAATTGTACTAATATGTTCCAATATCACAAATGCGAACATAAAAAATAACATAAAAGAAAGAGATGGATCCAGGAGGATGAAGTACAGCATACTATACGTATGGACAAAATAAAAAGAGGCGCCCTCGTTTTCTGAGAGGATGCTGTCTTTATTTCTCCAGCTGCACTCTGCCCCTCGAGAATGGAATCTAATTTAAACATTAAAACGTCAAGTTGGTCTCTCTATAGCCCTCTGGCCTCAAACAGTAGACGTATGACTTCTATCTTCTTTCCCAAGGCAATCACAGACACCAGAGTCATATATTCTGAAACTGTTGTCACACCTTGGTGGGTATGTCACTGTGCTCCAATTTTGTACTGTGTGTATTTGTGTTTGTGTGTTGCTATTGCTTTTAGGAACATCACATGGCTCATTAGACTGCATAAGGGCTGAAATGACTTTCTGAGTGCTTTCCAGTGTATGTGCAGGGAGACTCAGCCTTTGTTGAGTTTGAAAGCATGGTCATCCATTATTCAGAGGAATTGGTAAATGGACGGTCCTTGTTAGAGTTCATATTGCAAATTTCCTGCAGGTGCAGAAGTCTCTGTGACACCCATATTAATGAATGCTCAGATTCATAATACCATCACAATACTCTTGAAATTCTCATATTATGATCTATTTGTGTTACCGATTCAAATGGATCTTCAATGGTAAGTCGATGTATAAACACTGTGAAATAAACACTTTATTATAACAATCATTATTATTATTATTTCGATTATTATCATTATATTAGGGCTGTCAGTCGATTACAATATTTCATCGCGATTAATCGCATGATGTCCATAGTTAATCGCGATTAATCGCACATTTTTTATCTGTTCTAAATGTACCTTAGCCTGTTAAGCCCCAAGCCTGTTTTTCAGGTCTCAGGCTCGAAAATGACATTCCCAGAACAAATGACAATAACTTCCCTTCTAAAAGGGGTAAATAATCTTTTTTCTCAAAGCAATGATAAACCTGTGAGTTGGATGTAGAAAAGTCAGAAATCAATATAGATTTTTTTTATTTTAAAGTAAATTCAGATTGAACATAGTAAAAAGAAAGAAATTATAGTGTCCGTCCAAAAATAAACCATTACTTATACAGTAGTGAAAACCACCCTTGAATGATGGGATAGTAGACTAAAAGCTTTAGGAATCCAAACTATAACATAATAAGTACCCTGTATCAAGATTGATGCAGAACAAGTGACATTTTACCTTTTTAGAGAGGTTTAGAAAAATAAAACCCACCTCTGGGGTCATTTGGGTGGAAATGGGGCGAAGCCTGCGAGCTAGTTCAGGCAGTCAACTCGAGCACTTATGCTGCATTCATACATAACGCCCCTTGCCACTCTACAACCAACCAAACAAACAGAGTCTCCTTAATATGCCGCTCTATTTAACCTGCCAGATCTCTCTCCATGCATTGCTTGCTGCTGCTGCTGCTGCGTTCGTGCCCTGCTATTGCATTCACATTGCTACCGCTGCTGTGTTTCATGTTGCTGCTGCTTGCCTGCCCCACCACCACCCCAGCTTCCATCCCAGCATCCACCTGTAGGCTCGGGGGTTAGTTATTTAATCATCACTCATCGTGCTATGTATATCAGCGGAGTGATGATGCCCGAGCCTAGTCGCCAAACTCAACTATATGCTGCTTCTAATAAACATGTTAAAGAAACATGTGAGTTGTCTGACTGAAATGGGTGTATTTGCCGTTTCTCTGGAACCCATTGGTCGATTTTGATGATTGACATCTCTTTTTAACCATTAGAGCCAATAGAATCGAAGGGGAATTTCCACATACACACACACGTTACCATTGAGAAGTGAGAACTATGCGCACGCAGTTTGCCCAAAGCGAAACCTATCTTACGCTCTGAAAACTGAAAACTAGGTTTATTGCTGATGGATTATCAGAAATCATTTCAAAGTGACACAGACACATTGGATTAACCTTCAGCAGCGTTTTTATCGTTTTAATGACATTGAAGACAACTTTTGATCAGAAAACAACAAAGGTAAGACATATTGCCGTGTTGGCTACCTAATGCTACGTGGTGTGATGCCTTTGTTAGCTTCTCATGTCGCGAGTTAGTGTGTGTTAGCATTTTTTCGCTCAGGGCTAATTCAGAGCCTTTGTTATTATCCTTGTGTTTCGTTTTGCTAAAAATGGTTAATATTGTCTGATAGCTGAGTTTCTTCCCGTTAAGTGGGTATGACACATTAATAGGTTTTTAAATGTTAAGAAGCCCTCAGACGCTATTTCTTGCAGATGTTGCGATTTTGCAGGGGAATGGGGCTTAACAGGTTAGAGGAATATTTTTCAAGTTTTTAATACTCTTATCAACATATGAGTGGACAAATATGCTTTATGCAAATGTTTGTTTATTATCATTGGAACAATGACAAATATTCTCCTGAATAACACAACAACCTCTGAACAATGACAAATATTCTCCTGAATATTTTCAATACAACAACCTGGATCCTCTCTCTCTCTCTCTTATACTCTCTCCCAACCCTGTGTACTTATTTGCACTGAGCCAGTTGCTCAAACAGACAAGCCTGTTTACAGTTGTCGGCGAAATGCCGCTCCTCTGTCTTCATAACAGTCAAAGCATGAGACTGAAGTTCCCACCTAGGGTCAAAATAATGCGCTGTGATGTGCAGTCGACACGTTGGATGCGATCCGAACGCAGCCGCTCGTCCTCCACAATGTTAAGCTGTAGCCACACATTTAGCTATCGCTGTTGTTGTCCAGGCGTCTCCCCGGTAAACTTTAAAGCGCAAGCGAGCGGCAGGAGCGGGACTGTCAGCATCAGCTGTGTGCTTGGCTTGCTGTTTAAAACACCTTTTTTTGTATCCATATCTCTCGCTAGAATCTCCCACCATCCAACTAACTACAACAACAACGTCAAGCCTTTGGGCTCTGAAACTACGGGGCGGGCCGAGGACAAATACACATGCGTTAATCGCACGTTAAAATAATTAGTGGAGTTAAAAAAAAAAAACTTAACTTGACAGCCCTACATTATATACATAAATTTATTAGTTATCAATATATATATATATTTTTTTAAATAAATAATTAAAATGAATGTAGATATCATTGGGATATTAACCCTTCTAAGAAAAAGATATGCCGGATTTGAGGACCACCTGAAGTCAACATGTTGGTGTACTTAGCAAACGGAGAGGAATGACGTGGAGTCAGGCCGCTTGCATGGCAAATAATGACGGTTCTGGTTGGTGATGTATGGGTCCAAACCAATTATATTCCTGTGACTTTGGAGTTACGTCTGTTATGGTGTTGAGCTTGTTTGTTATGCATTAAGTTACCATGTCATCGGAGCCACAAAGTTTTACTAGCAAAATACTGAATAACACAAGTACTCAGTTGATTGACAGCGTTTGTTATTTCCCTTTATCAGTTTTATTGCTCGAGCTAACAGTGGATCTTCACCCCTTTTTACCCAAAGGGGCACTAGACTGCTGCCTTTATAGGACATGACATGACGAGACCTCCGGCGAAACAGGTGTCGGCGGGACCCCCAATGGAACAGGACATGATGTTGGCGGGACCCCCGGTGGAACATGTGTCGGCGGGACACCCAACGGAACAGGACATGGTGTTGGTGGGACCCCCAACGGAACAGGACATGGTGTTGGCGGGACCCCCGGTGGAACAGGTGTCGGCGGGACGCCCAACGGAACAGGACATGGTGTTTGCGGGACCCCCGGCGGATCAGGTGTCGGCGGGACCCCCAACGGAAAAGGACATGGTGTCGGTGGGACCCTCAACAGAACAGGTGTCGACCGGACCGCGGACATGACACGGGGGGCTGGAGTGGGCCGGACCGACGATGGGACACTGGGGGCTGGAGTGAGCCGGACCGCCGACAGGACACGGAGGGCTGGAGTGGGCTGGGGAGCCGGAACTGGAACCGGAACCATGGCTGCTGGGGCCGGAACTGGGCCCCAAAGCATGGCTGCTGGGGCACAGGCCGGTAACCTGGATGCCGGGGAACGGGCTGGTTGCCTGGATCACAAGAACGAATCAGGGGCAGAAACAGATGAAGGAGATAGGCCTGGAGTTGTGGAAGGTTGGCAACCAGGAGTGCTGGCAGGCTGGGAATCGCACGTCTGGAGGAAGTCCTTAGTCCAGCCAGGTAAGAACTTCAACAACCATGTTTTTTCTGTTGCCTCCTGGTTCGCCTCTGCCAGAGCAGCCCCTTTCTGCTCAACACTGGAAGTTCACTTCCACTTATGCCTTAGCAAGAAGCTAAGGCATAATAAAGTTTATATACCTCCTTCTCGAAGTTTCGATCTGCTGGGTCCATTCTTGGTTCGGTCGTTCTGTCAGGGTTGGGGGTTAAGAGAACCCAAACGCAGAATGAAGAGATGGGGTACAAAGTATAACAAAAAGCTAGCTTTATTTAACAAAAGAAATTGAAAAAAACTTAAATCCATAAACCGGTAGCACGAGGAAGCATCCGGACAAAAAACCAACAGGGACAAGCATGGAGGTGCAAGGAAGACGATGACCGAACATGGAGCAAAGGGGAAGACAAGATTAAATACACAGAAGGGTAAACACAGGACAAGACACAGCTGGGCAGGGGAGGCAGAAACACAAGGGCAACAGGTGAACACAATCAGACACAGGAGGGCAAACACAGGAAGGAAGACCGGAAACTAAACACACAAAACTAAATGTATAACAATAAGACTATTTAACACCTGAACGCTGTAAAGAACATCCATAAACATTCATCTGTTTGCATCTTGCCAATTATTTATCTGTATATCACATTTACTTGTGTATATAGACTCTTCTATTTTATTTCTATTTATTTTTGCACATCTCAAAACATTCTCTTGCACAATTGTATCTGTTTTATTTGTTTTATGTCCTATATATATTGATGTTGCACTGTTGGAGGAGCCTGTGACTTAAATGTTTCATTGCCATACTGTAGCGACTGTGCACATGACAATAAAGCCTTGAATCTTGAATCATGCGAAGTCCAGAAGGTGGTCAACCCTGTAGCAGTAAGGCTCAAATTGCCCCGGTCCATGCGGATCTACCTAACAAGCCACGTCTCCAAGATCAAGCCGGTTTGAGAGAGCCCACTGGTTCCTGCTGCTCCACCTCCACCGCCGCCCCGATTCATAGATGGAGGCCCAGCCTACATGATTCAACGCCTGCTTCGTTCCCGCCGACGTGGGAGAAGCCTGCAATACCTTGTCGACTGGGAAGGGTATGGTCCAGTAGAGAGGTCATGGTTCCAAGCTCGACACATCTTTGATGCCCGGCTCATCAGGCAGTTCCATCTGAACCATTGTGACCAGCCATCTAGTTCCACCAAACCCGCGGCAGGCAAAACTGAAGAGACTCTGTCGGAGAAGAGTCACCCTCGGACGAAAAATATTCTTTTCACTCAGTGTACATCCAGGGACCTTTTGGCCTTTGAATTGTTATAAACATCCTCAAATGAGGGTCATGGTGTTAAGTGTAGTAAACTTGACATGACATTGTGCTAATTCTTGTGGAGTGTTTTCTTTTTAATGCTTTTGTTTTAATTCAGGTTATTTTGGCAACATCATGTACATATGGGATAACCAGGTAGGTTTCATTGCAGAAAGATTTTTGGGATATTTATGTATGATATTTGTAATGTTTAATTCTTTCATTAAAGGAACTTGGAAGTGAATAAATATATCTGGAGGCCATCTGCTGTTTGGCTTTCTCCTGTAGGCCAGCTGCTGTGACTATGAATATACATTTCTATGTCTCTCCAACTGTTCTCTTATTCGGTTTTCTGGCACACCTTCCTCAGCAAGAACTATCATAAATAACCACTTATTTTTCGCTGTTCCTTCACTCATTGATAAATATTAAATATCTTCTCCATCCAGAGCGCCCAGCTCTAATCCCGCTGTGGTGCAAAGTCAACACATGACACGTGAAGTCTTATTTTTATCCATCTCCGTGAGAGTGGGTTCAGGCACATGCAGAGAGCCCTGCCATGCTCTGATTGGCTGCCAAATCCTCAAGGGTATTCCGTGATGCCTGCCGCTAAGTGACCGTCGGTGGGTTTACCTGGCTGCTGCTGGGCACATGGCGTCAGGGCTGGGAGGACAACTCAATTTATTATTATTTTAACAGAGCTCAGCAAGAAGTGGTAGTCTGGATTGTGGGGTTCATAGATTAATATCGACAATGATATCATTTTAAAATAAATATATTTATCAGCCATAATAGATTTTAAAGGAGAGGTGTCATGGCCATTTCTACTGATCATAATTCCATTGTTGAGGTCTACTAAAATAGATTTATATTGTGCATTTTTCCAAACTCACATTGGTTTCTCATACAGCATCTCTGTAAACTACGTGTATTCACTGAATTTCACTCTCTGCCTTTAACGGCTCGTTGTAGCTCCAATAGCTCCAGCCCCCACCCTCCCTGTGAGCACAGTGTGCTCTGATTGGTCGGGATGTTGTGAATCGCGCCGAGCTCCGTGGAGGTGTTGTTTCCTTGTTAGCGATACACAGCCAAACTCATCCTGAGCACACACAAAGTCACATCTGAAGTAAAAACAATAAGTGTGTCTTGATATTGAGTAAGAAAAAGGTTGATAAACGCTGTGAGAATGGGTCTGCAGAGAGAATGGGTCTGCAGAGAGAATTTCGCCGCGATCCCAACTGTCTGTTATCAGCCTGCAGCCAGGGAGGAGAAATCAGCTGAGCTGCCTGCTCCCTGCACACAGATGTGTGTGTGAGGAAGTCCGTGGATTGGTCAATTTGGACCAATCAGCGGGGGCTTAACGTAACGGCTCCGCGGATGTAACGTAACGGCTCCACGGATTGGTCCATTTCGTTCCGGGTACGGCTTGACATCATGCTGTCCCGGAAGAATCAAATGGACAGTGACGTATCTCCAACGAGGCGTTTTGGGGAGGTATTTTCTGTGTTAGAGTTTTACTCGCTACAGGGTGTACTTTGAGGGTTTTGACTCTGCACACCGTTTACATGCATAAAAACCTTCATAACACACAAGGGGACGGGTAATAACCGGAAAAGCATGACACCTCTCCTTTAACATCATGTTTGCTGGACTTTTTTTGTAATTGGAAAGAAACTTCCCTTTCTTAAAAGTACTTTCAATCTAAAGTTTATTTCAATCTCTTTTGTTAAAAATACATTTGCACACATATGAACTCTAAACATGTTGAGTGGAATATTGCTGTATGGTATTGACATCTAAATGTCTGGAATCTTCACATCCTGCTGGATCTTCAATAACAGCCGCAGGTTAGCTTGTTGTGATTGTAGGACAGCTTTCTCCTCATTATTAAAGTTGCACTACCAGAACCTGCGTGCAACGGTAATCAATAGGTGCGAGACGCTGTAGAAAGATCTACGTGGCATAGCCTAAATGTCAAGATGAGACATTTGCTCAGCCTGAAATCATACATTTGGGTGCCATCAAGGGAATATGTACCATGATTTAGTTTAATAACAAACCGGTAGACCTTTTCTATCTATCTTTTTTACAATTTCTGTTAGAAACTCTATCAACTCTCTCATAAGAATTATAGCACATTGTTTGTGCACAATATTAACTTTTGTTTCCTATCATACTACTATACAGTACTTGACCTTCCTGTTGTTCAATGTCGTCCATCCTTTTGAATTTTAGTAAGCTAACTTTTCCTGTGTAAACCCTTTGCCCTGTGAAAACACACCTCTATAACGACCTGAATGATAAGAGGTTATTGCAAAGTTATCGCTGCCTTTTGTTTTTTTAATGTCTGACTAAAGCTACTCATCATTTGAATCCCGTCATAATGTCTAAAACATATTTCTGTGTTATTGGCAAAGAGGATGAAAAGCTTACAGTTTATGAAGGGGAAATGTTCAGAGATGCAGAGATAATTTTGAAATGTAATCAAAGATCTGTCTTGATAATAATTAATTTTTAGCCCAACTGAAAATTCACTAAATGATTGCAGCCACCAGCGTAACTAAGCTTCCTGCTTCCACCACAGTAATCCTGGAGTCATGTCTGAAGATACCACACTCAGTTCAGCCTTTCAACCTAACCAGAATACTGTAGGCTGGATCAGGACATTAAGGGACATCCTAATGTTCCCCTGTAGTACTTTGATGTGACGTCTGTTTTATATTTCAATGTGCATCATTATACTGAGGGGTCTCTCTGGTGAAGGAGTTTTGGTGTCCCTCCAGATTTAGTTTCGACTGCAATTGTATTTCCTGTTTGGAGGATGAAGAAAAAGGGGTGTGCAGTCTGTCCCTGACAGTTGGAGCTTTTCAGCTGGGACTGAGAGGCACAGACAGTGCTGTCTCATGTTAACAGGTCGAGAAGGATGAGCCAACAACAAGGATGTTGGATCAGACTAACGTTGTGCTCTGTCATTACAACTGAGGTGAAGGCATTGAAAATATTCTGGTTGAACAATAATAACTAAACCTCACAAAAACCACACAATTAAGGCTCCAAAGTAATCGCCTATTACAATTAGCATGCCATAATGACTTATTAATACAAATGTTTTGACCAAATTACAATCCATAAGTCAAAAGTTATTAAATTGACTATTTATATATAACCTTTTTCTCTTTCCTTAATCATACACAGACTTTAAATTCAACTGAAAATCTTAAACGGCCGAATCACATTTGTTGACAAACGGTCTGTCATAAAAATACTAACAGCAGCAGTGCAGAAATTACTTTTAACTGAGGGAATTAATACAATTTAAAGAGACTACTTATACAGAGCATGATGTGCTGGTTGATAATCCTTTTATTTAATTAATATTTCCATAATCATTTACGTCAATTTGTTGCCCTCTTTAAATGTTTGCTCTTTTTTGATTGAAAGTTACTGAAATAAAAGCGCCACTTGTCATACTCACTTAAATGATACCACTTTTGGGATCTGTCTAAAGTAGGACAGCTCTGAGGCTAAATTAGCTATATGATAGATTGATAAATTAACATGGGATCATTAGCATAATCAGGAGCTGCGCATCAAATCCTCCCCTGCAGATATGGAGAGTGCGGGCAGAGAATCATGTAATAAGTCTGCCTGATTAAAACTCTTTCTGTAAACTATTGTAGCTAGGTGCTACATTTGATGAACTGTGAATTAAAGATGAATATGTTTATGCCTGTGCGGAATCAAAATCATCTGAATCATTTCAATGAATTGAAAGTCACAAATATTGCAGCAAATGTGGAATGGCAGCTGCACAAGAAGATGTTGCACTGGGGGTCTGTGTAGACGAGTACATCTAGATGTCAGTGAACTGTGTGGAGGTCAGCACCATCCAGAATCCGGCCGGTGTTTACAGGCTGATTACACCTAACTGTAGCACTTTGGATCTGTTCCAAGGAGTTATAGAGATTTTAGATAGCGGCTCTCAGCCAGCCCTGTGCACGGCTGCTAAATGGATTTAAGAACAGGATGTGATTACAGGATTCTGGCTTCCACGATTTCTTTGTTAGAGTCCTCCTGCTTAACAGAACCAACTGAGGATAAAAAAATTGGAAAACTATATACTACCAATAAGTCAGCCATGTCTCACCAATATTCTGTCCAAGAACTGATTTATTCTGGTAACACACACCTTGTGCTCCTAAAATGATCAATACATTATTGAATTTATATGAAATTAGATGGCTGTTATACCATACAGTACCATAACACATCTCCTGCAATGAAAACATTTCCATATTTGGGAAAATGCCTTCTATATTTATTGTATTGCCAATTTTTCTTGAAATAATGCTATAATATATCTCTGATCGCTTTAGTGCAATGCAAAACAATTTGAAAAATGTGCATTACAGAATTAATGTAAGTAACTGTCAGTGGAATCAATAGTGTTGGACCTGAATAATGCAGACAAATAGTAGTTTGTAACAGTTGATTTAAGGTTCAAGGTACAATATGGTGTTTTGCTTTAACTCAGAGAGTTGCTCTGTTTAGGCCTTTGATGGATATTATAAGAAAGAAATATTGTGCTTGAAAAAACTAAATAAGCCTCAATGAAAGTAAAATGTGCAAATATTGGGTGTCCTTTCATTAGATTCGATTGAAAACCTAAACCACCTCATCACTCTTTGATGCACATGTTGCTGCTCTATGAATAGTGTACGGAAACATATGACAACACATGTTTCCCATTTCAAATTAGTGAATAAAGTGAGGACAAAAACATAAATGTATTTATTTAATTTATATATCTCTTATGAGGAACAAGCAGGGCCGGTTCTAACCAATTTGCTGCCCGAGGCAACATTTTAGCTAACCCCCCCAGCCTGACATTATTACTATGGAAAATATAAAGATCAATAGAGTATCCAAGGAATACACAATATAATATATAAAGAATAAATCTCTACAAAATATCAATACACTACAAAAACAGAAACGTATTGGCATAGGTTACATAAAGAGGACTTCAAATGTATTCAGTATGGTATGAACATGTTTTAATTAGGGGGTAGACGTCACATACTCTAGGGGGGTCCGGGGGTATGCCCCACCGGGAAGAAATGTTTAAACAATTTAAAGTCAAATGCTTCAATCTGGTGCACTTTGAGCACCCATATGAAAAAGATCGGTTTACATTTTAATAATCAAATAAATATGTGAACATAACCAATAACCTACCATAGCCAATAACAAATAAATGTAACGTATTTTCATTTTGTTGTTCATTTATATCTTATTTTACCTAGTTAACAGTTATTTATTTATGCATTTTTTTTTAATCTCTCCAGTTTTAAACGATATTTTTGCTTTACTGTCCTATAGTATACACTGGAATGATTTCAAACCTGTTTTTATTTATCCTAATAATTATAGAGGTGTGCCTTGGAAATATTTGTTTACATAAATTGTGATCAAAACGTTTGAGACCCACTGAGATAACTTAGACTAAAGTTAACTATCTAAACTCTCAGAGAGTCCTTTACCTCTCAGTCTGACAGGAGAGGACTCTCCCTCCACCTTGTTGTAAAACAGCTTCTTATATCCGTTAGCGCAGCTAGCACCAGATGCTAACAACAACAATCCCCGGGACCGGTGTGCCTTCTCTCTCTCTCTCCCTCGCTCGCACGCTCACTCGCACGTTCACTCGCACGTTCACTCGCACTTTGGCTGTGAGCTGCGGGCGCCAGATAAGCCAACATCCCCCACTTTCATCACTTACAGCGCCCATCGTACAGGGCAAATGAAAAGTGTAACCGGGGTGAAAAGGGTGTTACCTTTACTTAATTATGAGTGTTGTTACATCAAGGCCGAAAATTAGGATGAGCCCAAACAGTCAAAAAAGATAGTTTTCCCTCCCAGAGCTACCAGCGAAGCGCCCCCCCCCCAGATCTGGTGCCCTATGCCAAAAACCGGCCCTTAAGACATATAATGAATCAGTCTGTTGGCTTGACAGTCATTGTTCTAACTATAAATGTAAGCAAAATCTGCTTAAACATAAATAGAATTAGAGGATGAAACCCTCTTTAGTTGTCACACATACATGCACACAGCACACACAGTGACCTTTGACCTCTGCATTTAACCAATCCTAGTACAGGAGCAGTGGGCAGCTATTGTACAGCGCCCAGGGAGCAATGGGGAGTGGGGGGGGAAAGGGGGTGTCCGGTGCCTTGCTCAAGGGCACCACGGCAGGGCCCAGGAGGTGAACTGGGACCTCTCCAAGTACCAGTCCACAGTCCATATTTAGGTCTGTTCGGGGACTTGAACCGGCGACCCTACGGCTCACAGTCCAAGCACCTACAGACTGAGCCACTGCTGGACTTAGGCAAAGAAAGGTCACCTATTATGCAAATGCACTTTTTGATGTATTTTATACATAAATACTGTATGTGTCCCCTGTGAGTAAGGAGACTCACAAAGTGTCAGAAAATACAACCCTCTCTCTTTTCCTCCTTACCCACATCTCTAAAAACGGGGGTGCAACAGAGCTGATCCAGATTTGCTGCGGTCATGACGACATTACTAATGGCGCATTTCCACTACACGGTCGGCCTCGGCCACACTCGGTACGGCTCGGTACGGCTTGGCCGCGTTGGGCCTTAACAGGGCCGACTCACTTCATGCTGCGCTTCCATTACAGTTTAGGAACTGGGGTAGTTACTATAGTAACGCAGTGTAGGCGGAGCCGTGACGTCATCTTCAATGAGAAATCCAGAAACACAACACAGCCGTTAGCTGTGAGCACTCAGAGCTCACAGCTCCTTATATATGTTCAGAAACTCGACAAAAGTTAAACAAGTACACACCACAGACTGCCTGTGTCATGGTGAATACAGTCGCTGCCTTATTTATGTCTGTATAGGCCGTTGTTGTGAGTGTGGACGGTCGGGGCATATACTGCGTTAGCTTAGCCAATCTCCATCTAGAAAAACACGCATTTTAAAAGGTTTTTCCCCTGCCGTCTGTCTGCAGACTTGACAAAGCATTAATTCATGGTTTTTACTAACCGGTATCAGTATGTTGTTACTTCGGCATCATTTTGAAACGTGTATTACAATTAAATCACGGTCAAATATGTCCATCTTGTTGTAGTTCTAGCCCTCTTGCCAGCGCTCCTCTCTCTAGTTTAGCATACTCAGCCCGACTCAGCCCTGTTTGTTGGCCCCGATAGAACCACAATTTTCTAGGGCCAGAAAAGAGGGGAAAAAGTGGCCCCGCGCCGTGCCGCGCCGGAACGAGGCCTAGTGGAAGCACAACCAAAAAAGGGGACGGCACGACACGGCACGCTTAAAGCGAGCTACGCGCTGCAATGGAAATGCGCCATTAAAGTATCTGAGTTTCAGGGGCGTGGCCAGCAGCAGCTCCAAAGGGGCGTGGCCAGCAGCAGCTTGGTTACATTTAAAGGGCCAGACCCAGAATCAGCACTTTAGTAACAGGGCTGAAATAGAGGGGTATGAGGCATGCTACAATGGGTGATCTGTTTGGTATATTGAGCAGAACACTTAAGGGTCATATTTTGTATAGATATGGCCCTATAATATATTGTTCTAATATAGCATAATAGGTGAGCTTTAAGATGGTCTTTTTTTAGATGGCTGACTTCCCTATCATGTTTCCTATAGTTCAGTAAAAAGGAAAATGTGAAGTTCGCATTTTTGCATGTCATTACCGCATTGGAAATATAAAATGGGAAATGCAGTTGTTTTTGGAACAAACATAATGGCAGTAGCAGCAGCAGCATGTTAATTACAGCTAGACCTGATTGCCTGGCTGACCTCCTGGTCACCCCCCCCACACAGTAATGAGCTCCCTGGGCAGCACAGACAGCCATGACTGAAACCATAACCACCAAACCTGCTGTGACACTTATTGAGTGTTTAACAGTGGAAGCCTCTTGTCTCTCATTTAACACACTCTGTCTTTTTCTTGTCTTGCAGTTGGAAAGACGTCTCTGATCACCCGGTTCATGTATGACAGCTTTGACAACACGTATCAGGTAGGTCCTACGGCAGAGTGAATATATTTGGTTGCAGTTGAATAGTCATCAGGACATAGGAAAAGAGAGTACAGTGCCAAGAGGATTACACTGCACTGAGTGACGTTATTGTGAAGTGCGTCTGCCTTTGTCAAACTACAATTTTACCTACACTGACTACTAAAAGCACATCTTGATATTTTCCCCCAGT
Source organism: Trematomus bernacchii (assembly GCF_902827165.1). Lineage (NCBI taxonomy): Eukaryota > Metazoa > Chordata > Actinopteri > Perciformes > Nototheniidae > Trematomus > Trematomus bernacchii. The sequence continues at coordinate 839,366 of NW_022987709.1, forward strand.
GTTGTATTCAAGTCACCAATTCATGAGTCCAAGTCACTCTCGAGTCCCCACTTTTCGAGTCCGAGTCCAAGTCCGAGTCACCCAAGGAGTGTCCGAGTCAAGTCTGACTCATCATTACCTGTGTTCGAGTCCGAGTCCAAGTCACCCAAGAAGAGTCCAAGTCCGAGTCACAAGTCTTCATGTATTAATCTTCATGGATATATTTGTTGAAATGTAGCTGTAGCTCCTCTACATTGCTTTTATCCTGTCATGTTATACTAATATGTCTATTGAACTGCTGTGAAGCCAGTTTGGCTACAATTCTTGTATAAAAGGTGCTATACAAATATAAAGCTTATTACTAATATTAATATTATTATTATTATTATTATTGTAAATGACCTTTAATATGTCTAACTATATTTAAAATTAGTTACCTTTTAGAGAAGTGATTATATTTGTATGCCAATAATTTCCTATGGTAAAGTTTTCGATTTGCACTTTTATTTTGATAGTAATAAGATCGGGACTCTTATTTTGAAGGAACTTTTACCAGAAGTCAATGGACAACGGAGTAGTGTAAACACACATGTATAATGACGGACAGATGACAAATAAATTAACATATATTAAATAGTTACATTGTGAGCATTTTGCGCCGGTCTTTCCCAATGTCTAAGCAGAATCTGTGAAAGCATAGAGTACGATGCAGGGTGTGTGTCTGGACATCTTTAGACTGGAATAGCGGGGGGGGGGGCCCAGTACGTGAACTCGCCTCGCAGGTACACACGCCAGGACAGAGTACATCTGACTCGAGACAAAACTTGCTCGAATCCGAGTCAATGTACAAGTCGAGTCCGAGTCATCGTGGGTGAAAAATTCACGTGTCAGAGTCATCGTGCGCGAGAATTCACGAGTCCGAGTCAGAGTCATCGTGCGTGAGAATTCACGAGTCCGAGTTTGAGTCCGCGTCAATCAGTGCGTGAGTCCGAGTCGAGTCTAGAGTCTCGAAAATCGGCACTCGAGTACTCCATCTCTGTTTTACCCTTTGCATTCTAATAATGTTGTTTCATGCAGTTTATGTAAACAGTGAATATTTTTATTTCATTATCAAGAAACAGGCAGTGGTGACTCGTCATTAGGGGCAGGTGGGGCACAGGTGATTCGTCTGTACATTGCTGTTTTAGTCTGCGTTCTTCCAATTAGTGTCCACAGTGTGCCTATTGAGCCGTGTTGAGCAATGTGGGGCAAGCCCCTCTCTCTGCTATCTAAATGAATGGGTGCTGTAAAAACTACACTGCGCATGCTCAGAGTATTTTTCTATTCAATGTGTGCGGCAAAAAAATAATCACCAGTGGGGCAAAGTGCTGGCATACCTACCAAACGTCATCTCATAATTCAGAGAGCTGATTGGCTGTAAGTACGTGGGCTGCGAAAAGTGTAGTTTTCACCCTGTAGTGAAGAGGAGACGAGAGAGAGCAGCGTATAGCGATTAAAATCAGTAAAACGGAAAGAAAATGAATGAAGTTGACCATCTACTTCAGCTTTGGTAAGTTCATTGTATGTCATATATTTTGTTGATCTTTTGTGTTTTGCCTATAGGCTATTGCTCTGCTGGATCGATTGATATTGTGACCTCGGTGATGAGTGTCTGTGTTTTCCTTATATCCACCCCCCCCCCCCCCTCTCTCTCTATCGGAACCATGGATAGCCTACAGCTATTTGTTTACGTCTTTAAAAAAAGCACCAGAAGCTTATATATACACATCTAAGGCTGCCTTTACACGGGAACGTTTGCGTTTACGCACCGTATGCGTTTTCAAAAAAGTATTCCGTTCACACGCATTCGATTCATTTAACGTGTCTGTTCACACGAGACCGCTCGACCCGCTGGACACGCTGTAGTACATATGCCAGGCCTGTAAGTGGCGCTGCTGCCGCCACAAAATACACCAAAAGCAGCGAAGAAGACCCCGGAGCATGGTTGCCATGGTTGCCCTTCTGTTTATGCCCCGCGGTGGATTTAGCAACATGTAGTAGTTCATGTAATTCTCCATGTCCACTTGTTGCTGATGGTTGTGGTAGAGGAGCTGTACATTTTGCACTAACATCTGTAGCATGGTCGAGCTGTAGATGTTGTACTAACATCTGTAGCATGGTCAGTAGCAGTAGCACTAGCAGTAGCTTCTGACAGTAGCTACTGGCCATGCTACAGCAGTGAGCAGCAGAGGTGGGGAGAGGCGGGGCTATGGCTTCATCTATCGGGAAATATTCGTATAGAGGCGATTACACGGAGCCGTTTGACCCCCCAGAGCGTTTCGTTTGCAAATCTATCCACCTTGGGACCCGTTATCGTTTGTGGGGTCCGTTTCTATCGTTTTGTTACGGCCTCGTGTAAATGAAAGGGCTATACGCAAGAGAAACTATGCGGATACAACCCGTTTCGTTCCCGTGTAAATGGGGTCTAAGTTGTTCGTGCCCCACCACTTTTGTACATATAAAAACGCCACTGGAAACAGGAACGGAAATAAAAAAAGGAAAGTGTAAGGAAATTATTGCTTGCACTCACCATACTGTTTCAATTGACATGAATCCAATTGTAATCCAGATTGTATTCAAATATTTGAATAGATAATACTTTATTCAATAGCTTCACAACTTGTTATGCCTACACAACTACTACTGTGCATATCACCATTCAAACAAGAAACACCACCCAACTCGGTAACACTGTGAAATGTCATTCAAATCGTAAATCATTATGTCATGAACATAACATATGTTCTTCTACGGTAAAATTATTTATTATTATTCCGCCGCGTTTTTTGTTACCTTCTCCTCCCCTTTCCACATCGCAGAAACTCTGTTCAAACATCAAAACATTCAGCTTGATTAGAACATGTGCTCTATAACTTTTCACATTCATAACTTTCATAATTCTAGAGATAACTTCTCCTTCATACTCTCACTCAGAAACCTCATTCCAGCTTTCTGACATTATTTGTAATACCCAACTTCAGAATCAGATTTATAGTTTTTGAAATATCAAACATAGTTTGGAGCTTGGTAAAGAGGCCTTCTTCAGATTTTAAAGGAGAGGTGTCATGCTTTTCCGGTTATTACCCGTCCCCTTGTGTGTTATGAAGGTTTTTATGCATGTAAACAGTGTGCAGAGTCAAAACCCTCAAAGTACACCCTGTAGCGAGTAAAACTCTAACACAGAAAATACCTCCCCAAAACGCCTCGTTGGAGATACGTCATTGTCCATTTGATTCTTCCGGGACGGCATGATGTCAAGCCGTACCCGGAACGAAATGGACCAATCCGTGGAGCCGTTACGTTACGTCCGCGGAGCCGTTACGTTAAGCCCCTGCTGATTGGTCCAAATTGACCAATCCACGGACTTCCTCACACACACATCTGTGTGCAGGGAGCAGGCAGCTCAGCTGATTTCTCCTCCCTGGCTGCAGGCTGATAACAGACAGTTGGGATCGCTGCAAAATTCTCTCTGCAGACCCATTCTCACAGCGTTTATCAACCTTTTTCTTACTCAATATCAAGACACACTTATTGTTTTTACTTCGGCTGTGAGTTTGTGTGTGCTCAGGATGAGTTTGGCTGTGTTTCGCTATGTATCCTAAACAAGGAAACAACACCTCCACGGAGCTCAGCGCGATTCACAACGTCCCGACCAATCAGAGCACACTGTGCTCACAGGGAGGGTGGGGGCTGGAGCTATTGGAGCTACAACGAGCCGTTAAAGGCAGAGAGTGAAATTCAGTGAATACACGTAGTTTACAGAGATGCTGTATGAGAAACCAATGTGAGTTTGGAAAAATGCACAGTATAAATCTATTCTAGTCGACCTCAACAATGTAATTATGATCAGTGGAAATGGCCATGACACCTCTCCTTTAACATTAGTGTATATTGCGCCGCTCCTTGAGTCTAGAGTGCTTTGATCTCAAAACAGAGTGGAGTAAAGCTTGAAATTCACCTAACAAAACAACTTTAAGCATGCCATAAGTCCCAAACCATACACTCCTGAGACATCATTTTTATGAAAAACGTAGGAAAACCTATCAAGACATGAAAAATACCATGCTTGAAGCAAAGAACAAAAAAAAAAGTCCCTCTTGAAGGCAAGAATGTGTCAAAAACTTTTCACAGCTCCTAATTCAGCCCGATTGTAAATGTAGCCTCATCTTTCCACCAGCTGCACACCTTCAGATAAACTACCAAAGGAGCCCCATTATTGACCCCAACGTACACAAAAAGCACACTAAAACGCTCATCAGGGATCTGATATGCTCACAGCGTAGACATTTTTACGATAGCAGCTACCGTTTTTTAACAATAGACAGAAATGTGAGAGGTTTATCTCTCATTCAGAACAATGGAAAGGCTCTATCGCTTTAAAGGAGCCAGCCACAGTCCCACCTGTTTACCAGGTGTGACTGTGGCTCTTTGGTGGTGTGTCAGTCTTTCAATTAGAAGGTTGTGTTTGATTCCATGTCTTGCAGTCAAGATGTCATTATATTCAGGGGTGCACATAACTGGTACGCAGGTACGCATGCACGGCAAACATCTGAAATGCGTACCGTCACTTGTGTCACTAAGCGCCTTTGCGTACCGACGGACTTGTGAAGCTTTTCCAGAAGGCGCTAAGATCACTGGACGACAGAGTCGGTCGCCGTGTGCACAGACGGGGCTGCTGTTAACGTTGGTGTGTACAACAGAATTGTGCCAAAACTACGCCAACTGGCTGCGGAAGGAGACTCCCCTCTGCACATTCTGTGTCGACGTTCGCGACACAGAGGGCTTCATCACATAACTTTGTGTGGGGCCACAAGTTGGAGTACCAAACACTGTCTCCTGGTACTCATCTGAGTAACTCACTAAGAAAGTTATGTGCACCCCTGATTATATTTATATCTTGCTAATTATTGCAGCATAAACATTACTCAGTGAATATTTACTATTTAACTATACTTAAATATACTACTGATCATAATTCCATTGTTGAGGTCTACTAGAATAGATTTATATTGTGCAGTGTTCCAAACTCACATTGGTTTCTCATACAGCATCTCTGTATAGTATGTGTATTCACTCTCTGTCCTAAACGGCTTGTTGGAGCTCCTGCCCCCCCCCCCCCCCCCCCCCCCCCTCCCTATGAGCCCACTGTGCTCTGATTGGTCAGCTCGCCCACTATGTTCTGATGAGTCTACCACTGTTACAGCGGAACATCAATGATTATGTGTTACAACGGTGTTAGCAACCAGGAAATGAAGGAGCCGTGGAGGACCGTGGAGGACCCATCAGTGTATCCTCGATCATAGCTCCTCCAGAGAGCCTCCTCGACGCTCGATGCTCGGTCCTCGATGTGTATTTAGAGAAATTAGATGTCCTTCAACATGGCGCGCTAAAATTCATTTCTGGGTCACTACCGGAGGACCGAGGAGTCGAGGAGTCGAGGAGGGGGATTTGATGAAATAAGAACGGCCCCAGCCCTGCAGTGAAAAAACAGAGAAGGGAGGGGGGAGACAGAAGAAAACACAACAAAAGCACAACAAAACCAAAACCAAACAGAATCATCACAGAAACCTTCCTAAGCAAAAAGACTATTCAAACACAACCTTTGTCTCTTATGATCAAGTTTATCACTATTGGTAAGCTTTCCTTTTATAGTGAAACATACAGTTTTACATAAAACACACACATAGATTGAAGATATAATAATTACCTTGATCAAATATCCAGAAAAGAAAATGTGTATAAGGAGGTTGAGAGCCAAGAAGTATGTTAAAACAGGAACCTTTGAACTGAACAGCCTCATGAACACTTCGGGCCCTCAAGCATCCCTATTTCTATTCTCCAAAGCACCCTTATCTCTCTCAACACCCTGAAAAATAATATTGCATATGCAGCCACAGCACTTATAATGATCTTAGGAAGCATCTGCAGAAACACAGAAAATAAAACCTGCAGTAATATTGCTATATAAGCAAAAATAATCGACTTATATAGTAATAAAAAAGGAATTAAACATAAATCTCACCAAGCTATTCCGTCATACATTGTGTGTGTGTGTGTGTGTGTGTGTGTGTGTGTGTGTGTGTGTGTGTGTGTGTGTGTGTGTGTGTGTGTGTGTGGTGTGTGTGTGTGTGTGTGTGTGTGTGTGTGTGTATGTGTGTATGTGTGTGTGTGTGTGTGTATGTGTGTGTGTGTGTGTGTGTGTGTGTGTGTGTGTGTGTGTGTGTGTGTGTGTGTGTGTGTGTGTGTGTGTGTGTGTGTGTGTGTGTGTGTGTGTGTGTGTGTGTGTGTGGATCACTAAGGCTCTTTATTGAGGGAATGTACAGAGTTGTGAGCCTGTGTGCTTTGTGTGAAACACTATAATCATGTTAGCCTAGACACACTAAAATGCCCTCAGTTTATGAGAGCACTGAAGTAAGGTAGAGAAACTTTATTGTTCCCAAAGGGTAAATGTGTCTCAGCAAAGAGCTACAGTCCATTCCTGTATGTTAAAAACATCACAACAACAACAACACAACATCACTGTTGACAACACAGACAAAAAATGAACCTGTAGAATGAAAGTGGTAGCTGCCTGTGTATTTATTGCACATTGCTCTTGTACTGGTACTAAGATTTAGCATCAGGGTTCAGCAGCTGGATGGAGGCTGGAAGAATCGATAACTTAAAGCAGTGTGATTTGCACTTTGGCTCACAAAGTCCTCTTTCTGATGGCAGAGGTTTGTTCTCAGAGACGAGTTGTGATTCAGCAGTTATTTGTGTTGCTTGTTTCATGCTTGCACAGGCACTCAATAAGCTCATAGTCTCTTTTACCTATTTCCTGCTATAGCTTTTTGTGCATTCTGGCAAGCTTGTTTCAGTTAGGATGCCAGACCATGCTGTGATTCCATCATGGGAGGTTCTGGGGGGGCTCTGGAAACGCAATTGGATTCCATATCTAAAAATGCTCTCCAGGATGGTCCCGTACTACAAGTGCGTGACACGGCTGCTCACTCCATACAGCCTCCACAAGCTTTCACACACTCAGAATGAACTTTTGTCCAAAGTAAGAAATAGTTGCATACTTTCTGACCAAAACCTGAACCTTTGTAGAATTGAGCAGCACACTTGCTGTCAGGCCAGTAGAGTTTATAATCTTCTGCAGACTTCTGGTCCTTCTAAAGCTTGAGACAGGCAGCTTCAGTCTCACCCATGTGTTAAAGGAGAGGTGTCATGGCCATTTCCACTGATCATAATTCCATTGTTGAGGTATACTAAAATAGATTTATACTGTGCAATTTTCCAAACTCACATTGGTTTCGCATACAGCATCTCTGTAAAGTGTGTGTATTCAGCAGTATTCACTCTCTCCACTAAACGGCTCGTTGGAGCTCTTGCCCCCCCCCCTCCCTGTGAGCCTAGTGTGCTCCGATTGGTCAGCTCGGCCACTCTGTTCTGATTAGTCAACCACCAGAGAGGCTCCGCCCATGTCTAACAGTGCTTTTTTCGGCTCGCTCTCAGCGGAACAACAGTCTTATAATGGCCTCGGTACAGCCGTATATTTTATACGCTAACTAACCGAACTGTACCTACAACTGTTGTTATAGAAGAGTAAGTTATTTTTACCTGTAATAAACTACTACTGTTTGATGAGAAATCAAATCATGGTTTGCTATATATGAATGATATGTTATAGGAGCAAATAATTCAGGGAAGAAAGGATAGGCCTACTAAGTATTTCCATCAAACTTTATTTTTAGAAATGTACAAAATGAACATGCGTAAATATACATATATACACGGTATATCATCCATTCCTCCCCTTATAGGCGTTTTCGGCATCTTGCCTATCGCAGCTTTGTAAGTGGCTGCCGGGGCTTTTTAGGACGAGGCATCAGAGTGGGTCATCCCGTGTGTGTGTTGTCCGCCAGATACGCCAGGAGTTTCCTGATCTGGCTGGACGAAATCAAATGCAAATCACAAAATATTAGAGAAACTTAGTTGTTTTAGATTCGTTAGTAGTAGTTGTGGTAGGAGTGTGTATCTATCTAATCTATCTATCTAATCAACACAGTTAGCTTGCCAGCTAATATGCTAACCTACGTTTGCTAGTTGTTCAGTGTAATATGCCAATCTACTATGAACAACAGCTAGTCTAGGCTAGCAAGAACATGTTTACAATTGCAATCTTATACAGGTAGTCTGCTACGTTCGGTCATTCATTGTAGCTGGCATGAAAACAATGTTTTCCCTAGCATGTCTAGCTCTAGGTAGCCTTGTTGTTTAGCTATGTAGCATACACGCTATGAACGGTAGCTTGGTAGCATACACGCCAGGAACGCCAACTATAATGTACTGACCGTACGGTAAATCACCCGGAGTATACTGTCTATGAGTATTTCGTGTGTGAATGCAGACATTCTCCTGCTATGAGATACATGTATGTAAGGCCATCTGCTGATATTGGAGTTGATATATGGAAACGCTAGCAACTTAGTTAGCCCAGTTAGCACTGTGTCAATGGCTTAGCAGTCCGAAACACGTTTACACATTTAAACAGTCGTGGTAGATACCTTGTTTGGGAGACATTCCTAACGAAATGAAGTGCCAATCACAAAATATTATTGAAACTTAGTCGTTTTATGTTCGTCAGCTTGCCAGCTGGATTACAATGCTAACCTACGTTTGCTAGTTGTTCAGTGTAATATGCTATACTATACTATACTATACTATAATATACTATGAACAACAGATAGTGGTTCATATTAGGCTATCAAGAACATGTTTACAATTGCAATCTTATACGGGTAGTCTGCTACATTCATTGTAGCTGGCATAACAACAATGTTTTCCAGAGCAAACTCATGTCTAGCTCCGTTGTTTAGCTCGGTAGCATACACGCTAGGAACGCCAGCTATAATGTAATTACGTTTCGCGACTGACCGTACGGTAAATCACCCGGAGTATACTGTCTATGAGTATTTTGTGTGTGAATGCAGACATTCTCCTGCTATGAGATACATGTATGTAAGGCCATCTGCTGATATTGGAGTTGATATATGGAAACGCTAGCAACTTAGTTAGCACAGTTGGCACTGTGTCAATGGCTTAGCAGTCCGACACACGTTTACACATTTAAATGGTGGTAGATACCTTGTTTGATAAATACACAAATAACAATGCAAACTTACAGGTTGTGTACCCGAATCTTCCCCTGCTCCAAACGGTCCAAACAAACTAGGAATAGCATCGTCCTTCAGTTTCAAATGCTGTGCATATCCGGCCTCAAACTGGGCAATGTTTTGGAAGCTTTCGTCTGTGAAATGCCGCGCACACAGTAACGTTCTTCGAACCTCTGAAGGAACAGTGTTAAACAGAAATTTCAACCACTGACTTCGTCGTGGTTCTTCCGTCCGTAGGACAAACAGCTCAGATTTCCCCTCACATTTCAGGAAACAGGTCCTTGGCATTGGCATGACTGGATCGATTGTGAACTGAACCAGAGCTTCCAACAGTAAATGTTAGGCTGGCAGAGGGTGCGGCCAGCGCCGCTGGGTGTGGCCATAGCTCTTCCGGATTGGTCCATTTTGTTCCGGGTACGGCATCATGCCGTACCCGGAAGAATCAAATGGACAATGACGTATCTCCAACGAGGCGTTTCGGGGAGGTATTTTCTGTGTTAGAGTTTTACTCGCTACAGGGTGTACTTTGAGGGTTTTGACTCTGCACACCGTTTACATGCATAAAAACCTTCATAACACACAAGGGGACGGGTAATAACCGGAAAAGCATGACACCTCTCCTTTAATATATCTCTAAAGAATGCCTCCTAATTCCTCCCCTCCTTCATCTAACATGACTTCATCTACTCTTCAGAACAAACAGCTATAATTAAAAAGTTCTCTCCATCACCCGGAATCTAAGTTTATAAATACTGGTCAATTCAGAGTTTGGGATATTTACTTCCAAAGCATGTCATCTTTTAGATTAGTAGAAATAAAACAACCAAAATAAACAAACATTTAGGGGTTATTTATTTGACTTGATTTATCTTAAGTCAAGTCAGTCAAAGTCAACTTTATTGTCAATCTTCCAGTTTGTGTGTACAGACAGAGAGATCGAAATACCGTTTCCCACAATCCCGAATATAAAACAAATGTCTATAAAACTATATACAAATATTTAACATTTTTAAATTCATGAACAAGTAAGCATTGCTCCCCGGGTGCTGTACAATAGCTGCCCACTGCTCCTGGTACTAGACTCCTGGTACTAGGATGGGTTAAATGCAGAGAACACATTTCACTGTGTGTGCTGTGTGCTCTGCATGTGTGACTGTTACGACCCGTCCTCTACCAAGTGGTAGTGGCTCGTGGGAAGACCCGCAACATAAAATAAATCACACCAAACACGCAGCACTTAACGGCGAGCATTTATTTGAGAGCACAGCCGTTACTTACATGAGCCAACCGGCAAATGAACAAGGTCTGGAGGACGGGCAAAAACAAACAAAAGGAAGAAGGGGGCCTGGGCCAGCCACACCACGGGCCGTAGGACCCAAAGCTTCCCTCCTCTGCCCAGAGATCTAACAAAAACCCTACGGGAAAAATAAAGCTGCGAAAACCTATTCTAACAGGTCCTCCAGAGTTCACACATTATCATATTAACAACAGGCATCTCCAGATCCAAACGGCAGCGAGATATTGTCCACGGTCAGAGTCTTCCGGCATCGGGAAAAGGGGAGAGACTCTTCTCCTCCAGCTTCTCCTTTTTAAGTCCCGAGCTGAATGGAATTAGGACACCTGGGGGAGGCGGGGCCAGGGGTGGACCAGGTGTACCTGCGCAGCAGAGAGACAGAGAAAAACAACAAGAGCACGTAACAGTGACCATTAAAGAGGGTTTCATCCCTCCCATTCTATTTTTTATTTTTTTCGTATTCATTCTGAAGTATTTTCTGATTCATTAAGTAATACTTTCAAAAGTCTCTTGATAAAAAACGTTGACTGAATGTATGTGTAACAATAATTTTGAACCTTAACGCAATGTTCAGATTTCCCTTCCTGAAATATAATTAAATTAAGTAAGTAAGCATTATTAACAGAAAGTCACCTTTTTGCCTTTAGGAAGTCGCCCAGCCTGAAGGCTGAGATGGTGTAACATGTTGCGCTTGTAATTTAAAGTTTTTTTTTTATTGTAAGTGCTGCGACAAAGGTCTGGTTCGGTCTTGCTAACTCTCCAAAAAAGGAAGAAAAGGAAACACGTCTCTATTCTTCCGTGTTCCCACAAGCACTGTGCTGCGCTGTAATGAGATTTGAGATTTAAGAAAACATAATCTGTTCATGAATTTTTGTAAAAAAATAAAGCATAAAGAGTTTTTTTGCATATACCCATTGTGTCACAGCGTAAAGAACAGCGGACATGTTGACACAGACCCACATATTTTAAACATACTGACACTTTCAATGACAGTCATAAATATCATATTTAATGATCTATTGACTATAATACACATCAATAAATCACTTAGACATTTTATGAAAATAGGTATTACAAATCTTCTTAGCAACACTCCAGTTCTATTAGCTTGAGTGAGTGTAGGCGTCTGTTGTTTTCTGCAGTCTGTCTCGCTCCGAGTCCGAACCTGAATGCATCTGGATAATGTAAAACTTTGTAATGGAACAGCCATCAAAGTCAACAATGAGCGTAGTCACTCTGAGAAGCGGGGGATCATGCTTTTCCAGACAGATGGCCATATGCAGCAGTACGGGTGTGATGAAGCCTGAAGGGACGGACATCTCCTCTCTTTTTCTCAGCCATGGTCCTATTTTAAGTGAGGAGGCATCAGTCTAGGCAGATAGATCGCTTATTCAATAATGTCCCAACATGCTGTTTAATGCCTGTCTCTGCTCCACACTATTGTGAGGCCTGTGCACCAATTGATAACAGCAGCCAGGGAGGAATATGAAAATCAGTTGGTTATTTTGTTCTTATGTAAAACTAAGCCATTTGCATCCACCACCTAGCCCTTCATGCACAAAACAGCCTCTTCATAGATTGATGCAAAAGGTGTGTGTCTTCTCAAAACTTTATTGATCAATCTGTTCCAAGCACACCTCTTACAGGCTTTCATGGAAACACAAGCGCTTGTTCTTTATGCCCAATGGGAATATCACCAGAGGCTCATCTCAATTGAATATTTCACCTCCTCCTTTCCCTCACTCGCGTCTCTTCCTTGCGTCTTAGCTCCGCCTCCGTAAGACGCGAGCGAGAGACACGAGGAAGAGACGCGAGGACAGAGAAGTCCTCAGGTATTAATTGGGATGTCCTCGTTCACTCCAGCGTCTCCATAAACAATGCCCTTTACTTCTGGTGCGCGCAGTTTTATCCCCTGACACTGGACTTCACATCAATCCCTTCAAACCTGGGATTCAGTTTCTCATTGAAATTATTTCGTCCATCTCTTCCATTCTTCTCTTTTATTATAGTTTTCTATGTATTATTTTCGGTCCTGTATTTGTTTTTCCAGGTATAACATTTCATTTAAGTTATAATTATAATCATAACAATAATAATAATTAATGGATTAATTTCCTTATGGTATTTGAGCTTGTTTCAGATCAACTTTTGTATTGGATGTTGTTATTTAATTTGTCCTACAGAAGAGAGACACAAATCACTAAAATATGTATTAGTTATGCTACCCGTATTTGTATATATCCTAAATGTTTGACATTCTGTGGGTCTACCACACATGCATCAAAAACCACAAGTAAGAACTCTAAGTTATTATTTTATAATCAAAACATTATTATTGAATTTGTAAGTATATTTCACACACTTTAATGTTTTTATAGAGTATGATCTCCTCATTCGTTTAAGAGATTTAATATATTTTACTCTTAATGAAGCACTTTCAGCTGCAGTGAGCAGAGGCTGTGCAGCTGGGGGCGGAGCTTTTATACGCGAGTAGTGAAAACACTTCCGCGTAGTCTGCTCTCGTGTATCCTCCCTTTCGTCTCCTCTGGAAGCCTCCTCCATCACATCGCCATTGATTGCTCAACTAAAAGCCGATAAGATGTATCTTGTATTGTATTTTCTATAATTGGCTAAATTAGCTTTACTTTCACATTTTTAAGCATGGGTGCAAATGACAGAAGTGAAAAGCTAACGCTAGGCTAAAAACACAGTCGCCATGCTTCAGCTTTTAAGGCCCCCGACAACATTTATAGACTAATTTTGCCACTTAGCCAAGTAGCCACTTGTGTTTGTGACACGTGAAAGCTTAACAATTCATGGAGACTGACATATTTTAAGTTATAGAATAAAATGGGAAAATCTCATAAAATGTACAGGCATCTAACTCAATAAAAAGAAAACCCTGATGATTTTTAGATAGGGAACCAAAGCATTTCTTTCTGCAGCATTTTATTCATTTGTTACAGCCCTTTGTTTTTTCAGATAGCATATTAATACTTTTGTTATGGGTGCACCAACCTTTGCTTTGTAACCGTAGATCAAAGCCAAAGTGCAATCTCTCCTAGTGTGTGTTTGCATGCTGTGCCTCTCCCCCCCCACCCCCCATGTCTTAACGCCACTTCTCTCTCCTCCCCTGCTCATTGACAGGTAGAGCTGTAAATGATTTAGCAGTTTTTTCAAGCTCAACACCAGAGACCTTTGAGTATTAATTAAAATGCTGAATGCATAAGCTCGTCCTGCTGTTTATGCTGCTGCTCAGAGGGGAGGCTGGAAACCTGTTCTCAATGTGAGCTGCAGGAGACATCTGATTAGAAGATTTATGAAGTCACAGTTTCCAGGCCTACATACCAAATCTTTTTGTTTTCATATACGTTTCATATATTCAGCCACCCAGCCGAGGGAGACGGAGGCAGGCGTACTCCCCGCTTGGCAGCCCATGCTGAGGGCTCAGAGGCTCCAGAGGCACAGAACTCTGTCAGCTGTGGAGCTGTCAGTCAGGCCGACCACCGGACTGTGACTGCATCTGTCTGCTCCAAATACTCAGACGTTTAGTGTAGCAACTGCTGAATCGTATATATACAGCTCTGGAAAAAATTAAGAGACCACACCAAATTGGTGTTAAAGGTCCCCATACTATTTTTAGGCATATATTATAGGTCTCAGATATATAAAAAACATGTCTATGAAGTATTTTGCTCAAAATACCAAACAGATCATTCTAGCCATGCCTCATATCCCTCTGTTTCAGCCCTGTTACAAAAGTGCTGATTCTGGGTCAGTAGCTTTAAATGTAACCGAGCTGCTGCTGGCCACGCCCCTTTGGAGCTGCTGCTGGCCACGCCCCTTTGGAGCGTCCGGTGACATTGGGATATTTTTAAATCCTCTGGAGCAGAGAGAGGAGCTGTGGATTATTGTTATTGATTAATGCATCAGTGTTTCTTAGGGTCAAAAACACTAAACTCACAACTTAAAATGAAAGCGTTTAGTTTATTTAATAAAAGAGCACATGTTCAATGTGAAAAGTGATAGTAGATAAAGATTAGTTGCAATTTGGGGCTATATATATATATATATATATTAAAAAAAATAATAATTAAAAATAAATATATATATATATCTTTTTTAAACACCTTGAATTTCAGGGGGGGCGCGGGGCTCCGTTGGCGGGGCGCAGCGCCCCTCCAAGACAATGGTAGGGGAAACACTGAATGTATTGTTCAAGAATTAAATAGGCAGATTTGTTTATGCTGGAAATAATATTATTAGCATATATAATTAATAATATATAGTCATAGCGCTTCAAGGAGAATATGCTGCATTACTAAGAATTATAAAGTTGTAATAATTTAAGGATTTATTTTGTTCATGATAGTTTTATGATATTTTTTATACTTAAACGCTGAATTGAAAAGAATTGTAAAAACTGTTGCTGAATTGCAGCAATAATCTCTTATTACTATATTTTTTAGAGTAAAGTGACTCTTGCTGCTATCAGGGTGTAAAGATTGGTTAATGTTTAATTGATGTTCTAGTGGGGTAAAAATCTACCCATAATGCTTTGTGACACGAGCAAATTAAGATAAATAGACTAATTATGAATCTGCACTGGCATTACTCATTACTGTGGTTACACATGAAGCATGCTGTAATTGTTATGTTCTACATTTATTAAAAAACATAGCCTGCTGTCTGATGGTGATCAGTCGCTGATATTTTCCTTCTAGTTCTGGTAGTCAATTCTCAATGAATCCCATTTTTCATGTTCACAAACTGCTGTCAAATATGGCGCTGTGAGCAAATGGCCAGTATGCTCACTGTGACTCAGGGTCTGCTGGTTTAACAGCTTCCTGCCAGATTGAGGACCCTGAAAGTCCTGCCTGGAGCAGCAGTGGTGGAGGAAGTATTCAGATTCTCTGTGTAAAGCAGCAATACCATTATTATCATTAAACACGTCAGGCTTTTTAAGTAAAATGCAGTGATTAAAGCCAAATGTGGCAGTTCTTATTGGGCATAAATCCAACATCTTGTTTGTGCAAAGATCACACATATGATCTAGTTTGTGTATTATTAGGTTGAGACTGGGTAGTAAACAGTGAAGCCTGAGCTCAGTATAATGACAGTGTTTAGTAGAAGTGGTAACATGTTGCATGTTACTGTCAGACAATCCCATTGTTTTACAAGATTTAAGTCCTCCTGTTGTTAAGCGGGCAGCAGAACAGGTGGACCCAGGTGCAGACACAGACAGTAGCAGCAATAGCTTTGAAAAAAGGTTTATTGTTGGAAAAAGGCGTGGTTGATCAGAGCTGAGATGGGGAGTCCGGGGTGTGAAGGGGAGCCGAATGGGAGGGGAGGTTATGGGTCCGGGTCTGAGCGGTGTACTGGGGCTGGAGCAGAGCAGGCAGGAGAGCTGGTCCTATCTGGCAGCGTGGATGTGGCGGGCTGAGTCTCTATAGTGCTGATTGCAGGAAGGGCTTCAGCTGGTGGGTGGCTGCTCTGACTCCAGCACACCTGTAGACAATCATAATCAATCAATCAACAATGATTAGTCAGGGTAGTGAGTCAAAAATGTAATGTAACACCTGTAATACTAAATATTTGTAACTCCTGCTTTGACCTAAAAGTCACAAATACAGACCCTGCTAATATCACCTGATACCTAGTTTTATCAGAACTTTTATCTAAATGTCTTTGATTTTTTTTATTCTGTTTGTCTTGACTATGACTGCGACTAACCATTATCTCATTATCCATTGATCTATTGATTTAACTGAACTAAATTGCTTTGCCCATGGAATAGTGAATAGTAATACTACAGATCAAAGTGACATTTCAAATCTCTTGTTCTGCCCGACCAACAGTCTCAAACCCAGAGGTGTTCTCATTACAATAACACATGACAACCAAAGTCATCAAATCCTAACCTTTGAAAAGCTGGTACTGACCGAATTGACTAAAATGATTAATTGATTATCGAAACAGTCGCAGATTTATTTTGTCTATCGTCTAAGCCATTATCAATCAATTGTTGAATCTCTAGGCTTAATGAATATTCTGTCTTTCCTTGTATTTATATATGCACACTTATGGTGAATCCATATATTCAAATACAAATACAGTTAGACAAAGAACTATTTGCAAATGTAGTTTATGCTGGTAATGGAGTTTACATATAAAGGGAAGAGAAAAATATATTCAAGATAGCCATACCAATGTGTACTAATCACAGCACATGGTTCCTTTATTAGTGCGAATGCTGTTTACAGCATTCCACTATAGTACTTCAAATCTTTATTCCCCTTATTTCAGCCAATACTTTGGCTCTCCATAACTTCAGTTTATTTTCAGCTACAGAAACCATTCAAATATTAAACTATTCAGCCTTTTCAGGAATCGATGGGAAACCTTCAACTTTTTAAAAGTATTTTATACTTTTTGAAATATTCAGCTTTTTAAACTCTTTTTTTAATATGGAAGTCAATGGGAGGAGCCTTCAAATCCTCTTTTCCTACACCTTGCGCCAAATGCTACTCCTTCCACATACTTTCAGCTTGACACTTCATTCCAACTTTAAAATGATCACAAGACCTTCAGCTATTCAAAACTGTTTGAGATATTTAACTTAGTTTGGAGCTTGGTAGAGAGGCCTTTTTCAGATTTTAACATTAGTGTGGATGGAGCAGCTCGTTAAGTCTAGAGTGCTTTGATCTCAAAACAGAGTGGAGGGGTGCTTGAAATTCTCCCCCAAAAATGTTTTAAACTTGCCATAATTCCCAAACCCTACACTCCTCAGACATATTTTTTCATGAAAAATTTAGGAAAGAGCAGAGAGAAGTACACTTTAGACAAACTGCTCCCATCTCCACATTTTACACACAAAACCAAAAAAACAAACATATATCAGTTCATTGGGGTTCCCTGATGCTCACGGTCTGGTCATTTTTGTATAGGAGCCATAGTTTTTGAACAGGTGGCAAAATTGTCAGATATAATCCTCAATGCATTCTTAATGGGACTCAGTGCTGCAGTTGGTAAATCGACATACATTGTCACCATGGTAACCTTTGATCTCTGGGTTTACACACACAGGTGTTTGTAAACATTCATTCACTACTACTTACATTTAATATCTTTATTTAACTCCTTCAGCCTAATTTCAGCAGCATTTCTTTTTTTAACATGGAAGTCACTGCAATGCATTTGAGCTGTAACAATTAACACACACACACACACACACACACACACACACACACACACACACACACACACACACACACACACACACACACACACACACACACACACAGACCGATGATGATGAATGATCAAGAGGAGAGAGAGGGCGATCAAGAGAGGGTGATCAAGAGAAGAGAGAGAGGGCGATCAAAAGAAGAGAGAGAGGGTGATAGAAGAGTGAGAGGGTGATCAAGAGAAGAGAGAGAGGGCGATCAAGAGAAGAGAGAGGGCGATCAAGAGAAGAGAGAGAGGGCGAGCAAGAGAAGAGAGAGAGAAGAGAGAGAGGGTGATCAAGAGAAGAGACAGAGGGTGATAGAAGATTGAGAGGGTGATCAAGAGAAGAGAGAGGGCGATCAAGAGAAGAGAGAGAGTAATGTAACCTCCTAATGTAATGTATAACTCCTATGAAAATGTTCAAAAAGTGCTCAAACTTCACGTGTGCTAACAGTCCAGCCGTGAACACATCTACGGGACAGTTTTGAGATTTCTTCAAATGCCGTTGCCATGGCAACACAATGCTCACCATGAAACACAGTTTTCTCATAACTTCAGTGAAAATGCTCGAAATAGCCCAAAACTTCACAGGTTTGGTAACGATGCAGCCATCAACACATCTAAGCATATTATGGGGTGTCATCAAATGCCGTTGCCATGGCGACAGATAATTCACCATCAAGTTAGTTCAAAAGTTTGCAGTTCAAATATTCTGCTGCTTTCCCAAGCCTTTTTACTTTCTTTTCTCATCTTAATACAAATTCATTCACTACTACTTACATCTGATATTTAACTCCTTCAGCCTATTTTCAGCTGCAGAAACCATTCAACTATTACATTATTCAGCTATTTCAGGACATCAAGGCTATACATGTTTTTTTTTAACTTTTCTTTTAAATATTAAGCTTTTTCTGCATTTTTGTAGCTAAAAGCAGCTACCATTCAGCTAATAACATATTCAGCTTTTTCTGCATTTTCAGCTCAATTCAGCCACAAATGTTCACAGTTTACAGCATTCGCACGCATTTTCTGCAGGAAATGCATTTTCTAGTTCTTCCCCTTATTATTATTTCAGCCAATACTTTGGCTCTCCATAACTTCAGCTTATTTTCAGCTACAGAAACCATTAAAATATTAAACTATTCAGCCTTTTCAGGAATCGATGGGAAACCTTCAACTTTTTAAAAATATTTTATACTTTTTGAAATATTCAGCTTTTTAAACTATTTTTTTAACATGGAAGTCAATGGGAGATGCCTTCAAATCCTCTTTTCCTACACCTTGCGCCAAATGCTACTCCTTCCACATACTTTCAGCTAGACACTTCATTCCAACTTTAAAATGATCACAAGACCTTCAGCTATTCAAAAATGATTTTGATATCTTTTACACTTTTTGAGATATTTAACTTAGTTTGGAGCTTGGTAGAGAGGCCTTTTTCAGATTTTAACATTAGTGTGGATGGAGCAGCTCGTTAAGTCGAGAGTGCTTTGATCTCAAAACAGAGTGCAGGAGTGCTTGAAATTCTCCCCAAAATGTTTTTTAAACTTGCCATAATTTCCAAACCCTACACTCCTCAGACATATTTGTTCATGAAAAACGTAGGAAAACCTCTCCTAGGTTGGAAAATTAAAAAAAATTAAGAAAAAATATTAAACAAAATGCCTCTTGAGGGCATGAAGAGACAAAAAGTCCACCTAGCTCCCAATTGATTCCCATGTTAAATGTTTCCGGATCTTTCTTCAGAGCAGAGAGAAGTACACTTTAGATAAACTGCTCCCATCTCCACATTTTACACACAAAACCAAAAAAACAAACATATATCAGTTCATTGGGGTTCCCTGATGCTCACGGTCTGGTTATTTTTTTATAGGAGCCATAGTTTTTGAACAGGTGGCAAAATTGTCAGATATAATCCTCAATGCATTCTTAATGGGACTCAGTGCTGCAGTTGGTAAATCGTCATAAGTCGTCACCATGGTAACCTTTCATCTCTGGGTTTGCACACACAGGTGTTTGTAAACATTCATTCACTACTACTTACATTTAATATCTTTATTTAACTCCTTCAGCCTAATTTCAGCTGCAGGAACCATTCAAATATCAAACTATTCAGCCTTTTCAGCACATGATGGGAAACCTTCAACTTTTTCAAAATACGTTATACTTTTTAAAATATTCAGCTTTTTAAAGTCTTTTTTTAACATGGAAGTCATTGCAATGCATTTGAGCTGTAACAATTTCATTCAAATCATTTCACTTTTCTGCATTTCTCTGCTAAGTTCAGCAACACACTTACTTGGTTTTTGTAGCCAAAAGCAGCTACCATTCAGCTAATAAAATATTCAGCTTTTTCTGCATTTTCAGCTAAATTCAGCCACAAATGTTCACAGTTTACAGCATTCGCACGCATTTTCTGCAGGAAATGCATTTTCTAGTTAACCTAATGCCCGAGTGACTGGAACCTACACTCTTCCATAAGTGGGTCAAAAAGGACCCGTATTAGAATAATATGTGTTTTTATGCAATTTCTGTCATTTTGGTTAAGAAAAATCACTTGTATAATATTTAGTATTATATTTTGGTTCACACTAGAAATATTTTATATTTAATTTTTCACTATTTATAATTTTAGACATTTTCTTTACATTTTGAAAAAAAACGTTTTGAACATATTGATGCAAAGATCTCCGCTATTCTGAGACCCTCACAGTATTCCAGTCCCTTTTCAAAACTCATCTCTTCTCCTCTTGTCTACTCATAGCCCACCCCCCATCAATCCATGCCGGTTGATCAAGTTTGATAGTCCTATACCCCCCACCCTAACCTTCCCTTATATTGTAAAGCGATTTTGAGTCCTTGAAAAGCCCTATACAAATATCATGTATTATTATTATTATTATTATTATTATTATTATTATTATTATACTGACAGGTATCAGATCTTGCTGTGTAAAATAATCTTCCTGAGCGGTGTCACTTGTGATGTAGTCTGTGTGGTCTACAGTGAATGTATTCCTGACAGCCACAGGTGATGAGAATCAAAGGTTCCCATAGGATTCCATAGAAAATGCATGCGGGTCATTTTTGACCCACTTATGGAAGCTTGGGGTAGTAATATAAAAACTACAATTTCTTAAAATGTATATAATTTAAAATTTGAATGGCATGATATCCAAAACATGTTTTTTGAGGAATAGCTGGAATATGAAATGATAAAAAAATGTAATTACAAAGATACTTCAAGAAAACCACCTCACCGGGTCAAAAAAGACCCACTTATGCATCTAAGGGTTAAGACAAAAATCATTCACACTGACATTATTATAGTTTTTTGCTTTCTTTTGATTCTACATGTTTTTTCAACACTTTCAGTGTGATTTTAACCCTACTCTATGATTAAGTAAATACATTTGAATGAATCTCTAAGAATATGTGTCCTGGTGTCCCAAAGTAAAACAAATACATTTAATTTGACATGTCAAAAATATCTGTAGACCAATATTTTCAATCCATATTCAAGTAAAACAAACATTTAAAATACATTGTGACAGGCGATGCTGGTCCGTGACGTGACGTGGCAAGATGGCGGCGGGCAATTTGGGCGCAGTGGCAGCGATCTATCTGCATGGTTGCTCTGAATCTCGGGCCTCTGTTTGGCTACACCACTCATCTTGCCCCCTTGGTAAAACAACACGTGGGGGATACATCATTATTTGCACCAGCAACATGGCTGAATATCAAGCACTTCGGCCATGGTCGGCAAGTAATATACAGTACATTCATCTGGCACTCCTGGCAGACTCTCTCCAACACAAAAAAGGGACACAAACGAAAAAAGGAGAATATTGGGCTTTTGGCTCGACTGTGTCTCTTGCTCTCGGGAGATATCCACCCGTGTCCGGGTCCCGGCGTTGCTTCCATCGACCTGACAGCTGGCGGTCCGGCCGCCGAGCTCCACATCCCGCCGGCCGGTTTCCGACCACCAGCGGGTCTTTGCGGTCTCGCGCTGACGGCTGCCGACCTAGCAGCAGGACCTCTACCCACACCGTCAGAGGACTGCGGATCCACACCGAGACCTGGTAGCCGAGTAGCAGAGATCCACACACAACCATCTAACTCCAGAAGAGGCCGGATAGCTCCCACACCACCGAAGAGCTGCAGGTCCGAACCGAGGGCTGGCGGCCTAGCAGCGGAGATTTGCGCGTCGCCGGCTGGCTTCGGACGATGCGGGCTAGCGGAACAGCTAGCTCTGCCAACGGGTCTCTGTGGTCTCGCGCTGACGGCTACTGGCCTAGCAGCAGGGTCCATCTCCACACCATCAGAGGACTGGGGGCCCGCACCGAGGGCTGGAGGCGTAGCGGCGGAGATCCACGCGTCGCCGGCTGGCTTCAGACGAGGCGGGCTAGCTGAACAGCTGGCTCTGCCGAGGGACTGTTGGTCCGCGCCGATGGCTAGCGGCCTAGCAACAGAGAACCACAAACCAACAGCTAGCTCTGTCTGCTCCACTATCAACAACGGCACCGAGGTAAAGCCTAGAAATCCGGTATTTAAAAAACACCGTTACACAAAAATGTTTCAAACAGTGAATCAAGCAAAAATAGTGTGGGATCCTCGGTGCAAGCCGAAGGGACTATTCAGTGGACATTTACATTTCCGCAGCATCTGCAACAAACATGAACAGTTAGAACATCTCCTCCTTTAGTCCAATATTGACTGTTTGGGAATATCTGAATCTTGGCTAAAACAGTCGTCACCATCTTCTATTGTATCTATGTCAGTATATATTGTGTTTAGGAAGGACAGACTGAAGGGAAAAGGAGGGGGTGTGTTGCTTTATGTGAGGAATACCATTACTTGTAGGGAGATTGCTCTTCCAGCTAATGTTGATTTTGATTGTGTTGGTGTGGAAATCACACTATCTGAGGAAATGTCCCTCACCATGATTTGCCTGTATCGACCACCCACCGACCGCTAAGGTGGATTTCTATGACCAGGTAAAACTCATGCTGAATTGCTGTGACTCCAACAAAGAGCTAATTATTTTAGGAGACTTTAACATAAACTGGAATGACAAACAAAATAGAAAGAGCTCAAAACGGATCACGGATAAACACAACTTAATACAACTAATGGATCAACCGACTAGAATAACCAAAACCTCCAAGACTATGATAGATTTAGTATTTACAAACAAAGCTGACAGAATAGTTAAAACCTACAACTTCCTGACTGGTCTTTCTGACCATAATCTTGTTCTTTTTGCCAGGAAACTCACCAAAAAAAGGTTCATGGCCACACCTAAAAACCCCTGCCTTGGGTTCTCGCTTCATCCCCAAAAACCTGCAACAACGTTTTATGGATGCAGTGAAAATGATTAATTGGGGGGACACTCTGTCCTCTGAAGATATTGGTGAAAACAGTAATCTGTTTATATCTCAAATTAATGATGCAATGTCTTCCTTCTCAAGGAAAGGGTGCCTTAGGGTGGAAGGAACATCATCTTCCCTGGCTGAATCTACAGTGCAGGAATTTAATGAAATCTAGAGACCAACTATTAAAGCAGAGCTTGAAATCCGGACTATCCACTGATGGACAGAAATTCACTCATGCTCGTAACAAGGCAACACAAACAATAAGACAGGCCAAAGCAAACTTTTTCATCAATATAATTGAAGGTGCGAAAGGTAACGGTGAAAAAGTTTGGCAAATCTTAAATAAACTATAAGGTAAACATACCTGCAGATGTAGCACTCCAGATAGGACTCCAGCTTACAGCTTCCTGCCTAAGACCTGCCTAAGGCGCCGTTTACACGAGGAGAAAACTGCTTGTATCTGCATAGTTTCGCGTGCGTAGGTCACATTCCGACCATTATTTAAAACAATAGGTGCTTTCACACCGTCTACAGTTTGATTTGTATAGAGCTGTGGCTGAATGGCCGGCGATTAGGTGTGGCGCATTTATCATTAGGTGATCAGAGCTGCCTGCCTGCCGTCAGATTTCATTTAAAAAACAGGTCTGATTTTAAGACTATTTCTGCGCTCATAAAGAATGATAAGAATAATGCGTATTGAACTGGTTTCATTAATTAGTGAGTTTATTTAAGGTAATTAGGTAGAAGCCCTTTTTTATCAGTAACGAATTTAGCAGTTGAACATAAAAGTCAACTAACTGAGTGTCACTTGCAATGACAGTGTTGTGTTTTTATTTTATGAACCTTTTACATTAAAAATGGTTGTTGAATTTATAAATATTATTATGAATATGGATAAATACTAGGCTATTTATTATAAACGTTAGTCCTTAACATCTATCACTGTGTATATCACCATTCTTTAATTAAATGTTTGATAAGTGCATGCAGATCACAGTACAGTAAAACACGTACACAGATACATTATTTTGTATTTTTATTGAAGTAGCCTTATAGAACCTGATGACAATGTCAATTTCCACTATGTCCACCTTTATTTTGCACAACCAATGGCAGAACTTTATTGAGGCCTGTAATTAGTCGACTACAGCAGTGGTCCCCAAACGGTGTGCCGCGGCACACTGGTGTGCCGTGAGGCAAGTCCGGGTGTGCCGTGGGATTTTGTGACAACCATACGTTATTATTGCAATATACAACTACACAAAAATAATTATTTTTCAATTTACTATATCAGTACTTTGTATGCACTCATTTCATAATACAGAGGCAAACTCTATACCTAAAAACAATTCTTTAAAAAAATCCTCACAGAACCCCATATTTCGCTGTTAACGCAGTTGCAGGTGGGAATTATAAGACACATCGAAGGCTGAAGGACAACATTAAAACAGAGAAACACGCAAGAGGGAAAATGGAGCGCTTTCTTGTGCGGAGCAAACCACCAACCACCAGTGCAGAGACTGCCGACAACCCACCACCGAAAGAAAAGAGGAAAAAAACTGTCAGCAGACAGTATCATGAAAGTTACCTGTCTTATGGCTTCAGTTGGACTGGGGATGTCAACAATCCCCAGCCCGAGTGCGTCGTCTGTCGGGAGAAGTTAGCTAATACGAACATGGTTCCAAGCAAGCTGAAGAGGCACTTGGAAACCAAACATCCCTTCCATGTTCAGAGAAACTTGGCCTACTTCAAAAGAGCGCGGGATCTGAACCAGAGGCAGCAAGACCGTTTGTTGGATTGTGTGAAAGTGTCTGAAAAGGCAATGGAGGCTAGTTACATGCTAGCGGAGCTCATTGCAAAGCAGAAGAAACCTCACACAATAGCGGAGACACTCATCCTCCCCTATTGCAAACATTTTTTAGGTGTCATGCTGGGTCCAGATGCCGCAAATGAGCTATCCAAAGTGCCGTCGTCTGATAATACAATCAAAAGAAGAATCAACGACATGTCAGAAGACATTGAGCAACATTTGACAGAGAAACTGCAGGCGAGCGGCAGATTTTCCCTACAAATAGATGAATCTACTGACATAAGTGGGGCTGCCCAACTTCTGGCAAACGTCAGATATGTTGATGCTGACTCTATCAAAGAGACGTTTTTCTTTTGCAAAGAAATGGAAAGCCATACTACGGGAGAAGAAATATTCAGGGTAACTAATAACTATTTAAAAGAGAACAGTCTGACCTGGAATATGTGCATCAGTCTTTGCACAGATTGTGCGGCAAGCATGTGAGAGAGAGTGAAAGGATTTATTGCTAAGGTGAGAGCACAAAACCCACATATCGTGACAAACCACTGCATTTTGCATAGAGAGGCATTAGTTGCCAAAACCATGCCCCCCGGAGTTGACTGAGGTGCTGAATTACATCAAATCAAGGCCCCTGAAATCTCGCCTCTTCTCCCAGCTGTGCGCCGAGATGGGAGCCGACCACCAAAGCCTGATCCTCCACAATTTTTTATTTTGTGACCTGTCTGGTTTAAATGAGTGTGTTGCTGCTTTGATGAAGCCTAATTTGATAAAGTTTCAAATTAATATAGTGTAATATAGTTGTCTTTGTCACATTTTATTTGGCATTAGTAAATAATTATGCACATTTAAAGATATTTTACATGATATGAGTGATAACACGTGTTATAAGGGCTATTTTGCACAATAGGTGTGCCTTGAGATTTTTACTTGTCCTTTGGTGTGCCTTGGGCACAAAAAGTTTGGGAACCACTGGACTACAGGTATTTTGTGTCAGTCTTGTCTTCCAAAAATCAGGAAGTAAAGTCCCCTGGTTTGTGACAAGGTGTGAAGTCAACAGATAGTCACTCAGAGGGGGGTACTATTTCTTTTCAAATGCATATAGGCTATGCCACCCATTTACATGTAGGCTACACCGCTCTTCCAGTCAAGAATTTGAATGGGATGGGGAGACGTGTGTGATTAAAAATGAGTGGCCAAACTAAGACTTAGTTTTTCAAAAGAGAAAATGCAGATATTACACTCATAAAAGAAATGGTAGACATATCAGTACTCTTAGGCCCCGCTCACACGGGACCGTTTGCGTTTATGCACAGTATGCGTATTCAAAAAAGTCTTCCGTTCACATGCATTTGTTTCATTTAACGTGTCTGTTCAAACGAGGCCGCTGGAAACGCTGTAGTACATATGCCGGGACTGTAAGTGGCGCTGTAACTTCCGCCAAAATACACCAAAAGCCGCAAAGAAGAGCAGCCCAAGCAGCCCCGCTGCAATGTTGCCATGGCTACCCTTCTGTTTAAACCCCGCGGTGTATTTAGCAACATGTAGTTCATGTAATTCTCCATGTCCACTTGTTGCTGATGGTTGTGGTAGAGGAGCTGTAGATTTTGCACTAATATCTGTAGCATGGTCAGTAGCAGTAGCACTAGCAGTAGCTACTGACAGGAGGAAGTGTGTGTGGTGATTGCTGGTATTCAGCGGGATATAGTCATTTCCTCAGCATATGGATAAATGCAACGGGGAAGTTAACTGAAAGAAACCGAATCTGTGGATATTGCATCGAGAGGACGGCTCAGAAAGAGAGATATTCTCTACAAACACCGGGTGAGATCGCACCTTTGTCAATATAATGGATCAATGCATGAAATCTGACTCTGTTTATTTTGTTTAAGGAGTATATTGGGCGTTAACAATTCTGGTTTGCCTTTTATAATATTATTTCATTCAAGAACCCCTTGTGCGTTTAATTAACACAGCTATTTTTGATAGTTGCTACAGCAATGAGCAGGAGAGGTGCTATTTTTTTTTTTTTTCGCAATTTTTTCAGGAAATATTCGTATAGAGGTGATTACACGGACTCGGTTGACCCCCCCAGAGCGTTTCGTTTGCAAATCTATCCACCTTGGGACCCGTTATCGTTTGTGGGGTCAGTTTCTATCGGCCTCGTGTAAATAATAGGGCTATACGCACGCGAAACTATGCAGATACAAGCAGTTTTCTCCTCGTGTAAACGGCGCCTTAGTGCCAAGTTGTCTCAGACAATCTGCATTTCCTAATGTGGGACAGTTCTGTGCAAAATGTGGGACACTGAAAAGTCTATGTTAAAAAGCCTTAATTCATGTAATGAAAACATCTCAGGTCAGTAACACTCAAAGCTAAATGTGCAATACCATGTTCAGCTATGTTACTATTTATAATGTTATTGTTGTTACAACAGAAGATGTTTTTCTTTAAATTGAAGTTAAATGCATCAATCTGGTGCACTTTGAGGGCAAAATTAAGAGATGTATGGATACAGCTCTCAACACTCATATGAAACAGAACTGTTATAATAATGATGAGAAACTATGAAATAAGAACTGAATCAAATTAAAATGTAATTATCATATCATATATTATATAGTGTATTGTATTATTAAGTAATATCATACATTAACCCCATTATAGCAGATGCCACATTGAATGGATGAACACATTTATACATCAATAATTACAACAGAGTATTTCTAAATACAAGTTGTAAAAATACTTATATGTATTTAATACTAATAACATAATGATTAATTTCAGATTATAATACTTTTCAGGGTTAGGGTTAGGTCCGGTCTGACAGCGCTTAGCTCTCTGCTGCAGAGAGGAAGAGAATTCATTGCTCTAAACAAAGTCACTTATTTTAACTGATATTATACATATTTATTATACTCTTATAAGATGTATGTAGATAGAATAAGAAATGTGCAGAATCTGACAGTTTAATGGTGGAGGTATACACACATATTGATAGATGTCTTGTTGAGGCCCAAATTTGTCATCATTGCATAACTACACCGTAGTTGTGTATATGATATGTCAATAAACCTTTGAAAATCTTGAAATCTTGAAAGGGATGTGCAAAATAGCCATTATATACAGTTTTTGATGAACGATTAGAGAATAACGAGTAATAAATATGCTTTATAGTGATCTTCAGATACATTTTTTGTCTTCTCAAGCACCCACTACCAAATATCTCGCCTGATTGTTGGCACTTGACAATCACCTTCACTGAATTTTACTCAGGTGTAACTAAAGTCTGATTTAAGGGACACGTTCGATTCCTGTTTTGAACAGTGTGCCGTCGATGGGATTCATTCCATTTCAAAGTGCTGTTTCACGCTCCAACATCCAATCACAGAGCTTGAGGACTAGGGGTTTGTGAAGCAAAGCACATGGTGTAGTCCCAAACGATAGCTGAGGATTCTGGGTAGTGTAGTGTCTTCTGCCATCCTAAACTCCGAAAAAATATTTGTTTCTCCGAATCGAAGGGGAAAAATACAAAAGCATTGCACACAATTTAAACCAATCAATGTTGTGTAATTAACAAGGATAATCTGGTGTTTTTGAGTTGATGAGTAGTGCAGATATCACTGTAAAATCAATCGACAGTAAAGAGAATACTTACTTCCGGGTGTAAAATGCTCCGTTATCCAATGGGAATGGACGCTCACATTGCCTTTAACTGCCGCCGACATGGACCGATGCGGTGCTTCCCTGAGCGTCAAATACCGCCGCCGATGGGAATACATTGCAATCAGTTGAAAGCTCTCTGCGTCCGTTTATGAAGCTGAAGGAGACTCAGCGCATCACAATTGCACGCCATAGGACCCTGACCAAGCGTCACTCCTGGACGTTCAGGGAGTGAGACTGTGTTGGTAGCACAGCAGCAGTTATTGTGGCAGAATCCTCTTGTGGCTCCTTTAACCACTGTTTAATGTCCTTCTGAAAGCTTTCACTGTATTCCAAGATACTGGCCAACCATTCCTTTTGTTTCTTTAGTTCATCCTCTGGGAGTAAAGGAATCAACATTTCATGTGAAATAAATGGCTTTTTCACCCAGTTGAATTAAATTCTCTAAATGAGTTTGCACACGTGAGGCATTTCCCTTTTCTCTCATGTGTGCTTTTATTTCTGGTATGAGTGCTTTAATTTTGTTCACACTGGTTTTACGTTCCCGTTGAAGTTTTTCGATGTTATTTACCAATGCCTTCGCAGTGAGTTTGCGTTCTCTTTTCCCATAGTCCATTTCAACAATTTCCACGTCAACATTTATTTGACTCATTTTCTCCGTTGGATTATTCAAACTTCTTCAGTGCATTCGTTTGATTGTAACACACTCAAAGATCGGAAGAAAATTCCCTCAAAGCATCACATTTCCACATCAACAGAGCAGCGCAACTTCCATGCGACAGAGTGGAGTTATACAGTGGAGATACACGGCGGTGAATATATGCACATTCAGTGGTAAGGCTTACCTGGCTGTGATCCGCGTTGAATGCGGCTTCCAAAACTGCAGTCTGTATTAACAGCCAGTGCTTACCTCCGTGAATTGTTTTCAATTATTTCTTATCTCCATTCTCCTCCAACAGATCCTTATTCCATGCGCTGTTTGATGATGATTCTTCTTACGACTTGTGTGCTTGTTATTTTTTGTTGACAAAATATAGCGACAGCAGGAAACAAACAAAGTCGCTGAGAGGCTGAGGCCGGGCCTGTTTGCTATTGTGTGACACGCTATGAAAAAGTACTTGCTGAGATCAAAAACTCTGTTGAAAAATAATGTAGTTTAATGAAATCTGGGATGATCAACTTATTATCCTTGGACATAGACATTGTTATAATAATCAAAGCAATCATTAAACTTGCGGTCAGCAAAAAATACAACGACCCTGTGTCACCCTCTCTTCCACACACACACACACACACCTCACGCAGGTGAACAGGATTATAATGAGTGCCGCCCATATCCATGTGACCCAAGCCAACCAATCAATAGTGATCAAACAAATATCTTATATTAAAACAAATCACATTAATATATTACATTACACTTGTTAGACGCTTTTATCCAAAGCGACTTACTACTGTGGACAATCCCCACAGGAGCAATTTGGGGTGAAGTGTCTCAGGGACACAACGACATGCTGACTGCAGTGGGGTTTGAACCTGTGACCCCCTGATTCAAAGTTCAGCGCACTATCTCAATGAGCCACAGCCTCCCACTATATATACACGTTTCATGGCTCCTACAGATACCAAGGATGCTGGCTGATGAGAAGGAAGCTAGGTAGCCAATATAAGGCTTAGTCATCTTGCCAAATAGTGAGCCTGTGTTGATGATCTATGTTAGAACTGGTTTATAAATGGTTCTTAATGATAAATAAAGTGTTTACAACCTAATTGATAACCTAATTATAAACCCTTTATGAATCCTTTATAAGGGTAGTCTTATTGTAAAGTGTTACCGAATCATCTATTTTAAAAAATGTGTAGGTTTTTATTTGTTTAAGTTTGAATTGTTATGGACTGTTGCGGTTTAAACATGAACCAAATCATTATTTCTGACTATAATTAAGGTTATTCTTAGAGGCCTAGCGGTGATGGATGTGACTGAGTGTAAAGTCTGTGATCAAGCTGCTGATGCCCAGTCCTGTCAAAGTGGGACTGCCTACCATAGACAAACACACAGATACACCTAGATAGATAGATAGATCGTACTTTATTGATCCCAAATTGGGAAATTGTTTTTGTTACAGCAGCATAAAAGGCATTTTACAATAAAACAAAATATACAAGAATAGAAATAAAATAAAATAAAATATAAAATAAAATATAAAATATACATGTCAAAATACAAAATAGAAAATATACATACAGATATTATATATATATATATATATATATATATATATACAAATATACAAATATATATATATTCAAAATATATGGAATTATGGAGTATTAAATATGAAACAGATTATGTGTGAGTAAAATGTACAAGGTGGTTTTATTTCTAGAGAAACTATGGAGCAGAGAGTTCTCTTCCAGCCAGAGGTGATTTGTTGTACAGTGTTATTGCAGTGGGCAGGAATGTTTTCCAGTATCTGTCCTTGAGACAGGGGAGCTGCAGCAGTCTGTTGGAGAAGGAGCTCCGTTGACTGTCCAGCTGTAGGTGGAGAGGATGGGTGGGGTTATCCATGATGGACAACAGCCTGTTCAGTGTCCTCCTCTCCACCACAGCTTCAAAGGGTTCCAGCTTGATGCCGATGACTGACCCAGCTTTCCTGATCAGTTTATTGATCCTGCAGGTGTCACCGGCTCTGATGCTGCCCCCCCAGCAGACCGCAGCAAAGAAGAGTGCACTAGCCACAACAGACTGATAGAAGATCTCCAGCATCTTACTGCATACGTTGAAGGATCTCAGCTTCCTCAGAAAATAGAGTCTGCTCATCCCCTTCTTGTACACAGCGTCAGTGTTGATCCTCCAGTTCAGCCCATTGTCTAAGTGCACTCCCAGGTACTTGTAGACCTCCACAACTGCCACATCCTCTCCCAGAATGCACAGGGGCAGAGGAGGAGATGTCCTCTTCCTCCTGAAATCAATGACCATCTCTCTGGTCTTGGCCACATTCAAAAGCAGATGATTTCTTCCAGTCCACTCAACAAAATCACCCACCAGCGCTCTGTACTCCTCCTCCCGTCCATCCCTTATACACCCTACCACTGCAGAGTCATCCGAAAACTTCTGCAGGTGGCATGACTCTGAGTTGTATAGAAAGTCAGAGGTGTATAAGGTGAACAGGAAAGGAGACAGCACAGTCCCCTGTGGGGCTCCAATACTACCAACCACCACATCAGACAGCACACTGCCCAGCCGGACGTACTGTGGTCTGTCCGTGAGGTAGTTGGTAATCCAGGAGATGGTGGACGAGTTTACCCTCATAGCCTGCAGCTTGTCACTCAGTAGCCGAGGCTGGATCGTGTTGAATGCACTGGAGAAATCAAAAAAGGTGATTCTCACAGTGCAACCCGATCCATTCAGGTATGAGTGAGCACGCTCCAGCAGGTAAATAATGGCATCGTCCACCCCCAGGTGAGGCTGGTAGGCAAATTGCAGAGGGTCAAGGAATGATCTCACCTGCGGTCTGAGATGGGCCAAGACCAGTCTCTCAAGCACCTTCATCACATGAGATGTGAGTGCTACAGGGCGATAGTCATTGAGCCCAGAAGGAGTTGTCTTTTTAGGGACCGGAACAACGCATGATGTCTTCCACAGCACCGGGATGGTCTCCAAGTGCAGGCTCAGGTTGAATATATACTGGAGAACAGGAGCCAGCTGGCGTGCACAGGTCCTCAGGACCCTGGGGCTGATACCATCAGGGCCAGCAGCCTTGCCTTGGTGGAGTTTTTCCATCTGACTCTGGACCTGTCCTGTGCTCACAGTGAAGCGGGGGGGGGGGCTAGATGGAAGGGGGGGATAGAGGGGGGGGGGGGTCTGAGGCAAGATGAGCAGAGGGGGGGGGGGGGGTCAGCGGCAATGTGAGCAGAGGGGGGGTGCAGAAGCCAGGCTGGGTGGTGGAGGAGAGGTGTGAAGTGTAGGTGGTGAGCAGAGGGGGGATGTTGACGCCAGGCTGAGAGGAGGAGGTGAGGTGAGAAGAGGAAGTGGAGGAGACAGCAGCGGGCGGAGAGCTAAACCTATTGAAGAAGGTGTTCAGCTCGTTGGCCCTCTCCAGGGTGCCCACAGTCAGTCTGTCTCTCCCTTTGAAGCCAGTGATAGCCTTCATCCCAGCCCAGACATCCCTGCTATTGTTCAGCTGGAGCTTAGTCTCCAGCTTCTTCCTGTACGAATCTCTGCCCCTCCTCAAATTGTCTCTCAGTTGATGCTGGACACTCTTCAGCATTGATTTGTCCCCAGACTTATAAGCTTCCTTTTTCTTATTTAAAAGAGTTTTCAGGTCACTAGTAATCCAGGGTTTATTATTGGGGAAACAGTTGACAGTTTTAGCCGGTAATATTGTTTGTTCACAGAAGTTGATGTATTCTGTGATGCAGTCAGTCATATTATTGATGTCCTCTCCATGTGGCACACAAAGCACGTCCCAGTCAGTGGTCTCGAAGCAGTCCTGTAGAGCCTCATTAGCCCCTGGAGTCCATTTCCTCACAGTCCTGGTGGATACAGGCTGCCTCTGCACCAGTGGGACATATTTAGGAGCCAAAAAGACGAGGTTGTGGTCAGATCTGCCCAGGGGGGGGAGGGCAGTGGCACAATATGCATTCTTGGTATTTGCATATAGAAGATCCAGAGTATTATTTCCCCTGGTGGGGCATTTCACATACTGAGTGAATGTAGGCAGAGATTTGTCCAGTTTTGCACGGTTAAAATCCCCAGTTATTGTTATGAATGCATTTGGGTGAAGAGTTTGGAGTTTGGCCACAGAAGAGTGAATGACGTCACCAGCCACCTCCGCGTCCGCGTTCGGTGGAATATAGACAGCAACTACGATGACAGAATAAAGTTCTCTAGGTAGATAAAATGGACGTAATCCCACAGCTAGCAGTTCAATGTCCGGGCTACAGAAACGCTCCTTCACAGTAACATGTCCAGGATTACACCATCGTTCGTTCACATACAGTGCAATCCCTCCTCCTTTCTTTTTACCGCTCAGAATAACGTCCCTGTCCGCCCGAACACTCGTGAAGCCGGGGAGAGCCGTGTTATTATCCGGGATGAGCGAGTGCAACCAAGTCTCGGTAAAACACATGATGCTACACTCACGGTATTCCCACTGCGTCTTCGTCAGCACGCGGAGCTCGTCCATCTTATTCCCCAAAGACCTCACGTTACCCATTATGATGGCCGGTACACAGGGTTTGTACCTCATCTTCTTCTTCATCCTCAGCTTGGCCCCAGCTCTGCAGCCACGCTTGAGCCTCCGAAGCTCCTCCGGGATGTCATGCCTGGCTCCGGGCAGCAGCACGGGTCGGCACAGCGCAATCAGCTGCTCACGCGTGTAAACAATGCCATCACTCCTCTGAGCATGGCTCTCCGACACAAAAAGTGAAAAAAGTAGCAGAAGAATGACCAGAAAACGTTCGAAGTAAAACGTGGCCATAGTTCGCTGCAAAACAAAATAAATATCCAAAGAAAAAAGTACAACTAAGAGAATAAAAGTAAACAAAAAGACAAAGAACAATAAAACACCGGGAGCTGCATGCAACAGGCAGCCACCAGCACGGCGCCTTACTTGATGAGTAACATCACAGATGGTGACAAATCAATCAGCATTTATCTTGGTACATAAAAAAAGTTTCATAATAAATGTGTCTGTGACACAGACATCTGGACTCATCTGCCTGAACATGCTGTCATTCCAAACTATTTTCATACTCAAACTTATCGTCCTTAAACATATTTATCCCCAAATCCCACTAGCTGGCTTGAAAATAATGTTTTCTTAAAAAAAAGAAGGAAAAGACAAAGTACATTAACATACAAAGTAAAAGCATTATTTTATTATTATTGTTTGAATATCAGATTTCTGGTGGTCCTCAGAGGAATCAGCCATCAGGATCAAAATAATTGTATTCCTCATGTGTCCTCTAAAATAAACTGTGCACTGGCTAGAATCCTGGCGATTGTAAAAAATGTATATATCGATATTATAAAGTATTGAACTGTAACATAAAGATACAGGAGTTCTGTATTGCAATGAAAAACGAGGCTGCATGTGACAGGGGCTAAAACGCCCGGACACTGCAGGGCACACTGGAGATGATGTTAGGGAGAGTTCTAACACACTTTGCAAATTGAATAATAGCTATTGCTAACACTGAATTTCATAATAATGACATGAACGTTTTATGAGCCTGGAGTTTATTTTGAAAAGAAGCCATCTTTGTGATCGTGAGTTCTAAGTTTATTGTCAAATGGCCAAAACTGGTCTGGTTTTGGCTTCAAATAATTCAGTTACACAAACACTCACAGATCTGCGCGTAAACATTGATTTCTGGGTTTTGATTTGGCGAAGGGAGAGCAGCTGATGATCTGATGCAGGCAGCAGAGCTAAGGGCTCAGCTCGAATACAAACATCCTTTGTTGAAGGAACACAGTGTCGTCTGCCTCGCAACACACAAAGGGAATGATCAGATTGCTGTTATACATAATATTTAATGTGAGATGACATGACGCAGGATTGAGCATTAGCATAAACCATTGATAACCCTGTAATCTGTCCACTGCTGTTCCTCTTGCATCATTCAGGTGCTCAGTAAATACTGTGTTCTTTGCTTTGGGAGGTGGTGTTGATCCATGGATATCTTCTTTTCCTAAACTAGGCCACAATTGGAATTGACTTCCTGTCGAAAACCATGTACTTGGAAGATCGAACGGTAAGAAGCCCAGTTCCAGCTGTATGATATCATGACTAAGAATGTAAATGTCTGTAATGTGTCCTACAGTAGAACTGCACTAGAAGAATGCATGATAAGCAGCAGTACTGATACCAGCATGTCATCTGTCCTGCCTGTGAATGTAGAGGAGTGCTATCTGCCTGCATGTCTTTCATACAGCAGTACGACCTTAGAAGTGGCATAAAGTGTCCTCCCATATAAATGATGTCCTAGTGTAAATCTTACTGAGTTTCGCTGTGTTGTTTGTGGGGGAGCCTACAGTTCCCGGGCTCTCTGACTTTCTGAATAATCTCAGCCTCCTCAGCTTTCTCTCTGTGAACCCCAGGTGAGGCTGCAGCTGTGGGACACGGCGGGGCAGGAGCGCTTCAGGAGCCTCATCCCCAGCTACATCCGGGACTCCACCGTGGCCGTGGTGGTCTACGACATCACAAGTCAGTCCCTTTAAACATATGTCAGGATTTTTGTTAATACAATTACTCTAGTGAATACAAATGTTGGACTAATAAATCCCCCCTCCGCCCCACCCATGATGGCATACATAGGGTATAAAACAATTAGGGAAATAAATAAGTCTTCTTCTTCTTCAGCTGATTTCTATGTCCTCCAGCTGTCTCTTGTCGTCTTTAGTTTTCTTGTTCTTCTCTTTTTCTTTACTTTACTGGGGACAGTTCAGCCATAAGGAATCCAAAGTTCCCTGCTCTCCACAAATATATAACTAATGTGATTTGTTTGGCCATGGCTGACGTTAAATTGACCAGACTTGATATGACTGCACAGTCCCCTGATCAGAGTCTCCTTAGCAACAGTCAGTTAAGCAGGAGTCCGCTAAATGTCCAAATTGCCAATCAGAATCGAGAATTCAAGTAAGCCATGTAATACATTTAAATAATATTAAATAATCATAGTTAAAGAGAGAAAAAATATATTTTTGGGGTCTAGAGCAGTACAGCATTTTATTTAGGGTGTACTAACACTAATCAGGGATCTAAGTAAGCTTTGCTTTAGTGTAAACTTGTCAGCTGACCCCGCACTACATATCCCTTATCTACTGTGCAAATGTAAGAGGATTAAACGTTTTTCATTACTCAATACTCAATATCTCCTGGCCACCAGCATAGCAAGAGACTAATATATGATTTTATTGATATTCATATTTCACTCATTCATATTTAAAGTAAGATTTGTAAAGTTTGACCAACGAAAAATGCATCAAGGCCTGTATACAACATTTGAATATCATAAGTACCACTAGCTGCTCGCCAAGTCCTTATAAATGTGTTATACCTGCAATTATTTATCTGTTATCATACTGAAGTTATCTTTTGTTACCTGTGAACTGTCATCACAGTTAATGTTCATCTCTCCCTCACTGTAAAGACCAAACGCTCACTGTAATCCTGAATCACTCCTGACAGATGGATATGCCTGATCGGAATCCAAGTTTAGGTTTCACAAGCATCAAATATTTATTTGATATTTACCGTAAGCAAATAAGCTCCACTGATTATTGAGATAAGACTTTATTGCTTTTACTCCTTTATTCTTCTTAAAATCTCATAAAGTATATCTGCAATTGAATTGCGTCTTGCAATTTGTCTCGTAAAACATAAATATCTGTTCTGTATGCCACGTTTCCTGGTTTCATCTTGAAGAAGAAAATGATTAAAATAGGAATAAAACACATTTTACATGGTAAGAAATAACCATTTATCTTCAATATATTTACAGAAGTAGGGAAGTGAAAAATACTTTTTAGAAGGCAGACCATGCTTATCCATACAGGAAAGCTAGGGAATATCCACTTACTGTTGTTAGTTAAGTTATGATTTTCAATTCACAGAAAGTGTCAGTAACAGTGGCTTCTATTAAAACCATTTAGAATGGCATAGTACACGTACGGTACGTCCACACGGCAGCGTCGCGTTGAAGCTTGCCGCTGGGCGTGTCTGGCGCACGACCAACAACCAATCACATTAATCTCCCGTCCCGGACATACAAGCACGCGGTTTGATTGGCTAGCGCTTCTACTGGCATATGATTTGATTGGCTGACGCTTCCGTTGAAGCTTGAAAAGTTGAACTTTTCTCAACTTTTGAAGCGAGCAACGGAGGCAAAGCGACGCGACGGAACCACAATACAGTTCGGCAAAGCCTGACGTCACCTCATTCAAAGTGAATAGGAAGCGTCTCCGTTGAAGCACGCGAGGATTTAGGAGAAGAGACTGCGGTGCTTTGAGAATCCGACTGCACTTTCACTATCCAACGTATTTATGATGCGCCAGAGGACGTCATGCTGTGGGGAAACTACAGTTTTCTATACAGCGGACTACATGGATGTTTAATAAGAACGGCGGACTACTGTAAACCCATCTAGAGACTTTGCCCTATGCTCTGATGGTGTTGTTTTATGATTTATGAACGTGGAAAACAGAGAAACATAAATTCTTCATGACCAAAGTTGCAATTGAAACAAAAAAGGAAAGTGAAACTTATGCTTGTCACCCTCACCCTCCGGTCCTCATTAATACAAATGATCCCAATACGTATGATTGTATGAAAAGATCTTAAAATAAATACAAATATATTTATTATCCTCCTATAGTCCTTACCATCTATCACTGTGTATATCACCATTAAACATATTTTAAAAGTTGAACAAACCCCACACAGCTCAGTATAGACTGTGAAATGTTGACTTTATTTGATCATTTCAGTAAAAACTAACGTTCATATTTCTCTTTTTGATTATAATACTGATGAACATTCCAAACAAAGCACTTTGGCAACTTACCACATATGTTTTAAAATGCTTATTAACAAGCACCGTAACTTTCATGATATAATTTCTCTGTCATAATCGGTTGTTTCCGTGAACGGCCGAATATCCCCTCGCCTTAAATGCTGCAGCCGCAAGGCATTGCGGGGCAGCATTTTCTCATTTTCTTTCGTAAAGGAAGATCCAGTGTTTCCTAAGCTAAAGGAGGTTATAAAGGAAGTTTGAAACCTCCTTTCCTATCATCTAGAATTCGAACGGCTCTTATCATGGCGGCTACTGAGGTACTTCCGGGTCATTTTACTCCGTTAGGAAGGTTCCTAAGCAAAACTGACAATTCGACTGCAGCCTTAGACTGCATGTCAGCCAGCCTGAAACACTACGGATGTGGCAAGGTCAAAGTGCTCTGTGAAACATCTAGTATCAACTATCAGCTCTAACTTGTGATCATGATATGTAAGACGTTTCATACAATCCACCACATGTGGTTATATCTTCTTCTTGCATAAATAATCAGCAAAACCATGTTAAACAAAGTGTGAATGTTTTTGTGCCAGTAGATTTCATATTGAAACCCAGATGAAATGTTAATGGTTTTGCTGATGTTACTGAATTGTACAAACAGCATCTTTAATCTGACTCCTCGTTGTGTTTTATTTTTCCCAACAGATGTTAATTCATTCCAGCAGACATCAAAATGGATCGAGGATGTGAGAACAGAGAGAGGAAGTGATGTCATCATTATGCTGGTTGGCAATAAAACAGACCTGTCCGATAAGAGGTATGTAGTTACAGCTGGACCTGCGTTTTAAAACAGTTCATGTCCCAAAACCAGAAATGTAACGTTCCAATACAAGTAAAATTCCAAGATTCTCTAAAACAGGGGTGGGGAACCTCCGGCCCCCGGGCCGTATACGGCCCGTGAGACCATTTGGTACGGCCCTCGAGGTAATTTATAAACACGCAAAAAAGAAAATAATTTAAGAAATCTAGACCACAAAAAAATTAAACAAGCGAGTGCCTGTTTTTCCTGGCCAAGGTCAGGGTCCTTAAACACAACACGAGCCTAACGTGTCATCACGTGGTATATGTCTCGTCTGATGCCCCTTTCACACCAATGCGGTTCCAGGGCCGGTTCGGAGCTGGAGCTTGAAAAGCACAGTTTTTTCGTGTTCACACCGCAGCGGAGCCGGCTCTAAGCTCCGGAATCCGGTTTGTTTCAAGCACCAAAAAGTTGTCGGTCTAGAAAGCAAGCACCGCATACGTCACGCTTACGTCAGAGGCGGGGCAAGGGCAGGGGCATCAGTTTTAATGTTATACCATAGTAATTAATGCTGCAAAGCTGGGTATTTTGAGCTTGGCGCATGCAGAGGCTAACAACAGCTAGCTCTAACGCCATCGAATAGGACGTATATTTACCTTCTTTCTCCTACGGAATCGTCGTTGAAGTTGATGATGATTGTAAAGAACTTTTGAATGTAGCATGTAACGACTGTAAAGTTGGTAGTAAAGTCGTCCCATTTCTTCCATTTCGTTTCGACAGAGCAAAACCAAAACAAGTAGCGCTTCAATACAATCGGTCATTGTTGTTGTTGTCGATGTGAGGGGTTTCCACGCGGTTTGGCTTTACGAACCAGGCACGCAAACGGTTACGTCATGACGCAAACGATGACGCAATGATGCAGCACCAGTCGGGCTCTGAGCGGTGTGAACAGAGCGGGAGCTGAACTGAAGAACCGGTTCCGAACCAGAAAAGCTCTAGCACGGAGCTAGAACGGGAAAAGCCTTGGTGTGAAAGGGGTATGACAGGGGTGTAGTTCTGACGGAGAGCACCAGAACGCCGCTCCGGCACTTCAAACATTTAGTACCCATAAGGAGTTGTAACCCTAGTTATATAAGCACAGGCGGAGCCCTCTACTGGACTCTATGGGTACTACCTTACCCTGCGTGCATTCTCCCACTGAGACTTCTATAGACGCAGCCGGCCTAGGGCGGGCCTACCTGAATGCGCATGCATCACACCGTATAAAAGGAGGCCTCGCCTCCTGACTATCATCCTATACCTCTCTTCAGCGAGCGGAATAGGACAGACAGTGCCCTGAGTAGAGGGCTCCGCCTGTGCTTATATAACTAGGGTTACAATACGTAACCCCCGTTATATCTCTCACAGGCTCCGCCCTCTACTGGACTCTATGGGTACAGTGGGTGGAGCCCTGATGTATACGCGCACTGTCGTCCAACACCATTCCACCCTACTGCCCCTGACCGGCTTTTCTGGTCAGCAGCTGCTGCCCCACCTTCTCCTTTAACCCGGTTGTGACCAAGCACTGACCCCGTGCAGAGTGTGAGAGGACTAAAAATGTGGGGGGGCTGCCCCCCTCCTGCCGAGAGGCCAGCGCGTCCCTTTCCTATCCCGGCCCAGGAAAGGCGAAGGCGCATCACGTCCGGGGAGGGGGTCAGATGCCAACTGACCCACAACCCCCCCCTCCCTACAAATCCTGTGTTGCCCCAGCAAGCACAGACGAGGAGAAAGAGCCAGACATGTCCAAGAGATAAAACCTTATAAAGGGGCCTGGCGTCGACCAAGACGCCGCTGTGCATATATCCTCCACACTCACACCGTTGAATAAGGCTGTTGACACAGCTACAGCCCGTGTGGAGTGCGCACGAATCCCCGTGGGGCAGGCTCTCCCTGCCTGTCCGTAGGCATGTGCAATGCACTCGCAGAGCCAGCCTGCCAGGCGTTTCTTGGACAGAGCTTTCCCGATCACCCCGCCCCCGAAGCACACGAACAGCTGTTCGGTGTGTCAAAGGGCAGCCGTGTGCTCCACATAACATGCTAGCGCATGCACCGGGCAGAGGAGGTGCAGTTTAGCCTCCCTGGCCCCACCATGGGGGGGGAGACTAAAACCCCCTAACTGAATAGCCCTCGACCTGAACGCACTCCTTAGGTCTTCAGGCACAAAGGAGGGGTTCGGTCTAAGTGTCACGCCGCTCTGGTCACCCCGAATTAGTAAACAACTCGGGTGCACCGACAGAGCAGTTAACTCGGACACTCTTTTGGCTGACGTTAAGGCAAGAAGCAAAGCTGTTTTCCACGACAGTGCTTTCAGAGAGGAGAGCTCCAGAGGCTCAAATGGTCCCGAGGCCAGAGCCTCGAGCACTAGGGGCAGGTCCCACTGCGGGGTGGAGACGTGCACTACAGGGCGCAGTCTCCTAACCCCCTGTAAAAACGCGACATCAGTGGATGACTAAAGGCTGACCTGCCACCAAATCCCTCATGACAGGACGAGATGGCTGCTGCATACACCTTCAATGTGGAATGCGCCAGCCCTCTGTCCACCAATAACTGTAAGAAGGACAAAATAGAGCCTCGCTCACAAGATAGGGGCTCTATTCTCTGCTCCTCACACCATCGCTGGAATCTCAGCCACTTTGCCTGTAACAGGCTGTAGTGGATTCTGCTCTAGCTGCCTGGATAGACTGAATAACACTGTCAGACAATCCACCCTGTCTCAGCCTGTCCCTCTCAGGAGCCAAGCCTGAAGAGGACGGCCCAGAGTGGGTAACGCCCCGATTGCACCTGCCTCTTGAGACATCGCCCCCCAGAACTGGGGGATCGCCCAGGGCTGGCCCACCTTCATCTGTGTCATTTCTGAGTACCACGGAGCCCTGACGCGATCCGGTGCCACCAGAATGACTGCCAGACGTTCTCGCCTCACTCTCCCCAGGAGAGGGAGAATAAGACGCAGCGGTGGAAAGGCGTATAGCAGCTTCCTTGGCCATGGCTCGTGTGCAAACGCGTCCACCCCCAAGGGCGGGTCGTCGCTCAGGGCCATGGAGAACCACAGGGCACA
The DNA here is from genome assembly GCF_902827165.1 of Trematomus bernacchii. NCBI lineage: Eukaryota > Metazoa > Chordata > Actinopteri > Perciformes > Nototheniidae > Trematomus > Trematomus bernacchii. The sequence continues at coordinate 881,320 of NW_022987709.1, forward strand.
GTGGCTGTTGCGCCGGCTGGCGAACAGGTCCACTTCCGCTCTCCCGAACTGGGCCCAGATCTGCTTCACCACCTCCGGGTGAAGCCCCCACTCGCCTGGCAGGGGGCCGCCCCTCGACATGAGGTCGGCCCCTCTGTTCTCCAGTCCCGGGACATGGAGGGCTCTCAGAGATAACACCACCTCTGAGGCCCATAACCACAGCTCCTCCGCTGTGGTCAACAAGGAGGCGGAGCGGACTCCGCCCTGCCTGTTGATATAAGCCACTGTGGTGCTGTTGTCGCACCTGTCTGTGGCCACACATTTGCTGAATGTGCGTGGGGATAGGGAATAACCGAACGGCAGCCTGTTGTATTCGTAGGCTATTCCCTGAAAGGCAAAACGCAGATACTTTCTGTGCTCTGGAGCAATTTCCACATGAAAGTACGCGTCTTTCAGGTCGATGGTGGTGAACCAATCGCCTGGCTGCACAAGCCCTAGTAACTGTTTCACAGTTAACATGCGGAATTTCCTGCTGGAAATATGACGATTCAGGCCCCGGAGATCTAGAATAGGTCTGAATTCCCCTGTTTTCTTGAGAACCAGGAAATATATGGAATAAAGACCCTTCTCTCTGTGCTGAGGCTGCACAACAGACACAGCCTGTTTCTGCACCAGAGCCTGAATCTCTGCTGAGAGGAAACCCATCTCCTCCTGGGAAGACAGATTTACCTCTCGCATGCCCATAAAAGGAGGTGGGACGCTGCAAAACTGGAGTGAATAGCCCCGTTTCAGCGTCCTGTCCATCCACCTTGTCAGTACACAGCTGAGTTTCCATTCCCCATAACATTGTGTTAATCGGCAAGCCCTCAGCTGTGGGGCCGCAGCTATAAAGCTGTGATACTCTCTGATGACCCGCCCTGCCGCAAAACTCCCCGTAAAGGGAAGATTTGCCCGTGGGGGGTCGAAACAGAAAGGGCCGATTATCTATTGAGGACCCTGAACGCACCGCCGCACGCTCACGTGTGAGCGCACGCTCCATCATAATGCTATTTTCATCACTATGGAAAACAGCATTAACCGGAGCTTTTACAGGCGTAGTGTGTTTCACTAAGGCCCCTGAACGCGCCGCCACGCGCCCTTTAACAAGTGCGGGCGTTGCTATAATGCAGCCTCTATCACTACGGTAAACAGCATTATTTGGAGTCTTAGCTTCAGGCATAGAGTGTTTTCTAACAGAAAAACGTCGGCCATAATGTCCCTGTATCCGCACCGCACTATAACAGTGCTGCCTGCGGTTTATCACTCTCACCTGCGCACTCCCACTAGCCTCCTCCCTAACGGGAGCTATAGCTGGGGCGGCGAGTGGGGAATTTGTACAGTCATCAACATGTGCAAGTGTATTGTGGAAACAAAGGACACTCAGACTCAAGGGATTCGCCCTTGCATCCCCGGTAGAGAGAATCTCCCCCCCCACCGAGGCGCTACCTCCCCCCGCTAGTCAACTCCGCGAAGATGGAGCTCCCCACCCGGGCGCTCTCTGCTGTTGCGGAGCCTGCCTCGGTCGGGCAGCCCTTCCCCGTGACTGCCGGTATGCCGGTGCCAAGGGATGGGCCGTAGAGGTGGAGGGCGCCGCAGCTACGGGACCCCCGTGCCGGCGCCTCTCCCTCCGCTTCACTGTCGCACTACGCTCCCTCCCCTGCATGGAAACGCGAGGGGGGGCACGTAGCGGGGCCTGAGGGGGAGCCAGGGGGAGCCAGCGGTAGCATGCGGCTAAGCTGGACTCTCTCCTCCTCTAGGCGGCTGAAGCGCTGGGTGACCGAGGAGACCGACCCAAAGAGCCCCTCCGTGGACACGGGGGCTCCGAGGAGATCTTCTCGGTCCTTCTTAGATAGGGCCGTGAGTCCTAGCCACACGTGACGAGACGCCACTGTGGCCAGGGAAATCATCCGACCTGCTGCGGTGGCCGCGCCATAAATCAGATTATTCATCTGACTAACAGCGCGGTCCGAATAATCGCTCTCGTCCTGAGACGGGAGGGCGGGGGCGTCTGCCTGAGGGGTGATCAGGAAGACGCCAACACGCCAAGATTATTGGCCGCAGCTGCCATCTGCGTACCGAGCTTGAACAACTTATTCAGATATTACAGGGTGTCTCGGTCCCGGGGCAGCGGGGGCAGAGGACGTTTACCCTCCGCCCAACCAGCCGCGGAAGCAGATGGGCCGAGAGGCTCTCATCGAGGGGGGGGCACACCTGGACATGTCGTGTCCGAGCGATCCACCACCTTAACGATACCCGCCATGGCGGCTATCGGGGCCTTCGTTTTTAATGGCTGCTGCCATGTCGCCTCCACACACCACCATACCTCTGGCAGCTGGGGCGAAACGAAGGTCGGCTGCGCCGGACGCACCGGGCCGTTAATCTCAGGCAGTTTACAGGCCTCGGTGGCAGCGGTGGGGGGAGCAGTAAGACTACACGCTCCGCCGCCAGAGTCATCACCGCCGGGAAATCGATCCGCGCAGACCTGAGAGTTGGACCTCCGGTCAGCGAGGCGTCCTCCTCGTCCTCCATCGGAACCAAGCCCGCCTGGTCCCATGGAAGGGAGAACCGGGACGACATCACCTCGCTCCCCGAATCGCCCACGTCCACGACGTCGAGCTCCAGATCCTCCGACTCCTTCTGCGGGGTAGCCCTCGCCAGGAAGTGCTGCCCACGATGCTCTCGTGTGAGCCGCGGGATCATCTGGCAGTCTGGGCATGTCGGCGTCGGGCCCATATTACCCACCGCGTGGTCAGGCCCCAAGCACGTGAAGCAGAAGGGTAATTAGATTCGGGCATTTCGGGCAGGTCCTAAGGTCAAGCACTGACTCCATACTCTCACTTTACTCTCTCTTTCTCAATCGTCTCGAAGCTCGTGGAATCACTTCCGCTGCTGAAGAGAAAAGGATGATAGTCAGGAGGCGAGGCCTCCTTTTATACGGTGTGATGCGCGCGCATTCAGGTAGGCCCGCCCTAGGCCGGCTACGTCTATAGAAGTCTCAGTGGGAGAATGCACGCAGGATAAGGTAGTACCCATAGAGTCCAGTAGAGGGCGGAGCCTGTGAGAGATATAACTTTGTTGTTATTAGCATCTGGTTAGCTAGCTATGCTAACGAATATAAGAAGCTTTTTCTACAACCAGTGAGGTAAAGGCACATCTTTATATGATCATTATAGTTATAAAAAAACAAGAGAATAAAGTAAACGGGTATAAAATACTATATGAGAGTAAAAAAAAGTTGTTATTAATAAACAAGAATACAGTTTAAAAGGGGAATGATTTGTAAAATATCCATAAAGAAAAATAAAATCTGTTTACAGTTCTGTTTCATATGGGTGTTGAGAGATGTATCCATAGATCTCTTCATGTTGCTCTCACAGTGCACCAGATTGATGCTTTTAACTTCAACATTTAAAAACATATCTTCGCGGGGGAGCATGCCCCCCGGACGCCCCTAGAGGAGGTTAGCCCCCCCCCCCCACTTAAATCATGTCCACATGGATAGGAAACTAAATACATTTGCACACATCTTGTGTCCATATCTTTCTGTTCTGGTGGTCATGCCACAACCGTGCACATGAATGCATGTGTGAGTCATGGTAAGATATCTGGATTAAGAGGTTGCTTTTTCTTTGCACAGCATGAAAGAAAGGTGAAATGAATGGGCTGTGATTTTAGTATTTTTAAGCAGAGGTCAATCATTTGTACGGCCCTCGGAGGATGTTAAAAAAATTGAAATGGCCCTTGAGAGGAAAAAGGTTCCCCACCCCTGTTCTAAAACAATTCAACATCACATTAGATCTTTGTTACCCCGCTCCAGTGGCAGCTAAAAGCTAATGTAAACCAGCCCCATGTTTTCACCATGCTGTAATATATAATGTAACTTTAAAATGGAAAAACAGGGTTCTTCCCCTGGATGTGACGATAGTGAGTTTACTGCATCTCCATCTGTGGTACCTATTTTAGTCTGCGTGAGGTACTCTTAGCAAGAAACAGAATTTTTGCATCAGCTTAGTACCAAGATATCAGTTCTTGTGACATCCCTTTGTTCACTGAACGAACTGTAACCCTGACTTTAATTAAATGTATTATGTCAACAGATTACACAAAACTTTATTAGGTTAGTTGAAAGCACTAGTTATTTAAACTATCAATTCTTGCTTTCAACTAACCTAATACATTTCACATATGTGAAATTTGTTGACATAATACATTATTAAAGTCAGTTTCAGTTTTTTCAGTACAGTATTGTTGTCACTTTGTGGTTGCTTTGTCTCTCTTTGTAGTCCTTTAGTGTTTGTATGTGATTGTTTTAAGTTTCCTTGGTTGTTTTGGGCCGTTTGAGTGACATTTTGTAGATGACGGCCGGGGGAGGGGGGGGCCTGACACTTTGGAACCCCTGGCCCTTGTAGTAATCCATCCACTTTTGCATCATATCCTTTCTTTAAAGTCAGCATTTCTTTGTATGGCCACCATGATGTACAAAGTGTCAGTCTAGGAACATTGAGTGGAGCACAGTACCTGGAGAACAGAACCTGATGAACCCGTCAGACGTTCATCTGACCTCAGAGCAGCTCGCTTAATAACTCTGTTAAAAGACACACTGATTATCAAGAGAACATAACTCCTTAATACTTTACCATATTAACTTAATATTAACACCACATTATATCAATATGGGTAAAATAAATGAATGTTTGCTACATTATATATGAAATAACTAAATGAATAACTCGTTAGCATAACTGGTTGTGCTTAGTGTTGTCATAGTAATTAACGTGGAACATTAAGCTTCTCAGCTGCTCTTATGACTTTGAAAGGAGAACATTACTTGTGGTAATTACTCACAGACTTAGCCCCTGGTGAGATATGTATGTACGAGAGAAAATGCTGATGAAACACGATGTCCCATAGATCGGAAAAGGAAATTAATTTCTGTAGGGTATTCTTTTTATAAAAGGATGAAATTAGATGACATAAAGCAGTAATATACAGTAGTGGGAAATAAAAGGAGAATTTAACCTATGACAAATTGTGTGCGTGGGACACAATGCATTAAACAGCTTTACTAAAAAAACTTTGTTAGAAGAAGTGATGGGGACACTTTTTTCTGATTTAAAAAAACAACTACTGCATTAAGCTCCCCCGCAAATAATCCATACATATATACGTACATACAGTATGTTTCCAATACTTTTTTGTCAACTTGTGCAGTAACTATGCTACGCTGCTTACGGAATAACCATTGCTATTCAATTTGTACTAATATTAAATGTGTTGCAGTCCAAATTGCACTACTTGGGTTACCAGAAATACACCCAAAAAGTGTGAACAGTCCTCGAGATTGTACATGTTCTCTTGTGCAAATAAGCCTCAAAGTGAACAATTATTTGTGCACCCTATTTTCAGATTTTTTTTTTAACACATTTTCCTCATGCAAAGTTCCTTATACATTTCCCAAGCGCCCAACAATATAAATGGCACAGTCCTTCAAGAAGTATGGAAAATGAGCTGAACTACTTAAATCGTATCGGTTATTCCACAACATTTGTGGATACACTGATTATTTAGGAATAGTGTTTGTGTATTACCTGATGAATAAATTGTTGCTATTGTTGCTACTGTAGGGACGATTGAGTGAGATTTATCTCTTCTTTGTTTGTCTGGAGGGGAGACGGAGACATACGGATATCTGTCCAAAAACGAATTGCAAGTGTAAACCAGAGTAGTGCAGTCAGCACTACTGTTACACTTGCAATTCGTTTTTTGTCAGAAAAACACAGGCTATTGTTTCCAACGGTAAATCTGTTAGAGTCCGGGGGTTATAGAGGCTTCAATTTCTCAATATCCTGCAAGATCCCCCTCTCCAGGGTGCTGGCAGAGAGAGACACTTGATTTCAAGTTGGCACAGCATATTATGAGCAATAAAGGACTACATGTATTTTAGATGGTTTGCAAATATATATATTTTTATTTTTATTTTATATGATAATATGTAAGCCTAAAGCTGAGGGATTTTTCTTTTGTGTTAATAGTTACAGCGTAGGCTTTTGTAATATTCATTTATTATTATTTATTTATTCTGCATATATCACAATTATATTGATTGGAGCTGTTTATTTAAAATAGTCTACATGTTCATAAAACATGATTCTACATTCCCTAATGAGGTCTTCTTAACAATATGCTATAAGCTATATTGTCTGGGACATTCAAATCTCCCCAGACACGTTGACCGGCTCATATTATCCATGAAGCACTTTGTTCCATGAAGCACTTTGTTTAAATGTGCTATATAAATAAAGTTAGATTGGATTGGATGAAGAGTGCTCATCAGCTGTCAGTAGCATATCTCTGAGAGGATTCATGTGGTCCAGTAATCTATACTCTCCTGTTCTCTGGTTCTTAAGGACATCCTTTTTCGTAGTCCTTAAGAACAGCTGACCATCTACTCTCTGGTCTGGCTCTTAATGTCACTTTAAGACAGAATTTGGATAACATGGTGGTGATGTGGTAGCATGGTGAGTGTTTTAGCATGTCCTTTACCATAGAGTCAGACCACTTCCTGTTCTTCAGGTTTGTAAAGGAGAGGAGAAGACGACAGCCTTCACGTGGCCTCCTCTGTGAGTAGCAAGAAATGGTGCAAGACCAACTTGCGAAACGAATGTCGCCAACCAAACGTCGAGCTGGTAGGCCTAGGAACGGCGGACGGGCAGTCATCCCGACCGTCGATAACCGAGGCCTGGCAGTGCTTCAACTCAATGTCGAGGGCCTAACCACCGCCAAACTCGAAGTCGTGCGTCACCTGGCTGATTCCAACGGGGCAGCGGCTGTGCTCCTGCAGGAGACACACTGCACATCCGATAACTTCCTTATTGAGTTCGTCACCCACCAGAGCACAACAACATCTGGCTGGCTCTGTGCATTCTTCTCGTCGTGTTACCGGAGGTCAAAGCTCCCAAAGACCTGGCGCCGCGCCGAAGCCAAATAAACCTGCGGAAGACCCCAAGTCATACAGACCCATCTTGCTGCTCTGTGTCCCAATCAAGATTTTGGAGAGGATGATCCATAGCCGCATCGAGCCAGTGGTGGACTCACAGCTTCCACGGGAACAAGCTGGTTTTCGACGTGGAAGGTCAACAGTAGACCAGGTAACGCTACTCTCTCAGGACATCGAAGACAGCTTCCAGGACAATGAGAAAGCTGGGGTAGTGTACCTGGACCTGACTGCCGCATATGACACTGTCTGGCACCGTGGACTCCACCTGAAGCTGTTGAGGACAATACCAGACCGGCATATGGTTAAGTTCATCATGGAGACGCTTACCAACCGCAGCTTTGTCCTCCAGACCAGCAATGGCCAACGCAGCAGGCTCAGAAGACTGAGGAACGGTGTTCCGCAGGGGTCGGTTCTCTCGCCGATGCTGTTCAACATTTATGTACATGACCTACCTGACACAACATACAGAAAGTACGGCTATGCAGACGATCTAGCCATCATGCTGAGACGACCAACATGGAAGGCAATGGAAGATGGCCTTAACGACGACATGGGCACCCTGGTAGCATACTTTCAAAAGGTGGCGTCTACAGCTCAACATCGGAAAGACAGTAGCAGCGGCATACCATCTTAGCACCAGAAAAGCTAGGAGGGAACTTGAGGTGCGTGTCAACAATAAACGTCTGGAGGTCCAGCAAGCCCCGAAGTACCTCGGTGTGCGTCTGGATCGGACACTGTCCTTCAAACAACACCTTGAAGAAGTCAAGGCCAAGGTAACATCAAGGGTCGCGCTGATCCGCCGCCTCGCTGGAACAACCTGGGGAGCCTGCGCTAAGACGCTGCGATTATCGACCCAAGCCCTGGTCTTCTCTGCAGCGGAATACTGCGCCCCAGCCTGGAGCAGGAGCCCTCACGCAAGTAAGGTTGACGTGGTCATCAACAACGCCCTCAGGATTATAACTGGAAGCTTGAAGCCTACCCCTGTGTCCCTCTTGCCAGTCCTCGCGGGAATAGCTCCGGCCGGCCTCCGACGGGAGGCTGCCACCCTCGCCCTGGCCAGGAAAGCCCAAAAGCATGGCTGGCACATCCTGCATAACACGACAACGAGAGCAGCGCCTCTAAGTAGGCTAAAGTCCACCTCTGAGGACCTCTCCAGAGATGCATGGTTGGCGGCTGCTTGGAGGCAGAAAAGATCAGAAAAATATATATTAAATATAAATGCAGGCTTTAATTAATTGATCAAATGTGACACAAATTGGTATTTATGTTTTAATGTTCTTCGTCTGTATTTAACATGACATGCGTATAAAATCATTAATTGTTTATTTACTTTCCTACATATTTACTTTTGATTGTCATTAAAATGTGTGGACATTTTGAGTACATAGACCAACATTCCATGCCTAGGCCCCCACACCAGGCTCACTACAGACACGGTAATAGTTGGTAGAAGTTGAAGGATAAAGATGACTTTTGATAAAATCTAGTAGAATGAGAGGTTACATTACAAGTCAATTAAAGGGGAGCAAAGATTGAATAGATGTTTTGTGTAATGCTTGAGTTTATAATGACCATGGGTAATAATGGTACCGCTCCATTATTTACTGTTGAGAAGGTGTTATCAAGTATTGGCTGCATGAATATTGCCACACGCCTCATATTGTGCATCCATTATGAAACTTTCTTGCCACTGCCTGTCTGATGATCTATAAGCTCGGTGTTGTTTACATTTGAACTCGGACTCGTGCATCCAGAAATAACCACACCAGCAGCAGTGGTACAACTCTGAGAGGTGTGTTCTTATGTAAATACATATCCAGTGCATTGTTTCTGTTCTCACTGCAAGAACTCATTTTCCTATCTGACAAAGATAGGAAAGAAAAGGTAAGTACACTGCTAAGACTTGGTCGTGGTTTCCTGGCAGAGCAGTGGTGGGGCTGTAGCTGCTGCTCTGCATGCTGCCGAGTCAGCAGCACTGATTTCTGTGTTGGTTAACGGACACCTGACACAGTCTCCGTTTCACAGCCAACAATTACTGCCAGATTCATTATAATGTAATGCAAATGGCTTGTTATTAATTTCTCACAGGACGATCTAATTAATCATTCTCAGTCACTAAGAGCTAATTAAGTCTGGTGGATCCTCACCGGCCTAGAATAATTACAGGAGCTTCAGCTGCAGAGTGGCTGTTTTCATGGAGGGTCAATTTGTCTCTGTTAAATGTTGGTATGAGAAAAGCAGCCTCTATGTTTGTGCCCACAGTATTTAAACATATTATTGTTTATTCTAATGGCATATTCTGCAGTGTTCTGATGAGGATTCCCCTCTTTTTACAGGCAAATCACAATTGAGGAAGGTGAACAGAGGGCTAAAGAGCTGAGCGTCATGTTCATAGAGACCAGCGCCAAGACGGGTTACAACGTCAAACAGGTGAGTTAGGACAAACATCGATCAGCTTTTACATGCATCCTCATTTATTTTCTAGTTCTGTTTCTATTGCACTTTGTCACATTTTTCTTTTATCAATACACCAACTCTTACAAATCAGCAAACTGTGACATTTCTGAAATAAAGTTAACACAAAAAGTAATAAAATGTGTGTTTGGTAGATTATTACTTTGTTGTATCAATGCTTCTTGGCCATGAATCTTATACCGTTAGAAAGCCTGTTTTCTTACCTTTCAAATGGTGTCACATTCATGAAGAACATGCATTTGTGGGATGAGCAGCAGAGCTGAGTATGTGAGGTTCGCCCATGAAAAATATGACAAATCTCCTCTGCCAATGCCAAACAGCAGCCATTCTCCGGTCTCGTACGGCCGCCAGGAGCCTGCCATGACTGCCCTTCACCGTCAGGCCCACTTGCACTGGAACCTCAACATGTGGAGCAACATTATGTTCAGCGATGAGACCAGATTCTGCCTACGGCACATGGATTGTAGGGTCACAGTGTGGAGAAGACGCAGAGAACGCTTTGCTGATTGCTGCACCGATAGAGTAACATGTTTTAGTGGAGGCAGTGTGATGGGGTGGGGCTTCATCTCCCTCACTGGAAGAACCAGGCTTCTCATGATTGGAGGCAATCTGAATGCAGAGAGATATTGAGATGAAATTCTGCAACCAGTGGCAGTCCCATATCTCAACAGTCTGAGACCAAACTCGGATTACAACGCTCTCCCCACAGAGCGGGGATATCAGAGACTTCCTCCAGAGTTTGGGAGTGGAGAGGATGGAATGGCTGCAGTCCTGACCTCAACCCCATCGTGGGATCAGCTTGGGCTGCTGTCAGAGTGACCAACACAACCACGTTGGCTGACCTGGGACACATGCTGGTTGAAGAATGGGAGGCCATCCCACAGCAGTGTGTGAGCAGGCTGGTGACCAGCATGAGGAGAAGAGGCTGTTGTGGCTGTGTTTGGTTGTTTTCATCAGACTTCAATCATCCAATCCACCAAACCCAACCAAAAGAGAGTCAGGAGGTAAAAAAGCTGTTTGGCATTGACGGAGGAGATTTGTCACATTTTTCATGGGCGCACCCCACATACTCAGCTCTGCTGCTCATCCCACAAATGCTTGTTCCTCACAAATGTGGCACCATTTGAAAGGTAAGAAAACAGGCTTTCCAACGGTATAAGATGTATTGCCAAGAAGCATTGATACAACAAAGAAATAATCTACCAACACAAATGTCTTTACTTTTTCTGTTAAGTTTATTTCCAGATTTGCTAATTGTTGATGTTTTCTCTCAGGGTTTCCTTTATGCACATAGACACGTGCTGCTTAAATGTGTATTTTGTAAGAAATTGCTCATTGTGTGCAACTCTGTGTAAATACACAGGATACACATGAAACGCATTCATCAAAGCATTGCTCCATATCAATTTCAGTGGTCCAAATCTCCCCATGATACCTTTTAAGGTCCCTTGTTTTTACTGACAGAAGTTTAGCAGTATTTCTTCCTGTGTAAGTATTTGCTTCTACTGCATGCCTCTTACAAAGGCTGCATGCATTCCTTCCTTTGAGTTACATTTAAGATGCAAAGATTTGCAAGCACAGATTGCTTCAACAACAGTGATCTGTCTCCAAACAGATGTTTGTTGTCAGAAACAACAACTGTTTGTTAATTGAATAAGTGAGCTGAAGGGAAGCAGTATTGTGTCTGTCAGTGATGGTGTGGCACACAGACAGAGGAAGTGATTCTCCTCCTCAGACTGTGGACTCACAGCAGACTGCCAGGATGGAACACAGGGGTGGGAAAGGTCACAGCTCAGGAGGCTGCAGTCACAGCACTGTTTGGCTGAGTCATCACTATCCACTAAGATGTTGTGTCAGCAAATCTCAGTTCTTGAACATCAATCTCACAATCTCTCATGAGAACTGATAGGTTATGTAATAAGATTACTTATTGTCAGTTGCCAACTATAATACAAACATGACTATTTTGTTGTGGTTAGCCACACTAGATACATTCAGAAATGTGGTATTATTTTTAAATGAATTCTCCCTTTTATGTAGTGTTTATTGGATCCATATTATTTACACATACTTCAGCATTACCTCCCAAAACAGTAAAAACACAGAAGGTTAAGCCACAGTTCGTCCATAATGTAATCTACTTACAGAGGATACATATGAAACAGGGCAGGGACAGAGTAGTCCGAATCTTTGAATGGAAACAGTTGTCTGACCTCTTTGCTGTTATTAAGCTGCTATTTCTCCATTCTAATGAATACTCAAATAAAATTGTCATGGGATTTAAAATTTCAAACAAGTTGAAAACATTTTACAAGATGGTCACTTGACCATGTGAGGTGAAATTGCACTAGTTTAAACATTGTTGTCTTAATTTCCATAATAGTGAACATTACTAGACACTCGTTCTTTTCAGGTTAGCAGTCTTACTATCTAAAGATACCAAATGTATTCAAAAAGTGTATTTAATCTGAAGCAAGTATTTAAATATCTTATTATACAAGTTTTTATCCTAACCGATAGATAAGTAGTAAATGGCTGCCTTGAAATTAGAAAAAGTTATCTTCTATCGTCATTATTCTATTATTTTCTCTCTAGATGAAATGAGCAGGGGAGAGTTGTATTGTTTGCCTTATTATTTGTAATGTAATGTATCACAGGTTTAGTCAAACGTCGAAGTGTCCTGTTTCTGTTTCTCTCCCCCAGCTGTTTCGGCGCGTGGCAGCTGCTCTCCCGGGAATGGAAAGTATGCAGGAATCAAGCAAAGAAGGGAGTATCCTTTGACCCATTTGCCTATCATAAAAAATATTCCCTTTCATGAAAGTTATTTCAATACTAATGTGTGGACCTGCTAAGATCGGAAGAAATGTGTTTTCATTTTATTGTTGGTGTGATCGTATCATTAACTGCTGTCTTCTTAATGAACGGAGTTCCAGAAGTAAACCGGCAGCTTTTCAAATAGGTGTCAGCTACCTGTCCAATTAAATGTGTCTTTAGCATGACACTAATGCCAACTGTGTCACAGCACTGGTGGCTAACAAATGAATGAAGGGGGGGCTGCTCAGAGAGGGCTGCTCAGAGAGGGCTGCTCAGAGAGGGCTGCTCAGAGAGGGCTGCTCAGAGAGGGCTGCTCAGAGGGGGCTGCTCAGAGAGGGCTGCTCAGAGAGGTGCCTGCCAGTTTGTCTGCTGGATGATAGGTTTGCTCATTTAAACTCTGATAGGTGTCAGGCCATCAGCCTGCTGCCCCGCTCTGCTAACCCCCCCTCTCCACCTGCTGCTGTCACAGCTCCACCTGCTGACACGCTTTATCTCTAATAAAACACAATTTTAACATGATATTCTTGACAAGGTAGCATTTAAATATAAATGCAAAATAATTACAAAAATCTGTCAGTTACTGAGAGCATCTCATATGGTTTCCACTCTTGTGAATTGTAAACACACACAGCGTAGGATGTTTTTGGGATGACTGAAAACAAGTGATTTGATTCAATCACGCATGTGTTTTTTTCTAAAGTCAAAAGGAGATTCTTGCAGCAGCTGAGGCAGATTCAGCAGTAGTTTTCTTCAGTAACTAAAGAGAGACATCAAGCTGTCTTGGCTCCTCTCAAGCTTCTGCATTAGTGTAAATATATCCAATTTGTGTTTCAATAAGGCAACCTACAATTTACAGAGGCATCTAATGCGAAATTTATTTACTCCTTTGACATTTCAGAAATCCTTATATAAAGAGTCTTAAACATGGCAGAAAGCCAACCAACTACAAAATGAATTGTTCAACACTAATAAGATTATTATTTTAAGAATGATGTAACCACTCGTCCAATGAACAATGACACATTGTGACTCGTTCTCTCTTGTACCTTTGGAACAGAACAGGAAAGGAGACAGTAGATTATGTCCTTCACATTGAAATCCATTATAAAGGGATGTTCTAATGGCCAGTATTATCAGGTGAAATGATTACAGCAAGGAAAACCTGTTTGAATGAACATATGGGCAACTGACGACATTTAAAAAAATGTGCACCTATCCTTAAAGCAGTGATTCTCAAATGGGGGTAAACGGACCCCTGGGGGTACGTTGGGGTACTGCAGGGGGTACGTGAGATTAAAAAAAAAAAAAAAGGTTAATTGAAAGAATACCATGCATGATTACAAAAATAATCATAGTACAATAAGTTAAATAGAAAACACAATTTTATATAAAATATTCCTAGAACCACCAAGGGTTCAATATCCGTTCTTGTGCTTTTCTGGTGCTTAACTGGTTGTTCTCTGTTTTTCTAGTCACTTAGCTCAGCACTACTGCTTGTTACAACTTGCCGTACTCGCCATTAACTGTTATTGCTCAGGTTAATTTCGCCCCCCTCCGACGTAAGCGTGAAGTATTGGTTATTGCCGGGCAGCCAAGTGGGGACAGCTAAGAACCGGGTTTCGGTATTGAAAGCCGGCTCCGCTGCGGTGGAAACCGGAAGAACCAGAGCTAAATCAGGCTCTAGCCCGGAACCACGCCGAGCGGGAAGCCAGTTGCAATATTAGATTATAACAAATAGACATTGAAATGGAATCGTGGTTAAAAACGTAGCAGCACTACAGCAGGGAACGTGGACAACGGAGAAAAAAAGAAAGCCAAAATTGAGCCAACAAAATGCCGTCAATATCAGGAGGCGTATGCTTTGATGGGATTCACGTCAACAAACGGCAACCCACCCCAGGCATTGTGTTTTTTCTGTGGGGAGAAACTAGTCAACAGCTCGATGAAACCAGCGCACCTCCAGAGACATCTCAGCACCAAACACCTGTGTCATGTTGGTAAGCCACCGGAGTTTTTCAAGAGAAAACTTGCTGAGTACAGATCCTCGCAAGAGATTATGCGAAAAGCCTCCACAGCATCAGCCAAAGCACTGAGGCATCGTATGCGGTGTCTCTTCTCATCGCTAAAGCCAAAAAGCCGTACACGATCGCTGAGGACCTAAAACTCCTAAATAGTGTCATTGCAGTGTTATTACAGTTTGTTACAGGCTGTCACCGTTACATCATTTACGTATTGTTGGCTAAAACTAACACTGTCATATAAAATAAGTTAGTATCATGTATCTCATTAGCTGTTGTCAAGTCAAACTAGCAAACTTACATATCCACTCGGAAAGTAGTTAACTAGCAATCGCGTTAGCGGGGAGACAAGCTAGGGTTAGCCAGCTAGCTATAGCTGATAAAGTAGTTCGCAAAATGATAGGCCCTAGGTGTCTGGATGGGTGAGATAGTATTCAGTATTTTGCTGTTAGCTACATATTGTTGGCTCTGTAGCTGAAGAGAGACAAGACCCTCATGAATGTGAATAAAAGCCACTTTCTTTGGATATTTTAAGTAATCGAGTCCTTTACATAGAAATCTGTCCACATGATGTCATAGGCAACTGAGAAATGTCGGGAAGGTCTCAGTTCTTAATGTACATAAAGTCGTTAACTAATCAGCAATACTAAGCAATTAAAACTTGTACATTTTTACACTGAGATTCTTTATTGTTTTTTATCATACTGTAACGGACTGGTTATAATGTTGATGTTTGATGTGTTTGTTGTTCAGAGTTTGTTTGCATTTTACAGAGTGTCAGTGAACGTGCCACTGTTTTGATGGACGGTTATCGTGACCTGTAGCTGTGGGTTTGGGTGGGAGAGTGTTGTCTGGTTGGTTGGGGCTGGAAGAGGGAGGTTCCTGGAGGGAGAGACGCGGGAAGCTAGGGGAGAGCTAGCGGGATATGTGACGGAGAGTGAGAATACGACAGGGTTAGTGGATTATTTTGGCGTGGTTACGGCCAACAGTAACCTGTGATCTGTATAATAAACTCCCGGATAAAGGACAAACCAAGCCTCCCTGTGTTCCTGTAGCGAGACGCTACATTTGGTGTCAGAAGTCAAAGTTCAACTCCGGATGACGAGCGGCAACACTTCGGCGCAGCTGAGGGTCGGGGAACGGACAGCCACAGAGAGCGGGTGAGAGAAATGACCATGAGAATGGCTGCTGAGGTTGGCTTCGACCGCTCCGGCTACTCCCCTGATAGAGACGCCACGCGCGGGAAAACAGAGACAAAGAGGGCAGGCACGAGTCAACACACTGAGCAGCACAGAGAAGCCCTCCCCTCATCTATGAAAACCCACAGGTATGATGGCAAAGCGAACTGGGAAGCATTCCAGGCACAATTTGAAATGCTGGCAGGTGGTCTGCTGAAGAAAAGGCCCTCCAGCTCGCAATGTGCCTTACTGGGGATGCTTTAACCAGCCTGCTGCTACTTAACCCTGATGATAGGAGTGACTATGATGCTTTGGTGGGAGCTTTAAAGAGGCGCTTTGGACTATGCTCTGCAGCTAGCCTGCTCCGCTCTGAACTGTGTAGCCGCAAGCGTCGGCCTGGGGAGCCGCTGAGGGAGCTCGCCAACAACATTGAGGGGCTGTTCTCCAGAGTGAGTTAGCCCGGGACTACTTCCTCCAGGGCCTACTACCAGCCGACCTGCGTACACAGAC
The DNA here is from genome assembly GCF_902827165.1 of Trematomus bernacchii. Classification (NCBI taxonomy): domain Eukaryota; kingdom Metazoa; phylum Chordata; class Actinopteri; order Perciformes; family Nototheniidae; genus Trematomus; species Trematomus bernacchii. Next base: position 897,330 of record NW_022987709.1, read on the forward strand.
TTTGCTCGCCCACCCCAAGTCTCTACAGGAGGCTTTGGAGCTAGCCACAGAGAGAGAGATGCTATGTACTGCTTCATGGAGTGCGGATGACCACACACCGAAGGTGAGCGCCGCATGCGGTATTGAGCTGAATACAGCAGAGCCGGCCTGGTTGGAAAAATTGACACAGCTTGTGCGTGCCACCACGCTGAGAGAGGAGCAGTCTCCGAGACCCCGCCAGAGGATCTGCTGGGGGTGTGGACAGCCTGGCCATCTGGTTCGAGATTGCCCTCGCAGCACAGCTAACCAGGGAAACGGGGCCGGGTCTGCATAACTGGGACAATGCGGACCCCTGATGATGTGTCCCGTCCCTCTTCAAATGAGGAAACGTTGCAGCGCATTAACCAAGCAGAAGTGTTACAACCAACAGAAGAGGCTGACGGCCAGCCGGAGCGAATCATCAGGCTGGGCCGAACCTGGGTTGAGGACTGCTGGTATGCCCCAGTGACTATTGCGGGAACAGACTGTTTTGCGCTGGTCGACACAGGTTATTCAGCAACCCTGGTGAAGCCTGAAACGGTGAGAAATAAAACAACTATTTGCCCCACCATAGTGAAATTACAGACAGTTACCGGGGAACGATATCCGATGGTGGGAGAGACAATTGTGACAATGGGGGTGGGAAAGAAGTCTGTTCGCTGCCCAGTGTGGGTCGCAAACCTGGAAGATTGCATCCTGGGGCTGGATGTTCTTGGGACATTAGACCAGGGTATCCCAAACATTTTTCCCAAGAGCCCCCCCCCAAATGACTCCTGTTGGAAGTTGCGCCTATAATAGCTACTAACTTGAATTTTTATTCAAATTAATTAATCAATTATTTTTTATATTTTATTGTAATGTAGAGACAAGGCTTTTAGTGACAATCATGTATTGCGTTATAATTATATGTAAAAAAAGAAATGTAAAAAAAAAAGAAAAAGTCTAAATATGATATTTGGCCTCAAATCATCTGAGGCCTGGCGCCCCCCCAAGGGGGGCGCGCCCCCCAGGTTGGGAACCACTGCATTAGACTGTGTCATTGATACAAAGAGGGGTACACTCACTTTTCCAGATGGACAGGTCGTTCAGATGTGTAGGCGGCCACTCCAGACAGGCTGTCGTGTGACCCACACCATTATAACACAGACAACCGAGACAGTGACCGACGCCGTTGCTTGTTGCGACCCCCAGATGACGGCACCTGCACAAACCCCCACCCGGCCGACCCTGGACCCTTGCCTTCACCCAGTCATTGCTGCAGAACCTGTCGCAGATGAGAGAGTTTCGGCAGTGACAGAGGTCTGGCAGAGAAACTCTGATGGACTAACTCCCAATGAGCAGAACCTGCTGCTGCAGCTCTTGCTGGAATTCAAAGACTGTTTTTCACTGTCTGAGACCGATGTTGGCCGGACAGATCTCATCGAACACAACATCGACACTGGAGATGCACAGCCCATTAGAATGAGACCACGACGCCTCCCTCTGGCCAGACAAGCTGCAGCAGATAAAGCACTGGGGGAGATGCAACGGGCTGGACTCATCGAACCCTCCAACAGCCCCTGGGCCGCTCCAGTAGTCATGGTTCCCAAGAAAAAGAAGGAGGACTTTCGGTTCTGCGTAGACTTCAGACCGCTCAATAAAGTGACCAAGAAGGACCTGTACCCCCTTCCTCGCATCGATGAGGCACTCGATACAGTGGCAGGGTCTTCCTGGTTCTCCTCCCTGGACCTGTGCAGCGGATATTGGCAGGTCCCCCTTGCCCCTGAGGCCAGACAGAAAACAGCCTTCATCACCAACGGGGGTTTATGGCAGTTTAAAGTTCTCCCATTCGGCCTCTGTAATTCGGCCCCCTGCCACGTTTGAGAGGCTTATGGACCAGGTGCTGGCAGACATCCCCCGCCATGAGTGTGTTGTTTACCTGGACGACATCCTCGTCCATGGGGAATCCTTCGAATCCTCAGGCAGCCCAGCTGTCTTGGTGCTGTTAGACCTGACAGCTGCCTTTGACACTGTGGACCATAGCATCCTGCTGTCACGGCTTGAACAGTCCGCTGGCATCACAGGCTCTGCCCTTGCATGGTTCAGGTCCTACCTGACAGACCGTAGCTTTTCGGTACAGCTAGGTGCCTTCTCCTCTGCCAAAGCCCCTCTTACCTGTGGGGTTCCCCAAGGCTCGATTCTGGGCCCCATTCTTTTCCTACTGTACATACTGCCCCTAGGTTCAATACTCACAACACATAACATTCCCTTCCACTGCTACGCCGACGATGTACAGATATATCTGCCTCTAAAAGCAAATGTCACACACTCACTACAGCAGCTGATGGACTGCTTAGCAGAGATTAAATCCTGGCTGAGCAAAAACTTCCTCAACCTCAACGAGAGCAAGACTGAGGTCATCTTTTTTGGACCGCAACCTCCAGCCTCTCCGGTTGATATTCTGGGCTCTCTCAATAAAAACATCCTCCCCTCGGTCATGAACCTTGGAGTGACATTCACCAGCACTTTTAAATTTGACAAGCAGGTTAGCACCGTAGTAAAATCCTGCTTTTTTAACATAAGACTATTGGCCAAGACCAAGTCGTATTTATCTTTTAAAGACTTAGAAAGGGTTATCAACGCCTTTGTAACCTCGAGACTGGACTATTGTAACGCTCTGTATGTGGTTATGGACCAGGCCTCAATCAAACGCTTACAGCTAGTCCAAAATGCGGCTGCACGTTTGCTGACTGGTCACAAAAAGCGCGACCACATCACCCCTATTCTGGCCTCACTACACTGGCTTCCAGTTCGGTTCAGAATTGATTTTAAAGTCCTTTTATTTGTTTTTAAAGCCCTAAATGGGCTGGCTCCGGCCTATATAACTGAACTGCTCCAGCGCTACACCCCAGCCAGAGCTTTAAGGTCTGCTGACCAGCTGCTGCTGGTAGTGCCCAAAACCAGGCTCAAAACCCGAGGGCACCGAGCCTTCGCAGCAGCTGGCCCTAGGCTCTGGAACACTTTGCCCCTCCATGTGAGGTCGGCCCAGACCGTAGGGGTTTTTAAATCCACTCTAAAAACTCACTTCTTCTCTCTGGCTTTCTAATTAGAGCGGAGCACGACTTCTGACTTTTCCGTGTGTTTTATTCTTATTTTGTTTTTTAAGTTATATCTGTTGTAATTTATTGTCGTTTATTGTGTTTTGTAGTAATGTGTTTTTTTTTATTACATGTACAGCACTTTGGCTCGACCAAAAATCGCTTTTAAATGTGCTTTATAAATAAAACCTGATTTGATTTGATTTGATTCGAATCAGCTCTCGGGGCCCTCAAACGTGTGCTGGTGAGAGTGGCTGGAGCAGGACTGAAATTGCACCCCCAGAAGTGCTGTTTCTTGAAGCGTGAGGTGACTTTTCTCGGTCACAGGCTAACGGAGGGCGGCGTCGGCACCATGGGAGAAAAGGTGCAGGCTGTGAAGGACTGGCCTACCCCCAGCTCTGTGCAGGACCTGAAGAGCTTCCTGGGCCTGTCCTCCTACTACAGGAGGTTTGTGAAAGGGTTCTCCTGCATAGCTGCGCCGCTGTTCCGCCTGTTACAGAAAGAAGAGGTGTTTTCATGGACAGTGGAGTGTCAGGCAGCATTTGCTTTACTACAGGAAGCCCTAGTGGAGGCACTGATCCTCTTCCCCCCTGACCCCACCCTTCCCTTCATCCTCGACACCGATGCCAGCAACAGTGGAGCAGGAGCCGTGCTGGCCCAGGTGACACCAGAAGGAGAGAGAGTAGTGGCCTACTATAGCAGAACATTCAACAAAGCTGAACGCCGCTACTGTGTCACCAGACGGGAACTGCTTGCTGTGGTCAGCGCCATCCGGCACTTTAGGTACTACCTAGGGGGCCCTCCACTTCACAGTCCGGACTGATCACTCTGCCTTACAGTGGCTCATGTCCTTCAAAGAACCAGAAGGCCAGCTGGCACGCTGGATTGAAGAGTTACAAGCATATGACTTCACCATAATTCACAGACCTGGCGTGCAGCACGGCAACGCTGATGCACTCTCCCGCCGCCCCTGCTACAGTGATGACTGCCGCTACTGCGTGAAGAGAGAGACACAGGAGAGGGAATGTCTACAGGCTGAGGTGATATGTGCAGCTGTGGGACCAGTCGGGGCATCAACTGACCATGGACTTTTAGCTGTAGATGCTGCCGAATGGAGGAAGAATCAGGAGGGGGATGTCGACATCAGGCCGGTAACCGCTTGGGTGGCTGCACAACACAAACCCCGATGGGAACAGGTCTCTGAGTTTTCTCGTGCCACTAAAGGGCTATGGTCAATGTTTGAAGCCCTGCGCCTGTGTGATGGAGTGCTGCAGAGGGGGTGGAAGGAACCGGCTGCAGGAGAGACACGGTGGCAGGTGGTGGTGCCGAGGACCCTGCGGGAGGCGGTACTTCGGTCAGTGCATGGAACTCCAGGATCTGGTCACTTTGGGGTCTCTAAGACTCTCCGCCGCCTGCGACAGAGATTCTACTGGGGCCAACAGAGACGAGATGTGGAAGATTACTGTGACAGCTGCACTGCACGTAAGGGCCCTACCGACAGATCTCATGCCCAGCTCCAGCAGTTTCCGGTAGGGTGCACAATGGAAAGGATCGGGATCGACGTTCTTGGGCCGTTTCCCCGCACAGAAAAAGGGAACCGCTACATCCTCACAGCCATGGACTACTTCACTAAGTGGCCTGAGGCATACAGCCTACCAGATCAAGAGGCAGAGACTATTGTGGACGCTTTGGTGGAGGGAATGTTTAGCAGATTAGAGGTGCCTGAAGTCATGCACACAGATCAGGTTCGGAACTTTGAGTCCCGAGTGTTTAAGGCTATGTGCGAAAAACTGGGATCCCATAAGACCCGCACCACACCCCATCACCCACAGAGCGACGGCCTCGTGGAAAGGTTCAACCGCACACTGGCTCAACAGCTTGCCATAGTGACGGCGAAACACCAAAGAGACTGGGACGCCCATGTCCCCCTCGTGCTGATGGCGTACCGGTCTGCGACCCAAGATTCCACTTCCTGCTCCCCTGCCCTCCTCATGTTAGGAAGAGAGATGCGCACGCCGGGCGAGATGATGATGGGCTTGCCCCCCGACGCTCCTGTGGACCCCCCAGGGTTCGAATATGCCAGGAAACTCCAGGAACGGTTGCAGTCTGCTCACGACTTTGCCAGGTGCCAGCTACAGAGTGCAGGAGCGAGGCAGAAGAGGAACTACGATGTGCATGCTAGAGGACGGCATTTCAGTGCAAGTGAGTTGGTCTGGGTGTATAACCCACAGAGGAAGAAGGGCAGATGCCCAAAGCTGGACAGCAACTGGGAAGGGCCCTGCAGGGTTCTGGAGAGACTGAGTGAGGTCGTCTACAGGGTCCAACTGCAGCGGAGAGGGAGAATAGTTGCTCTTCACCGGGACAGGTTGGCACCCTATGGGGGTACAGCGACACCACTACGATCAGTTGGTGAGACACAGGGGGCTAGGGACACTGTTCTTTCTTCTTCCCAACCCCCCTCTCACGACCCGGGGACCTTGCCTGGTTCCCCACAACCTGTTACACCCAACTCTGGCTGTGGGTTTGGGTGGGAGAGTGTTGTCTGGTTGGTTGGGGCTGGAAGAGGGAGGTTCCTGGAGGGAGAGACGCGGGAAGCTAGGGGAGAGCTAGCGGGATATGTGACGGAGAGTGAGAATACGACAGGGTTAGTGGATTGTTTTGGCGTGGTTACGGCCAACAGTAACCTGTGATCTGTATAATAAACTCCCGGATAAAGGACAAACCAAGCCTCCCTGTGTTCCTGTAGCGAGACGCTACAATACATTTTTTTTGTGCAACATCTTCAATTTACAACACAGTACAGAAGACAATCCAGGTTGCACAACATTTTGGATTAATTCAATCCAAGTTTATTTATTGGAACAATTAGATAGAATACAATGGAACACATTTTCTATGGTTCCACATGGGTTTCTTTTAGAGTACAGATACTAGTTCTACTTTCAGTTTGACAGTGTACTATTTGTTACCTATAATTGCCGGTTTTAAATTGGGGACACACAGGTCACACTGATTTATGGTGGATGTCAGGCACAGTCTTCTGCTTCCTGCCTGAGAAATAATTTCCTACAGGGTCACTGCGTATTATCACCACTGCAGGTCTGCAGAGGGAGAGTAAAGAGAGAGCTTGACCCAGATCAAGTGCTAGGGTCATCATCGTTAATGAGAGAAAGCCAAAAAGCAAAATGAAATCACACCAGACACATCAGAAAAAAGGCAGCAGAGGAAATGGTTATTTTGTTAATAAATTGTGTTTCACAGGAGTTTGATTATTCAGGGGTTTAATGTGAACACTAACAGCACATCGTGCCAGTTTTTATCAAAGCATCTTCAAGGTAAAACTTTGAGACATCTTTTTGTTTATGTCGATACCACAGCTGTTACTGTGTTGAGTTCAGGGGAAGTAGTTAAGCTAAACGAAGAAAATTACATCGGTTTTCAATCTGCTTTTAGAGAAGAAGCTTTGATAAACTGACTGTATGCTAATCGCAGACCATTAGCACTAACAGCAGACAAACCAAGTTAGCAATATAGAGCAGCATTTAGCAGTTTAAGAGCCAGATATTTCTCACTCAGCAACTAGAAAATGGGAAACGTGACCCCTTAGTTATTGGACTTGTTTCGCAGCCTTACCTTCAGCATTTTGGCTGTCACCATTTTGGTTCTTGGGAGCCAGACGATGATGGAGACAGTTACGTCACATAAAATAAACAACTTAAACTCATAATTTCTCTGCAGTGCAGCGGTCAAAAAAACGTATGGCTTCACAACCAAACGCAGAATTTCGTCAGCAGGACTCTTTTGTACCAGCTGAGGCGATCACAGCGTCAATCAGCTGGGTAAATTTGGGTGATTTTGGTATTGAATTATATGTTTTTGACCATGGGAAAGTCAAATGTATATGTTTGAACTTATTCAGAGCTGTTTTGTGTAATTTTAAAACACAAAATGTAAAAATGAACACAGTATAAGCTGAAGTTGGCTTCCCTGAATGATCGAATCAACATGAAAATCACCAGTTTCATTGACAGCACTGTATTCCAGAAGAGAAACTGGGGGCTTTGTAGTTTGTGGCTCTTGTACCAAGCTTCAATAGAAGAACCGCAGTGACGCGTCCTAAAACCCGGAAGTAAACTCCTTCCGGTTCCTTCGTCAAAAATGCAATGCAATTTCTCCATAGGATTTTGGAAAATAGCTCGAAATAAGGTCTGTGGTTGACACACATTTAAGAGACGGATCACGTTTTGTTCAGCCGGATAATATCCACATGTCTACCCTACTTTTATAATTTTAGAATCATAAATCTAGTCGCCAGAAGCAAAATGCTAACGTTATGCTATAACAGGGTTCCCGCGGGGTCTTAAAAAGTCTTAAATTTGATAATCTGAATTTAAGGCCTTAAAAAGGTCTTAAATATGACAAAAAAATAAGAAAGGTCTTAAATATGATTTAGAAGGTCTTAAAAATGATCGGATTTGAAAGGTACTTCTGTGTTGCGATCGCGTCTAAATGTGTTTTGGGGGAAATGTCCGGGCTGCAAAGTAACCAGTACGGTAATAGCCTTTCAGTTCCCCCCAACAATTTGTATTGAAATAAATCAACATGGAACCAGTAATCACTAACTTTGTTTCCGCCGGCCCCTTATTGGAGAACACCCAGCTAGTAACCTAGCAACCAAGCTTCAGCTAGCGGCAGTCAGAAACTCATGTATCTTCGAATCTACTTACAAATAAATATGGGGAAGTGTAAGTTCAGCCGTATTTGGTTGGAAAACCTCAAATGTAGTGCTTGGTTGAAACCAGTACACACACACACACACACACACACACACACACACACACACACACACACACACACACACACACACACACACACACACACACACACACACACACACACACACACACACACACACACACACACACACACACACACACACACTAGGGCTGCTCGATTTTGGCAAAAATCATAATCACGATTATTTTTGGTCAATAATTGATATCACGATTATTAAATATGATTATTCATTGACTTTGAAAACATCCATTTATTGAACTTTAAAACAAATAATAATTTGAACAGTATCTTTTTAACTGTTGATTACCCTGAACGTATAATTCAACTGAAAAACCAATGCAAAAATAAATTAAATAAATTATACATTTAAATAAATAATATAAAAATAATAAATACCAATAAACAAGATCAACAAATATTTTGGAGCGCACTTCCACAAGCTACTAAACATATATAAATATGATAAATAAAAATAAATTAGACTAAAATTAATTAGATCAAAATTATGTTGTAGTGCACTGTCACAACCTAGCAAAGCTAAATAATTGTTTTTTTCGATTATGTTGTTTTCGTAATTGTGGCAGGCCAAAATCGTAATTGCGATTAAAATACGATTAATTGCACAGCCCGAACACACACACACAGACACACACACATACACACTTTTTGTCTAACACGCTAACACAGTTCTGTACTGTTATGCTGTTATGTTCAGTCATTGTTCTTATGTTGAACATGAATACATTTACTTTGTAAGTAATTATGGGACGTATTTCTTCTTTTATATTCAAAGTGGTCTTAAAAAGGTCTTAAAAAGTCTTACATTTTAGTTGGCGAAACCTGCAGGAACCCTGTATAAACGAACTTCAGCAGGGTCGCTGCTTCAACATCACGCCAACTTAAGATCCATATTCAAACATACAGATTCGAAATGGTACGAGTTGAAGCGTTTGTTTGAACAGTTTGCAGGAGGCAGGTACTTGCTTTCAAGCAGAACAGGGCAAACAAACTTAGCGGGAGTGTTTTACGTGTTCGGTGTAATGACGTAAAACGGCCTGGACAACTTCTGTAGTCCTATTCAGCCACATGTTAACAACCATCGTTTTTCAGACACGTAAACTCTTCAAAAATCACCAGCGGGGTCACTGCTGATGTATTTAATGTCGTAGAACAAAACGTGATCTGTCTCTTCAATTTGTGTCAAACACAGACCTTATTTCGAGCTATTTTCCAAAATCCTATGGAGAAAATGCATTGCTTTTTGTCGAAGGAACCGGACGTGGTAAAAATGCTAACTTACTTCCGGGTTTTAGGACGCGTCACTGCGGTTCTCTATACAGAGAACTTCCCCAGCATTTTCAGTTGCCTCACAGGAGTAGTCAGCATAGGCCACCTTCATTAGCTTGTACAAACTGCATGCTGTTATCTGGTGCATCTGTCGTGTCCTAGTGATGCTTGAAGCTGTTAAAAGCGATTCTGCTGTACCGGCAGATGCAATGCCAGCTTCAACTAGAGCTCCTGTCCAACCACTGTCCTGGAGTAGGGTCCCAACTGACCTCAGTGCAGCCATTTCAATATGTAGGCCTCCAAACATGATGACAAACTTGTCCTCACCATAGTTTTCAGGCCAGTGCCACTGCACCTGTTTGGCTACTGCATACATTGGCTGGTCAGCAGCAATTACAGGTACCTGGCCTGGGTTAAAAAATGCCACAATGTCCTTGATTTTGTCCATCACATGTCTGACAGTAGCAACAGAGTGGGCTTGATCTCGGAGCAGAGATAAAAGTGATGTGAGGCCTACCTCAAATGTTGGGTGTCTTTGCATATACTATGCAAAGACACTAGACAAGTACTATGCTGAAATGTAATGTGTAAGAAGAAAGTGAAGAATTTAGATTGAAATGATACATGAACACTGGTGTCCATTGGAGTTACAGCGACATCGTGTTTTATGGCGAGGGATGCGTTACCATAGTAACACCACATTATGTAACATCAGATTTGATGTAGAGCTGTGTTAACCATTATCTGAAATCTGCTGCTCTGAGCATGTCAGTTGGAGTTATGACATCATCGTGCTCCATGACACAGGTGTTTATATTTGAGCTAACGACGTGTCCAGAGATCAAAGGTTTCCATGGTGATGTGCAGTAATCAGTGAGAGGAGAGCATTTTCATTGTTCTGAATGAGAGATAAACCTCTTACATGTGAACGTTTTGTTGAAGAACCGTAACAGATATCGGTGAAATTTCAAAGCGTGAAGCATGTCAAGGAACTTGAGCATCTGAAGTGCACTTTTTGTGTACTTTCGGGTTAATAATGTGGCCTTTTTGGCAGATTAACTAAAGGTGTGCGGCTGCTGTGGTGGGGAAAGATGAGGCTCAACTTACAATGGGGTTTTAATGGAGACATGTTGAAAGTTTGTGTCACTTCATGCCCTCAAGAGGCATTTTGTTTAATTATCAAGCTACGAGATGTTTTCCTACATTTGTCATGAAAGTTATGTCTCAGGAATGTCGGGTTTGGGAATTATGGCAGGTTTAAAAGAAAATATGAAGGCAAAATTAAATCTGTCCTCCACTCTAGCTGTGACATCACGCACTCTAAAATCTGAAGAAGGCCTCTTTACCAAGGTCTGAACAATGTTTAATATTTCTAAAAGGAAGAATCAGATTTAAAAGTTGTGTTACACGAATAATGTCAGAAAGATGTGTAACATTTTAAAGTTGGCATGAGGTTTCTGAGTGAAAGTATGAAGGAACAGTTAGCAGTTGAAGTCGCATGAAGATTTTTCAAGTCTGAAGAGTTTCTCCATTGACTTCCATGTAAAACATTTGATGAATTATGGGATGTATCTCTGGAATTATGAAAGTTATGAATAAGAAAAGTAATAGCAATCGATTCCCGACCGAGCTGAACGTTTTGATGTTTGAACAGAGTTTCTGCGATGTGGAATGTGGGAGAAGAAGAGGCGCAAAATAACCCTGCAGAATAATAAAGAATTTCGTGCGTCGAAGAACAGATAGTTGGAATGCTGTATCAGCATTCCCACTAAACTAGATAGCGAATATGGAGAAGGAAAATGATGTTTAATCACTTAAAGAAACACCCTTTGAGAGGAGGACACTGGAGGGAAAGCTGAAAGTAAAAGAGCTTGGAGCTGATCAGCCTGACATTAGGCAGGAGTTAAGGACAGAGGAAGGCAGTATAAGCGTACATTTTGAAGGAGCTGGTTTAGCAAGAAGGCTTGTATAACTACCTGTAGCAACACCAGTGCTATATTTTGCTTCCCCTGCCTCCCTTTTCAAACGTCAGGATCAGACCAGTCTATGGACCAGACCCAGCATGGATCCAGACAGATGTGAGTGACTTAAAGCACATATCAGAAAAAACAAAAAAGCATGAACAAACCAGAGTCCACATGGACGATGCTATGTGACTAGTCATGTTTAGGAAAGTAAACACAGCTGTCCAATGAGGGCTACAGGATAGAGGTCAGTAAGCATAATAAGGAGGTTGACAAAAACAGGCACTAAAATAATAGACTGTATCAAGTGCTGTGTGCCTTTGAGCTAGCCCTGCCTTGTAATATGACTTATGTTCTTGAGTTTGTGTATACGTTTGCTTACATTTTGGTAGAGCCCCCCCTGGAGAAAGATTCACCAGCCGCCACTGCTATCCATCTATTGCTTAAAAGCTATTTGAGGATTTAACCAGAATACATACTTATGTATTACGCTACACTCTGAAACAAATGCCACTATAGTGGCAGAGGACTCATTACTCACTGTTCAGGATATGCTGTAGACTGTAACCTACACACACACCCAATCACACACAGGTATCAGAGCTGTGAAATATTCTGAGCTGAACGTGCTCATTTGGTTTGGTAATGCTGTGATAAAGCCTCCATATTCCAGATGGGAACCAATCCAAATGGGAAGGCTGGAATATAAGCTGTCCTTCCAATGTTACCATGTAGCCATTGTAGCGATGAAACGCTTCCATAAAACATGAAAACACACATCACCTGCTGATACAGCACCATGCACTGTGGGAGGGGCATCTGAAAGCAATGAGACTCTTTCAACTTGCATACAATATGTAGGCCACAGTTTTTATAGGCCGGGCCCCCTCCTTATACATGCATAATGTTTACCAGAAAGATGAATAGTAAGTAAGAGCTTGCTGCTGTGCTGCCACATTTCACCTGCTGTATTGTATTAAAGTACACCAACTGATGCGCCTTACAGCAGGTCTGCCCTCTCACCGCACAATGTGAAGAAAATGCTGAATTGTGTTTTAAACATAAAACCTACCAATAATAAAAGATAAGTTTTTAATTATTATTATGTGCAGCAACTATATCTATTTATTTTTTGACATAATGTAGGTATTTTGGCTGTTAGTATAGTTGACTGCAAATGGAAGGGTTGCATGGGAAATATTACCATCTAGTGGTAGATAAGTGCTACTACAGTCTTCTATTAGGCAGTCTGGTGGGATATTATAAAAGACTCCATCATGTTTCACCTGCATTTCCTCCCTGAAGGCTTTCAGAGCAGCTGCTCCGTTCAGAGCATGTAATAAAATCAATACTGATGTTTTCCAACTCTTCCTTAACGCTCTCTCCAGTGATCGACATCAAGTTGGACAAACCGCAGGAGCCTCAGACTACTGAAGGCGGCTGCTCCTGTTAATACTCTCATCCTGGGATAAACACATCATCTACACCACATGCTTGTTATGTTGCTTTCTATTGGTTAACCTGCAGTTGACTTTTGCACGTTGTGAATCTGGCCTCCTCACCTGACTGTCAGTCACCGGTTGGAACTAACAATATGTGAATTTGGTTTTAAAGTAGTGTAGTCTACTTTGTAAATGAAACTGCCATAAAGTCTTACAACTTGCAAAAAAGAAAGTAAAAAAGACAAAGATGTGAAACAATGATCCCCAAGTTATTTTATGTGGATACTTGTTTAAGTAAAAAAGGAAGTCTCCCCAGTTTCTGTTTTATATTTTTGTATATTCAGGGAATCTCTCTGGAAAGGTTTTTTTTTTTTTAAAAGATGCAAACAAAGCTCTTTTTTGAGGGCTTGGTAAGAGCAGATGGTTTTGGATGTATGTTTATGGATCCCACTATTGTTACAGGCAAAAATAGAATTCCTCCCAACACTATTGCAGTAAATGTAATCCTGTCCTAACCCCCGACCAGGCTGTGCCACGCAATGATCCAACGGCCCAATCTTCAAAAACACCATTGTTTTCCACCAATCAAAAATTCCTACTGCAAATAAACAAGAAAATGAACTCAAATAAAACGATCAAGTCCAGGCAAGAGTCCTTTCTGTGCATTTTATTCCTATATCAATATACAACGGACAAAGGTTTACCTCTCTTCCCTGGGCCTGTCCTCTGGTCTCCTCGTGTTTACCCTGATAAATCCAACTGGTGCTCTACTCCCACCACCACCTGTCTCCAATATATACAATTACACCAGGTGCCCAAATACACCTTCAAAATAAAATGTTAAAACTACTTTAACTAACTAATAATAACACTAAATAATATTACATGTACCATAAACAAAAACAGTGAGAAATTAAATGTTTAGCTATTAAATAATATAAATCAAAATATAGCTCCAACAGGACATGTTTCAAACTATTAGGATTTCCTAGTAATTGGTCTTTGTGCCAATGGGCAGCCCTACACATTGTCAATATTCCCCGTATACCTACACTTAAGGATCTTTTTACTTAAACAACCAGTTTTATCCTTTCAGCCTTTAACCCCTGTGGGATCCATAACTGTGCAAACAGGAAGTGGTCAGCAACATCTTGAGTATCTAATGCATGCCTTGTCTTTGAGCATAGGTACTGTCTACCAATGAACACAATATGTACATTTACACCAGTGAAACTGTCAAACTGGATTTGTATACCTGACTTCAGAATATCTCTTTGTCGTGTGTGTGTAAATGTGTGCTTTCTGTATTGGCAACATTAGAATGCAGTTGTATAGAGGGCCACTGCCAAGTCGTGTCAATTGCCACATAACGGCTTCATAATAGGTCTCCCCCCCCCCCCCCCCCTCACAACAACATGACGTGGCACTGTGTGATAGTTGTGATTCTAGTGGTCTGCACAGTGGAGAATCACAGAGGAACAGGAGCTGCAGACTGATCTCACACCTGCTCACACACACACATAATCCAGTTCCATTCCTGACAGAAGACTTATTTGCACATGTAGACCTTTCAGGTGAATATGAAGCGCCGTAAAGCTTCATAGTAAATGTACAGTCACTTAATCCAAGAGCTGTGTGAGTGTCACGTGTCCCACTTCTTTGCTGCTTGTGTTTAAACTGACAAATGACGTTAAGCAATGTTGTTTCATTTTGTTCTTTTGTTTTAGAGCCAGGTATCATAAAACACTGGTGCTGGAGTCAGCCGCTATTGAGAACACTACTTTTGATTTGACTTGTCCTTGAAGTGAAATCTTACTGCACTTTTGAAGAACATGTTTTAGAGTTATAGTGACGATGTAAGTCCTAGACACATGGTAAAAATAATCTTAATGTACAGAACAGTTGGAGTCCTGTGTTTTAGAGTAGACTCGTTAATTGTTCACACATTGTTGTCCAAAAAGGAAGCACTCTTGTAAAAACTGGTGAACCTTTCTAGCCCACATAAAGAGCCAAATAATAATAATAATAATAAGAGACGGATCCAACATGGCAGGAGAGATTGGTTTCTTTTCAATTTATAATCGCTGAAAATGAAAGTGATAATATAAGCCTCTGTTGCTGCCTATTTATGATCTCAAACAGGAATGTACTGCTCTCATTACCCACCACTCAGCCTTGTAAGGAGAGCACTTTCAAAATCACTCAATGGGTATTTATGTTTAAATGAGGACAAATGACCAATCAGTTCATTAGACGTCCCTTTGTATGCATTCCCTTAAAGAAGAGTCCCTTTGTATGTATTCCCTTAAAGAAGAGTCCCTTTGTATGTATTCCCTTAAAGAAGAGTCCCTTTTAGAGTCCCATCTCAGCATCCCTGGAAATGGACCCGGTAGAGGGACAGATGTCTCTGCGTGTCGGTGGGGAGGACGGAGGTTCCCGGGGTGTGTGTGTGTGTGTGTGTGTGTGTGTGTGTGTGTGTGTGTGTGTGTGTGTGTGTGTGTGTGTGTGTGTGTGTGTGTGTGTGTGTGTGTGTGTTCTGCTCTCATTCACACTGTACAGAGATCTAGCATGTCTCTCCAAATGATTAATAAAGATGTCTTATTACCAAAGTGAGTGTTTTTGTTCCCCTGCACATTCTTTTCCACACTGTACACACATCTGCTTCTATGAACACACACCTTACTGTGTGTGTGTGTGTGTGTGTGTGTGTGTGTGTGTGTGTGTGTGTGTGTGTGTGTGTGTTTATTCTTGTTTAAAAATACACAAACTGAAGCTCATACTTTGAGCAATCCATGAAATTAAAGTTAAATTACATTTTGAAGGTGTGAATATGTAATTATTACAGTAATATCTACATTCTATGATCATGTTAATATTGACCAAAAAAAGTATAATGACAATATCAACTTTTGGACAGGAAGACAAGACAAAAGAAAATATATATGTTTTTTAGGTCTGACTAAATAGTTTTCTCCTATATTTTTATGTCTTGAAAAACTGGTTAAGAAAAATAGTTTTGACAGGAATATTTTCCGATGTTCCCTTTTCTCCGTCAGTGAAACAGCTGGAAGAAAAGGGAGTGGCAACATTCTCAGTTTGATGTATTTCTCATGTGGAGCACGTGAGGCTGAAGAGCACCACTCCCTCATGTTGTTAACAGAACTCACAGCCTTCATGTTTTCAAGCCATGACGGATATATTGCAAAACCTGCTCACACACTATATTTTAACCTTGTGTGAGCTGGAAGCAAACATGAATGCTATGAGACGTTTTTATCACAACGCTCTGTGGGGCGACCAGCCTCTTGTTGCCAAAGTTAGTATTACAACAACAAACACTTCTAACAAAAAACTAAAATCCTGTATTCAATTCATGAAAAAAACATTTACAATAAACCTAAAAGTATATTTCTAGAATTATGTTTTATCATTTGCCAGAATTAAGAGACATATTTGCCTGGCTTTATTTATTATAGGGTATTCTGTGGTTTTACTTAACATTTGTTTTAAAATAAATAGCAATAAACCCATTTAAAAATTGACGGGTGGTATGGTGCTACGTCACACAGACCTACAGGGAACTGCTGGTGTAGTTACCAGTAATTAAGCAATAGTTGTGACAGTGTTAACAAGTATTTGTACATGTTGTGGCACGCATGGTTTCTACTGTGAGACAGTCATCAGTTAATACCTGCTGTATGGCTGGGGCCACAGGAGCCTTGTGGGGGGGGGGCACAATAACGAGCCACTGGTCCCAATGTTAAACATGTCTTAGTCACTGTGAGGCTTTTACTAATCGTGCCTGAGTTTTAAATCTATTCAAACACATTTGCATCTGTTGGGCACTAAAAGAGCAAAGACCTCAGCCAGGGCTGCGTCCATTCAGACATCTGCCCTGTTCTTAGGATCTGCTCAAACAATATGTTCTTGTCTTGCCTCATGTTTCACACTTCCACCAAGTTTCATGAAAATCTAACAGTATTTCTTCTCTGTGAAAACAGACAGACAAACTAACGGTAACACTTAAAGTTATAGTCACAAAGTGAACTTAACATTCCATTGAAGTCTGTCCTAGTTTAGTCCCAGATTTGCAATTTTGCAAAGGTATTTGAGTATATTTCACTCAACCCACAGTCCGTGGGACACACGTACCCAAACAGGAATGTGTTGCTGTAACGGTCAGCTATGGGAAACTGTCTTGCACAATGTCTGTTGCAAAGACTCCACAAGACTCCCCCTCTAGAGATGTTTATTTGTTGAGGTGGGACCTGATCTGAGAACTTCCTCATTACTTGTGAGCACACCAACCTGCGCATTTTCTCAAGTACTGTGCTGAAGTACAATTTTAAGGTACTAGTACTTTGTATACAACGTATGACAGTTACAGACTTTTCATTGCGATAAAGAGCACTTTTGTTTTGATAAACTTTTAAATACAGGATCTTTTTGGATCTTGTATTTGCATTGTTTTCACCTTGTAGCAATGCTGTTTCACTCAAGTGGAGAATATGAGTTCTTGTTCCCTGCACTGGGAGTTGTTTCCTGTTCTGTTCCATCTTAAAGGCCCAGAGACCAACACTAGCTGTGGGAGTCAGTGAATGTTGCGAAACTGAAACTGAGCCACTTTCACAGCGCAGTGTGTTGGTCCTCCTGACTGACAGCCAGCTGCTGATTCCAGATCATCACAGCTTTGGAAGGAGCTCCCTGTGTGGCGAGTCATCGGATAGTATTTAACCGTGGGAAAACTGAAATGGTACCGAGAGGAAAAATAACACACAATCAAGGATTACAGTTGAGAAACCTGCTCCAACCACTTTGGAATCAAACCAGTTGGACTACTAACGGATTTCTTGGAGCCAAATCACATGACCTTAATATGAGTGAGAAGCCAAACCCTGTAATACCTCTGTGAGATTTCATGTATCTCAGAATGCTGTATATTTCTGAACTGGTGTGTACACATACATGTGTGCACAAGAGAATAAAGTCCATTCCCATAACAGTGATGATCCACTATTCTAATATCTGCAGCATGGAATATTGCCAGATGCTCACTGAATGGAGTTTATAATCCACTTTCATGGCTGAACAAGTCTTTTGTGACATGCTTTTGTTGTTTCTAGCCCACAAAACTCATTTTCACATTCAGAAATCTCCGACTGCATTCACTTTTTTTTTTTCAGTCACTTAAATACATACGTAATGTCATAAATGATGCATTTTGTAAAGTACAGAATTGCTCATGATTCTTTTCTCTCCACAAGTAAATAAAAACACTTTTTCTTTCAAAAATAGTTTTATTTAATACTTTGCCTACTAGCTATCATAAATAAAATAAAAAACAATAAGTTATGTTCAACGTTCAGAAGGGAAGGTCCTCAGAGACCATCTGTCACGAGGGGGTCTCCGGGTGTGAGTCCCCCTGGGACAGCTGAACCAAACGCACCAGCTGGGGGAATTAGGCCTAGAATAAATAATGGGGACACGGGGCACCTTTGGCTGGAGACAAACAAAGTCCTGACAGCAACACAAATGGATTCCTGGCTCTAACGGCCTGGACTCTCTCTCTTCAGAGGGGTGAGTCGTCTTCTTGTGGCGTCTAGCATCTGCTAATAACATCCTAAGAGGATCTGCCACATCACCTCCTCCCTTCTTAAACAGTCTCTTCAGTTGAAAGCCTGCGCCACGATTTCATTTCCCTTAAAAACAAGAAAAAACACACTTATTTTCCCTTCCGTTTTTCTTTATGTTAATTTTCCCAAAGTCAGGACTTACACATTACTGCCGGGCACAATCCTCTCTTGGTGTTGCTTCGTTAAACTGAACTTCCTGAAGAAGCCAGGCAGTTTCAGCTTTGTTCTGGCAGACCTGGAGGAAGCACTGAAAAGCAAAAGTTGAATAGGGTTACTTCTACAACAAAATGTGGCCCTGCAGAGCCGAGGCGCTAATGAGAAGCTTTGTGGACAAATGTGCAGATTAACACCAACGTGTGAATGGGGGAGCTATGGCAGGAATCTTCTCCAATTCTTCAAATTCAA
Source organism: Trematomus bernacchii (assembly GCF_902827165.1). Lineage (NCBI taxonomy): Eukaryota > Metazoa > Chordata > Actinopteri > Perciformes > Nototheniidae > Trematomus > Trematomus bernacchii. Next base: position 915,953 of record NW_022987709.1, read on the forward strand.
CACTGGTTTTAAAGGGATATTATTCTCATACTATACTCAATTTGCATGTTTTTGGTTTGGAAAAGTTAAAGGTAGGGTAGGCAATTCACTTTTTCGGTTGTGTACTTTCAAATTCTAGCTTATTCGAGCTGGTTTCTCCATTCTTACCTACCCTACCTTTGAGGCATTCTGGAAAAGCATTGTTTTGAGAAAATAACTCAAGATGTCAAAGGTCAAAAGGTTATAGATACGTGTAAATAGATGTGAAAGCCCAAAAATAAGTATGGGTTATTACTTGTGCTAATGACCACATACGTGTCTGTTTACACTTTTAAACCCACCACTCTGCCCGCAGCGAGGTCTCCTGTTTGGACTCCGTCCCCTCCTCCTCAGCTTCTGCTTTCAGTCCATCTTCCTCCTCCTCCTCCTCCTCCTCCTCGGCCTCAGCGTCCTCTTCCTCCGGTATCTGCTCCCACAGCTTGCTGTCGACCCACAGAGCTTCCTGCAGGCCGAGGCCCCGTCCTACGCCGGTGACCCTTCGACACAGAGGGCAGCCCACGGTGAGCAGCCCGCTCCGGGCCTGGGACATGGTCTCCAGGCACAGCTGGCAGAAGGTGTGTCTGCAGTGCAGCACCCTGGGGACCCTGTCTGTCCGAGAGTAGGGCAGCAGGCACACGCTGCACTCTCCGTCCTCACACAGAACCATGGTCCGGCTGCAGGATCAAAGTGACGCGATGATGTGGATCCTGTTTGTCCAGGAGAAAAGCTCTGATATCAGGCACCTGACGATCAAGGCTTGTTGAAGTAGATGGTTCCTGCAGGGGTCCAGTTTTCTCCTCTCTGTTAAGATAAAAAAAAAATATATATATATATTTGAAATACTAACAAATCAAAAGTCTGTATTAAAATGAAAGCTGACACAAATATATTTCAGTAAAGAATATTAAAATATATATATATATATATAAACATATATCTGAATTAAATGTGTAGTTTATAGCACTGGTATTAGTATAGTTAGTATATTGTAGTAGCAGAAATATGCAAAATTGTTCAAGGAATGTGCAAAGTACAACAGAGAGAAGTATACAAATAAAAGGATACTTAAATACTTAGATTTCTTGCTAAATTGGATTGAAAATACATCTGACTTATTTAAAGATGTATAGGTAATTCTATAATATGACTTCAGCTATATCATTATTTAGGTGTTAGGGGATAACAAACATGTATGTTTTAAATATAGCCAAGAAGAGTGTAGCTGACAATAAAGTTAAATATAACAGAAATTGATAACCATAAAAAAAAACAGCATCCAACACTAAAAATTATATTTGATGGAAACAAGTTAAGCTAAAAATAATAACAATATTGTCTGTAAAGCCTACTTACAGTATGGGGAAGCCAATGTAAAACGTTACTCCTCAGTGCTGCTTCAGACCGAACACAGAGTATTGTCCCTTCGGAGTGCACAGCGGAGCAGCACTGCAGTGAATGGAGAGGCAGCTCGTCTGGTCTGCTGTGTGTGTGTGGGGGGGGGGGGGGGGGGGGAGAAACAGAAACAGCCCTCTCTCTTCTCACGGCCCAGACAAACAGCACAACAGCTGGGTGGTGGTGACGCTCTTTGTTTAGTGTGGGAGGGCAGGTGGAGAAACTGGTGCGGGTTAAAGAAGGCGGCTTGGAAGGGGAATTAATCAAACCGTGATATCTCACCTGTAGCCACTCCCCTGTTCAAAGCGTCTATCACGTCATTATACATGTGGGTATATTAAAATGCATTCATTAATGACAAAGGGTATATTAAATGAAATGAATAGATGAATGACCATACGTAATGCAGAAAAAGGGAGGGCTCGTCCGGGATTTGAACCCGGGACCTCTCGCACCCAAAGCGAGAATCATACCCCTAGACCAACGAGCCATACGTGCTTCTTGAATTATTGCTGATATATAGCTAACTGGTTTGCTGATCATATTGTACCTTTTTGTGTTGGTTATAATGATTAAAGTCTAGGTATTTCTATGAAGACTTTACTCGATTTTTAACTAATACCACCTATCCGACATTTCTCTTAGGATGGTACAGCGGTTAAGTGGTTAAGAAGCTTCCAGTTGACCGCAACGTTAATGTCAAACCGAATGGGTAAATGATTTAAAAAGAACAACATGGTGATTCGTATTAAGGGCATACAGCGTCAAACTTTCTCTGCAAGTACATCGCATTGTACCGCAGTGGTTGTGTTGTAAACTACCGCTAACGCTAAACGTTTAGCTTCGCATTATTATTATTCATTTAGGAGCGGCATCCACCATTAATCAAAAGGGTGGCCACCATCAAAAGGATGGGCTCGTCCGGGATTTGAACCCGGGACCTCTCGCACCCGAAGCGAGAATCATACCCCTAGACCAACGAGCCACGTGTTCACGAAGACCGATACAACAGAATTTAATCAACTCACCTAACAGGATGAGCCTTTTGATTTGCATATTCGTTTTGCTTTTGTGTAACTATCATAGTGTGGAATACACATCGTCTCACTGTTCATTGAAGTCCCAGTAACAGTTTGTCCCCAGGCATTCAAAATATGGAATGTGGAACATAGTTATAGTTATTGTAATTTAACTCGCTAGACACTTGGATTATTATGTTTATTTAATACAACAGCCTGTTGATGCCAGGTGCACCGTGCACGGTAAGAGATTAATTTAGCCTATGATTAGCCATACCTGCAGGCAGAGGCAGAGTCCCCTAACACTAGACGTACAGCGTGCTGAGGTCACAGGTTGGAGGCGGAGTTACCGCCTTACATCAGGAAATCGAGTTTGTGCTGGCTGCTGTGTAGTTCAGTTAACATTGTAAACAAAAGTAATTTGTCGCTCTAAAACTTGTAAACGTTTGCTAAGGATTTTCTTGCTGTACTTAGACTTTTCCACAGTCCAATTTAAGTTGATTTAACGTTAGTTACCCATTTCAACCCACGCAACGTACGTAACTGGCGTGGTTACAGCTCAGTTTGGTTGTATTAGGTAGTAACGACAATGCTGTCTGAGGTTGCTAGGTTAGTTAACTTTGCATGTAGCTAACTTGAGGCAAGTTAAAGTGAAGTTTAACGCTGAGCGTGTCATTTCCCAGCAGATGGAGGCTTCTCTGGGATGTCTGCAGAACCCTGACCTAAGGTAGGGTGGCTAAAGCCAGTGCATTTCTTACTAATTTGAGATAATACTAAAATCACGTAGTGATGGTTAGCTCTTAATTATGTGGTATCCTCGAAGGTCTAGCCCACATCTAAATGTGTAATATATATATGTATTCTATTCCAGCTCTGTGCTGTCATCATGCGAGCCGGAGCTTCAGGAGCTGATGAGACAGATCGACATAATGATCGACCATCAGAGGAGGGAGTGGGAGGCTGAGACTCAGGCCATGGAGCTCCGGCTGGAGAGAGGCGAAGAGGAGCTGTTGGCTTCCAGGGACCTGGTTGAACGGAGGGACCTGGAGGTAAAGCAGCAGATCCTTCCTAAAATTAGTGTTCTGTTTCCTGACGCAGAAATCTGGAAACTGACCATCTCCACTTCAATCATTCATCTCCGATGTCATTTTGAAGAATAGTGTTGTGCGGTATTGCAGCGCAATTATTATTATGTATTATTATTATTATTATATTATTATTATTATTATTATAGATTATTATTATATAATTGTTATTATTATTATTTACTATTATTATTCTTATTATTATTATTCTTATTATCTTATCTTATTATTTTCTTATTATCTTAAGTTTGACTCTGGATGTCCCATGTGTTATCATCACTGTTGGAATTGTAGCCACATTTTTCCGACACCATTCCTGTGAAAACTCTGCCTGCAGATCGGACTGCTCCGCCAGCAGCTGGAGGAGGTGCAGCCGGGCCGACATGAGATGGTTACCCAGAACGAGAAGCAGCTGCAGCGGCTCCGCGAGGAGGTGAGGCTTGGTCCATCACACAGTTTAAAACAAGTTCAAAATGCTTTCATTTCACTGATGATCTAGGTCAACATGTATTAAGACATCTCTCATTAACAGCTCTTCTACATGTATGTACAGGTGCATCTCAATACATTTGAATATCGTGGAAAGTTAATTTATTTCATTAATTCAATTCAAAAAATGAAACTCATATATTATATGGGTTCATTACACACAAAGTGAAATATTTCACGGCTTTATTTGTTTTAATCTTGATGATTACGGCTTACAGCTAATGAAAACCCCAAAATCAGTATCTCAGAAAATTTGAATATTGTGAAAAAGTTCAATATTGTGTCACACTCTAATCAGCTAATGAACTCAAAACACCTGCGAAGGTTTCCTGAGCCTTTTAAATGGTCTCTCAATCTGGTTCAGTAGGCTTCACAATCATGGGGAAGACTGCAGTCATTGACTCCCTCCACAAGGAGAGTAAGCCTCAAAAGGTCATTGCTAAAGAAGCTGGCTGTTCACAGTGTGCTGTATCCAAGCATATTGATAGAAAGTTGAGTGAAAGGAAAAAGTGTGGTAGGAAAAGGTGCACAAGCAACAGGGATAACCGCAGCCTTGAGAGGATTGTAAAGCAAAGGCCATTCAAACATTTGGGGGATCTTCACAAGGAGTGGACTGAGGCTGGAGTCAGTGCATCAAGAGCCACCACGCACAGACGTATCCAGGACATGGGCTACAACTGAGCCTTCCTCGTGTCAAGCCACTCCTGAACCAGAGACAACGTCAGAAGCGTCTTACCTGGGCTAAGGAGAAAAAGAGATGGTCTATTGCTCAGTGGTCCAAAGTCCTCTTTTCAGATGAAAGTACATTTTGCATTTCATTTGGAAATCAAGGTCCCAGAGTCTGGAGGAAGAGTGGAGAGGCACACAATCCAAGTTGCTTGAAGTCCAGTGTGAAGTTTCCAGTCAGTGATGATTTGGGGAGCCATGTCATCTGCTGCTGTTGGTCCACTGTGTTCTCTCAAGTCCAAAGTCAACGCAGCCGTCTACCAGGACATTTTAGAGCACTTCATGCTTCCTTCTTCTGAGAAGCTTTATGGAGATGCTGATTTCATTTTCCAGCAGGACTTGGCACCTGCCCATACTGCCAACAGTACTGAGACCTGGTTTAGTGACCATGGAATTACTGCGCTTGATTGGCCAGCAAACTTTGACCTGAACCCTATAGAGAATCTATGGGGTATTGTCAAGAGGAAGATGAGAGACACGAGAGCCAACAATGCAGACGAGCTGAAGGCCGCTATCAAAGCACCCTGGGCTTCCATCACACCTCAGCAGAGCCACAGGCTCATCGCCTCCATGTCACACCGCATTGATGCAGTAATAAAAGGAGGCCCAAGTACTGAGTGCATACACACGCCGACATTTCTGTTTTAAAAATCCTTTTTTTTAATTATGTAATATTCAAATTTTCTGAGATACTGATCTTTGGGTTTTCATTAGCTGTAAGCCGTAATCATCAAGATTAAAACAAATAAAGACTTGAAATATTTCACTTTGTGTGTGTATATATATATATAATATGAGTTTCACTTTTTGAATTGAATTAATGATATAAATTAACTTTTCCACGATATTCTAATTTATTGAGGTATGTATGTATGTATGTGTATGTATGTATGTATGTATGTATGTATGTGTATATATGTATGTATGTATGTGTATGTATGTATGTATGTGTGTGTATGTGTATGTGTATGTGTATGTATGTATGTATGTGTATATGTATGTATGCAAGGGTGTAACTTTGGTTTGAGAAGTGGGGGGGGACACAAAACAGGGCGTCCTCCGCAATGAAACATTTTCTGGATTTAATTCCATTTCCTGCCTTTCTACAAATATATTAGGGACTATGGTGTTAACAAGTCCAAGAAAAATGTGTAGTGTATATAATGAGTGTGCACACTTATCTAGTATCCTATCTATGTGAACCTGTTTTATTTGTGATTACCTCACATCCTCTAGGGGGGTCCGGGGGCATGCACCCCCGGGAAGATTTGTTTCTTTAATTTGAAGTTAAAGCATCAATCTGGTGCACTTTGAGGGCAACATTAAGAGATTTATGGATACAGCACTCAGATGAAACAGAACTGTATATATTTCAATAATCAAAAAACCATTAGAATATGCTCACAACCAATAACACATATTTGATCAACTCCTCTCTCCTATCTTTATTTTACCTAGTCTGCATATTTTACTAATCACTCCCCTATATTGGAATGATTTCTTAACTTGTTTTTTACAACTATATTAAATAGATGGAAATATTTGTTTACAAAGATGACCAAACCGTTTGAGAGCCACTGAGATCACTTAGACTAAAGTTTACAATCTAATCCCTCATACCCCTTTCACACCAACGCGGTTCCAGGGCCGGTTCGGAGCTGGAGCTTGAAAAGCACCGGTTTTTCCTGTTCACACCGCAGCGGAGCAGCCTCTAAGCTCCGGAATCCGGTTCGTTTCGAGCACCAAAAAGTTGTCCGTCTAGAAGCAAGAACCGCATACGTCGCGCTTACCTCGGAGGGGGGCGAGATTAACCTGAGCTAACAGTTAAGGCGAGTGCGGCAAATCAAAGTTGTAACAAGCAGTAGTGCTGAGCAAAGTGACTAGAACGCAACCACACACATGTTAAAAAAAAACACACTTTATAAAGTCAGGCAACACTAACCAGGCTTCGTGTGATTCTGTTTATTTGTACCTTACTTTGACCATCTGTTCGCTGTTATTGATCATTGTGGAGACAGACGTTTTGTTTGTTATTATAGCAGCTATCGGATGGAATTAATACATGGGCTGCACAGGTTGTCATGTCCGACTATCACAAGTAGAATCATAATGAAAAATACGCCGGTAAAATGTGCCTGTAGAAAACTGCTTAGCAAGTAGTCCGTTTAGCTTCGGTTGCTATGCTAACATCACCCATGTTATACCAGAGAAACTTTCATAACAACGTTGTGATGCCAAACAGCGTCAATTCAGACTGACACACATTCACTTAAGGGGAACTGGGGATATGTAACAGCTGCTTGTGTGACAGTCAGACAGTGAATACTTTAGAGCCGTGTGAGCTAACCCGGAGCTAACGGGAGAATAAACTCCGGTGGAAGAGCAGCCAGCACTGCAGCGGTCGGTAATAAACAGGGGTGCACACAACTTTCTCAGTGAGGTACTCAGATGAGTACCTGGAGTCAGTGCTTGGTACTCCAACTTCTGGCGATTGTCAACGGGGGGTGGGGGGGGGTGGTAGTGGAGTACAGCGCTTCATGATTGTCAATGGGGGGGGGGGGGTGGAGTACAGAGCTTCGTGACCCGCGGAGCGTGTGAACGTTGTGATCAGCTGTTTTAGCGCAGGGCTGCTGTACAGACCGACGTTAACAGCAGCCCTGTCTGTGCACACGGAGACCGACTCTGTCGTCCGGTGATCTAACCGCCTTCTGGAAAAGCTTCACAAGTACGTCGGTACGCAAATGCGCTTTGTGACACAAGTTACGGTACGCATTTTAGATTGTTGCCGCGCATGCGTACCTGCGTACCAGTTATGTGCACCCCTGTTATGCCGCTGAAACACATTAATAAACAATGAACCACGGCACTCTGGAGAAAAGTATAAGGTTGGAGAAGTCGTTATTTAATTTAATCTGGCTTCGTATGATTAAAAGCAACACGATCATCGACCCGATTGTTGTAGTTGGCGCCGTTGGGGAGAAAATCAGCGACGTAAACTGTGACGTCATGACGCAGCAGCGGCAGCACCAGTCGGGCTCTGAGTGGTGTGAACAGAGCGGGAGCTAAACCGAAGAACCGGTTCTGAACCAGAAAAGCTCTAGCACGGAGCTAGAACGGGAAAAGCCTTGGTGTGAAAGGGGTATCAGAGAGTCCTTTACCTCCCTGAGCTGACGTGATCTCTCTCAGTCCCACAGGAGAGAGCTCTCCCTCTCCTTATTGTTGAGACAGCTTCTAATCTCCGTTAGCTCCGAGCTAGCACCAGATGCTTACAACAACCCCCGTAACTGGTGCACTGTCTCTCTGTCTCTGTCTCTGTCTCTCTCTCTCTCTCTGTCTCTCTCTCTCTCTCTCTCTCCTCTCTCTCTCTCTCTCTCTCTCTCTCTCTCTCTCTCTCTCTTCTTTCTGTTGTCTCTCTCTCTCTCTCTCTCTATATCTCTGTCTCTCTCTCTCTCTCTCTCTCTCTCTCTCTCTCTCTCTCTCTCTCTCTCTCTCTCTCTCTCTCTCTCTCTCTCTCTCTCTCTCTATGTGTCTCTCTCTCTCTCTATGTGTGTGTGCGCTCGTGCCACACACACACACAGACGCTAGGGCTGCTCGATTATGGCAAAAATCATAATCTCGATTATTTGGGTCAATAATTGATATCACGATTATTAAAAACGATTATCCATTTAAAAAAAAAAATGTGAACAATATGTTTTTAACAGTTGATTACCCTGAACTTTAAGTATAATTCAACTGAAAAACCAATACAAAAAAAATTACGTTTTCGTAATCGTTGCAAGCCATAATCGTAATTGCGATTAAAATACGATTAATTGAGCAGCCCTAACAGACGCTGTGTGCTCCTCCGTGACGATGACCGCTTGCGTAAAAAAACAAAACGGGATTTTGAAAAGTGGGGGGGGTGAAAATTACGCCCATGTATGTATGTATGTATGTATGTTTCCAACTCCAGTTTAATCAAATAAATAAATTCTAGAGCAACTACATCATTTTCTATCTTTAAAAACTGAATAATCTTAGTTTGCGATGTGATGACATTTCATTTTGATCACTGCAAAGTAGTATCTGTGCATCTATTTTACAAGTTACAAGTATCATATGTAGAAATCACATTTTGGCTCGTCAAATCGTATTACCATACTGTATCAGGGTGTCCGCGGGGTCTTAAAAAGTATTAAAAGTTGATAAATCAATTTAGCGAAAATGAAGGCTATTAAAAGTATTATAAAGTGTTAAACGGCATTTTCCAAGGTATTACATTTTGTAGCTTGTTTTCAATAAGTATATAAATTGTCCAAAGAGGTTGTATTCTAGTGTGTGCCTGAATGTAATCATTGCGTAGGTGTGTAGTGTGATTCTGTGTACTTTATTTATGGCATCCCGTTGGATTAGACGTCATCTGAACAGGACATCGCACGCTCACTGCTTGATAGCGTGCGAAGGTCCGTTTACGCCGGTTGTTAAACAACATCGTTATGGGGAAATGCAAGTCTGCGTCCAAATGGTTGGAAGATAAGGAGGAAGGACAATCAATACTGTATATAGTCAATGTGAGGTAAAGTGTGTCGCCAAGGTAACTGGTTAAAACTCAAAGTTGCGATGAGTTCTTAAAATGTATGGAAAGGGTCTTAAAAACGGTCTTAAAAGGAATTACATTTGACTTCAGGATTCCTGCATATACCCTGGGAGCTAAACACCAATCATACAACAGCATGAAGGCAGCAGAGCTCTGAATATAGCTCTTGTCACTCACTCACACACACACCCACACAGAGACACACACACACTTTTTGTCTAACACACTATCACAGTTCTGTGTACTCAGTGTACGCCCCGCCCCGCCAACGAACCCCCGCGCCCCCCCTGAAATTCAAGGTGTTTAATTTTTTTTCATTTTTAAATTTTATATATATATATATATATATATATATATATATATATATAGCACCAAATTGCAACTAATCTATATGTACTGTCACTTTTCACATTGAACATGTGCTCATTTATTAAATAAACTAAACGCTTTCATTGTAAGTAGTGAGTTTAGTGTTGTTGACCCTAAGAAACACTGATGCATTCATCAATAACAATAATCCACAGCTCCTCTCTGCTCCATAGGATTTTAAAAAAAAAATCCCAACCCATACACGCATGTAATTATTGGACGTATTTCTTCTTTCATAGCAATTTTCCTTCATACTTTCTTGCCGTGAAACAGGTCTTAAATTCTATTCAAAGTGGTCTTAAAAAGGTCTTAAAAAGTCTTAAATTTGAGTTGGTGAAACCTGCAGGAACCCTGAGTGTATATTTGATGTAATAATAGATATCAGTAATTCCTCTTTTTCTAGTTACAATAACAATTACTGATATCAACAATTGCATTTCCGGTATATCTAACATATCAACGAACCATTTAAAATATGTCACCCAAAAATACTATATTCATTTTGAGTATTATTGAAGATATCTACAATGTTTCTTCCTTCTCCTTTTCCGTTATGTTTCTTTTTGTTTAATGAGAATTGTATTGGTCAATCTTTTTCTTATCTTATTTTTTAGTATATGTTTGCTGAATGAAAAGTTATTAAAAAGTGTCTGATTAAAATTTGAATTTGACTATCTTTTCCTGCAGTTGGATAAGTTAAAGAGAAGTTATTTCAAGCTACAGCGCAAACAGCTGAAGGAGTCCAGTGGAGGAGCAAATACCAAAGCATCAGAGATGGCTGGCCTCAGTGAAAAGCTCCAGGTACAACAATATTAGTCCAACGCTTATTTCCTTACATTACCTGTCACATACTGATTGCACTTACTACCCCTGCTGGTTGAGAGCAGTTCATTCATCCTTGTGTCTGCAGGTTTGCCAGCAGCGCTCTGTGGAGTGGGAGCAGCAACACATCCAGTCCCAAAAACAAGTGACAGAGCTGGAGGCCCAGAACCAGAGCCTGACTGATGAGCTCACACTCATGAAGGTAAAATAAAACTAATGTAATGCCAAGTCAGACTTTAACGCTGAAGCGAAGTGGAGGCCAGTTACTTTTAAACATATTTTCTGTTATTCTATGTCCAGTCCCAGGGGGTGCTGTGTCAGAAGGAGCGGGAGCGCGTGTGTTTGCAGCTGCAGAAGGCTCAGGGCAGCCTGCACTCTCAGGAGCTGGAGCTGGAGCGCCTCCGCCCGCTGGAGCTGTGGCTGGGACAGAGAGAGCAGCTCAGCTCAGGGGTAGGAACAACACGAGCAGTCTGAGATTAAAGATCTGAACAAACCTGAAGACCAGTCGGCCATCACACATATATAATATCACAGGTGTTCAAAAATCTGCATCTGAAGACTTAAGAGTGAGACCTACTAGGTCCAAACCGTCCCTCTCAGTTGACACGCCCAAATCAGATTCATCATTGTTATATGTGTCCACGACTTAAATAATAATAATGATAATAATACATTCTATTTCTAAAGCGCTTTATCAGGTGCTTGATAAAGAGATAGATAAAGGGATAGTCCAAGCCAAAATCTAGAGTTTATATTTTCCCTTTAACCTGGATATCTATGAATCCATCTATAATGTTTGTGTGAGATAATATATCATGTAAATGTATGTCATGTAATATAATGTGTGCATGTAGTGCAGTGTAGGAGGTTAGAATGGGATTTTCTCAGCTGAGGATCCACTGCTGCTTTCCACAGGTGCTTTCAGAGGAGAGGCAGGAGCTCCACGCCACGCTGGACTCCCAGGATTCATTTGTGCAAACATCTGGTCTGGAACGCCAGAGGCTGTCCAACGAAACTGCCAGACTGACCCAAGCCCTGCAGGCTAAAAATCAAGTCATCCGGTGGGTGGATTGCTCATGTGTATGATGTAGTACAGCAACGATACACAAGAGGGCAGTCTCTCCTCACACTGCAGCTGCACTGATGAGGGCCAATCTCTGCTGTATGGATAATGCTTTAGGCGCCGTTTACACGAGGAGAAAACTGCTTGTATCTGCATAGTTTCGCGTGCGTATAGCCCTATTATTTACACGAGGCCGATAGAAACGGACCCCACAAACGATAACGGGTCCCAAGGTGGATAGATTTGCAAACGAAACGCTCTGGGGGGTCAACAGAGTCCGTGTAATCGCCTCTATACGAATATTTCCTGAAAAAATAGCGATAGCCCCACCTCTCCCCGCCTCTGCTGCTCACTGCTGTAGCAACTATCAAAAATAGCTGTGTTAATTAAACGCACAAGGGGTTCTTGAATGAAATAATATTATAAAAAAGGCAAACCAGAATTGTTAACGCCCAATATACTCCTTAAACAAAATAAACAGAGTCAGATTTCATGCATTGATCCATTATATTGACAATTTTCCAGCCAAACAACACAAACAAAATTAAACAGTCCGCTCTGCGATACACCAACATTGTCTTTACTGCCTAATCCAGGCCATTATTGTTCATTGCTCCTGCGCCCGTCGGCGGCAAAAAGAGAAATGTTTGTAGGCCTATTCAGGCTATAATCCACACAAAAAAAGGAAACCCGAGGACCGGCGTGTCCCAGAGGAGCGATCTCACCCGGTGTTTGTAGAGAATATCTCTCTCTTTCTGAGCCGTCCTCTCCACGGAGACGTGCTTCTTGGTCGGTAGATGCAATATCCACAGATTCGGTTTCTTTCAGTTAACTTCCCCGTTGCATTTATCCATATATTTACATGCTGAGGAAATGACTATATCCCGCTGAATACCAGCAATCGCCACACACACACTTCCTCCTGTCAGTAGCTACTGCTAGTGCTACTGCTACTGACCATGCTACAGATATTAGTGCAAAATCTACAGCTCCTCTACCACAACCATCAGCAACAAGTGGACATGGAGAATTACATGAACTACATGTTGCTAAATACACCGCGGGGCATAAACAGAAGGGTAGCCATGGCAACATTGCTGCGGGGCTGCTCCAGGCTGCTCTTCTTCGCTGCTTTTGGTGTATTTTGGCGGAAGTTACAGCGCCACTTACAGTCCCGGCATATGTACTACAGCGTTTCCAGCGGCCTCGTTTGAACAGACACGTTAAATGAAACGAATGCATGTGAACGGAAGACTTTTTTGAATACGCATACTGTGCATAAACGCAAACGTTCCCGTGTGAGCGGGCCTTAGTCCTGAGAGGCAATTTAGAAGACATTTTCTGGTGATCCATTTACTAACTTCTCCAGTTTCTTCTTATGCTCTGGTGAAAATAAAAGGTTTGGCCAGGTTAATGTTTCTAAGTTCCTTTAAAAAAACCTTCTGAAACAGCTGGGTAAATTAATTTGGCCAAGATCATTTTCTAATCTTGAATCATTGATTGAACAGATCAAAAAAAGTTTTGCCATGGAATCTTTCTTAAATGTTTAACAGCATGTTCAAAATAATTCTAAACACAGGGTAAATATTTTGTGGGTTATCATCCCTCAGAAATGGGGCACTAATGATACATTTACACGTGACGTCCCTCTTACGGCCCGTCCACACAGCGGCGTGCGTTGAAGCTTGCTCCATTTTTTGGAATATGAAGAAATGACCTGCAGTGTGTCTCTCCCAGCATACACACGGTTTGATTGGCTAGCGCTTGTACTGGCAGATTTGCATAAACGGGATTTGATTGGCTGACGCTTCCACCGAAGCTTCAGAAGCTTCAAAAGTTGAACATTTCTCAACTTTGCAGCAAGCCATGCCAGCAAAGCTCCGCTTCGCTTCCCACAATGCAGTTCGACGAAAAGTGACGTCACCCCATTCAAGTGAATGGTGAAGCTTTCAACGCACGCTGCTGTGTGGACGGGCCGTTACAACCAACCAAACACATGCTGCTAAACCTGCCGCTCTATTTAAGCTGCCAGGTCGGCCCCACCACCATCCCAGCTTCCACCTGTAGGCTCGGGGGGATAGTTATCTAATCATCACTCAATGTTCTGTGTACATCTGTGGAGTGATGAGGCCCAAGCCTAGACACCAAACTCAAACTATATGCAATTTCTAATAAACATATCAAGAAACACGCGAGTTGTCTGACTGAACCGGGGTAGTGGTGAACTGCCCTGTCTCTCAGGGCTTCCATAGAATATCTTTTTTATTTAGCCTTTATTTATACAGGTGTAAAATCTCATTGAGACACAAGGTCTCATTTTCAAGAGAGACCTGTCAGTGGTAACACTACCACACAAAGTTACAGACAGACAGGACACTAAACACAGAGGCAACACTAAAATAAAACATCGTAAAAAGTAGTCACTGAAATCCATATACAGTAGTCAGATATAGCAGGTGCAAACACCCACAGATGATTTCTCCAGCTTTTCTAAAATTAGTTTAAAATCCGTGATGGGTATCAAACTGGTCAGCTTAAGTTCCTGCTGAAGTGTGTTCCAGGTCGAGGGGGCAGAGTATGATATGGCTTTTTTCCTAAGCTCCGTGCGTACTGAGGGGACGGACAGAGTGTAATTTTGACAGAGTGTAATTTTGAGATCGTAGTCTATAGCTGTACTGTTATATAGTATAAAATATAAAATATAGTTTTATAGAAGGTTGAACAGAACTGTGTGTCTCCTCAGCTCTCTGGAGGACTGCCTGGCAGCTCAGGGCTGTGCCGAAGTGGAAACCCTCAGACAAGATCTGGAGAAGACGGCCACCAAGCTTTACTGCGCTGAAGCATGTGAGGATCATCTCAAGGCTCAAGTGGCGTGTCTCAAAGAGAGGTGAGAGCTGGCCACATTACTATTTCTTTAGACAGTAATGCCGCAGTTCCACTACAGCGCGGAGCTCGCTTTAAGCGTGCCGTGTCGTGCCGTACCCGTTTTTGGTTGCGCTTCCACTAGGCCTAGTTACGGCCCGGCCCGGCCCGGGGCCACTTTTTCACCTCTTTTCTGGCCCGACAAAATGGTGGTTCTATCGGGGCCAACAAACAGGGCTGAGTCGGGCTGAGTATGCTAAACTAGAGAGAGAATCGCTGGCAAGAGGGCTAGAACTACAACAAGATGGACATATTTGACCGTGATTTAATTGTAATACACGTTTCAAAATGATGCCGAAGTAACAACATACTGATACCGGTTAGTAAAAACCATGAATTAATGCTTTGACAAGTCTGCAGACAGACGGCAGGCGAAAAACCTTTTAAAATGCGTGTTTTCTAAATGGAGATTGGCTAAGCTAACGCAGTATATGCTCTGACCGTCCACACTCACAACAACGGCCTATACAGACATAAATAAAGCAGCGACTGTACTCGCCATGACACAGGCAGTCTGTGGTTTGTACTTGTTTAACTTTTGTCGAGTTTCTGAACATATATGACGAGCTGTGAGCTCTGAGTGCTAACAGCTAACGGCTGTGTTGTGTTTCTGGAGTTCTCATTGAAGATGACGTCACGGCTCCGCCTACACTGCGTTACTATAGTAACTACCCCAGTTCCTAAACTGTAATGGAAGCGCAGCATGAAGTGAGTCGGCCCTGTTAAGGCCCAACGCGGCCAAGCCGTACCGAGCCGTACCGAGTGTGGCCGAGGCCGACCGTGTAGTGGAAATGCGCCATAATGTGACTCTATTTCTTTGTTTGGTGCCATCAATGTCTTTCTGATTTGCTCAGTCTGGAGAGGGTGAGCCGGCAGAAAGCTGACCAATCTGAGCTGAGGAGCATCAAGGCACAATATGATTCCTCTGTGGCAGAAAGGAAAAAGGTCAGTGATCTCCTCTGTCTGCTCGTGTTGTGGCAGTTTGGAGTTTTTGATGGTCAAACTGTAGTTGTGTGTGTGTTGTAGCAAAAATCACGCCGCTGAGAGGACTCTGTATCCAAACAAAAAGAACAAGAGTCTTTAGTTGCGTTCCTTTTAATTTCATGTAAATATTGTATATTGTGGTAAAAGTCATTTTTGTACATGATGCTCTTACAATAACAAAATCTAAAATGAACAGTTGTGTTGCGATTGCGCTGGGGTCAAAATAAATGAATACTCCCTATTCTTCCTCCCGCTGTAACAGTCAAAACTAGTAATAAACAGCACACTTCCACATTGCGTGTCACCTAATGTTGTGAGATACTCACACACACACACACCTCCACACCGCACACACACACCAACTTTAACCAATAGTGACAACCCAAACACATGCCTTGCCCTACACTGTCTTAAGTATTGTGATTTCTCTGGATTCCTTCCACAGGTCAACGAGGAGCTCCTCAGGGCGCGGCAGACTCACAGTGGGGAGGTGGAGGGGATGAGGAGGGAGGTGTCCAAACTGACCTCAGAGCTGCACCAACGAGACGCCACCATCTGCACACTGAAGGGCTCTCCATCCAGCATCAGGCAGCACTGTGGGGGGGTGGGGCGAGCAGCACAGAAAGAAGCCCAGCTAACAGTGAGCACACACACACACACACACACACACACACACACACACACACACACACACACACACACACACACACACACACACACACACACACACACACAGCAGAGCCTGTGACATTATCATTCCATAGTTCCATCACAACGATCACAATGACCCCATGTAAGCCATGAGCCTTCTTCACAATGTGTCTCATAAGTGAACTTCTTTGTTATTCTGGCTAATGTGTGTTTTTTATGTCTTTATTCAGACATGATAGGACTTTTACAGAAAGAGCCACTCGTATTTATTCTGTATGTGTTGTTTTCTGCAGAGTTTCAGATTAGATTACATTAATATTTTAACTATTATACTATTTTCTAGATTTAGATTAAAATGGCGGGTCAATGCAGGCTAGTTTAAAGGCCAAACATTTATTTTTTATATATAATACAAATAATAGGCCTACATGAATTATTTGACTAAATAAATAATTTCCAAAAGTCAAAATGTGTAGTTTTCTAATGAAATATTCTGCTACAATCCATTATTTTAGCGTTTCAAAAACAACCTTTTCACTGCAGTCTGAAAACAGTCTTCTCTCCTGCTTGCTGAAATGCGGGGTCTGTGCAAATGTAACTGCTGCATTTACATTATGTTACATCTTTTAATTCAGACATGTGTAGAACTTATAGAAATGTCTAACTTATTAATGGTGATGATGTAGTTATTCACTCATGACACGGCATTCTATTCATAAAGCGAGACACTCCAGGCAATAACATGATGCAGCATCATGTCCATTTGGACAGTTTGGTCTTTCAGAGTACTGGAAGGAAAACATGCATTTAAGTGTTTGTGTTGCTTTGTCTACATGCATCTAGATCTTTTGAATGAACCAAAGTAAAGTAAGTTTAGTTTTTACCATTTTTAGTGTCTTTACATTTTACAATATGTTGTTTTCCTCAAACATTTTTTTTTAATTTGCTTAGCGAGAAATATGCACCTAGCAGTACTATCACCTACAAACACCAAACTTTGAAGTTTATTCCTATATATTTTCTTAGGTTCTTACAAAGGGCTACGTTCATTTATCATTAATAGACCGATCTATATCACATTTTATTCCCCAAACATTAACAATTTAACTTTTTGCTTTGCCGCTGTTCAGATTATTGTTTCGGAAATGTATTTGAACAGAAAGCATGCGCAATACTAAAAGAATTGTCCTAAAGTAAGTAGTATAGAAGGTATTCTCCTGTAGTGTCTCCCTTCAACATGGCTTCAGTGATTGTTTTTCAGCCTGCCTCTGCTCTCTCTCTAATGAACTGTGTCCTCAGAGGGGGGAGTCCTCGCCCGCGCCCCTCGGGGACAGTTATCTGTCGTCTCTGTGCAGCCTGGAGCAAGAGAACGTGTGGCTGAGGAAGGACCTCTCTGAGCTGCAAACCCGACACCAGGCCTCCAGCAGGACCTGTCCTGACCAATACCAACAAGCTCTGCTCCATCACGCTAAGACCGCCCCCCCACAGCCTGCTCAGGACAGGTGCCCGCCACACAAAGAAACACATGCTCAAAAGATCAAGAAAATTAAACTTTTATCCAACTTTTGCTTTATCTGTCACCACAGGCAAGAGACAGCAACAAAGGCTGAGCTGCAGACCAGCGGTCTCTGCTCAGGAGAGATCCAGAGCCTCTTCCAGCAGCTGCACACCCTGTCCCAGGCCTCCTGTCCCCCAGACAGCAGGCCTGCTTCTTCAGCATCCTCCTCTTCCTCCACAAGACTCACCAGGAGAATCTCTGTGCCAAGTCTAAATGACTCTGCTGCTGAGGAACAAAGATCCAGCTCTGAACACTCTGAGTCCAGAGAGCAGCCCATACCGTCTCCCTCTGCCATGGTGATGTTCATCACAATGAATAAGCCACAGTTGTCGTAAAGATCATTTTGAGAATCCCACCAATTTGTTTCTTCTTCCCTCTCAGGAGCCTCTGTCGGTTTCTCCAGGGGACGGAACAGTCTCTCGTTTCTTGCAGGAAGAGAGCTTCCTGGCTCAGGAGCTGGTCCAGAAGGTGGACTCCCACATCCATGGGATGAGAGAAAGCAATGCCAGGATTTTCTCCAAGTACCTGCCAGGGGGCTCAGGGCCCCCCCACACGTCCACCGACTGCAGGCAGCAGAGTGGTTAGAGATGGAGTGAGGTGCAATAAATCCAACTCCTAGTCTTCAGACCCTTTTTTGCAGGACTTGCTTAGTTGATATGACGCAGAAACATGGCAGACCAAACTATAACTGTGGTGTTGGGTTGATGGCTATAAACAACTTACTACAACAGATCCTCTTTTTAGGGTCTGTTTCCACATGGCTTTTTAAAGATCATGGACACACCGAAGTTGGAAGAACGTTTTCCCAACTCGGGAAACAGAGCAGCGGAGGAGCACCTGAATGCATCATTGGCCTTTGCGAAGTTCCTCCCTGTCAGAGCCCTTCTGGATTCTTGCACAATTAAACTCAGATTGGCAACGAAGAGTTGGAATTCCCAAAAGTTCTTTCTTAAACACTATCAAAGAAGAAACAAATAAGCTGTGGCCTCATACAGCCCAGACTCCTCTGTCCCTCTCTGTCCCCCTCTGTCCCTCTCTGTCCCTCTCTGTCCCCCTCTGTCCCCCTCTGTCCCTCTCTGTCCCTCTCTGTCCCCCTCTGTCCCCCTCTGTCCCTCTCTGTCCCTCTCTGTCCCCCTCTATCCCTCTCTGTCCCTCTCTGTCCCCCTCTGTCCCCCTCTGTCCCTCTCTGTCCCCCTCTATCCCTCTCTGTCCCCCTCTGTCCCTCTCTGTCCCTCTCTGTCCCCCTCTGTCCCTCTCTGTCCCCCTCTGTCCCTCTCTGTCCCCCTCTGTCCCTCTCTGTCCCCCTCTGTCCCTCTCTGTCCCCCTCTATCCCCCTCTATCCCCCTCTGTCCTCCTCTGTCCCTCTCTATCCCCCTCTATCCCCCTCTATCCCCCTCTGTCCCTCTCTGTCCCCCTCTGTCCCTCTCTGTCCCCTCTGTCCCTCTCTGTCCCCCTCTATCCCCCTCTATCCTCCTCTGTCCCTCTCTGTCCCCCTCTGTCCCTCTCTGTCCCCCTCTGTCCCTCTCTGTCCCCCTCTGTCCCTCTCTGTCCCCCTCTGTCCCTCTCTGTCCCTCTCTGTCCTCACAGTGAAGACAGAGTTGTTTTGAGGTCACATTGACAGTGTTGCGTTGCTGATGAGCTCTGATTGTTACCTGTTTTTTTGGGGGGTTTTCTGTCTCGTTTTTCTTTGATCTGTCTCTTGAAACTGTTTTGTCCTGCCACTTCCAGCTCATCCTAAACAACAAGCTAAGGCTGCCTGAACCCTTTCCATCCTCCGGTCCTCAGCAGCTTCAGGCTCTCTGAACATGTCCTGTGCCGCCGTGAGCTGTAAAAGTAGCTGCAAAGTTCCACTATATATATATATATATATATAATCCAAAAGAAAAAACATTAAGGAAAGACAAACTAGACTGACATTTTAAAAACCCCAAATAGTTTTTGTGAAATTACATGATTATCAATACGAAAGAAAAAAACGAATAATAAATCCTGGCATGGAAGTATCGGTTCTTGTGATATCCCTAATCTATTCAATTATTCAAATAACTCTTTCAGCTCTGATCAGACTGCCATTTTCTGGAAAAGAACAATAGATACAAGTTTGATAAATGAACACTGCTCTCTAAGAAGGAGTAGTGGCAGATCACTATAGGCTCTAACATGTAGTGACTGCTCACGACTTTCACATTTTATAATTAGAGTTTAGCCAAATATCTTCAGGAACCCTAACCCTAATTTCTAGTATTTCAACTGTAAATATTTCGGATGTGTGGGCTCTTGTGCACAACACATTTTGTATAGTGTGCATTCCGTCCATGCCTCTGTGTGTTCTGAATGGGAGTATGCAAATCTGAACTCACATTAAAAAATGTTGATCCCGCCATGTTGTCACACACCTGTCTCTGCAAGTAATGTTTTATTATCAGAACTTAGAGGAAATGTGCCTCAGCTGTGTATGATGTATTCTGGCTTATTCTGTCGTATTTATGTGACCTCACGAAGCTTGCTGCATTCCTCTTGGATTACTTGTTGAGATTCTGACATTAAGAGGGTTCCTTTGCATTTGTCCTTGTTGGACGCTGCATCATTTTTTCAATTTTTCCAAGTGGCCTAGAATGCAGCATTAACACTTTGCATTAACATCCAGAGAAAAGACTGTTGTGAGAGCCAAAGGAGGGTCCGTCCTCCCTGCAAAACTGGGAAAATACCACATATGTGCATGTCAGCCGCAGACCCCCCACCACCCTGCAGAGGCCCTCTGGCCAGTCTGGTGCAGGAATGTGTGCACCATGCCAATGCTGTCATGAGGCCCCCCCCCCCCTGCTTTGTCCTCATCATTAGAAAGCTGATGGAATGTTAATATCAACCATGTGGGGCACTCAACCCCAGCCAGGGTGGAATATTTTATTGTACTGCTCCTAATAAAGCACACACTGATGGAATGGAAATAAAGTGGAAAGATTCTGAAGAAAAATGTGTTCTTCATTTTTGCCGTCATACTTGTTCAACGACAGCACAGAAGTTCTGCTCCGCTCGTCCAGTGACTTCTCACTTTGGTTCTGAGCCGTGTTGCTAACACTGTGAGCCCCAACAAACAGCAGAGAGGAATTTGGCAGGCATTCCTCTGGCTCTCTCTGGAGGGAGGTGAAAGGTTTTATATGTGGAGATTCTTTGAGGGGGCCTAGTGGAAGGGAGTGAGGCTGGTTTGAGTCCAGAAGGCATTGGATAACCTTGTTTATGGAAAAATTGGCCTAAGGCTACAGGATGATTGAGTAATTGCCACCTTGATTTTTTAATGCATTATGCTCTATCAGGATAATTGTTACGTGTGCAAATGTGGACATTCTCTGGCATATTCATTCTTCTTATTCTTTTTGTGTTTGATGATTACATTATCATTACTTTTGAAGGGGCATTTCAGCAATTGAGTGTGACCTTCTCCTTACCTTTGCAACCTTGCAGGAGACATATTAAAAAAGGAACTGTCAACATTGGCCTGCAGAGGCCAAGATACTCCGTCTTTGAGTCTCAAGTATTAGTCGAGTCCAAAAAAACACTAATCATACATTTCCTATGATGCACTTCATCAGCATCTTTAGTTAGACCCTGCCTAGTAAATGCTCATTCTGTATCTCCAAATCAAGTATATTTACCTAAACCAAATCTTTAAAAGCCTTAAAATGTTTGCACAATTCGATATTCAATTCGATTTATAACACATCAGATTTAGTTTTTTAATCAAAATAAGTCCACTAACTGTTTTTTTCCAAAGCTTTCCGCCCACCTTCTTAGCCTTTCTTAGTAGATAATGTGCTCAGTCACAGTTATTTAGTTATTAAGTTAGTTAGTCTTTTTGTCCGAGGAGGAATGCTAAACATGTGTCCTGTTCCAAGACATTTTTCTTGTGAAATTTGTATTTATAAATATAAAATATCGCCTTGAGAAATATTTTAAGACATCAAATATCAGCTTTTGATTAAACTTGGATCTACAAAGTAGTTAAATGACCTTGAAAAAAAAAAAGAATCTACTCCTACCTCACAAAAACATCCATGACGAATATATAAAATGCCAAATATTTGTATTTTCTGATGTATAACTTGTAGATACAAGATGTCTTAATCTTCCCCTGTAAGTCCATCCTCAGTGAATGGGCACCGGTGACTTTTTCACATTACACTGAAATGTGAATGTTTGAGCTTCCAAACTGGTAGAGACATCCCATAATCATGTTTGTATGTACGCGTCTTCAACTCAAATTTAAAGTGCGACTCAGCCAGTGTTTAACAGGTAGCAGTAAATGATTCTGTGGTAAAACCATACGTTTGAGTGGGGGGGGGGGATATTAGTTAAGGTTGGTTCAGTGTTTTTAACGTTCGTTAAAGAGACCAAAAGCTCCAAGAATTTCTTCCATTTGACATTGACCAAAATATGGAAAATAAAACCTGTGAAAACTAAACAGTTTAAGGGTATGTCAAGGTTTTAAGAGGAGGGTGTCAAAATAACTGCAAATAATCATAAAGCAGGATACTATTAAGCTAAATATGTTTGAGCTTGAATACTTAGGTTTGTGACTTATTTACATTTGCTCCTGGATCCTATGAGATCATTATTGTGCATAGAGTGTGTGTGTGTGTGTGTGTGTGTGTGTGTGTGTGTGTGTGTGTGTGTGTGTGTGTGTGTGTGTGTGTGTGTGTGTGTGTGTGTGTGTGTGTGTGTGTGTGTGTGAAAACTCGATGGGTATAGCTTCACATTATGAACCCATCTTGGAGTAAATATGTGAGTTATTGAATGGCGGAATGTTCCTTATCTGTGGAATCAACACTTGTCATGGGAATAAAGAGTAAAAGGATATACTGTAGAGAGCTTGTTTGTGTGGAGGACTTATCTCTGCAGAATACAGACAGGCGGTGAAGGTTGGGGGGGATTTTTGGAACTGGTTTTGTCAAAAGAGTCTTGTGTTTTAGAAGAGAGCCTTCAGTGCCTTGTTGGGCTGTCTTATGGCAGGTAAAGTGCTGAAAATATTCTAAATATTGTGTAAACTTAAACTGATTTAGATGTTGGGCTGTTTCTTGTTTTCAGGTGACGTGCACAGCACACTGCTTTTCTTGTGCTGGCACTCACACATTGTTACAACAAAAGTGAAGATGCTTCTCCAAACTGTGGCTGTGCAGACTGATCTAATACACAGACTATGGAAGTACCTCATTCAACCCTACTGAGATGTGACCTAATTGCAACCTCAGGTTGTTGCTCCTTTAGGGAAACGATAATCGTGTCTTTATGAATTGCTGAACTTCCTAAACGAGATGAGGCGACTGTTCCCACTATTGTTGCAGCCTGCATGCATTCTTTGTTGCACATTCCATTCCTCCGAGAACATGCTGAGCTGTCCTTGTCCCACTTCCAGCTCCAGCCAGGTCTCTTACATTATGGGAACGTCTCAGTGTGGTTGAGTCAGGGTGGGGTTTGGGGGGGGTGGGTGCACGTTGGCTGGACCGGTTTCGTGCAGTGGGACTCAGGACAGAGACAGGGGGGGGGTGTTCTTATCAGCCCCACTCAGAGCTTCGTGCCACGGGAACTGTGCCGGAGAGGTCAAGAGGAAAACTATGAGGGGCTGTGTAAGCCAAAATTCAAACTAACCTCGCACACACACTACTGAAAACATCTGGCCTTGCACACACACTACTGAAATACTCTCACATTCACTACTGAACACCTCACACACACACCTGAAAATTAAACAGTGTGTGAGGTGTTCAGTAGTGAATGTGAGAGTATTTCAATAGTGTGTGTGTGAAGTTAATTTTCAGTTGTGTGTGTGTGAGGTTAATTTTCAGTTGTGTGTGTGTGAGGTTAATTTTCAGTTGTGAGTGTGTGAGGTTTAATTTTCAGTTGTGTGTGTGTGAGGTGTTCACTAGTGAATGTGAGAGTATTTCAGTAGTGTGTGTGCAAGGCCAGATGTTTTCAGTAGTGTGTGTGCAAGGTTAGTTTGAATGTTGGCCTACACAGCCCTTCATAGAAAACACTCCAACACACAATGAGTGCACTCTGCTGTCCCACTAACAGTACGTGTCAGTTTGCATAATGTAAAAAGCCATGGAAGATAAAGGTTGGAATGGTGACAGCTACATTTTAACCTGAGGGGGGGTGCTGAAGCTCAAGACTGTACAGTAGGTGGAGGCTCAGGTTAAACTGAGGATGATACGAGAGCTGGGACTCTGTGGCCGGATGCTGAGAAAAGAGAGGTTTTACATATTAAACCATCGCATTGTTGAATAGATAGTTCTGATTGTGGGGTTGTTGAAGGTACATATAGTGAGAGCATCACCTACAGTAGATGGAGGTTGGCTCTCCCCCAGTGGGGAGAAACTGACAGGAGAGCAGCACAGAAGCTGCTGTGGAGCCAATGGATAGGGGCAGCAGCAAACCTTACTGTGTAGCCATCTATGAAAATCAATATTTGTTCAATTGTTCACTATGTTTAGAAAATGTTCCCTATTTTACTTTGCTCTTCCCAACGGGGAACTAAAACTGGTATATCTACTAAACTGCTTTGATCGTTTTGTTTGTTAATGTGTGACTTTGTTACATCTGAACGAAACCTTTATATCCTAAAGATAACGGCTTCGTCTGAGTATATATATGTATTTCCCTTAAGGTGCTGGTTGCAGGTTGTAGGTCGGAGGCCTGACACTTTCTATCTAGGAAGAGACAAAGTCACGAAAACACATTATGAAGATAAATGTAATTAAAGAGCTTATCAGATATTAATGGTACCCATGGTTACCAAGAGCTGAACGGTTTCCAATGATCTAATTTACAAACTAACGTCAGCACTTAGTCCTCTGGGGCTCCTCCAGATGTCCAGAGGTGACAAACTGAGAGGACAGCTTGGCCACAAACATGATGATCTTATAGTACATGACACACTGCTGTAGATTCACCTTCAGCATTAAAGCAGTCCAATGCAACATACACATGAATGCAGCAGTAATATCATTGATATTAGTAATAAAGCTCTGACTATGAAAGGCTGTGGAAACCACTGAGGACAACAGTGTTTTTGTGCACATTTTTCTTTCGTTTGAATGTAGCTGGGCAGCACTTGTGTTTACATTATGCTCATGTGTTGTGCCTTTAATTATATAGGATGAATTTTAAATTCACTCCCCATTCTTAAACAGTCCAGAACCATAACGCTCTTAGTCCAAAATAATAACAACATTCTTGGAAGAACGTGGTCTTGTTGTTATTCGGCCCAGTGATGCTCTCCCTGCGTGTTCGCTTTGATGTCCACTTTGTGTTATGTAAAACTTGAGAACATTCCTTGTTCATTCATGGCTAATGAGGGCATGATGGTCTTGTTTAATTAGTTTGCAGACGTCCCCTGAAACACACACACCCCGGCTGCCTGGCTCCGTCAGTGTTATGCAATGACAGGCTCAGATCAGAGCTGTGGTGCACAGTTCTGTTCCTCCAGGTGGGACTTGTGACGTGATGAGCGCTCATTAAATGCTGTGTTAATATGTAAATGCCTGAAAAAGAGAATCAAGCTAAAACCATGTGCAACAACTGATTTGAATCTATGATACAGGAGCATTCTGGGATACGCTAAGGAATTGGGGAGGGGAGGAGCAGTTTGCATTTATTCATTTGTAGTGACATAAACAGCTGAACATGTTTTGATTTGTATTTCTTTTCAAGAGAAATGCCTGAGGAAGTGACGCCATTCCTTGTTTCTAGTTTCTAAAACGTTATCGTTCCATGACCCTGAAAAATGTCATGGGCGAAAGTGACCTGCTGCAAACTGAAACCAGCCTCATGCAGCTGTGAACTGCTTCACCATCGGCTGTGTTCCATTCATGGTTTACATCTTAGCTCTATGAACTCTAATGTCCATCTGTTGGTCATTTTACCACTTTGGTCCAAAGTTAAAAACCTCAATGATTCTCAAATGTTTTTTATGAATTTAAACATTTAGGAGAATGAATGTTTGAATGAAAAAATGAACTGATGTGTAAACTGATCTTATTTGGGAATCAGTCATCCAGATCAGTAGTTTAGTTACCTTAGATTTGGCTCTTAAAATGTCATATAATTAATATTGATATCAAGAAATATTGCCAATAGTGAGATAACAACAGTTATCAAGATTATTCACACTCAGAAATGGATTGTCTTTAGCTGTCAAATTTTTAAAAGTAAAATGTAAAATGTCCGACACATGAAACGTGTGCTTTTCTTATATTATAGTGCTTTAATATATATGTATTTATAAGCCCACTTTTCTTTTTTTCTTTTTTTCAATATATATATTTGATTGACATTTGGCAGCAAACAATTACACAGTGTTTTTTCAAGACATATAAGCCCACTTTTCAAATCAATTCAGTCAATTCAACGGCTGCACCGTAAATGAAGGCTGCTCCTTCAGCAAATCTGAAAGTCGCTGTTAATGACATATGCTGGGTTTTAAACACACATTTGCAGACAGTATAACATGAAATCAGAATTTGACTTATTTGGAAGACGTGACAGCACTCAGCACAGGATCTGAGTTGAGCTGTGTGATTGTTTTGAGTGTTTCAAATATTTTTAACTGTGCGCCATGTTAACATGCATTATGTTATGTGTGTGCAGATCTCTATCATCATGATACACTCTAAAATAAGCTATATCAAAAGTCTTTGTCATCCAGCTGTAAACAAAAACCTTCTTTAACCCAAACCATGATATTTGACTTCACCTAACCAAGTAGTTTTATTTGATCTCTTAACATTAACATTGTGCATAAAGCTTTAATGGAATCTGGAAGAAAAACAGTTTCCTCTTAAATAGTCATTTGTTGCATGAGAAG
This sequence comes from Trematomus bernacchii, assembly GCF_902827165.1. Taxonomy (NCBI): domain Eukaryota; kingdom Metazoa; phylum Chordata; class Actinopteri; order Perciformes; family Nototheniidae; genus Trematomus; species Trematomus bernacchii. Next base: position 942,490 of record NW_022987709.1, read on the forward strand.
ACCTTTTTTCGACCAGATAGGGTTGATTAATGGTTCCTCTTTATCTGCCGCATAGAGCCTGTGGATGTGATCAGGCACGTAGGGGCCACCTCACAGGGCCCTATCAGGGGTCTGCAGGTCCCCCCCCCCCCCCTCCTCTGACGCACCCCCTCTGCACAGCCTGTGGTACTGAGGGAGAGTTTGTATGCAAATGGCAGAGCTTCCTGTCCTATATCTGCTGGGGCCAGGGTGGGATTTCCTCATTCCTGACGTCTGACCCCCCTCTCTGTCTCTGCTCTCTGTAACTGCAGTCTACCATCTGGAGACAGAGGTTATCACAGCCAGCATGTGGCCCCTCATGTTTGTTCAGTTAGACCTGAATATTTGCCAAGCTCTCTGCTGACATACTGCTATTCCACTGGAATATGAACAGGTTCCATTCTTTTTTAGGATTCTACATCGAGATGCCCTGAAATAACAGATTAAAAAAAGATATATACTCAAATATGAAATATCATTTTTGATTCATTCTGTGGACACTCAGTTTTCTCAATTAATTAATGTTTTAGGCTCTTATAGTAACTTTCTGAGATAGAAAAAAATATGGTCACACTTTATATTAAGGTACACTTATTCACCATCACTAGTTGTTAATTAACATAATAAGAATAAGAATAAGAATAAGAATAAGAATACATGTTATTTATATAGCGCTTTTCCTGGTGCTCAAAGCGCTTTACAAGCAAGTAAAGAAGATAAATAACAACATGCATATTAGAGTCAAACTACTAGTTTATTTGTTATGAACAAGACTTCACTTTAAAATAGGGAACATTTGGAGTTATTTGGAGTTATTTTGACACAAATATCACTTGTAGTTTCATGTCTTGTTACATAAGAATAGATCATATTTGTTAAGTGTTATTATGGGAGAATTACTATTCTTGTGGTACGACTGCCTTATTAGGCCCATATTGAGCAGAGCATATTAAAGGTCACCGATCATGCTATTTTTAGGCAATAGCATAGGTCTCAGAAATATAAAAATATATAAAAAACATGTCTATGAAGTGTTTTGCTCAAAATACCAAACAGATCACCCATTATAGCCATGCTTCATATCCCTGTATTTCACTTCCTGTTTCAAAAGTGCTGATTTTGGGTATAAAGCTTTAAAAAAAAAAAAAAAAGAGGGGCGGAGCTTATGCCTGCTCATGCGGGAGATTCTACCGGCAGATACTGCCGTGATGAAACGCCATATCATGGATTATCAAGGATTATTTCTGAAACAGTATGGAGCTCAAAGGCTTTCTCTCTTGCCGGTTTAACCACAAGGTGAGTTCCTTTTTATTTCCTGCTTCTTCACACACATGCTCTCCAGTTAGCGAGTGTTAGCGATGCTAATGTAAACACCGACCATATTACGTCCAAAACAGTCAGGCATTGTTTCTGATAGCAACGTTTCTGATAGTGCTGCTGTGGGTCTGCATTGCCGATATGGAGTCATATCGGACGCAAATCTGGATCAGCTCCGTTGTACCCCCGTTTTTAGATATCTGGGTACGGAGGAAAAGAGAGAGGGTTTTATTTTCTGACCCTGCGTGAGTTCCCGGACACACCGGGGACACATGTTTATGTATGATAAAATACATAAAAAAGTGCATTTTGCATGATAGGTCCCCTTTAAGACCAAAACTCATTCACAACAACTTCATTACTTGCAATAAATAAGCACTAATTAGAGGGTTATTGAGGAAAAACTCTCAACTAATGGCTTATTACTTGTAGAATATGGTCATGTTGAATAAGGCATTAATACGTGTTTTATAAGGACCAATAAAGAGCTAACTACCATGGACTGCATTTCCTTTTTGGAAAAAATGTATTTATTATTTTAATTGTGAATCAGTCCTCACCCTCTAACATGTGTAATGTTAAATGTGGACAAAATAACTATGTGTCTGTGTGTTACCAGTGAAAATAAATACTCTGGAGGCGTCCCACAGTCTGTTGCAGTCCATCATGGATGGAGTTAAGAGTATATGCTCTGTGTTCAGCTGCGTGTCTGTCAGGAAACACTTTCTCCAAACACTGCAGTGAAAAAGGCAGAAATCAGCCCCAGAAATCCAAAGAAACATCCGTAATTTTAGAAAGCAATGTCACATTCCTTTGCAGCTGACTGAGCCTAGTCTTCAGAGTGCCTCCTATCAGGAAGTGCTGCACAATGGGAGCAAATGGCCAGAAACACAAAGTCAGACATTTGGGACAGAGGTGGGGGCAGACAGAGGAAACTGTGTCAGGCGCTCTGAGACAATAACCTCTGCCCACAGAATCAACAATAAATAATGCTAAATGTAATCAAATGGTCAAATGCTGTGGGGATGGAGCCCTGTTTAGATGAAACTCATCCGTTCAAATGTTACTCATGCGTGTTAAAGACAATGTGTTATCCAAATGTAACCAAACTCTCTTTTCACCGGTGCATTAGAACATCATCATTTTTACATTTTGTAGAGAATTTATGAATTTGCTAAAGGATTTACATTTTGAGTAGATTAAAATATTCTATTCTGTGCTGTGTTCAGGGAACATACATAATGTGTGATTGTACACATAACAGAACATGTAATAAAGAAACATAAACAATAAGATAAAAGATTTTGCTGACATATTTGCTTAACATTTATAATTCTTTGATTAACAATAATTTATATTAATGATAAAACTGCCCATTGCTCCACATCATTTAAACAAAAATAAGTTCTAATTTGTATTTATTTTCACAAAATAAAAATATTATAAACAAGGTGTATATAATGTATATATAAGGTAGTGAGTAAAAAAAACACACAAATTGTGTTAAATGCTAAATGGTTATTTTTTGGCTACATATGTCCCACCTGCTCTCTGCCCCCCCCCCCCCCCCAGCGTGGCCCTGGGAGACATCTTTATCTGGCCGGGAAGCAATTGGCTTTACCCTGCCATCTGCTTCAGGGGGGTGGGCTGCATTGATGGAGAGGGGGGGGGGGGGGTCATCCTGGATCCACCAATGATGGTGTGGATTAAAATGTCAGCGGCCCACATGTTACACTGTTTGCATACACTGCAGCTGATGTGATGGTGAAGGTTCTTTCTCTCTAAACATCTTTAACAGCGGGAGAGAAGAGAGATGGGAAGATTACACATAAATGGGCAGAGATTTATTTTTCTACAGAAGCATTTCAAGCCTCTTTGTTTTGGATTGTTGACAGTACGCTTGATCTGCTTTGTGTTTCGCACACACTGCATTCTTCTGGAAGAAGTCCATATGGTTTGGGTGGGGTGGGGGGGGGGGGGGCTGACAGGTGCATCTGCGCTGGAGGCAGGAGATCGTCCTCGCCGGGCTTTGTTTCCACTAAACATCTGCCCCTCAGCCTGAAGCACTGCGATGCTCCACTGAAGACCATCCTCTGCTCTCTGAGCCGGGGAATCCCCCTCATACGACTTATGGACCAATACAATATGGAGCACAGACTGGATCAAACAAATAACATTCTCTTTCAGACTCCAAAAAAGAATATATATTTTCTAAAGTTGGAGCCCTGCAGTGGTTTTACTAATCTTTCTTTATAATATCTATAAAGTATTGCTCTCCTTTGTTATCACAACAAGCTGAAGGGATCCCTTGGTAAAGCTCTTCCTGGATTTGAACTGTTATGCCTCTCCTTGTTGCCTAAACCTGCTTTAGATCAGATGTTTTTTGAATAAACATTAGGCACATTCAGAAGAATGCGGGTGTTGTCTGTTGACACAGGGCTGCTGTTGTGAGCCAAACACAAGGGGCCTGTTTCCCTGAAATGGCTCAGGCTGCTTTTACACAGGAACGTTTGCGTTTATGCACAGTATGCGCTTTCAAAAAAGTCTTCCGTTCACATGCATTCGTTTCATTTAACGTGTCTGTTCAAACGAGACCGCTGGAAACGCTGTAGTACATATGCCGGGACTGTAAGTGGCGCTGTAACTTCCACCACAAAATACACCAAAAGCAGCGAAGAAGACCCCGGAGCAGCCCCGCAGCAATGTTGCCATTGCTACCCTTCTGTTTATGCCCCGCGGTGGATTTAGCAACATGTAGTAGTTCATGTAATTCTCCATGTCCACTTGTTGCTGATGGTTGTGGTAGAGGAGCTGTAGATGTTGTACTAACATCTGTAGCATGGTCAGTAGCAGTAGCTACTGACAGTAGCTACTGGCCATGCTACAGCAGTGAGCAGCAGAGGCGGGGAGAGGTGGGGCTATCGTTATTTTTTCAGGAGATATTCGTATAGAGGCGATTACACGGACTCGTTTGACCCCCCAGAGCGTTTCGTTTGCAAATCTATCCACCTTGGGACCCGTTATCGTTTGTGGGGTCCGTTTGTTACGGCCTCGTGTAAATAATAGGGCTATACGCAAGAGAAACTATGCAGATACAAGCCGTTTCGTTCTCGTGTAAATGTGGCCTCAATTGAGTCAAACACCTTCCAAAGGTTTCAGTCACAGTAATGGTGAGGAATGTTTGGGCATCAGCTGTTTGAGTGTTTACACTGCTCAGATTTCATTAAAGCAGCAATAGGTCTTATCACATGGATACTTAGGGGGTTGGGATGCTTGTGAATCTTCATTTGGCTTGTACGTTTTGGTTTCATTTGAATCTACATACATGACATTACATTTATTGTACAATTAAACACATACATATACAACATATCTAGTCTCCTGCATCATCAGTATTGCACACCCGGCAATTCAGAGCCTAGACTCTGAGTGCAATAAATAATCACCATTAAGCCAAATATATTGAACTGTGGTTCATCTCAACTGAGTGGGTCTTTGTTCATTGTGTGGATGTGACAGCTCTAAAGCTGCCTTTGTGTTTGAAGCAGCAGACATCTCTCACCTTTCTTTGATGGTGACTTTCAAGACCCTTTGGCAATCACTCAGAGAGCTCACAAAGACAAGAAGCAGCCATAATCACATGTAGATTTCTTCCCTGGTTATCAGGAATTGTTCATTTTAGAAGACTACAGTTACCTTCTCTTGTTCATCATTTACACATTTGACAAACTGTAGAGTACACCTCAAGGTGAGACCGTGTGAGGAGTCATTTAAAGTGTTTTTAAATGTGCTTTCTTCAGATGTTCAGAACAGAAACCTCTAGTGCCACAGTGATACAGAAGAATACATTCTGTTTGGCGATGTGACATGTGCTAACATGTATGTGAGAGTGGCTGTTAGCAGAGAACTTAAACAGATTTGTTTAGGCAAATGAGCCGGCAGGATGTTGGTGTAGCTGAGAGATGCCTATCAGCCCAGCAGCTGCTCTCTGACCCCGGAGAGCTGAAGCCCACCGACGCTCAGCACTGGACAATATAGATTGAACAATGCTCTTTTTTTCTTAACTGTTATCTACCAGTTATGGATACCGATTAAAGGTTGAGTTATAGAAATACATTTCAAACATCCATATATCTGCTTACGGCTTTATATTGTTGTAATATAAACTATTCCTTAAATGATTTGACACTGCTCGTACATACCAAACAGGGGAAGTTACGTTTTACTGTTACCAAAGATGAAGAAAAAAGAACTTCTCCTGTACTGTATGTCAAAAGTAATGTTTCTATTCAATAAAACTACAAACAAGTATATGCTATTGTTACAGTCACAGTTCTATACATATGGTTAACGTTGTGAACTGAAGAATTGAAAAGCTTTTGGCAGAAGGTTTTGGAAACTATATTTACTTAGTAAAAGATCACAGTTGTGTTTGTAAGTGTGTTATGTCAAGTTAACTTGTGTCCGCAGGTTAAAATGAGTCAACTTTGTTTTTGTTTAACACATTTATCCACACCGTCCTCCTGATGAAGTTGGAAGGGGAATTTTCCAATGTGGGATATGAGAACAAGGGCTGCACTTTCGAGTGTCTTCCTAGATTTAATGATTTTGTAGGTTGTGTTTAACCAAACAGTTAAAAACACAGCAAGACATGAATCCCAAACTGTTACCACATTGTTGTACATAACCATTAACCAAATAATATACACCTAAATTAACTTTCAGTGAATCAAAACTATATCAATTCAGCTCGAATGGGAACAGGGTTGAACCGCTGAAGCGTTGAGCCAACAGGCGATCACAAAAAGATGTGTTCTTCTCTTATCTGCAAACAGCATGGCCTGCAGGCGCAGTCCTCTTCAGAGTTCCACTGCTTCACCGGGACTTGTTTACTTTTCTGAGAGGAATGTCTTGTGCCATCAGGTGCGAGGGATCGTTTCTTGGGCGACTTGTGTGAATGGTGTTCACATCCAGTTGTTCCACAGCAGGTCTATTGAAAATGTACTCCTACCGAGTCTCCTTTTGTTCCGTTTGAGGTTTGATAACCTACAGAAATGTGTTTACTGCTCACAGTTTAAAAACGGAGAAAGAAATTCACAAATCACCAACACACATTAGGCTGAATGTTGAATTTCCTTTTTCCATAAGTTATTCATGTCTATTGTCTACAAAGAAAAGTTGTGCTTATGATTTAGGACAGCAGTGTTATTCAATAGAATACACTCCCCCAACCCTATTAAAAAGAAAACGTCAGGCTGCCGGTTGCCCTCCTGGCGTCCCATGAAGCAGCAGACTGGAGGCTCGGCCAGACCCCATGGACATGGTAATGTGAGGAATGCGGCCATTTCCTCCTTTGCAGGAAAACAAAAGGAGCTGCTGAAGCGCCTAGCTTGTCCCACCTCACATAACAAGGCTGCCGCTCCCAGATCACAGCCTGCTTTGTGTCCACTCACCCAGCCCAGGACTCACCATTAACAGGTCCAAATGGCTGATCTTAAATGTCACTTCTGTGGCCAAATGTGTTTTCAAAGTCTAAGGAGAAAAGTCTGACCAATTTGGGGCAACTTCAGTTTTCAGTTAAATCTTTGACTTTCTTGTATCAACCAACTGTTAAGAAAAACCACCAGGGATCATACCTGATTCCCATGACAATCTGTCACCATAACAAACAACTCTCAGCAGAGAGAAAGCACAAGATAAAACATAACCATATCTAGAACATTTGCCACTCTAACAACAAAAGATAAGGTAATGCTAATGCTAATAATTTAGCCTGTGTAGATAAATAATTAAATATCCAATGAAAGCAGACTCACTTCCTTAATCAAGAGCTGTGGTTAAAATGATATATATTACAAGAATATAGAGTTTTGGAAATATGCTTATATGCTATCTTGCTTAGAGTTAAATGAGAGATGCCTGTTTGCCAAATATAGGGATGCAGCCGTATAGCTTAGCTTAAATACAAACAATGTTCAGAATTTAATATAGCTTATATTCAAAGTGTTATACTTAGTTTTTGTAGGTAACAAACAAAAAAGATATAATGTGTTCATTATATCAGAATCCAGTCTGGACTTTGAGTTTACCTTTGACACTTGTACACTTGGTTTAGGTGAAGGCAGGTGCTCAGGTACAGTCTTATAGGCTACAGTCTATGGGTTTAGCCATGGGTAAAGCCTGCAGAAAGCACCAAAAGATAAAAACACCATTGTCCTGTGGCCAGCTCGTCTTGTTGTCATAACAACAGTCTCTCTCCGTTCCTTGAATGTATCTCACAGAAATCTTCAAACCTCGTTGTGTCGCCAGTTAGATATTTTCAAGTGAGGGACTGTAAAGCCAAACATCGTACTCATCTTTCTCATCGACATAACACAAACAAATCTAAACCAGGAGACCCAATTTGAGGTTTTTAAGATTAAATTGGATGTTACCATCTAACAATTCCTATTGTTTATACAAATCTACAAAACTGTTCAGAAATAAAAGATATCACACTCCTTAACTCCAAAACTTGAGATAAGTAATGACTTATTTTAGTTTCAAAGTAATCCAGTGATGGTTAGCAGGAGCTGATAGATGTCATACTTTCATCAGTGCCAGTTTGACTATATCTATTGATAGGCTTAAAATACAGTTAAGCTGACATGACACACTTCACCTCCACGAGGTTCATCAAACTGAGCTTGATGACATAAAGCAGGGCAGCATCGTTATCAATGCGTCCCATTGTTGCTGAAATCAGTTTTTAGTTTCAGAGTAGAGATTAGTGTTATGTGGTTCCTTTACAGTTTGGTGAGTTCATGAGCTTTATGTCGTCATGAGGAAACAACTTGACAGGTCTGACCAAACCTGTTCAGATTATTCAGAAACCAAATGAATATGATGCAAATTCATTCTTGATCTTGGGGAATTCCATTCGGGGTCCATTTTGGTTGCCTTACAATCTTATGGTGATGACAAAACTTGTGTTTTCCACGCTTTGTTTTTACACAAATGAAACAAACAAGACACAGCGTGTAACACGTGCTGATACAAATGTTTGTTTCCACACTTATTGTTAAATTCGAAAGCTGGATCCTTATATTTAACAGACAGCTATTGGAAGGTATTGCGCTCTTTATTCAACTTTGGGGAACAAACTGAATGAGCAATTCTTCTGAACATGTCAAAGCAAGCTGCTGCACAGTACATCATAACATCTTGAATACATGGTCCATAATGCAAGAACGCAATGTGATCCAAACCTCTTGCTTATGTTGTGGATCCAGATGAATCCTGAAATGGCGGAACCCTGTAGAAGCTTATCAGTTGTAAAGGTAATCAGCATTTTTCAGAAACAGTTGGACTTTAACTGCCATGCAAATGAGCAGGTGGCCGTTTGATTGTTTGAAAAAGACACCTGCACTTTTTTTTCTGCTGACTGCACCGCCTTAACAAGACCAGACTTGTTTACACCCAACAACCTCCGCCACCATTGAGATGATCCTTTTCACGGCTGCAATCAATGACATTACTATCCAACACTACAACCCCCACTGCCAGCTGATCATCTACATACGTGTGTGAGTGTGAGTGTGTAGCTGTGCTAGTGGTGGAGGGGTGAACAGCAGATGGCAGGGCTGCCCCCGTCATGTCTGCTTTTTGGGGGAGAACAATGCATCTCTCTCAGCTCTTATCAAAGGAGGGGAAGGGGATTTCAGTCCACGGACAGCTGGCAGGCAGCGTGCCTCACATCCCACCCCCTCCCTCCGTGTCCACACACAGACACACACTCTGCAATTAACTGGCACGGGCCATGGCTTAAATATTTACCAGGCACATGCAAACAAATAGATGTTCAAAAATAATGATAAACCCATGCCTCAGTTTAGTTGTTAGAAGATCTTTGACTGTGTTTCTATCATGTAAACTAGGTCACATCCACCAGTTCAGCTTTAACCAACACAATACAAATTTGTTCTTAGTTCAATACCACATTTTAAAAATACTTTTAGGGCCAAATATCAGTTGATTGTTCCATGAGCCAATCTAGAGAATACTAATCAAATTTTTGAAAGTCATCTTTTTGAGCATTTACCAAGCAAAAAGGTCAGGGTTTCTTTGTGTTCGGATCCTGAAACATGAGAATTTGCTGTTTAAGCCAAAAGACATCGAGCTTTGCCACGTTTCACAAGACAAGGAGTTTGAATACATCCTCTGAGGCTTCTGGGAATTTAACCTGAGAATTTCCTGACATATTATAGACTGAAGTATGTATAAATGTATAAATAGATAATGGTAACTGCTTTTAGAAAAAAGAGAAACATACAATAACATTAAATAAAATTAAAATAAACAATAAGACAAGACAAAACAGCGAAAATAGATAGCCCATAAAATATGTATTAAGAGAGCATGGCTAATTCCGATTTTGTTCCAATATGGATAGGCCAATCATTTGATATAAACATGACATTAACAACAATTCTGGCTTAAATCTTTTTTTTTTTACCTGAATTATTAACATCCTCCCTCATATTTCCTTGAGCATTTCAATAAGACCTTCATGACTGAAGGTGCATTTTATGATTCTGCAGACCCTCAGTAACATTCCTCACTGTAAGGACTGCTGTAGGAGCAGCGGGAACTTGCATTCCTCAAACTACCTCACAACAAAAACAATAACAGGCTATTTTCCATTATACAGACAGCCGGCTGCGGTAGTGTTCTGCTTCTCTGACCCCCCCCCCCCCTGCTCTCCTCCCCCTGCTATCCTCCCCCTGCTCTCCTCCCCCTGCTCTCTCCCCTCTGCTCCTCCTCCCGCTCTCCTCCCCTGCGCTCTGCTTTTGATCCCACAGGGACTCGGAGCCTTTGCATTCCTCTCATTCCGGCCCAGAACAATCGGCCTCAGTTATTCACCGCGCCGCGCAGCTCGGAGCGCAGTCTGGCCCCGGCGCGCACACACCGCGCATGCAGGAGAGGAACCTGTGGACTTTGTTGAATTTATGAGCAGAAAACTGAAAGACTACAGCACCCTAAACTGATTCCTGCGGGATGAGACTATCGTTCGGTAAGTTTGACATGGTTTACTCGAGTTTTATCCAACGCTTGCTTTGTGTTTGGAGTTCACAACAGAAGTCCCTTTGGCACGGATTGTGTGCATGGCGCATTTTTGACTGTTGAATTGCTTTTCAGTTCCGGTGAACATCTCGTTTATTTATTTTACCCTTAAGAAGCAGCACCTTTTCCGGAATGGGCCCAGTTACTAAAACAAAAACACATTTTAATTTGGTTTCAAAGAGTTTGAGTTTCCGGTTGATTCCGAGCCGAGCTTATGTCAGTAAAGTGTTTAGAGTCACACTCCTTTCTGTCTGGCTGCTGAACAAAGTTATGCTTTTAAGTGTGTGGGCAATAAAAGTGGATCTGCACTGAGATCAGTGTCAGGGGTATTTCCAGCAGCAGACCCTGCTCTCTCACTGCTAACAGCAAGTCATTGCGCAATAAAAGAGTTGGCAGTAATTTGGGGAAATATGTAGGCTTCTGCGTGTGGAATACTTAACCTGCTACAATTAGTCGATGACCGATAAACGGCAACTATTTTGATCATCGATTAATTACGTCGTTCATGAAAAAATGGCAGAAAAGGCTTTTTCATGCCTTTCAAATATGCAGATGTCCTGCTTGTCAGTTTAGAGTCTACTCTAGACTGACATCAGCTCGGACTGTAACATGCTGGGATGAACATGTTTCACTATTTGCTAGCAGTTTGAAGTGCCAACGAATCACGATTAATTGATTATTTAGAAAATAACTGCAAGTGGCAGCACAACTATACATTTGTTTGATGACAAGGAGTTTTCTGAACCATGAATAAATGATCTGATGATTTAAAATGGTACCATTCATTTTGTGACGTGTTTAATGTGATTAATATTATAATTTACCCTTCAGATTTGTGATTTGAGACCATCACCTCCAACTCCAGACAGTTTTCTGCTAATTTCCCACGGACTGAGATGAGAACTGCTGAAGGCTCCTGTGGAACGGTCCTACACCGACTGATCCAGGAGCAGCTGCGCTACGGGAATCTGACGGACACGCGCACGCTCCTGGCCATCCAGCAGCAGGCCCTGCGGGGGGGCAGCAGCAGCGGCGGGGGGGGCCACGGCAGTCCCCGCTCCTCTCTGGAAAGCCTGACACAGGAGGAGACCCAGTACATCCAGATGTCCACGCGACAGGATCCTCAGGGCCAGGAGCACCAGGGGGACCTCCTGCACTCTGAGAGCCAGGGGTGCCATCTGTACCAGCTGCACGGAGAGGAGCTGCCCACATATGAGGAGGCCAAGGCACACTCCCAGTACCTGACCTCCCAGAAGGGGCAGGCCGAGCAGGACTTGAACATAATGGGGGGTCACAGTGAGGCTCAGTGGGACCTGAAGAGGGAGCACGCTCGCTCCCTCAGTGAGAGGCTCATGCAGCTCTCTCTGGAGAGGAGCGCTCCTCAGCACAGCCTGGGGTCTGCCCACAGCTATCCACAGCTGTATACTGATAATATTACAAACACTGTGGCAGCTGACAGGCCAGGGGCCCAACAGTATGCAGATCAGCGTGGGCCCCCCCCGGACTACCCTCTGTTTGCTAGGATTCCTGGATACATGCTCAGCCACTCACAGGAGCACGGACAGTTCTACAGAGAGCCGCCTCCACCCTTCTACTCTCAGCATCACAGGTAATTACACAAGATGGACAACCATCATGGGCGGTTCTGAGGGGGGCCAACAGGGGCCAGTGCCCCTTTAGCACTGAGCTTGGACCCCCCTATGGCCCCACTAGTTATCAGGAATGTGGTTGTTTTTTTACTAAAACTACTGTTACTGAATCAAATTATGTTACTGAAAAAATACTAACAAATGTTAAGAAATACAACAACAAAAAAAGTTTGGCTGCATAAATAATTAAATCATGTATTATCCCCAACTGCGTTTAGGCTCATTTGAACAGAAACAATTACAAAAACATTTCCTTTTCTCAAATCTATCATTCAGTTTTCTTTCAGTTGACAAAACAAGACGTTTAAAGATATAATCTTACACGTCTAGAAACTCCATATTCTGTCATTATATAGACCACACATTTAATCAATAGATAAGGAAAATCCTTGCAGATAGTAATGCTTTCTTTATGTATTTCCTGTGCCCTGTGGTATTCAGCATAGTGGTAATAAATCTCTCTCTCCTGGCAGCTTTGTGTCCGCTCAGTCACAGGTGGCTCACAGCCCCCCCGCAGCCCCCGGCCAGAACTTGTCTCAGACCCAGATGTTGATGCGAGAGAACGAGCGGCTCAGGAAGGAGCTGGAGGTCTACTGTGAGAAGGCATCCCGGCTGCAGAAGGTGAGGGGGAGAGGCGGTGAATGAATGGAGCTCACACCAAGCTGCTGAAATAGTAAAAACTTGCACGGGCAAGGAAAGCACATGTACTGACATGTCAGGGTGATGAGCTATCCTGCAGTTAGGGGGGTCATCATATTAATGTAAGGTTTTGTGAGTTACTAAAGTAAGTTGTTGAGAGTTTTCTCCTCAGGATTGCCTACAACACTTCCTACCTCCTTTGCCTTTCAAACTTGCTGGCAATTTGCCCTGAAAGGAGATAAAACCTCGACACCTCAGACTCACAAGTGTTCACTCAGGAATGTTGATTCACACTTTACAGTTGCGCATATAGTTAGAAAACCATTTGCCTGAAAGCAGTAACAAAAAGAATAAAGGGTGGCATTTATACTGATGACTAATTGTTATTATTGATATGAGCAACTAAAACATGAACCACAATCCAGACCACAAATGTCTCCCAGAGACTGATCATCTTTTCCCATGTTCTTCCCAGTTGGAGTTGGAGATTCAAAGGATATCAGAAGCATACGAGACCCTAATGAAAGGCTCTGCCAAGCGGGAGGCTCTGGAGAAAACATTGAGGAATAAACTGGAGGCTGAGATTAAGAGGATGCACGACTTTAACAGAGACCTGAGAGGTACGTGTTGTCCATAGTTGGAAATGCTCAGCTTTAAATAGAGGGCTGTGTATGGGCAATAATCTGCTGATAAGATAACAACCAAATACATATTGGTCTGTAGAAACAGACAGTCAGATTGATGGTGTTTTTGAGAATTTATACAGTATCCCAAAACATAATATTGTGAATTTAAAACATGGCGTATTACAGCATAAACTACAAAAAATACAGAAAACATGTTTGATCTTATGTTGTGGGATGTTTTAGTGAAGTTGCAGTTCCTTTTATTGTGATTGCGTATGTGTAAGTGCCAGTGCAATGATTTTAAGAGGGAAAAATAGATAGATACATACAGAGACTGGATGAAAAAAGTCTATCAATATTTGTGTATAACCATCATGTTGTTTTGTGTTCCTGTACAGATCAGCTTGATTCAGCTATCAAACAGCGGTCAGCTAAGGAGGCCGAGTGTTCAGACCAGAGGCATCATGTCTTTGTTAAACTGCTTGAGCAAAGTGAGTTCTTCATGTGCTATTCAGAATCAGTCTTATCACTGCATGGCTCATGAGAGGAAATAGTACATGAGGATGTTTTTTAAAATGGAGATTGGACATTTCCCAGTGCCCTGTGAACTGAAGCTACATAGAGGAGGAGGGATTGGTTTCCTCCTTCAGTGAGGCGGTGTTATGAAGGCCTGTGTCGGGACACAAATGGCTCTATTTCTAATGTTAAGAGAAACTCTTGACACTTAGACGGCAGCTATTTTTTACAGCCATAATAAATGTGGCCTGAATTCCAGAGATTCTTTTAGATATTCAGTCTGTCTCGACAGAATGCCTCCCCTCCCCCGGTGCTCAGTTTTGCATCACTGCTGACTCCCCTCCTCAAGGGGAACTAATGAGTCCGGGACTCTAGGGTCGTCCAGGCCCAACTCAAGATGACCTCTGGCCAGCCCGCCCTCCTTGTTTGGTCATTTATTTACCTCATTATTGAATATGTTCTGCTCTGTGCTGGGATGTGCAGGGATGTGCTGGCGAGTACAGCTAACTGATCTCAGTTTACTCATCTTTTTTAACCTACTAGGATTAACATTGCCCTTCTCTGTGTATTTAAACAGCCACATGATTTCCCTGAGTCATAAGATTGAGATCTAATGATCTGCCTCTCCTGGAAACACTTATCTTGGAACAACAGGAGCAAACTTGCATTAAAATTACAATAGTGGGATGTGTTGTGTATATATGTTTTGCAAAATGGACCGCTTCTTGTTTACTTCACGTCCCTAGAAGCATTCCAGAGCTGTTCCCAGTACAAGGCTATGCCTGTGTGCGTAAGTGGATAAAAGGAAGTCTGCATTCCCTCCACAGGCATGCACTCATGTTGTGTAATCAACCTCCCTTTTTAAAGTGACACAACAGATAAACCGGCTTTCCCTTCTGAAGGATTTCATTAAAACATGGACTAGCTTTTGATAAGTATATTAGATCATTTAAATGTTTGAGTGTAAGTTTACAGTACAGTAAAGTAGTTGTGAGTTATTTCCATTTTAGAAGACTACGTGACAAAAGCTCTGTTGTTGAACCACATGCCCCAATGGTGAATTTCTTTTGTTGGGTCGCATTCCATTCAAAATGTAACTCCCTGAGCTTATATAGTGCACTGACTGACCCATCAATAGCCACTGAATAGTTTTGTAAAGTGAAATCATTAGCATTAATTTGACCTCTTCTTTGTGGCTGCAGCCTTTGTGGTCTCATTTAGCCACTTGTTAGCAACCTTTGCATGTGAAAGCAGGGGTACTGACATTAATGTTGTGAAAATCTAATGAGAATCTTTTAAGTTAATGTTTACAGTCATCTTCCCAAAGGCCTATTTAAAAAAAGAAAAAAAGAACCTTGACTTTGTGACCAGGAACACAAAAGTCCAAAAGGGCTTACTCACTCCCAGGTTTCCGGACTCATTCCCACAGCACACTTTGTCCCAAGACATTATCAGATGATAACCTCCCAACACAGTATCTTCCAGTCATGTTGTAGTTACTACTACCACCATTCACCTCTTCTTCCTCTCTTCCTGTACCTCAGATGAAGAGCAGCAGCGGGAGCGGGAGCAGCTGGAAAGGCAGGTACAGCACCTGCGTGTCTCCGGGGAGGAGTGCCAGCAGAGGGGGGAGCTGCTGGAGCAGGCTCTGCTCTCCACACAGGCCCGCAACCGGCAGCTGGTGGAGGAGCTGCAGAGGAAGAGAGCATATGTGGAGAAGGTGGAGCGGCTGCAGGGGGCGCTGTCCCAGCTGCAGGCCGCCTGCGAGAAGAGAGAGGCGCTGGAGCTGCGGCTGCGCACGCGGCTGGAGCAGGAGCTGAAGAGCCTGAGGGCCCACCAGGTGAGGGGCCGGTTCAAAACTTAGGAAGAAATACTTTTTCTCTCAAATTAGATGAGAAAATGTATACCCTCTCATATGTCTTTATAATAAATGTGAAGATAGAGCTGGGTGTTGATTGGCTTAGCTTAGCATACATTCCCTAAAGCTTGGGAAACAGCTAGCCTGGGTTTGTTCAAAAGTAACACAATTGAAAAAACTACCAGTAACTCCAATGCTAATTTAATTGTTTTTAGGCTTGCAGTTTCCTGATACTTGTTATTTATTTTAAGCTAAGCTAAAATAGCAGCAGGTCACCCTTGAAAAAGAGATCAATGATCTCAATGGGATTCACCTGCATAAATAAAGGTTTGAAATGAAATGAAATGAAATAAAGAATCTTGCCCTCATATTAAGCCTACAGATTGAAGAGCTATCCAAAAGTCTAATTTCCAAAAGGTCAAATTTTCATTTAAATGAAAAAGATATGTTTCCTAATGTGAGTGGTTGTCTATCATGTCAGTCTCATAGGCAGGCCGCTGACCCCATGTCTTCAGAGCCCAGCTCCTCCATGCTGCAGCAGCAGCTGAGGGAGCGGGAGGAGCGGGTCCTGGCCCTGGAGGCAGACCTCACCAGGTGGGAGCAGAAGTACCTGGAGGAGAGCACCATGAGGCAGTTTGCCATGGATGCAGCTGCCACTGCTGCTACACAGAGGTACGATAAAACATAGAGAAATGTAGCAACGAGAACACTTTTGGATTATTAAAATTGTATTGAAGTTTAAGGATGTTTTTTAACTGTCTCCTATTTTAAATGCAGAGATACAACCATCATCAAACATTCTCCTCGACAGTCACCAAACAGCAGTTTTAATGAAGACCTGCCTTCATCTAGTCACAGACATCAGGAGATGGAGAACAGGTAAACATCATTCCCCTTATTTGTTAGATAGTAGCCTGCCTCTCTGGTTTGTGGTCTAATGGTGTCTTGCATGTGTTTAGGATCCGTGCACTTCATGCTCAGCTCCTGGAGAAGGACGCCGTGATCAAAGTCATTCAGCAGCGCTCCAGGTGGGAGCAGGGCCAGCTGGAGAGACAGGGGCTACGTCTCACCAGGTCTGTCCCCTCCATCAACAATTTGACCAGCAGCACGGAGAGTAAAGGTGATTACAAGATGTTTCCCGCCACGCTTCATACAACACCAAGGAATTTAGAATCTTTAATGACACATGCTATATCAAGCGACAACTGGCTGACGCCAGACAGAATGTGCACTTCCTAAAAACAAGTATTGAGTAGGAGACAAGCCTTTCATGCCCCTCAATGTACAGCTTGTTTTTGAACTGGAATGCATATCATCTCTCACTCCAGAATAGCCGATCCAGAATAGTCATGGGAAGAGCTCAGAGGGCAGATGTTCAGAAGTGTGTAAATGTTGATACATGTCATTAAGCAGCCTCCTTCCTTTGTCTGCATTTGTAGGAAAGAGCCTCTCAGATGACCAGACAAGTGCTGCTGCGCTGAGACTCCAGCCCCGCATGGGGGGGCCGGCCAGGGCCCCCAGCAGGGACTGCAGCACCCAGAGTGAAGAGGCCCCTCTGGAGCCGGAGCCCACTGATGTGATCTCAGCAGCTTCATCTGGTGGGTTTACTGCTTTGTTCACTCCTGCTCTGTGCAGCTGAACAGGCTGCCCTTGATCTTTTTGACCACTATATAAAGTGTAACCAGACCCTGGGTCATTAATATGTATTAGGACAATTATGGGTTAAAAAAAACAGTGCCTAGGTAGGGGGTAATATTCTATATTAATGAAGCCTTCTAAATAATTGAATCTCGTACATTCAGATTGTTTAGAACAATATTACCCTCCTCCCCCGGCTGGGTTATTACATTGTTTAACCTAGAATGGCCATTATATGCAGTTGTACAGACAGACTAATAACTTCAGAATGAAACATGTTGTGTGTTGCAAATAACCAGCATTGCAGTTGCCTGAGCATACCAAACAGCTTTTCTAATCTGCTTATTTTATCTTCACAGTAGAGACCACAGAGAAGCTACTCAAGACATGTGAGAGGATCAGCAGCTCTGATGCAGAGGTGGTTGAAATCCTCATTTGAGGACCACTACAGATGATATGAACAGTGCCAGCCAGTGATGACAGAGACCTCAGGCCTGAGGTTTGAAAGACCTTCCTTTACATCTGAACACACATAAAGGAAGGCTGATGGTCTGATAATGATCTGAAGAGTTCACCAGCAGCATGTGCTGCAGTTTGGAGAGGAGAGCTTTCCTCCAGCTGCACAGTTCACAAACTGACATTTGCCTGAAGAGAAATAATTCTCCAAGCTACCTGGACAGTATTGTGCACTGTGATAGGAACCTGGCTGCTGGTGCGAATATTCAGTTGTTGTGCGTGTTCATTTTTGTAGTAATGTATTGTATTTATGTTTGTTAATGCTGCTCATATTGTGATGTGATGTGACATTTCTTGCCCTGCTCCCCTTAAGTTATATACATTTCTCTGGATAATTTATTTCGTTTATTTTGTAATGTCCAGTAGCGAGCCTGCCCTCTTTAAGTAATGGATATATTTATATTACAAGCATCCTCTATTTCTTCATGCCATGTTTGGGGATTCTTCTGTTTAACATAACCTAAATTAACAGTTGCTCCATTCTTAATAATACATTTGTGGCCTGCTCACACCTCAGAAGAAGATTTAGAAACTTTGAATGCGAAGCCTGCAGGACGTCTGCTCACTACTCTCTTAAAAAAGCCTGTGAGGATTGACAGTGTTTCACGGGGGTCTAATTTTCCAGATCCTGGGTTAATGTTCAGGGGCCTCAGATGGCGACTGCCCACCATTTTGCTTCCCTCCGCTGATATGCTGGAGCTAATCTACTCACATTCCCTGGCTGACGGAATGCTCCCTTTAAAGAAAAAGGCTATCTAAAGTCTGACCCCTCACCCTTGTTAAAATGGCACACATTCTCCACATGATTCTCTTTCTGGGGCTGGTTATTTATTCTGAGTGCTGGTAGCTGGATCTACCATGAGCATAGAAATGTTCAACTATAATTGGCCTGTATCTGCTACTCTATTTGTTGTCTCCATCCCTGTGTTATATTCAGCTGTGTTGTCTCCAGCGCAAGTATCTCACATTTCTGAGTGTACAGGACTATCTCCCTAACATGGAATCTTCTATTTATTTCTCCCTGCGTGGTGTAGGATCACTGAACACTGCTGAATGTAGACTCCTGTTTCCAGCACTGTGTTCCTTCAATTCAATTGTATTGTGCCACAACTCTGATTGATCTACTCTTTAGAGGAGAATACTGCTAAGTTAATATATTACCCCACATTTTTCAATTGCAGAATTTCTAGGTTTATTTATTATAAATATTGTTCTGCAAATTGCATGAGAAATCTCACATTTTGACTGTTATTCCCCTTCAAGCTGTTCACCATACTTCCCGGCACAATGCGTTTGCTGGTCATTGCAGCGTGTCAGTTCATGCCTTTCACTCTTTTTGGAATGTGTTTACATGAATGTGAAGTGAGAGAACTTAATATATTTTGTAGCTTTTTGTCATTTGTATACTGGGTTTTTTTGTGTGTGTTTTTGGTGCCAAAGATGTACTCTACCTTTAAGTTATCACCATGACAAACACAAAGGGTCCTGTTTAGGTGCCTTGCTTCAGCTGCTTGACCCATTTTGATGTTGCTGTGAACTTTTGTAAAGGAAACATTTGTATGTATGCCTTAAAATGTCACTATAATAGATTACAATTCTTAATATATGTCTGATAAAATGCTCTTGGTGTTGATTTGTTGCCCTGGTTTAATACAATATAATCATGGGATCAAGTAAAAAAACCCTACTGAATGTCTTAAGTGTGTCAGATAGTAATATTTAAAGACTGATTCCTCTTGGTTTATTCAATAGGACTACTGCGCTCTGGTCCATCTTTATCAATAAGTGATTATGTGCTACAGATCTACATTTACTTCTTGCAGTTGCACCTTCTAGATATAAGAATGTATTAGTCTTGCAGATACATAAGGTGGGCTTTTTCCTGCTAACATTTAAGGGATCTTTTGGAATATCAATGAAAATTCCTGTAGTTTAATCACAATTGGTGATTGCAGAATCTATGGGTAGGTCACAGAATGGTGGAGTCAAGCGAAATGTGGTTTTGAAACCACACACAAAACCCACTTTTTCAGCCCCAAATGGCAGACAGACAAAGTCAGCAACGCACATTTTGAAGAATGTAGCAGCCAAAGGGACAGATATTTAGTGCGAATGCTGTGCCACAGCATTCCACTATAGTTCTTCAAATCTTTATTCTTCCCCTTATTTCACCAATACTTTGGCTCTCCATAACTTCAGCTTATTTTCAGCTACAGAAACCATTCAAATATTAAACTATTCAGCCTTTTCAGGAATCGATGGGAAACCTTCAACTTTAAAAAACTATGTTATACTTTTTGAAATATTCAGCTTTTTAAACTTTTTTTAACATGGAAGTCAATGGGAGATGCCTTCAAATCCTCTTTTCCTACACCTTGCGCCAAATGCTACTCCTTCCACATACTTTCAGCTAGACACTTCATTCCAACTTTCAAATGATCACAACACCTTCAGCTATTCAAAATAGATTTTTATTTTTGATATCTTTTACACTTTTTGAGATGTTTAACTTAGTTTGGAGCTTGGTAGAGAGGCTTTCTTCAGATTTTAACATTAGTGTGGATGGAGCAGCTCGTTAAGTCTAGAGTGCTTTGATCTCAAAACAAAGTGCAGGAGTGCTTGAAATTCTTCCCCAAAAATGTTTTAAACTTGCCATAATTCCCAAACCCTACACTCCTCAGACATATTTTTTCATGAAAAACGTAGGAAAACCTCTCCTAGGTTGGAAAATAAAAAAATATTAAGAAAAAATATTAAACAAAATGCCTCTTGAGGGCATGAAGAGACAAAAAGTCCAGCTAGCTCCCAATTGATTCCCATGTTAAATCTTTCCGGAACTTTCTTCAGAACAGAGAGAAGTACACTTTAGACAAACTGCTCCCATCTCCACATTTTACACACAAAACAAAAAAAAACAACATATCAGTTCATTGGGGTTCCCTGATGCTCACGGTCTGGTCATTTTTGTATAGGAGCCATCGTTTTTGAACAGGTGGCAAAATGGTCAGATATAATCCTCAATGCATTCTTAATGGGACTCAGTGCTGCAGTTGGTAAATCGTCATAAGTCGTCACCATGGTAACCGATCAAGAGAAGAGAGAGAGGGCGATCAAGAGAAGAGAGAGAGGGCGATCAAGAGAAGAGAGAGAGGGTGATAGAAGAGTGAGAGGGTGATCAAGAGAAGAGAGAGAGGGCAATGAAGAGAAGAGAGAGAGGGCGAGCAAGAGAAGAGAGAGAGGGCGAGCAAGAGAAGAGAGAGAGAAGAGAGAGAGGGCGATGAAGAGAAGAGAGAGAGGGCAATCAAGAGAAGAGAGAGGGCGATCAAGAGGAGAGAGAGAGGGCGATCAAGAGAAGAGAGAGGGCGATCAAGAGAAGAGAGAGAGGGCGAGCAAGAGAAGAGAGAGAGGGCGAGCAAGAGAAGAGAGAGAGAAGAGAGAGAGGGCGATCAAGAGGAGAGAGAGAGGGCGATCAAGAGAAGAGAGAGAGGGTGATAGAAGAGTGAGAGGGCGATCAAGAGAAGAGAGAGAGGGCGATCAAGAGGAGAGAGAGTAATGTAACCTCCTAATGTAATGTATAACTCCTATGAAAATGTTCAAAAAGTGCTCAAACTTCACGTGTGCTAACAGTCCAGCCGTGAAGACATCTACGGGACAGTTTTGAGATTTCTTCAAATGCCGTTGCCATGGCAACACAATGCTCACTATGAAACACGGTTTTCTCAAAACTTCACAGGTTTGGTAACGATGCAGCCATCAACACATCTAAGCGTATTATGGGGTTGCCATGGCGACAGATAATTCACCATCAAGTTAGTTCAAAAGTTTGTAGTTCAAATATTCTGCTGCTTTCCCAAGCCTTTTTACTTTCTTTTCTCATCTTAATACAAATTCATTCACTACTACTTACATCTGATATTTAACTCCTTCAGCCTATTTTCAGCTGCAGAAACCATTCAACTATTACATTATTCAGCTATTTCAGGACATCAAGTCTATACATGTTTTTTTAAACCTTTTCTTTTAAATATTAAGCTTTTTCTGCATTTCTGTAGCTAAAAGCAGCTACCATTCAGCTAATAACATATTCAGCTTTTTCTGCATTTTCAGCTAAATTCAGCCACAAATGTTCACAGTTTACAGCATTCGCACGCATTTTCTGCAGGAAATGCATTTTCTAGTTACAGTCTGATTAGCAACTTGAGATGCAAGAGTAAAGATGGAGTTAAAAGCACCAGATTTTACCACATATGTTTTAGCTGGTAAATAGCTTTATTGTTGTGATCCTATAACCAATAGCATTGCAAGGTCGGCCAAAGCATTCAACCTATTTTGCGCGGACTGGTTACCTGTGACTGTGATTGGCCAATAGTACTTGGACCACAAATGGAAACCAGAATGCTTCCGATACTCATTTCCCCTTTTTCTACAGATTCTGCATTCATGTACAGACTTTGATGATATAGATTAGTTGAGACATAACCATGGCATCAATGTATCTTTTCTTTGGAGGGGTTGACTTTACAAATAAAAAGCCCCGTTTCTTTTTTGTATCTCCATGCTCCATGTTCCAAGTCTGTTTTCCATGTGAATCAAGCAAACAAATTGCTCTCGTCAGACACACATCAGTAGCGTGGTTCTGTTAGCTGAACGTTGTAGTCTGTAAATCAAATCCTGAGAACGTGAAGGAATGCTTGGAATTGCAGCCAGGTTCATCACCAACAGAAGATCTCGTTCATGTCATTTTAAATGTTAAACCTGCTCAGACTCACAACAGAAGATGTTCCGCTGACTGTGACCAAGCAAGCACACATTCTGGTGATGGGAGCCTGTCAAATGATAAGTTGCTTATTGTAATGCCTAAAGGGAAGTTCATACTGTATGCGTGTAGCAGATTACTAGAAGATGATGCAGCCTTTAATTGCAAAGATTCCCCTGTAAACATAGAGTTTTAATGGTAATATTTTAGCCTTACATGTACCCCTGGAGATCTTTGGATGACATTCTATAGATGCCATACATTTTCCTCCAGCTGCCTTTACTTGTTGAAGCTGAGTGCTACTTTTCTCAGCTCAGAAAGGCTGCAATAATACATCTCCATTTGCTGGATGCCTCTTTTCAGCTGGGACACATTTAGCACCTAGGGGTCTGACTATGATATGCCATTAGGCGCTTTCACACCGGAGTACTTTTCCCTTTTAGTTCCGATAGTTCCTGGGATTTTGCGTTCACACCAAAAAGAGAACTTAGTTAATGATAACTTTTCCCCCCTTTTCAGTCCCTGCTAGAGAGCAGGTACTTTCCTGGGGAGAAAAAAGGTCAAATTTCTGATTGGCTGGGCGAATTGCAAACCACACCCCAACTCCGGGGACTTCGGGTGGCAGTATACGCCGTGAAGTTGTTTGCGGCCTGCCAGTAAACCCAAAGCAGAAGAAGAAGTGACGTCAGCGGCTTCATTTGCCTAATCTTCCCTCAGGGAACTTATTCCGGTGTGAACGCGATCTGCTCTTTAGTTCCATGGGGGAACTAAGTGCTGGGAACTAAGTGCTGGGAACTAAGTACTGGGAACTAAGTACGGCAAAGTACTTGGTGTGAAAGCGGCTATTATTTTAGTCTGGTTCATGCTCAAACAGATCATATATCAGACATTTCGTCTTGCCACTGATGTCAGCCCATGTAAGACAAGAGCCCCCACCATAGTGGAGGATTGTTAGGAGTTCTGTGGGTGAAAGGTTATGATGACGTGACTCCAGGCAGGGGCAAGTAAGAAAAGCTTCACGGAGAGTATGATTCCTGGGGGCGCTCAAGTGTGTGAAAACAAAGACAATTGGAATCCTGCGTACGTGTACGCATTCCACACACATCTGGAGTTCTGCAGGAATAACTGTTGCCTTTATCACTATGCTTTCACCACTTTGACTCCCAGCAACTGTGAATGTTTCTTACTCTCCACTGCATTAGTCACATTTCATCCAGCACAAATACCAATGGACTTGATATAATGTTGTTTGTCAGCAAACTTTACTGTCACGTGAAATCAGCTTCATTGTTGAAGTGCCGCCTTCTCATGTGCTGATTGGCTCTTCTTGAAATTTCTTGCATTTTTAAAGTTACTATTTGTATTATAATGTGAGTAAATGAATGTATCTAGCAGCAATAAAGGGAACAATTACAGTGTTTCCCCTAGGTTTACTGCCTTGGCAGGGTGCTGCAAAGTTTTTTTTTTAATCCTCTGGAGCAGAGAGGATCTGTGTATTATTATTGTTATCGTACAGTAACAAAGTATTTGTACATTAAAAAGTAATAAAGTACAGTGTTACACTGTACTGTATTACTTTTATTCAAACTGTGTTCCCTTCTTATCATGTAGCCTACACTTCTTCCTTTCATTGATACATTTAAATCACCTGACTACAGCATATAACATACCTGCTGCAACCCTGTGCTGCTTCTCTCTGCCTCATCCTGTATTGCTGGAGGCAGCTCCACCTCATCTGATCTCTGATATGAAAGCAATCGTGTTATGATCATATTGAGCTATTGGTGTGAGTCTAACATTAAACAAGCAGTCTGCTTGTCATACATTGCTGACGATACATTTTAAGAGGCAATTTGTTGAGTCACTGCCGCTAAATGCCGGTAGCATCAAGCTAGCAAATCCTGCATTAGCCTCACATCAACAGGTGCAGAACATCCAATTATCCTGAGCTAATTTACTGAATAAACCAACTCACATCTCCTGTCTTTTTTTTCACCCAACTCATTAGACTATTCTTCTGCTGGCGTTTCATTGTTGTTTTCTCTGTCAAATTCAATACTGTAGTTCAAAACCGCGGTACCTGCTCACCATCTGTGAGCTATTTTTAGAATGCGCACGTTCGTTGTCGCGTTCGCGCGCGTCCACCTGGGCAGGCTGTGTGTGTCCTTCTCCTCCGTGACGATAACGGCTTGAGGTTAAAAAATAATAATAAACGAATTTGAAACTGGGGGGGGGGGGACACAAACGGGCAGACAGCAGAGCTCGGGGCAATAATGCAGATTTGTTTGACTTTTTTACACTTTGTTGTTCTCCTCCTTTCCTCCGCTCTTGTCTCTGATTGTGAGTGTGTGCATTCGTGTGTGTGTGTGTGTGTGTGTGTGTGTGTGTGTGTGTGGGGGGGGGGGGAGCGGAGCCCCGCCCTTCAGAAACAGAGCGAAGGGAGAATGTGAATACGCAAAGCAGTGGACACTGAAACATGCACATACATTGGATAAATAACATAGGCGTTTAGTTTATTTAATAAAAGAGCACATGTTCAATGTGAAAAGTGACCGTAGATAGATTACTTCAGTTGCAATTTGGTGCTATATATTTTTTTTTAATATATATTTCAGGCGGGGCGTGGGGCTCCGTTGGCAGGGCGCAGCGCCCCGCCAATGCCCCTTTCACACCGGCGCTTTTCCAGCTCCTGCTGGGAGCTAGAGCCTGAAAAGCGCCGGTTTTTCCTGTTCACACCGCAGCGGCGGCGCGTCATAGCTCCGGAATGCGGTTCACTTCCAGCTCCAAAAAGTTGTCGGTCCAGAGGCAAGAGCTTCGGAGCTATGACGCGGCGTCGCTTACGTCGAGGCGTGCAGGAAACCTTACTTTGACCATCCGTTCGCTGTTATTGATCATTGTGGAGAGCAGGCAGACGTTTTGTTTGTTATTATAGCAGCTATCGGATGGAATTAATACATGGGCTGTACAGGTTGTCATGTCCGACTATCACAAGTAGAATCATAATGAAAAATACGCCGGTAAAAAGTGCCTGGAGAAAACGGCTTAGCAAGTAGTCAGTTTAGCTTCGGTTGCTATGCTAACATCACCCATGTTATACCAGAGAAACTTTCATAACAGCGTTGTGATGCCAAACAGCGTCAATTCAGACTGACACACATTCACTTAAGGGGAACTGGGGATATGTATCAGCTGCTTGTGTGACAGTCAGACAGTGAATACTTTAGAGCCGTGTGAGCTAACCCGGAGCTAACGGGAGAATACACTCCCGTAGAAGAGCAGCCAGCACTGCAGCGGTCGGTAAATGCCGCTGAAACACATTAATAAACAATGAACCACGGCACTCTGGAGAAAAGTATAAGGTTGGAGAAGTCGTTATTTAATTTAATCTGGCTTCGTATGATTAAAAGCAACACGATCGTCGACCCGACGCAGTCCCCGGCCCGTTGTTGTTGTGGGAGAAAATCTCTCGGCAGTGTGAACAGAGCGGGAGCTGAAAAGGGAAACCGGAGCTGAACCAGAAAAGCTCTCGCTAGGAGCTAGAAAGGGAAAAGCGCTGGTGTGAAAGCCGCACAAGACAATAGGCTTGTTTGAGACAAGCGAGACCTGCGCAGACCTGCGCAATTGCGATCAACGTCTTGCTAGTGCGTTGCATGATGGTTAGTCATTTTGTCCGACTTGCTCTGGAGGCTGCCTACATGAGACGTTGAAATCTCGCGGGACAAAGACGCCCGCAGACTTGAGAGCGAGGCGCGGCGAGGCGGCGCAGTTTCTCTCCACGGGCTGCGGAAGCGAAATGCTTGATGGGAAACGACTTGCTGGTATCTCGAGCTGAGCGCTCATTGGTGGGTTTTACCCCGTGCTGGTGATGAAACTCTCCATTGGCTCGGCAAAAGTGTGTTGTTGTTTTGTGTCAGTTTTACGTCGCCACTTCCATTCACATTTTTCATCATTGTTCCACAATGTTTATCATCATTAAATGAATATCTATATATTTGTATACTATACTTGCACTGCTTACCGTTGTCATACTTTATATATCTTAGCATATTCATACAACACACTGTTCATACTGGCTAGGCTACTGTGTATCTAGTGTATTCATACCCCTCACTGTTTATTCTTCATTCAATTCATTCTATATTTTATTCTGTAGATTGTGTACATTACTTTTCACTTTACTGCTTGTTGCACTCCTGGTTAGAAGCTAAACTGCATTTCGTTGTCTCCTGTAATCTGTGCAATAACAATAAAGTTGAATCTAATCTTGAGCAGGAACAAATGTATTTACTTAGTACATATCTGATATTAACGATTAAACACATTTGTCCATTCTTTATCAATCAATCAATCAATGTTTATTTATATAGCCCAATATCACAAATGTTAAATTTGTCTCAGTGGACTTCACAGTTTGTACAGAATATCAGTATAACAATACGACACCCTCTGTCCTTACGTTTCACATCATACAAGGAAACACTTCCAGAGAAACCCCCACAGTTTAAAGGGGAAATGGGAGAAACCTCAGGGAGAGCAACAGAGGAGGGATCCCTCTCCCAGGACGGACAGACGTGCAATAGATGCCGTGTGCATTTATAAATGCAAACCGAGTCAAGCCGACTCCGGAGGTGGCGGTATGCACCTTAAAGTTGTTTGAAATCCGCCAAAAAACCGAGAGAAGAAGAAGAAGAAGAAGAAGAAGCCGACTCCGAGCTGTCCGACTTCAGGCGAGCTTTTTGAGACCTCCCCCGGCTGCGATCGGCTATTCTCGTCTACTTTCGAGGCGAGCCGCAGCTCGTCTCAAACAAGCCTAATGGTAGGGGAAACACTGAATTACCATATTACCATATACCAAATTACCAAACTACCATAATCTCCATCCCCGATGTTTCTTCATTTGAACACCTGGTCTTCAAACTCTCTGGTCCCACTCCCCTGGGGCCTCATTTATAAAGGGATATACGCTCAAAAAATGGCGTACGCCAGTTTCTACGCAATGTTTGCGATTTATAAAATACTAACTTGACGGGAAAATGTGCTGTCCTCCACGCAAACTCTAACCCATGCGTACGCACTAAGCACACAAACGGGAGAGACGAGAAACTGCGACACCGTTGGCAGAAGGAAGAATGGAGAGAAATATGTGGAAATAATACCATAAATAAAATGTTACCTCTCATTTATCAAATATGAAGAATTCATTTTCAAACATTGATTAAAGCCAATCTTAAAATGATTAAACAAACGCCTGTTTGAGACTCCTCAGTGCACACAAAAACATAACTTGGAGAAATATATAAATACGGATATGTTATTTAAAACCACCTCGAATATGTTGTGTTACTGTTATGAAATGTTTTCTCATAAATTATGCGGTAAGCAGGAGGACAGAATTACGTCTAAACTGACGCCGTTTTGCATTTCTATAGGTTGTAGATACGAGCATGGTTTTATATACTATCACGTTTAATCGTGTTTTATGCCGTTTGCCAAGACTTGATAAGTCGCTCGTAAAACACAGGAGGTATGGAAACTAAGCACACCATATGTGGTAAATTGTACAGCTAATACACAACACATAAGTTGTATTTCCTTTAACTGGTGGATTATGGATATATAGTTGCTGATCGACAGCTGGAACACAAACCACCAAATACAACAAAATAATTCAGATCCAGTCGTCATGACTCCACTCCGGAGGGATTCCCCGATCATTTCTAACAGTTTCTCATCAAGGGGGTGTCTCCTGTCCCCGGGACAAACACACTGCCTGAGGAAGGTTATGTGTATTTCTTTGTCATTAACTTTTTTCGGACCACTTATTTATTTATTTTGGTGACGATCCGACCTCCATGCTGCTACTCTGGTTCAAACTGCATCCACCAAACAATATGATTTATCTCGACCTCCTCAAAATAACCTAAATCTGACACGGTGTGAGATGTCTTTTTTAGCTGTTCTATCGTCATTCCCTGCGATCTTCTTCATGCAGTCAGTCAAAATGAATGAATGAATGGGCGTTTCTTTGACTATTTATAGGCAAATATGGGCGTTACGAGTCGATTGTGATTTATAAAGGGAAACAGGCGTAGGAAGTGCCGTACGCACTTACCTCGCCGGTACGCAAGGTTTTGTGAATCGGAAAATGGCAGAACATTTATGTACCTATTTTTGTGCTTTGTACTACGTAAGCAACCTTCCTACGTCAATCCTACGCAAGGCGTTATAAATGAGGCCCCTGGTCACAGTCATCATCTACCGTCCGCCGAAGCCAAACACCTCCTTTCTCTCCGACCTCTCTGACATTCTCACTCAGCTTTCTGCCATATCCCCATCTGTTCTCCTCTTAGGTGATTTTAACATTCATGTTGACGACCCGACCTGCAAATATGCCTCTGAATCTATGGAAACCCTTCACTGCTGCAACTTCTCTCAACACATCAACTTCCCAACACACAGCTGTGGTCACATCCTGGACTTGGTCTGCTCCACTGGTCTCACCATCCATCATCTGTCCAGCCTCAATCTTCACATCTCTGATCACCTGGCCATCATCATGGACATCAACATCCCCATCCCCGCCCAAAAGCAAAAACAAACAATAACCTACAGAAATCTAAAATCCATCTCACCTTCAGCAATCACTGCCTCCATTACCTGCAAGATGTCTGTCTCCCCCCCCCCACTTTCTGAAAACCCATCTGAACTTGTGGACTATTATAACAGCACCAGTTAACTGGCCCCCACAAAAACTAAACATGTCTCTTTCATACACTCTGCCCCCTGGTATACCCCCGAACTCCGCCAAATGAAATCAAGGAAACGTCAACTGGAACGCCAACACAAGAAAACCACAGTCCATCTACAAATCTACAAAGACTATCTCCAGCAGTACAGTAACGCACTCAAAGCAGCCCGGTCTAATTACTACTCACAACTCATTCAGTCTGGCTCCAGCAACCCCAAGCGTCTGTTCTCCACCATCAGCAAACTTCTCAAACCCTGTGACAACGCCACCTCATCCTTCACCACGGAACAGTCCAACTCCTTCCTCTCGTTTTTCCAAACCAAAATCAGCAACATTTACAGCAATCTGACACCCTCATCAGCACCCCCCACCTCCCCTCCTGGCTCCCCCCCCCTTCACCTCACAGCCCCTGTCCCACTTCTCCCCTGTGACCCCCATGCAACTGTCCCACTTCATGACTGGAATTAACTCCACCTGCACACTTGACCCAATGCCCTCCACATTTGTTAAAGAGAGTCTTCCTGCCATCTCCCAACTCATCGCCACCATCATTAACTCCTCCCTCAGATCTGGATCAGTTCCCCCCTCTCTCAAACTGGCTGCTGTCACACCCATTCTCAAAAGACCTGGACTCACACCTGACATCATGTCCAACTTCCGGCCCATCTCAAATCTCCCCTTTCTGTCAAAAATACTTGAACATGTCATTGCCTCACAACTTAAATCCCACCTCAGCTCCAATGACCTCTTTGAGCCATTTCAATCCGGTTTCCGATCAAAACACAGCACCGAAACAGCTCTTCTCATAATCACTAACGACCTCCTCCTCTCCTCTGACTCCGGCAACCTGAACATCCTCATCCTCCTCGACCTCACCGCAGCATTCGACACCATCAACCACACCATCCTGCTGTCCCTCCTCGAATCATCACTCAACATCACCGACACTGCACTCTCCTGGCTGACATCAGTTTATCAACATCAATAACTGCACCTCCTCCACTGCTCCTCTGTCCCAAGGCGTCCCCCAGGGTTCGGTGCTTGGCCCCCTCCTCTTCATCCTTTACATGCTCCCCCTTGGCAAGATCATTCGTCGCCACAACCTTCAATTTCACTGCTACGCCGATGACCTCCAACTTTATATCTCAACAAAAACCATCACCCCCACAACACACTCCACTCTTACCAACTGTCTCTCAGAAATAAAAGCATGGATGCAAACAAACTATCTCCAACTGAACAGTGCCAAATCAGACATCATCATCATCGGCCCCCCATCCCGTACCAAAACCATCCAGAATTTCAATTTCACCCTTGACGGCAACACTCTATCCCCTCCTCATATCCGCAAACTCTGAGTCATCTTCAACAGTCAGCTCAAATTCAATCACCACATAAATCACATCACCAGGGGCCTCATTTATAAAGGGATATACGCTCAAAAAATGGCGTACGCCAGTTTCTACGCAATGTTTGCGATTTATAAAATACTAACTTGACGGGAAAATGTGCGGTCCTCCACGCACACTCTGACCCATGCATACGCACTAAGCAAAACAACGGGAGAGCCGAGAAACTGCGACACCGTTGGCAGAAGGAAGAATGGAGAGAAATATGTGGAAATAATACCATAAATAAAATGTTACCTCTCATTTATCAAATATGAAGAATTCATTTTCAAACATTGATTAAAGCCAATCTTAAAATGATTAAACAAACGCCTGTTTGAGACTCCTCAGTGCACACAAAAACATAACTTGGAGAAATAAATAAATACGGAAATGTTATTTAAAACCACCTCGAATATGTTGTGTTAATGTCATGAAATGTTTTCTCATAAATGATGCGGTAAGCAGGAGGACAGAATAACGTCTAAACTGACGCCGTTTTGCATTTCTATAGGTTGTAGATACGAGCATGGTTCTATTTCGTCCCTACTGACCGCCAGAGGCGGTGCTTTTAGCACTGGATATGTCCATCGTGCGCATGCGCAGTACGAGTACCAATATCAACAAAGTCACCTGTGACCCACGTGACACCGGCTATATCAGCCCGTGTCATCAGAGGATCTGTTCCTTTCATCTTCTCGCTGCGCGAGAGTACCGTGGCTACACTATTGTAGCCTACAGCGTTCAGTTGGAACGTTTGGATTTAAGGATTTCTCTGCATCCAGCTGGCTGCGTGTAGCTTCGCGACTGATCCAGTCGGAGCCGCGGGATTACCCGTCCTCCAGGAGCTGCGGCCGGCTGCGCAGAAAACTTCAACGGACAGGTTGGTGTCGGCTTGGTCGGTGACGGCAGTGTTTCCACTCCCTCTCCCAGCTAGGTTGTCCTGATTTCTGTCTTGGTTGCTACCTGGCTTGAACTTTCTGGTGACGGTAGCGTTTCCGCCCCCTCTCCCAGGAGTTGCCCTTGTTGCGTTCTCTGTACTTTTCTGATAGCGCGGCGTTGCGCCAAGCTATCATTAGCATCCTGAGTTCCAGCTTGTGTTGTGTCCTCTTGTTTAGCTAGTTAGCAGTAGCGCGGCTCAGCCTAACTGTGTCCTGCCTGGTCAGCCACTTTGGCTGACGCTTGAGGTAAGCACCGGATTACCCGTGCTGGTTTTTCTTTAGAAGCAGTTTCCTTAGCTTGTTTCGCTATTTTACTCAACCAGTGAAGGCAGTGTTTTCACCCCCGCTCCTGGTAAGAGTGTTCCTTGACTGTGAGCAGCAGCCGGCTGGCTAGCTGCCCTGTTAAGCTTCCTTATTTGGTAGCTCTGTGCTTCGTTTACTTAGCTAGGTGAAGGCAGTGCTCTCGCTCCCCGCTCCTTCTGCTAGTAGCTTCGCGCTTTCGTTTACTCAGCTAGGTGAAGGCAGTGCTCTCGCTCCCCGCTCCCTCTGCTGGTAGCTCCGTGCTTCGTTTACTCAGCTAGGTTAAGGCAGTGCTCTCGCTCCCCGCTCCCTCTGCTAGTAGCTTTGCACTTTCATTTACTTAGCTAGGTGAAGGCAGTGCTCTCGCTCCCCGCTCCCTCTGCTAAGTAACGCGGGTGTACCCCATTACACCCCTCTCGTGTTCGGCGAGTAGGAGCAGGGCTCTACTCCTTCCGTTCAGCAGGTAACTGGTGAAGGCTGTGTTCTCGCACCCCGCTCCCGGTTACGCTGCATCCGGCTACCTACATGATGGCTCATCCATGTAGCGCCTGTATGGCTTCTCTCGAGCCCGAGGATGGCCACAACCGCTGCCCCTCTTGCCTTGGTCTCGAGCATTTGAGGGAGGGTCTCACGCAGGACGCCTGCATGAACTGTAGCTGCATGCCTTGGGCGCTTAGAGCGGCCAGAGTCGCAGAGGAGCGTCTGGCAGAAGCCAACGGACACCTCTCCTTGTCGCATCTTCCCCTAGGTCAGTTTGGCCGTTCCCGGCGACCCGAGGGAGCGATGGCTACGGGTTCGCCCCCTAACAGGCTGTCCTCTAAGGTGGATCGGTTAGCCGCCGACATGGACATGATGAAGTCGCTCCTCTTAGCCCTTCAACCAGGGGCCGGTATAGGGGCTGCTGGCTTGCCGCCTGCCCCTCCTTCGGTTGCCGCACCTCTGCATGAGGATGCCATGTCACTAGCGGCCTCGGCTAACCTCTTCAACGAAGAGGTGGAGGACGAGGCCCCGCTCACTTCCGGGGAGGCTTCCCACTCCTCTGCTCAGGGCTCTCTGCAGGGCGTGGAGGACGCCTCCATGGCGGCCATTATTCGTGCGGCCCTGGCACACTTGCAGCTTCCTGTTCCGCAGGCCGACGCGGCTCAGGCTAGCGCCTTCTTCAGGCGTAGCCCCTCTGATAGCCGGACCCTGGCTGCCATGCAGGATCCGGCGAGGGTGGGGCTGGGTCGCATGCCACCCATCGAGCCTGCCATCGCCTCCCTGATTCTGGCTCCTGATGAGGCCCTAAGGCTGACGAACTGCTCTGTAAGGCCTACGACGCAGCGGCACGCATGGGTCGTATCGGGAACTCTCTCTCCCATCTAATGCTGGCCGCCTCCGCCTCTCTGCAGCAGGCTCCGGCTGAGCCTTCTTTGCTGGGCCTCAGTGACGCTTCACTGCAGGCCTTTGCCCTAATGACTAGGGAATTGGGACGAGTTATGTCCCTACTGGTGCAGACTCGACGCCAGGTTTGGCTGGCTCAGTCACCACTAACGGAGACATGTAGGAGTGTCCTCCGCGGCGTGCCGGTCGAACCAGGGGAGCTGTTTGGAGCAGCTGCCCTGGCGGCACTAGAGCGTGCTGCCCAAGCTAGACAGACCAGGCAGCAGCTCTCGGGTCTACGTAGGCCTGTGCCTACTCCCAGCAGGCCCAGGGGCCCCTCTAGCAGCCGCACTCTGCCACTGGCTTTCAGTGGTGGTCTGCGGAGGTCCCAGCGGTCTACTCAACCGCCTCCTAATGACTTTCGTGCCCCCGGTCGCCAGCCCTCTAGGCAGCCCCGGGCCCCACAGCCTTACCGCCGCCCCCCAAGGGGTCGGGGGGCTAGGCCCTGAAGTCCCTGGGCCGGTCGTCGGCTGCTTTTCCCAGCAGCAGCTCAGCTACTGGGCTGCCTGTACTACCGACCCTTGGGTGGTTTCCACCCTAACCCAGGGATACGAATTGCAGTTTCGACGCCGGCCCCTAGCCTTCGGCCGGTTGTCAGCGACCCGGCGAAGGCCTTAGCTCTGGCCCAAGAGCTGTCCGTCCTCTTGGCCAAGGGCGCAATCGAGCCAGTGGACCCCCTGCTTCAGTCCGGGGGGTTCTACTCGGCGTACTTTCTGGTGAGCAAGAAAGTCGGCGGATTTCGTCCAGTACTGGACCTCAGAGGAATCAACAGATTCCTGAGGGTGCTGCCCTTCCACATGCTGACCACAGCAGACACCCTCTGTGTTGTCACACAGGGGGAGTGGTTCACAACCGTGGACTTAAGGGACGCCTACTTCCACGTGCCGATTGCGGCCCACCACCGGAAGTTCCTGAGGTTTGCCTTTCAGGACCAGCATTATCAGTTCCGGGTGCTTCCCTTCGGTCTCTCCCTCTCTCCAAGGGTGTTTACCAGGGTCGTGGCGGCAGCTCTCGCACCCCTGCAGGCACAGGGCATGAAGGTCCTGCCGTACCTAGACGACTGGCTGGTTTGTGCGCCGTCCCGGTCCCAAGTGGCCCAGGATACGGCGCGCCTCTTATGTCACGTAGCCCGGTTGGGCCTGACAGTAAACACCGGGAAGAGCTGCCTGGTCCCCTCCCAACGGGTCACTTACCTGGGGTTGGTCCTAGACTCGGTCGCCATGAGGGCTTGCCTAACACCTCGTCGTGTGGACGATATTTCCCACCTTCTCCCCCTCTTCAGGCTGGGCAAGAATGTGCCTTACATTCAGTTCCTCCGGCTCTTGGGCAGACTGACGGCTGCCTCAGCCGTTGTGCCCTTAGGTCTGCTGTCGCTGCGCCCTATGCAGATATGGCTGAACAGCCTTCACTTGGACGCCAAGTGGCACAGGCACAGGAGGGTCAGGGTGTCGCGCCAGTGCCTTCACTCTCTGTCACGCTGGAGAAACAGGGCCTATCTTCTGATGGGAGCGCCCATGGGCGCCATCCCATCCCGCCGGGAGACTGTCACTGTAGATGCATGTCTCTCAGGGTGGGGTGCTGTGTGGCAGGGCAGGACTGTTCAGGGTCTGTGGTCCGCCCAGGAAGGTGCATATCACATCAACGTGCTAGAGCTTCGCGCTGTGCTGCTTGCGCTCAGGCACTTTTTACCCCAACTGACGGACAGGCATGTGCTTGTTCGTTCGGACAACATGTCCGCGGTTTCCCAGATCAACCACCAGGGGGGCACCAGGTCCGTACAGCTGCTCCGGGTTTCACAGAGCCTCTTGTCTTGGGCGTCTCCCCGCTTGGCCAGCCTGCGGGCAGTCTTTCTACCAGGGGACCAAAATCAGGTGGCAGATTTCCTCTCTCGGCACAAACCTCCACCAGGGGAGTGGAGGCTTCACCCAGAAGTGGTGGAGACAATCTGGAGCCTTTTCGGCAGGGCCGAGGTGGACCTCTTTGCCTCGGAGGAGTCGAGGCACTGCCCCCTCTGGTTCTCCTGGGCAGAGGTGACCAGCCCAATGGGGCAGGATGCTCTGGCACACGACTGGCCAGACAGTCTCCTGTACGCCTTCCCGCCGCAGCCGCTGTTATTACAGAAGCTTCAGAGGGTCCTTACTCAGGGGCACAGGCTCCTTCTGGTCGCCCCCCGCTGGCCGGGGAGAGTTTGGTTCCCGCTGCTACGCAGTCTCTGCTGCGGCCCACCATGGCGCCTCCCCGACAGGAAGGACCTTCTGTCACAGCTCAGGGGTCAGATCTGGCATCCCGACCCTCACCGCCTCCAGCTCTGGGCTTGGCCTCTGCAGGGCCCAACCCACTGTTGAGCGCTTTTTCGGC
Source organism: Trematomus bernacchii (assembly GCF_902827165.1). Taxonomy (NCBI): domain Eukaryota; kingdom Metazoa; phylum Chordata; class Actinopteri; order Perciformes; family Nototheniidae; genus Trematomus; species Trematomus bernacchii. Next base: position 978,282 of record NW_022987709.1, read on the forward strand.
ATCGGTCAGGGAAACTATCCTGAATGCCAGAGCACCATCCACTCGAGCACAGTACGAGTGCAAATGGAAGCTCTTCTCCCACTGGTGTTTGGGTAAGGCTGAGAATCCGGGGCATTGCTCTGCAGTCCCTTCTGGATAGTGGACGTTCTCACTCCACTTTGAAGGTATATACGGCTGCTATCTCTGCCCAACATGTCGAGGTCGACGGCGCCACGGTGGGGCGCCACAGGTCGGTGTCCCTCTTCCTGAGGGGGGCCTTACGGCATCGTCCCCCTAGTACCCCGAGGGCTCCGGCTTGGGACCTGCCCCTAGTGCTAGATGCCCTATCATCTCCTCCCTTCGAGCCCCTGGCCCATGTAGGGCTTAAGTGGCTGTCCTTGAAGGCAGCATTTCTGCTTGCCATAACCTCAGGGAAGCGAGTTGGGGAGTTGCATGCCCTCTGCGTGAGCGATACATGCCTGAGGTGGAACTCCGATGGCTCGGGTGTTGCCCTCTGGCCGAATGTGGCGTTCCTGCCCAAGGTGCTTCCACTTGCCCACTCCAATCGGCCCATCCAGCTGGCACGCTTTAACGTCCCACAGGAGAGCCGCACGCCTGAGTTGCTGTGCCCTGTGCGTGCCCTGAGAGCGTATGTCGATGCTACGGCCTGTGTACGGCAGTCAGAGCAGCTCTTCGTTTGCCACGGCGGCATTAGGAAGGGTTGTGCTCTCTCCAAGCAGCGGCTGTCCCACTGGGTTGTCGATACAATCGCACATGCCTATGGGGCCAGTGGCCGCCCCCTGCCATCAGGGGTGAGATGCCACTCTACAAGGAGCGTCTCAACGTCTTGGGCCGCCCTGAGAGGAGTGCCCCTGGAGACCATCTGCGCCGCGGCGTCTTGGGCGTCTTCCGGCACATTCTCCAGGTTCTACCGGGTCAATGTCGCCACTCCCCATCCTTTGGGCGTGGTCCTGTTGCCAAGCTCCGCTGCTTCCAGCTAGGTGAGTATTTGGTTTCTTCATGACATGGTTGGTATAAGTCATCCAGTGCTAAAAGCACTGCCTCTGGCGGTCAGTAGGGACGAAATAGAACGATAGTTACGTCTGTAACTACGGTTCTATGAGTCCCGGATGACCGCCAGAGTTTCCTGTCACTCAGAATTCTTGTGTGCTCGCGAGAAGATTCTGGGAACAGATCCTCTGATGACACGGGCTGATATAGCCGGTGTCACGTGGGTCACAGGTGACTTTGTTGATATTGGTACTCGTACTGCGCATGCGCACGATGGACATATCCAGTGCTAAAAGCACCGCCTCTGGCGGTCATCCGGGACTCATAGAACCGTAGTTACAGACGTAACTATCGTTTTATATACTATCACGTTTAATCGAGTTTTATGCCGTTTGCCAAGACTTGATAAGTCGCTCGTAAAACACAGGAGGTATGGAAACTAAGAACACCATATGTGGTAAATTGTACAGCTAATATAACACAACACATTAGTTGTATTTCCTTTAACTGGTGGATTATGGATATACTGTATAGTTGCTGATCGACAGCTGGAACACAAACCACCAAATACAACAAAATAATTCAGATCCAGTCGTCATGACTCCACTCCGGAGGGATTCCCCGATCATTTCTTACAGTTTCTCATCAAGGGAGTGTCTCCTGTCCCCGGGACAAACACACTGCCTGAGGAAGATTATGTGTATTTTTTTTGTCTTTAACTTTTTTCGGACCACTTATTTATTTATTTTGGTGACGATCCGACCTCCATGCTGCTACTCTGGTTCAAACTGCATCCACCAAACAATATGATTTATCTCGACCTCCCCAAAATAACCCAAATCTGACACAGTGTGAGATGTCTTTTTTAGCTGTTCGGTCGTCATTTCCTGGGATCTTCTTCATGCAGTCAGTCAAAATGAATGAATGAATGGGCGTTTCTTTGACTATTTATAGGCAAATATGGGCGTTACGTGAAGCCTGCAAAAGCTGCGCCGCATTTCGAGTCGATTGTGATTTATAAAGGGAAACAGGCGTATGAAGTGTGTTGGAGCAGAACACCTATGGTGGTAGCTGATAGCCCCCCCCTCCGCTACGCGCCGTTCGTTGGATGAGGCTGATCTCTATTTAATAAAGAAAGGAATTGAAAACACCGGAATCAAAAGTTATAACAATTATCTGAGTTTACTGGTAGGAAACAAAACACGTATACAAGTTTTACAGAGTACTCCGGACTTCAGGTTTGTGATGCGATGCGGATACAGGTATCGGGACCAACCACTCAGCAAACTAGAAGCATTGACTTCAGGTTTGTGATGCGATGCGGACACAGGTATCGGGACCAACCACTCATCAAACAAGAAAGCATTTTACATACAAAAACAACAGTATTCATATTCATATTTTGGGGCGGAGATGTGTTTACTTCTTCCTTCCCATTTTACTCCGAAGCGAATTAGAGAGTCCGTGGGGAGGAGCTGTGTGAGCTGCTCACTCCCCCAGGTGTTTTTACTGGTTGGATTCACTTCTGGTCGGGTTCAATACAGCGAATCAGAGTTCTGACCAGAACGTGAGATTCTGAAGTTCCTCAAGGGCAAAGTCAATCTTATCTCTGCACCGATATCCACTCCCTTACTTTCCCATGGGATATTTCACATAAACTATTCTTTCTCATACAATTAAACCTTGTGCACAAATATAATGATGCCCAGAAAGAACCTTGAAAAGAATATGTGTGTGTGTGCTGGTGAGAAGGAGGTGTATGTGTGTGAAACAGGATCTCTGGGTCAGTGAGTTGTAAGTGAGAATATAATTTCTATATATGTGATTACTTAAAACAGTTCAAACAATACATGTTCACTAAAATACAATTCAAAATAATACATGTTTACTTCAATACAGTTTAGAATCATATCTTTTTACTTCAATCCCTCTTTTGGGATCCCTCACGAGATCAACATATAGCATTTGGAACATAACCACTGTCATTTTTTTCTACTGTGTCTGTCCCAACATTTATATAAATCCATCAGAAGCTGGGATTTAGAGCACTTTAAACCTTTAGGAACAGTCCACTACAACAACTTCTTATGACAGTGGAGGGAGAATAAAATATGTTTTTTTTTAAAGTTCGTCCTTGTCAGCTGAGTCATCGTACTCTTCCCCCTCCGACGCATAAGCCAACAAGGGCATTTGGTACGAAGAGGAAGGGGCAGCTTTTCTCTCAATGGTGGAACTGATGAGTCTAACACACAATGAGCGGATACAAGGCACACAACAACAACCACATGTCACCAAAATGGCAATAAAAGTAGCCACAGAAATTAGAAAAGACATTATTAAACTTTTCCCTCTTTTGGTAACACCTAGTTCTGGAGAATAAAAAATACAAATCCCTTCAATTATGGGATATAAAAATAAAGTTGAAAGTTCCTCAAAAAATTGATTATTAAACAAAGTTCCACACCGGCTCTCTCAACCTTTTTCAGCTGGAAGTGGAGTTTCCCTATGCTGTCTTGGTTTGCCGTGTCTTTGTCCCCCCAGCCCGCTGACGGCGGCTTCTGGGCTGCCTGCTAGAGAGATGTCTTCTGGATTCTCCTCCTCCGGCCCGCTGATGGCGGCTTCCGGGTCGATGCTGGAGAGATGTCCCGATCCTCCTCCTCCGGCCCGCTGATGGCGGCTTCCGGGTCGATGCTGGAGAGATGTCCTCCCGATCCTCCTCCTCCGGTCCGCTGATGGCGCCTCCTGGGTCGACTGCTCGAGAGATGTCCTCCCGATCCTCCTCCTCTGGTCCGCTGATGACGCCTTCTGGGTCGACTGCCTTGACGAGGGCCAGATCTGTCCTAATGTCGTCTAGGATCCTCGCAGGTGTTTTTCCCGACCGCACACTGGCTCCAGTGGTACCAGTTGTCTCCCTTTCCTTCTAGGCGGACGGCATGGGAGGTCCTTTGGGTCACTCGGTAGGGGCCGGAAAACCTGGGGTTGAGTCACTTAGGCCTGATGACTTTCAGCCAGACGAACTCTGCTGTGTTGGCCTCGTGTTTCTCGGGTCCCCCTTTGGCGTCAGCAACCTGTGTGGAGAAGTCTCATACCAAGCCCTTAAGTTGCTGGAAATATGGTTTTGAACTCATCTCTTCTACTTCTTTAGTGTTTATTGGCGGTTGGCAAACCAACTTGTAGGTGCATTACCGCCACCAACTAGACTGGAGTGTGGACAAGAGACTATGCAGAAAACAATAAACAAAAAAATAAAAAATAAAACAAAAATAAAACAAAACCGAACAAAAAAGGAACAAACAAAACAAAACAAAAAATAACCAAAACTAGATTATTTTAAATGTATCAATTTCTCTTAAAAGCAACAAACAAAACAAAAAATAACCAAAGCTAGTATTTTTAAATTTATCAATTTCTCTTAAAAACGTAATAATCTCACATACATATTGCCTGATGTATATCCCCCCTTTTTCTGTAATAGAATGCCGTTGACGGTGTTCTTATTTTCAGAAATATCATGCCTTATATATCAGTTATTTAATATCAGCAATATATTATATATTATTATTACTTATATATCAGTCATTAAATGTCCGCCTTCTTCCGGTCCCCCACTGTTCTAGTAGACTCCCTGGTACTGGGACAGCTATTTGTTATTCTCGTCCAAATTCTAAAAATAATATAATATACAATATGTCCAGCAGATGGAGCCAAACCTTAATTTATCATTAGTCTGTTTGTTTTGTGCCACACCCTATTGGCCACCAGATGGTAGCACCTGACCAGTTGCTCGCGGAAGCTTCTGGAAATTGGAACGCTTATATAATTTTTTCAAAATCTCCTTCCATGATTGACCTCTTTTATATTATCTGACTTTGTTGATATGTGTTCGTTTGTATTTATTTAATATACTGGACAATTCTTGTCAAATATTGTTACACACCCTGTTCGCCACCAGAGGGCAGCAGCTGACCACGAATGAGCTGCCTCTGTTTGGTGCAGACTTTGCCTCCACAGAACTCTAGTTCTGCTGTTTTGTCTCAATTTTTACACAGATTTGACTTAAAAAATCACACAGAGTTTATTCCCTTATACAGACTTTGTACTATCTGAATTCTATCTCTGTGTACTACTTATTTTCTAAGTATGTACTGTGTACAGAGTGGTGTTCTTAAATTATGTTTGCAGTTTTACACACATTTTATCCCCATACAGTCAGGCAGATTTTTATTGTGCGATGTATATTTCAACAGATAGCGTGACTTCCTGAAGCAAGCTTCTACAACCCCCTTACGGCGATTGCGGCTTCAGGCAAGGAGTCGGAACCCAGTCAACAAAATCTCTTTATCGTCACGTTTAATGAGCCTGATTATCCCCACAGCAAGAGTTGTGATGAGATTCGGTCGTTCCAAATAATTATTTGGAGGTCGCGTCTCTCTCCTCTTGTATCACCCACAATATAACAATTACAGCAATTTTATACATTTAAAGCACTACGAAAGGTAACCGTATTAATCAATCTTATCATGATCTACGGGGAATTTAACCCTTCTGTTTTTTACACCCCCGCAGCCTTTAATTAAAGCACTACAAGCCAACCGTATTAATCAATTTTATCATGACTTACGGGGAATTTAACCCATCTGTTTTTTACAAACTTGCAGCGTTCGTTTTTAGTGAGTTTAAGGACGGGACTTATCTACCCGCCTCTTACAAACACTTTGTGCCTTAGGTACAGGAATGCCCTACCTGACTTTAAGCACTATCCCACTATTCCCAACTAAAATATGTATTGTATTTCCCACCGTGACTAAGAACACAGAGAACGCCGCTGACAACTCTACATTTTTTAGTATAATCAATCACAGATTTTTGATAGTCAAAACAGGTGTCTGCTCACCTTTTGTATATGGCGCCTTGATTTAGTTGTCAACGGTATCTCGATGTCCTCCCCTGGACTGAATTCCGTCCGCTGGCTGTCGGTGTTCCTTTCTAGAGATAAGCACTCATCACGTCGGGCAGGTCACCATTTGTTGGAGCAGAACACCTATGGTGGTGGCTGATAGCCCCCCCCCTCCGCTACGCGCCGTTCGTTGGATGAGGCTGACCTCTATTTAATAAAGAAAGGAATTGAAAACACCGGAATCAAAAGTTATAACAATTATCTGAGTTTACTGGTAGGAAACAAAACACGTATACAAGTTTTACAGAGTACTCCGGACTTCAGGTTTGTGATGCGATGCGGATACAGGTATCGGGACCAACCACTCATCAAACAAGAAAGCATGGACTTCAGGTTTGTGATGCGATGCGGACACAGGTATCGGGACCAACCACTCATCAAACAAGAAAGCATTTTACATACAAAAACAACAGTATTCATATTCATATTTTGGGGCGGAGATGTGTTGACTTCTTCCTTCCCATTTTACTCCGAAGCGAATTAGAGAGTCCGTGGGGAGGAGCTGTGTGAGCTGCTCACTCCCCCAGGTGTTTTTACTGGTTGGATTCACTTCTGGTCGGGTTCAATACAGCGAATCAGAGTTCTGACCAGAACGTGAGATTCTGAAGTTCCTCAAGGGCAAAGTCAATCTTATCTCTGCACCGATATCCACTCCCTTACTTTCCCATGGGATATTTCACATAAACTATTCTTTCTCATACAATTAAACCTTGTGCACAAATATAATGATGCCCAGAAAGAACCTTGAAAAGAATATGTGTGTGTGTGCTGGTGAGAAGGAGGTGTATGTGTGTGAAACAGGATCTCTGGGTCAGTGAGTTGTAAGTGAGAATATAATTTCTATATATGTGATTACTTAAAACAGTTCAAACAATACATGTTCACTAAAATACAATTCAAAATAATACATGTTTACTTCAATACAGTTTAGAATCATATCTTTTTACTTCAAGTGCCGTACGCACTTCCCTCACCGGTACGCAATGTTTTGTGAATCGGAAAATGTCGGAACATTTCTGTACCTATTTTTTTGCTTTGTACTACGTAAGCAACCTTCCCACGTGAATCCTATGCAAGGCGTTATAAATGAGGCCCCTGGACCGCCTTTTTCCACCTCAAAAACATTGCCCGTCTCCGCCCATCACTCTCCTCCTCTGCTGCTGAAACTCTGATTCATGCATTCATCACATCACGACTCGACTACTGCAATAGCATCCTCTGCATACCATCCAACCTCCTCAATAAACTCCAACATATCCAGAACTCTGCTGCCCGCCCCTCACCCACACCCGCTCCCGAGACCACATCACTCCCGTCCTCCAGAACCTCCACAGGCTCCCCGTCCGTCAAATAATCGACTTCAAAGTATTGCTCATAACGCACAAAGCCCTCAACAATCACCCCCCCCCCCCCCTACCTCACAGACCTGCTGCACCACCACACCCCTTCCCGCTGCCTCCGCTCATCAGAAGCCAACCTCTTATCCATCCCGACCTGCATCAAGCACCGAACCTGGGGGGACAGAGCCTTCTCCGTCGCTGCCCCCTCCCTCTGGAACTCACTCCCACAACCCATCAGAGACTGCACTGACCTCACCACCTTCAAAAAACTTACAAAAACTCACCTCTTCAATCTGGCTTTTAATGTGTGATTGTTTTTGTATTGCTTGATTTTTATTTGACTTTAACTATTTGTTGTTCTTTTCTTTTCACTATCTTTGTAAAGCGACTTTGAGCACCTGTAAAAGCGCTAACAAAATTAATCTATTATTATTATTATTATTAATTGGTTGCAAATAATCCCTCTCTTTTTAGAAGATTTGGAGCACATTTTGACCTAAAAGTCTGAGTGAAATACTTGGAAAAGAACTGTGGGGCTTTATGTTTGGCCTTAATTTCCATGGAGATTCCAAAACTTCTATAAGTGCCTACAGCACTTATGGAATGTGCCTCCACCCCCTTAACTTTTCCACATAAATTAGGGGATCTTTTACTGAGATGAAGCAAACCTCTCAGATAGCAGGCTACTTGAAGCATTTTTTATGTCAAATGCAACATGTCAAATGCAAAATTACGTGGCTGGTAGGCCAAAGGTATGGGCAATAGGGGTTCTGCTTTGGGTGTTGACTGTGGTCGAGCAACAGCCGGAGTCCCACACCTGTTCTACTTAATGAATTGCCCTTAATCCACTTTTCCTCCCAAGAGATCAACTTTAAGCGTTTATAAGCACCTTGTTTTGGTTTTATAGCCTCTACTGTATTGGATCGGTAATAAACCTCCTTTTAAGCAGCATCAGTCGTCATAAATACAACTTCATATACGTAACAGCGCAAGTTGCTCTGTCTGCTGGATGTGTTATTAGGCAACATTTGCTACAGTGATGTGTCAATGTTGTGTTTACATATGTTTTAATGCACTTAAGTAGTCAAACAAATGTATACTGCTTTTTGGGTGACACCAGTATTTTTTATATATTTCTTCTTCAAATGTTACTATTATTACATTTGTAACATATCCAAATTGCAACACCTTGGTCAACAGAAATACACCTAAGTGAACAAACTTGAGATTGTTCAAGTCTTGTGCAAATAAACCTCAAAGAGTTCTAATTGATTACATGTCTTTGTGCTAGCTATTTTTCAGAACTTTTTTTTACAAATTATAGTTTAAAAAGTGGTGGGGACCCAGCAAATGACATCTATGGACGCACATAAAGTAATACCCACCATAGGGTTATTAAATAGCCTAGAAGGGCAATTTTTCTTGACATTTTTCATTGAACTTATGACTTTACTATCAAGATCAGGGAGAAATGGTTAAGAAAACATATACTGAAAAAACTGAAATGTTGTCTATAATTAAATGTATTATGCAAATACATTTCACATAACTCTATTAGGTTTAAATAAAAAATATTAGGTAACATTTAATAGTATTGGTTTCAGCTAACCTAATTCAGTAATGTGAAATGTGTTGTCATAATACATTTAATTAAAGTCAATGGATCAACTGAGCTACACAACCTAGAAAGACTGATTCACTGAAGGGAATGGGTGCATGAGTCAACACTGTTGGTGTCTAAATGCTGTGTGTCCCAGACACAGCTGTAGAGGATGATCTCCAGGCTGAACAATGGCACCTGAGTCATTCTAAAGATCAGAAGCTGTGTAGCCAGGTGCGAGATAACCTGGAAAAAGTCTGTTTCTTCAAGTCTACAATGCCAATGAGTTATTAACAATGTAGACGGATGAGTGAGTGGAATTCATTTCAACCAATTAGTGGTTGAAATGGTGAGATCATAAGACAGAATTCATACCAGGAAGATGATAGAAAGGATGTCCGCATAACAGTGAAAATCCCCCATCAGCAAACACATGTTCATTCTTTACTTTGCATGGAAACTGATTTGACTGAATTTCACAACAACCCACATTATTTTCTTAAGTAGTCAGCAATACTATCCAAAGAATGTTTGCCATGAAAGTTTTTCACAAGGTGTCAGTTAAAGCAACATACCAACAGGTGTATGTGAGTGAGTGCACACAGATGGGGAATTTGGTGGTCATGCCTCAACATGCAGGAATGTTTTATACAAGCCTTTATGGCCCAGGTGGATGTCAATTATGATGTATGTGACAAGACCTCTGTGGGATTGTTGAGTGAAGAGTGTAGACTCAGGGAAAAGTTCAGGGATTTTAAGATAATCAGGAATCACTGTCACTGGTGTTGGCAGAAGGATTTATTGTTTTATTTTTATTTTTTTGTGGTTACATATTGAAAGATTCACTAAATATATTAAGAAACAGCAATTGGTTGTAGGGCTGAGTATCTTTCAAAGTAATGATACAAGTACTAATACCATTGGTGATACTGGTACCATTAAAGTACTTTATTTGATAACGTTATTTCAACCTTATTCTTACCAACAAGGTCTCTCTTTTCTTACAAGATGCCACAGATGTGTAGCATAACCATATTTTCAAATATTTTGTTTGCATCTCAGCACGCTGATCTACCAACGGACTGAATTATGTCGCGGTCGGCTTCACCACACCAGTGTTAGTTTAGCTGCTGTTGCAGTACTGAGCCAATAGGTGCGTTCACACCGGAGTACTTTGGTGTACTATATATGTTCAGGGTAATCAACAGTTAAAAAGATACTGTTCAAATTATTATTTGTATTTGTTTTAAAGTTCAATAAATTGATTTTTTCAAAGTCAATGAATAATCGTATTTAATAATCGTGATATCAATTATTGACCCAAATAATCGTGATTATGATTTTTGCCATAATCGCACAGCCCTATACAGCGCAGAGCACGGTTTAAGAGGACTGTGACGTCAGCGGCCCGTTTTTGGTTGCGTTTCCACTTGGCCTAGTACCGGCCGGCGGGTCCTAATTCACAGTTTTTCTGGCCTCATAAAATCGTGGGTCTAGGGCCAGAGACAACGAGGCTGAGTCGGGCTGAGTATGCTAAACTAGAGAGAGAATCGCTGGCAAGGGGGCTACAACTACAACAAGATGGACATATTTGACCGTGATTTAATTGTAATACACGTTTCAAAATGATGCCGAAGTAACAACATACTGATACCGGTTAGTAAAAACCATGAATTAATGCTTTGACAAGTCTGCAGACAGACGGCAGGCGAAAAACCTTTTAAAATGCATGTTTTCTAAATGGAGATTGGCTAAGCTAACGCAGTATATGCTCCGACCGTCCACACTCACAACAACGGCCTATACAGACATAAATAAACCAGCGACTGTATTCGCCATGACACAGACAGTCTGTGGTTTGTACTTGTTTCACTTTTGTCTAGTTTCTGAACATATATGAGGAGCTGTGAACTCTGAGTGCTAACAGCTAACGGCTGTGTTGTTTTTCTGGGGTTCTCATTGAAGATGCCGTCACGGCTCCGCCTACACTGCGTTACTATAGATACTACCCCAGTTCCTAAACTGTAATGGAAATGCGCCATAAAGTGAGCCAGTCCTAACGAGGCCTAGCCATACCGAGCGAGGCCGAGCGAGGCCGTGTAGTGGAAATGCGCCATAAGAAGGAAAGTGATGGAGTCTGCGTCAGATGACCTGGCCTCTACAATCACCGACCTCAACACAATTGAGATGGTTTGGGATCAGTTGACCGCAGAGTGAAGGAAAAGCAGCCAACAAGTGCTCAGCTCCTCTGGGAAGTCCTTCAAGACGGCTGGACAACCATTCCAGGTGACGACCTCATGAAGCCTACTGAGAGAAGCCAAGAGTGTGCAAAGCTGTCATCAAGGCAAAAGGGGGCTACTTTGAAGAATCTAAAATATAAATCATCTGGATTTGTTAACACTTTTTTGTTCACTAGATAATTCCATATGTGTTCTTTCATAGTTTTAATGTCTTCAGTATTAATCTACAATAATTAAAATAAATCAAAAACCTTCGAATGAGAAGGTGTGTCCAAACTTTTGACGGGTGCTGTATGTATGAATCGTCGGCCTTTAGAGACACATTTTCACCCCAGTTTTAACAAAAAAAAATGTTCCCTGAAGGAAAATACAGTTCAGAATTGAATATATAGCTGAATAAAATACAAACAACAACTCAAGCTTCTAAATAGCCAGAGGGAGAATATTTCTCTGGAACCGCTCACATGTAAGTGACAGATGGGGAAAAAGCTCACGAAAGCACGGAGCAACGAAACTGAAATTAAGAAAATGTTTCTTACGGCGCTCTATGCATGGGGCCCCCTTGAGGGGGTTTCCCGACATGTCCTTGCAGTAAATTAAAGGGTGTTTCATGTTGTCGTTGCTGTGGACCTTCTTAATCTACTTTCTTTGGGGGCCCCCTTCTGGTCCAAGCACTTGCCTGCCTTGCCTGTCGGCAAACGGCGCCCCTGTAATATACACACACACATTCAATACATACATACAGTATGATGGCTTGAACTAGTGGGAGAAATGGCACTGTTTGTCTGTAGCCAATGCCTTGAACCTCGGCAAAAAAGGCACAATCAGACACGCGTCAGACACAAGACGCGCGTACACAATGATGTACATATATTTATCAGAATCATAATCTTTTTATTTATTTTATAATGGGACACAGGGTTCGGTCCGGATTGATTTGCAGTTCGGTCCGGATCCGGACCTTGGTCCGGAGTTTGAGAAGCCCTGATTTACAGGATCTTTCTTTCCCTATCAGACCCCTATCAGATTGGCAGAAATACACCTGACTCTGTCCCACTCACTATTTCAAATTCTTAGATTTAGACTGATAAGGAAGGCCAGCTCTGTCCTGGGGAGTCCTCTGGACACTGTGGGGGTGGTGGGAGACAGGAAAATGGCAGCCAAGCTGTCCTCCCTGCTGGACAATATGTCCCACCCCCTCCAGGACACCCTGGTTGCGGTCGAATAGTCCATTTAGCTTAGGAACCTTCCTAACGGAGTGAAATGACCCGGAAGTCCGTCAGTGGCAGCCATGATAAGTGCCGTTCGAATTCTCTAAATGAAAGGAAAGGAGGTTTCAAACTTCCTTTATAACCTCCTTTAGCTTAGGAACCACTGGACCTCCCTAACCGAAAGGAGAGGAGAAAATGCTGCCCCACAATGCCTTGCGGCCGCGGCATTTGCCGTCACACAACAGTCGGCCGTTCGCGGAAACAACCGATTATGACTGAGAAATGATATCATGAAAGTTACGGTGCTTATTAAGCATTTTAAAACGTATGTGGTAAGTTGCCAAAGTGCTTTGTTTTGAACGTTCATCAGTATTATAATCAAAAAGAGAAATATGAACGTTAGTTTTTACTGAAATGATCAAATAAAGTCAACATTTCACAGTCTTTACTGAGCTGTGTGGGGTTTGTTACACTTTTAAGAGATGTTTGAATGGTGATATACACAGTGATAGATGTTAAGGACTAACGTTTATAATAAATACATTTGTATTGATTTTAAGATCTTTTCATACAATCATACGTATTGGGATCATTTGTATTAATGTGGACCGGAGGGAGAGGGTGACATAAGTTTCACTTTCCTTTTTTATTTCAATTCCAACTTTGGTCATGAAGAATATGTTTCTCTGTTGTCCACGTTCATAAAGCATAAAACAACAGCATCAGAGCACGGTGCAGAGTCTCTAGATGAGTTTACAGTAGTCCCTCGTTCTTATTATACATCCATGTTGTAGTCCGCTGTATAGAGTGGCGAAGTCCCTCCCCTTCCGGTGGACCTCCATGGGACCTTATTTCGGAAAAATTATGTATTGAAGTCAATGGAGAGAGAAAGATTATCTTTCGATCCCGTTTGAATTGTGCCACGAATTACACATATGATGTTTGTCAATTTAAAAGATAATTTTGCAAGTCAAAAAAAATAAAATGTGTCGTAAAACTGTGAAGTAACACATTTGTTTGTGTGAAACGCTCAATGAACTACATCTCTGGTCAACAACACACGTCACCAAGATGGCCGTCACTACTGTCTTATCAACAAAACTATTGACTACCCTCACTATCACCACAATGAAACACGTCCTGAAGAATGTCATGCAAAGCTGCCTGCCTGCCTTCCTTTGATTCTCTCTGAACTGCCTGGTCTTTTTAATTTCAACCATTTGTGCAGATAGCATGAAGTAGAAAAGATCGCCGATCGCCGATGCTAGCGTTAGCGTTAGCATTTCTCCCCCGGGCTTAAATTGTGTATTATAGAATGATCACACCGGTGACAGTACTCTTCAAAGGGTTCACGAAATATGACTACTACTCTTACTGTTTAACATTTTGGGTTACTTAATGTTACTTCATGTTAAGGCTAATAAAAATGACAAGGCTGTAATGCTAACTAACGTGCTAGCTACTAGCTAGGTAGCTAACTTGATCAAGCCACTCCTGGTCCTTTCATCAGACGGGAAGCAAAAGAACGAGCAGGACCCATTGCTGGTATGATAACAACCTGGTACTAAGCACACAGGCATCTTGTTAAAGTTATCTTATCTTAGCCAGCGCCATATAGATAGATTATATCTATATGGCGCTGATCTTAGCTATCTCTTAGTGGAGGAAAACAATTGTGACATCACTTACGCAACTCTGGGATTTGTAGTCTTTCTAGTTGCGTATTTTTCATAGTCTTATATTTCAACAGTTTTACGACAAACTGTGACTTTTTTGACATGGAAATTATTTTTTAAGATTGACAAACATCATATGTGTAATTCATGGCACAATTCAAACGGGATCGAAAGATACGTTTTCTCTCTCCATTGACTTCAATACATAATTTTTCCGAAATAAGGTCCCATGGACCGGAAGTAGATGGGCGTGACTTCGCCACTCTATAGAAAACTATGGGTGTTTCTCAATCGCGAGTAAAGCTGCTTCAGAGCCACTATTTCAAGCATACTACGTCATCGAGTGCCGCCGAAGTACTGTTCCAATCTCCAGCATACTTGGAAATCTACAGAGCCCGGCGTACTCCGTTTGGAGAAATATCGAGGCTGCACATGAGTAGACTCCGCGGTCTTAAAATCCCCACAATGCTTTGCGCACGGACCAATTTCCCCAAATCTGTGGCGGAAGATGTAAGGTGGGGCCTCTCATATGACGCACACCTGCACACTTGCTAGCGTGTTCCACTCTTCGTTTTCCGAATGCCAGGAAGTATTCTTGACTCGCTTCTGAAGCAAGATGCTCGGCAGACATGTGCTACCAAGCAAGCGTACTCGCGATTGAGAAACACCCTGTAGTTTCCATAGTTTCCCCACAGCAGCAGACGCACATTTATGACGTCCGCTGGCGCATCATAAACACGTCGGATAGTGAAAGTGCAGTCGGATTCTCTAAAGTACCGCAGTCTCTTCTCCTAAATCCTTTTGAATTCTCCTATCCACTATCCCTTAACCCCATGACGTTTCACTCAGAGGTCAAGGAATAGACGATAGGGTTAGAACTTCGGAGCTGATTTTTGGACTATTCGACCGCAACCCCTGTCCTCACTGTGCAGCTCCTTCAGCGACAGGCTGCTGCACCCCCGCTGTCTCACGGAGAGATACCGCAGGTCGTTCCTTCCTGCAGCGGTCAGACTGTATAACCACCATGGACACACACCCCTAAACACCCCTTGTTTTGCAATACCAATTATGGGCAATATATATATATATATGGCCGTTAATAGCTGTGCAATATATACCTGGCTGCTATATCTCTCAGAAGTGTTACAGGATGTGTATTTTGTAAATTGTGTAATTCTTTTTTTATGCATGCCTCTTGGTTAATATTAAGCTGTCTTTGGCTCTTTTTTTTGCTGTAACAAATGTAGTTTCCACTCTGTGGGACAAGTAAAGGTATTCTGATTCTGGTTACCCAAGGCATGCAAACCACAGTTTCTTATAATGACAATGTGGTAGGCTACTCTGTGTGTCTTGGAAAGTGAACTGCAACCAGAAAAATGTCTGAAATATTATTAAGTGGAAATGGGCATTATGAAAAACACTTTGAATTGTAGCAGGCAAAGCATGTTAGCCTAGTGACAACATTTACTACGACTGTTATATTCAATTGGAGTAAGCTGTGACAGTACAAACAACTGGAATTCAGGTATCCTTCATGTTATAATTGAATTCAATCTGTGTTGAAATGTTGTGCCAGTCAAAAGAAAAAAACGATTTTTAGGAGTTTTCTTCACAGACTGGAGGTCAGAATCATAGGACATAGACATAACAGTCTTAAGACACTTCTGTATGAGGCTACCGCCCTCTAGTGTCTGACTGAAAGGATCGCAGGGCACTAAAGACAAGCAGCCAGCTCCAATCACTTTGGAAGGCGGGAGACCACCTGAAAGGCGATGGTCATGTGACAGACTACTTTTAGTAGTATTTCACTACACTGTAAACACTGTACTGTTTCATATCAAAACTCTGTTAAAGACACAGCTCATGGCAGTGGTGGGAAGGGAACTAGTAATAATAATGTATTACGTAGGCCCTACAGCTTAGAGGAACAACTTTGAGGTTACTTTTAGTAAGCCTATGTACTAGTGTATGCTACTTTAAACGTCCACTTTATTCAAGAGACAAATATTTACTCCATGACATTCATATGACAGCAATTGTAGACTAAAATGTTACATAACATCATACATAAGATACATTACGACATCTATGCTATGTAGGCATTAACCTGCCACAAAAGTATAATTCTCCCTTGTGGCATAATAATATCCAAACAGCATGACATAATGTAACTCCTAAGAAATGTTCCTTCATTTCAATTTGGAATTACTTCGTATAGGCCTATCTGTACTTTTTTCAAGTATTCTGAATGCCAGAGATTTACTTGTATTGAGTGTATATTTACTTTCATATTTGCCGTCAGAGAAAGTCCTTTACCGTTGGCCATGTACGACAACGGTAAAGGACGTGTGTGCATAATATTGTTTTACATTTTAAAAGTAGCCTAGTATTCACAGTGCAGTGTCTAACCGTGGCCAACTGGAAGTACTACTAACCGGTTAGATCGAGGTTAGCTCCGGTGCTACTTCGGCTACTTCCGTGGACTGGACTTGCATTGCAATTCCTAGCGACCCCCCTAGTGCAGTTTAACATTTCGGCTGCTACGATTGGTCAGCAATCTGAGAGTCTCCTATCCAATTGGTGGAAAGAAACAGGGAGGGACGGCTCTTCTTGGCCGATCTTCCGGCTTACATGTTGGAAAAAAGAAAAGACGAATGGAAAAAATTGTAATCCACAAATCGACCATTGCCTAGTACCTTCACGATACGGTAACATCTGCACACACGAAGAGACATGCTTGTTTGCTTAGCCATATGAACTATACGCCGTTTGAGTCTTGAAAAACTTCAGGCATTTAACATGAGAAGCAGCCGACAGCAGGATGAGCGATTCTAACGTTAGCCTGCTGCTAGCTAACATAGCTGGCTAACAAGGTAGCTTTTTAGTTTTAAGGTTACCGGGGAAAAACCAGAGCCCACAGTGAGCTCTATGTGACCGAGCAGGTATCGCGTTTGGTTATTTTGACACAGGCAGTCGAAAAGTCGTTTTTTAAAGTGCCCATAAAGATGGTATTTGATAAGCTTCGAAACAGTTGTTGTCGAGCAGTTCTGTCATGTTATTAACCATATAACGGTAAACAAAAGGTCTAAAACAATGTATTGTTTTTTATAGTAATTTGTATTCATAACGGTATCCGTTTTATTCACACCATTCGCTCCATTAGCCTGTTTATGTCCCCGCGCCGCCCCTAAAGGGTTAACACTGATATGCTCTTATTGTTGTAGCCGTCGTGCATGTTTCATATAGGGAAGGCAATTGTTCTGACTTTAAACCTTGATTATATATTAGATATGACTGCTACTGCAATTAATTAATCTCCAATCTTAACATTATTTTAGGTCATAAATAGTTAAAATGAGCTCCCAGCAGTTCCCCCGACACGGGCTGCCTGCTTCCGGCGGGGGAGCCCCTCAGATCCCCGCGGCTGGAAACCTGGTGTCCATCAATCAGCAGTCAAATGCAGCAGGTAACTGATCCTCACAGCAATGACTCACTAGTTGCTTCATTTCTGGCAAGGGAGATGCCTATTTAATCAAACATGTTTTCTTAGCAGGTCCAGATGCTGACAGCAGTCGGGATGCTGATAGACAGCAGGATCATCCACCTGCTGGGGGCGGGGGGGCCTTGGCGTTCAGAGATGAGAAGCAGGAGACCATGGTGGTCAGACCCTACCCACAAGTACACACACACGGCCAGCCACAAGCTGCCCCCCAAACTGTGTCCATCCAGCCTGGCACTCCTGTGACTGTGCCTGCCCCCCCTGTGCACCTCCCTCTGGGCCAGCCTGCAGTCCTCACTGAGGGGCAGATGAAGGTGATGTTTACATCTGTAACTGTTCAAAGCTGTAGTATACATGTGAATAGGAAAGTATGTACCATCCTTATTGGGAGATGAAAATATAAAAAATAACCAGATTCGTAGGATTGTTTTTCTTTTATAAACCTACTACTCCGAACGAAGGTCTCAAACTGAGGAACTTTGCAAGCTTATTTTTTTAGCTTAATATCACCAATTCATTTAATTTAAAAAGGGGCCATGTGCAAACTCTAGCCTTTAAACAGTGTTTTAAATAAAAATGTAACGGTGTTCTCCTTCAAGATGTTGTTTAATATTCCTTTTATTGATTTCACTCAACATGTTCTAATAATGTTCTTAACACCCTTCAGTGTTAGAATAAACCGATTCTTTTTTGTCTCTTTAGGCTGTCCTGAAATCACCAATGCCAAGTCGTCTTATTGCCCCAGCACCAGCTTCAAACCAGGGTCATATCCCCATCCCTCCCAAAGTGCCTGGTCATTTAACTGTCACCATGGAAAGCGGTATGCCTCCAACCCAATCTATTCCTGTGGCAACTATCAGCGGTCAGCAGGTGAGTTCACTGTCCGCAGGCTGTGGTGTCTTCATGGTCTCTTTCTTGCTGATGACTAAAGCTGTATGCTGCTTTTATTGTGTTTCAGGGTCACCCTAGCAACTTACACCACCTGATGCCAGCAAGCATTCAAATCATACGGGGGAGTGCCCCTGCTCTGCAGATCGGGACCCCTTCAGTCCCCCCCCAGACGTTCACATCCCATTTACCCCGAGGTATGCATAATTTAATAAAAACGGAATGCCAGGCCTGTTTGTTTATTATACATTTTACATCTTTCTTCATGTCGGTTAAGTTGTAAAAGGTTATGTTAGCATTACGTTTCTTCAAAGATGTACATTCCCAGCTTTACGGGTATATTTGTGGTAAATCAAATCACAAATGACCTGGCACCTTTTATTCAAGAGGTGAAAAAACTTTCAAATAATAAAACAGAAAAGCAGATTGAAAAAAATCTTTCCTCATATATTTTTTTTATTGCACAGCTCATTGTTACTAAGCATAACAGTTCCCTCAAAAAATCAACTCACAGCCATCAACTTCACTTTCTTTACTATGTAGAGCCAATAAACACATCATTAAAAGAAATATGTGACATGTTGCCCTATATTGCCAATAGAGTGGTGGTGGAATGGTGTTCTGATTGGAGTATCCCTTTTCATTTTGTTATACGGTGATACCTCAAAAATCCCAAAACATACTACGATATAAATTCTTATAATATATAGTCTTATTTTGCACCCCTTACATTAAATACATTAGTTGTCCTTTAACTGTTTGTTTCTAGCACTGCATTTCCCTTCAATAGTCTCCCTCCTCCCTGTAGGGGCTGCTGCAGCAGCTGTTATGTCCAGTTCCAAAACGGTCCTGCGGCCGGTCACAGGAGCCAGCGCGGGCCCCGGGCCCACAGTGCAACACATCATACACCAGACTATTCAGGTACCTGGATATACTTGAATCTGAACATGTTTGGATTTTATGTTGAAACCCTTTTAGTACGTTTTGTGTAATCATATACTTTTCCCACAGTCCCGCCCTGCTGTAACCACATCTACAGCTGTGCTTCCAACTGTGGTGGCCCCCATTTCAGCTACCAGAACCCAGTCACCGGTCATCAGCCCGACAGTCACACACTCTGCAGAGGTGGCCCATGGGTAAGTAGCAGTCCAACAATGTATTGGGGAGGACCTGAGTACAAGTGATGGCGAGATGAAGCCTTATGAAGCATTGAAGCTTTCCAACCAATTGGTTCGCAAAAGGGCTCATCTCATGAGGCTTCATTTGAACACCAACGTTGGTCAAAGAGTGTAAAACAGGCAGATATGACATCTCAACAGTGTGATCTTTCTTGTACTGTTATCCCAATGAGTAAAGCCTGAGGATTGAAAAGCCTAAGGAGGCTGGTAAACATTATTACATTTAGCTGACGCTTTTATAAACAAAAAAAAATATATATATTGACCAGTCGTTGAACCAGGGACCCTGTGGTTGAAAGTCAAAAGCCTTCCAGCTGAGCAACAGCCCATATGCTGGTTCTACCTGAAAACACTGAAGCATTACTTTACACTTAATATACTTTGTCTTACTCTTTGCCAATCAACACGTTCCTGCATTTCTGTTTCTCACTGGTCTTCTCCCTTCTGTCTGTAGATGGCTTTAATTGGGATGTGTAATTTGGTGCCAAACTTGTATTTAAAACCTCGAAAAATAAGCAGGTTATGAAACCAAACTAAGTGATGTGTTGAGTCTATATAGTCCGCTTTGCTCCGCCTCAGCTCCGTAACTGCACACACACCCACAGCCCGACACAGTACAAACAACAGCAAGTGATGCAAACAAACAATCTTCAGGGGTGGTATAAGTGAGGGTCTGAGCTCTCTTAATCCCATTGTGGCACCGGGCCCGGGTATAGGAGGGGTAATATGAGTGTTGTAAAACTGTGAGGTATCAGTGGTTCAACCGATCTGAAGCAGTCACGCTGTATTGTTGGGCAGCGAGGCTTCTTTTGTCATCGATGACGTCACTGGCCTAAAACGATACAAGCCTCGATACACGCTTCACCAAAATCCTGGATTACTCGAACCACGCTCCGAAGCTTCGGCGCAGTACGTAACATCACTACTGAGTACAGATTATGTTTGTGTAAACACTGTATAAGAGGTTCGTCTGTATTTAATCTGATGACAAGGTGTTGAACAGTATAGTAAAACAACAGAGATACTTGTGACTTAATGGAAACTTTGATTTTTCTATTGTTCTTTCAATTCTTTAATATCAGCCATGTGTGCTATATTTAGTCTCAATAGCCGCGTTCACACCGGAGTACTTTTCACCGTACTTTTCGCGTTTAGTTCCGTTAGTACCCCTTATGTCGCGTTCACACCAAAAAGAGCACTTAATCTCGGGAACTTTTACCCCCATTTTTAGTGCCTGCTGAGAGATGGTACTTTCCTGGGCGAAAAAAGTGCCCCAGTTCTGATTGGCTGGGCGAATTGCAAACCACGCCCCGTACAACTCTGAAATGTTTTGTAGAGCTGCCATTTTATTATCCTCGCATTAGCATTATTAGCATTAGCATTAGCCCAGTGCACAAATGCAGAGAGACTAACTTATGGCAACACAAAATAAAGCATGGGAGCGGTGGAGATGAGGAGGTGTCGGCGTTCCGGCGATTTACTCGGAAGGCTTCAGTAGAAGCTGCTGGGACTCCCAGCAGCTTCTACTGAAGCCAGTCCCCAACTCCGGGGACTTCCGGCCGGGGACTCCGGGTGGCAGTATACGCCGTGAAGTTGTTTGCGGCCTGCCAGTAAACCCAAAGCAGAAGAAGACGAAGTGACGTCAGTGGCTCATTTGCGTAATCTTCCCTCAGGGAAAAGTACTCCGGTGTGAACGCGATCTGTACTAAATGCCCTGGAGTGCCGGCACTAAATACGGCAAAGTACTTGGGGTGAACGCGCCTATTATGGCTCTAGAACTTTATCCAGTGCAGCTTAAAGCATTTTATAAAAATAGTATGAATTTAGCCTTAATAACTTGCGTATTCATATTGTGTTAATGGGGCAGTAGATTATTACCTCTGTATACATTTTCTATTTATTCACACATTTATGACAAAAAAACCATTTTCCCTCAAAACAATGGGTCTTTGTGTGAATCTAACCATTTGAACCACTTCACTTTAAAACTTTATTATAAAACGGACAAGCCAAATCAAGCAATCTGATTGGTTCTTAGCCGTGGTATACTGAGCGTATACCACGGATAGAATTGTAAGTTACTTTTCACAACAACTCAGTATCCCTCCGCGTCTGAGATAAACAGTATACAGTTGGCCCGACTAGCAAACTGCCTGCAGTTTGCTTTTCAAACTGGAACAAGAAAGCAGCGGAGAAGTAACAGAGCAGAAACCCTCCTTTTTACGCAACGGTTCAGACATAGACATCAAACGGCAAAACATATTCAGTGTGCAGTTCCTTTGGCATTAGGGCAGGGATATCTAGATACTTTCCAAGGTTTGACATAATTAATTGTGCTACTTTTAAAGCAAGCAACGATGTTTTCAAATCTGTAATCAAAAAGGTCTGCAAAAACGCTATCGACCAATCAGATTGCTTGATTTGACTTGTCCGTTTATAAATATATTTACATTTCTTCCGTTACGAAACAAACTTACAAAGCATAACATGGACACATTTAAGATTAACTTCGACCTCCGGGGTGGTCTTACTATGGAGGAGTGGCTTGAGGAGGAGTGCCTATCTCCAGAACAAAAGCCCCCTGCTAAACGAAGACATGCAGAGCTACGTGAAGAGCAGGTAGACCAACTGGAAAAGTATCACCATTCAAAAGCTTTCTGATGCGGGTCTTGAAACAAAGCAGAGAAATTATGACCGTTAGTGGCCACAGGTGCGAAAGCTCTCTCCAGAGCTACTGGAAGCCGAATCTCGGGGACCGGAGAAAGTGGAGCAATATTCTCGCCACGCCAACAGCCTAGAACAACCTCAGCCTATACAAGTAACCACGTAAGCCATGCTACTGATGCTGGACAGTTTTTCAGTGGGTGCACAATAAACGGCAACATACACATTAATGTAAATAAATAGCGAAATAATGGATCAACGCTCTCTGTCTAATATGTTCGCTAGCTGTTGTTAGTGTTGTTGCATAGCAACCACCTCGCACTATGTTTCGTGCAGAAGGCAACAGAGGGACTATTTTATTTTGAACATCATTATTTACTAATAAAAACTATTTAAATTAGAGTGTGTATTTTTCTTTCATATTGCCACACTTGGTAACCGTTTTATAAAAGCAATAGCTCACTTCAGACCGTGATATATGCTCATTATATCACAGCTAAGGGGGTTGTCGACCCTCCGCTTCGCGTCGGGCCGAACCACGCCCCTTAGCTGTGATATAATGAGCATATACCACGGCCTGTCGTGAGCTATTGCTTAATTATATCCTAAACTAACCAACATGTTACTGGCTGTAATAGTGGCAACATAATTGTAAAGTCATTATAAGAACAACAGAGCGATAAAGTGTGAAGGGGCACATCTTGAAGGAAATGAAAAGGAACACACTCTGTTCAGTGAGTCCTGAGGCCTGTACTACGAAGCCGGTTCAACATAACCTGGATATGTTTGAGTTAGCCGGTTGGCCTAATGCAAAACATACGCGCTCTCGCTAAACGGTCCTACGACGCGGGTTATCAAGTGGATCGCTCAAGCCAGCCGTGTCCTATCTAGTTGGGTGCGTGTTCACATAAAAGGGGCGGGGTTAGCAACATTTGACCGGTGAAAATCCTGCTTCGTAAGATTTTCGTTTAGCAAGCTAACTTCAGGGGTTTCCGGTCCTACGAAGCTGGTTCACTTTTTAGCGGGCTAGATCGGTAAAACACGGTTATCCTGGAACCTAGTCTGCTCCGAAGCAGGATAGGTTCCAGGATAAGAGATCAACTCAGTGAAAGCACCGCCTGCTGACCAATCAGAGCTCAGTGTGCGGAGGAAATACAGTTTAAACTGCCGTTGCAGGAAAGACGGCTGGCCAAAATCACCGACTGTGTGAACGTGAAAATGAATAGAATATCATCTCCCATCTTCAGAGCAATCTGACTATTAGCCTATAACTATTATACTATTATTATACTATTATGTTAAGAAAGCTTACTTAAATATCTGCCACAACATAAGTAACCGGATCAAAGTAACATTACGTACAGTCCACGGCACTGTGAGTGCAGACGTCGATGTGTCCCATTATCATTCATATCATATCACATCATAATGTATCATATATTTCCTTATCTGAGTCAGCTTCTTGAGCCGTATCTGGCCGTGCAACACTCACAGTGTCACGTACTGTATGCAGAAGTATTATTTTAAGCAACACATTAAGTTGACGAAACACTTGAGTCAAATGTAATTAAAGTCAGATCCACTCGTGTCTTAGCAGTGATATCATAAACCTGTTAATGTACGCATTCAAACACTTTTTCTGTTACCAGCTGTATTCATCTTGCAGCTGCAGCTATGTGGCTTTTATCCTGGATAAAGTGTTTAAGTCATGGATGTTTAAAGTTTAACGTCTTCATATGTGTCTAATATTAGTTGACTTTTCATTCAGGAAGTATGACGCTGCGCTGTCAGAACGCTTCTCCATGTTTGTGATTGGTCGAATGCTCCAGATACCACCCCTTTCATGTGAACGCGCACCTAACTAGATAGGACACGGCTGGCTTGCGATCGAGTTGATAGCCAGCGTCGTAGGACAGTTTAGCGAGAGCGGTTTGTTTTTGGATTAAGTCAACAGGATAACTCAAAACATATCCAGGATATGTTGAACTAGATTCGTAGTATACCCCCCAGGTTAGCCGCTCAGCATAAGTTACCATGGAGATCTAGCCCGCTAAAAAGAGAACCAGCGTCGTAGGACCGGAAACCCAGAGTTTTCCCTGAAGTTAGCCCGCTAAGAGAAAATCCTGCTTCGTAGTACAGGCCTCTGGAAAAAGAGTTCAGTTGATAGCAGAAGAAAAGTCATTCAAACTGATGACCGTTTGTTTAACATAGAGATTTTTTTTATCTGACCATGTCTTCATTACTTTAATCGAAAGGTGCCTGAGCCTCAATCTATGCTCTAAAGGGGCTGTCATTTTTTCCCCAGGCGTCCAGGGCTGACCATTCACCCCCCTCCCCCCACGGTCAGCATTCAGAGGTCTCAGACATCCCGGGACAACGCCACGCGGATCACGCTGCCGTCTCACCCGGCCATTGGATCTCAAAAGCCTCAGCCTCCGCACATGACACAGGTTACTGCTTCTTGATGGCTGTCTGCAAAATATGAATATAAATAATGAAAAGTCATTCAAAACACTGACTGAACTAAAAAGTGTTTGTTTCCTACAGAAGCCCATGTTCAGTCCTGTGACACCGGTAGCTGCAGCTACTGTGGCTCCAATAGTTGCCACTAACACTGTGCCATCAACAACCACAATAGGTATTTTATATATTAATTAATACCAGCTATAAAAATGTTTTACAAGAAGAACACAATGAAACTTAAATCTGTGCAGTTATTCTTCCACATTTATTAAATAATATTGTCGTCCTCATTTTTTTTAGGCTCTGTTCCGCATTCACAAATGAACAGTAACACTATTGTCACCATGACGATGGCATCGCACTCCTCTCATGCTACAGCTGTGACCACCTCGGCCATCCCTGTTGGTAAGAGGATTGTTTGGCGTGTGGCGCAGTGGTTTGTGCGTTGGTGTTGGGATCAGGTTCAAACAGGTTCAAACCCCACTGCAGTCAGCATGTCGTTGTGTCCCTGAGACACTTCACCCCAAATTGCTCCTGTGGGGATTGTCCACAGTATTGAGTATGTAAGTCGCTTTAGATAAAAGCGTCTAACAAGTGACATGTAATGTAATGTTTGGTGTCTTTGGATGGAACCCGGCTGTGTGCTTCACAGGCATTATCTTAACGTAAATGAATAAATCGGGTTTTAAACTCATCTTTCTGCTACCTATTCCAGCTAAAGTAGTCCCTCAGCCCATCGCCCACTCTTCATCTCGTGTGCAGCCCGACTACCCCGGAGACAGAGCCAACCTCATCCCCATCCCTGGCCATCGGCCGTCTCCTAACCCCGTCACCATGGAGGCCAGAAGTGACATCAGGTGAGCACACAATGTTGAGCAATTGACACGGTTATACCAGGAAAAAATAGACAACCATAACATGGTAGTAGACATCTGATATCCACTTGTTATGTTTGAAAACCTAATGTAAAAAAAAAGCTGATTCGAGCCACCACCAGCACTAGAGACGTTTATCCATTAAAAGAGCTCTTTCATCCTTTTTTTGCCATTATTTTATACTGCCATAAGCCACAAAAGAAGTGTGCTTCTTTTAAGTATTTGGGTCTGCACCAACATGGTCAACCACTCCTCTGACAGGCGTTGCAATCCCTAGATCCACGCAGATAGAGCGGCTCGGGTAGGTGTGGACAGGAAGAGCAGGTAATGGTGGAAAAAAAACCTAACCATACAACATTTTAGATCAAACTAAGCAAAGATGACAAAAGGATATCAACAGATCATAACTTTGTTAAAGCGACATAGTGAGGGTTCCAATGACCAAGTGACACTGCCTCCATTTCCTAACTGCAGGATTATAAATACAATGCTGGCGAGTCTATAGTAAATTGCAGGGGAGAGAAGACATTGTTCTAAAAAGTTTTTTGCGTAGATGTAGAGGCTCCTAA
The DNA here is from genome assembly GCF_902827165.1 of Trematomus bernacchii. Taxonomy (NCBI): domain Eukaryota; kingdom Metazoa; phylum Chordata; class Actinopteri; order Perciformes; family Nototheniidae; genus Trematomus; species Trematomus bernacchii. The sequence continues at coordinate 1,004,432 of NW_022987709.1, forward strand.
TAAGCAGAAGGGCTCAGGCTCATCTCCCAGGGCAGGTGTAATGCAGCAGCTCAGTGTTGGGGGCTTGAATGTGTGATGAGAGAAGTAAAGAAAGTAAAAAGGCTTGGAAAAGCAGCAGAATATTTGAAATGCAAACTTTTGAACTAACTTGATGGCGAATGATCTGTCGCCATGCCAACGGCATTTGATGACATCCCATAATACGCTTAGATGCGTTGATGGCTGCATCGCTACCAAACCCGTGAAGTTTTGGGCCATTTGGAGCATTTTCACTGAAGTTATGAGAAAACCGTGTTTAATGGCGGGCATGAGGCATGGACCGGTGATATACAAGTGAAGATTGGGGGACGATCGGACCGTGTCCATTGGACTTACAGCGACATCGTGCTTCATGGCGAGTGGTCTGTCGCCATGGCTGGAGAGAGAGAGAGAGAGAGAGAGAGAGAGAGAGAGAGAGAGAGAGAGAGAGATCGATCGATCAACGAGGTGCCTAGACTTCAAAGGTTTCATTGTTCTGAATGAGAGATGAACCTCTTACTAGGGCTGTGCAATTAATCGCAATTACGATTTTGGCCTGCCACAATTACGAAAACAACATAATCGAAAAAAACAATTATTTAGCTTTGCTAGGTTGTGACAGTGCACTGCAACATATTTGATCTAATTAATTTTGGTCTCATTTATTTGTATTTATCATATTTATATATGTGGAAGTGCGCTCCAAAATATTTGTTGATCTTGTTTATTGGTATTTATTATTTTGATATTATTTATTTAAATGTATCATTTATTTTATTTATTTTTGTATTGGTTTTTCAGTTGAATGATACGTTCAGGGTAATCAACAGTTAAAAAGATACTGTTCAAATTATTATTTGTATTTGTTTTAAAGTTCAATAAATGTATTTTTTCAAAGTCAATGAATAATCGTATTTAATAATCGTCATATCAATTATTGACCCATTTTGTTTAATTATTTTGCTTAATTATTTGTCATTTTTCAAGCTACGAGATGTTTTCCTATGTTTCTCATGAAAAATGATGTCTCAGGAATGTAGGGTTTGGGAATTATGGCAGTTTTAAAAAAAAAAAATATGAAGGGAAATTTCAAGATTTCCTACCCTCTAGCTGTGACATCACGCACTCTAACTTAACGAGCTGCGCAATGTTAAAGTTCAAATGTTAAAAATGTGATGTATTATGGGATGTATCTCTGGAATTATGAAAGTTATGAATGATAAAAGTAATAGCAGTCGATTCCCGACCGAGCTGAACGTTTTGATGTTTGAACGGAGTTTCTGCGATGTTGAATGTGGGAGGAGAAGAGGGCCAAAATAATTGGACGGAATAATAAACTTTTCGTCCGTAGCATAACATATAGTTGGAATGCTGTATCAGCATTCCCACTAAATGAGATTGTAAGTAATTAAGTATTTAAGAGAAAAAATGTAATGTGACAAATATGCATTTACCTGAGTAATAGAGATACCTTATTCAGATGACGATGAATTCATTCTGCTTGTCTGAATCATTATGTATGTTTACTTTGAAGGCCGCCTGTGCCCGTGCAGTTCCAGTATTTCCTACCGGCATACTCCTCGTCGTACCCTCTGGCACACACCTACACGCCCATCAGCAGCTCTGTTTCTACCATCCGCCAGTACCCTGGTAAGCTCTGCTAACAATGCTGTTCTACTGGTAACATACACTTTATTATTTGACTTGCCATTTAAAAGCTTGGACTGTAGCTAAGATGTTGACACAATATTCTGAACTCAGTACTTTGAATGTGGAATGTTTAACATGAGGGTTAAACATGTTACACAAACATCTCACATGACTTCCCCCTCTCAACATAGTTACTCCTCAAGCTCCTAGTTCAACGCTGCCCACCCAGGCTGGAGTAGGCGTGGCGACTACCGTCCATCTGAACCACATGCAGCTGATGGCAGTGGATCGCATCGGTCTCCCATCCGCACAAATCGGCACCCAAGGGATCCAGCCAGCACCAATCACTGCACAGGGCATTCAGCCTACACCTATAGGAGTCCAGGGCCTGCACACGTCCTCTCCCATCGGCACACAGGGACTACAGCAGGGCCCCATGGTCACTCAGCAACAGCAAGCGCAGTCTGAAGCAAAACCTGGTGATTACTAAACACACATAGTGGTGCAGGGATGAGTCCTAAACCACAGAATGAGTCAGGATTTTAACACTCCTGGTTCGAATGTCTCAAAGTCAACAGTTTTTTTTAACTTGTTTTTTGATGGGTTCCTAAAATAATGTCTGCTGTTAAAACAAGCTAAGAGATTTTAATGTGTTGTTGCACGTCAGTAAATACCCTACTCTTAAATGTCAACATTAGCAGCCTTTGGCTTAGCGGAAGTCACATGACGTGAAGTGGACTTTGCATTTAAGCTTCAACAATTATAGAAGTGGTGTAAATATCTGCAGTTTATTTCGCTGATCAAAACGTGTAATTATCTTAAACAGATGTTTGCCATGGAGCTTATTTTGGGAAATATTCCAAAATCCGATAGAAAATCCCATTGGCTTTTGTAGAGGGAGCCCTTGCGATGCTAACTTCCGAGTCGGCCTACAACAATAGGTCATCACTGCACCTCTCTTTACTGCCTCAGTGAAACATCATGGTGTTGATGAGTGCTACACTTGAGATGTTGGCTGCATGTAACGCATGTTTGATTTTCTTCAGGGGTTGTTTTGGCCGATGGCTTTGTAGCCAGCCCCATCAGCAGCACATTCAGCTCCACCCAGCCAGTTGCCACCATGGTGCAGGCACACGCCCAGGCAGGGGTAGGAGGAGCCCCCACCCTGGTCTCCTCCCCGAGACCCAGCATCCTCCGCAAGAAGCCCGCTAATGAAGGGTGAGTAGAAGAACAGTACATGAGACATGTTCAAATCCTAAACCTCTTAACTTGTATTCCCACAGTTCTGCAAGTGCTTATACACTGCATAAAAAACATTTTGTCCATTTTGACTTCAGGCTCCATAATTGTTTGAAGTTAGATGCTTACAAATAATATGTCACATAATGCGTATCTCTTGCCTATTTGCTGAGTCATTAGTGCGAATGCTGTGCCACAGCATTCCACTATAGTTCTTCAAATCTTTATTCTTATTTCAGCCAATACTTTGGCTCTCCATAACTTCAGCTTATTTTCAGCTACAGAAACCATTCAAATATTAAACTATTCAGCCTGTTCAGGAATCGATGGGAAACCTTCAACTTTTTAAACTCTTTTTTTAATATGGAAGTCAATGGGAGGAGCCTTCAAATCCTCTTTTCCTACACCTTGCGCCAAATGCTACTCCTTCCACATACTTTCAGCTAGACACTTCATTCCAACTTTCAAATGATCACAAGACCTTCAGCTATAAAACTTTTTGAGATATTTAACTTAGTTTGGAGCTTGGTAGAGAGGCCTTTTTCAGATTTTAACATTAGTGTGGATGGAGCAGCTCGTTAAGTCTAGAGTGCTTTGATCTCAAAACGGAGTGCAGGAGTGCTTGAAATTCTTCCCCAAAAATGTTTTAAACTTGCCATAATTCCCAAACCCTACACTCCTCAGACATAATTTTTCATGAAAAACGTAGGAAAACCTCTCCTAGGTTGGAAAAAAAAATAATTAAGAAATAATATTAAACAAAATGCCTGAAGGGCATGAAGAGACAAAAAGTCTCCCAATTGATTCCCATGTTAAAAACATCCGGATCTTTCTTCAGAACAGAGAGAAGTACACTTTAGACAAACTGCTCCCATCTTCACATTTTACACACAAAACCAAAAAAACAACATATATCAGTTCATTGGGGTTCCCTGATGCTCACAGTCTGGTAATTTTTTTTTATAGGAGCCATAGTTTTTTAACAGGTGGCAAAATGGTCAGATATAATCCTCAATGCATTCTTAATGGGACTCAGTGCTGCAGTTGGTAAATCGTCATAAGTCGTCACCATGGTAACCTTTGATCTCTGGGTTTACACACACAGGTGTTTGTAAACATTCATTCACTACTACTTACATTTAATATCTTTATTTAACTCCTTGAGCCTAATTTCAGCTGCAGGAACCATTCAAATATCAAACTATTCAGCCTTTTCAGCACATGATGGGAAACTTTCAACTTTTTCAAAATATGTTATATTCAGATTTTTAAAGTCTTTTTTTAACATGGAAGTCATTGCAATGCATTTGAGCTGTAACAATTTCATTCAAATCATTTCACTTTTCTGCATTTCTCTGCTAAGTTCAGCAACACACTTACTTGGTTTTTGTAGCTAAAAGCAGCTACCATTCAGCTAATAACATATTCAGCTTTTTCTGCATTTTCAGCTAAATTCAGCCACAAATGTTCACAGTTTACAGCATTCGCACGCATTTTCTGCAGGAAATGCATTTTCTAGTTACAGACTGTGGTCACCCTAACCCTGACCTAATTATATACCTTAACCAGACACTTCGTTTTAGACTGCTCTGTCTATACTAAACAAGGCTGACCAGTGGCAAAGCATTAAATTATATAAATGACATTTGACAGAAGTCAAAAAGGTCAAACAGGATGGCTAAATGTTTTTCTCTTTTACCAAACCACCCCTGCTCATCTTTGTTTCAGGTGTGTTCGTAAGAACCTGATCCCCGCCCAGCCCAGTGACCCTAGTGGAGGCAGAATGGAGAGTGGTGTGAGGGGAGCAGGATCTCCCCGACCTGCAGGGTGAGCCCCCATCACATCTATCCATATTCATGTCCTGTCATTATAAGTTCTGATACGAGTCTAAAACCTTTCTCTCTCAGGTTGAAAGCCAAAGGTGAGGTTCACATGGGGGTGGCCCCCCCTGTCATGGCTACAGTAGAGGCCCTGTCTTCCCAGGGAGGAGAGCAGCATGCTCTGTCCTCCAACGCTCAGCACCTGGCCCAAGCTATCCCCACCCTGCTGGCCCAGCCGGGGCCCGCCCCCCCCTCGCAGCCCTCCACTGTGCTCTCAGCGCTGCCGGCAGCCATGGCTGTGACCCCCCCCATCGCAGCTTCAATGGCCAACACTGTGGCCTCCCCCACCCAGCCTGCGGCCAGCAGCACTGCAGCCTGTGCTGCCAGCTCCACCTGCCCAGACCTAAAAATCAAGCAGGAGATGGAGAGCATGGACACCTCGCAGCCAGGTGAGCAGTGCACCAGTCTCCGGGGAATGTTTCTCATGGTCCTGTGTTTTTGTAACTAATAGTTTTTATTGAATATTTAAAAAATAATTATGTTATCACTCTGTTATTACACCTTTTTCAACCTTACTTTCAATATATTGTGCAAGTTTATAAATAGAAACTGTAAAATAAAAATGACATACACTACACAGGACAAATGAACATGATTTCATAAAAAAATAATAATAAAATAAAACTTGGCAAGCACATAATTGATTTCTTTTTGATGACAGTGGAAAGGAGGTTATCCATTTTTGCATGCTAAAAATTGCATGAAATAAAAATAATCAAAAAATGAATTCCAGTAAAACTATAGGAAATCCACAAACATAAAGCAATCAAAATGTACACAAATAATGGATGTGTTTATTTCTTCCTCTCAGATCCCAATGCAAACTTGTCTTCCACCCCTGGCCTCACCCAGGCCTCCTCCCTGAGTGCTCCTGCCTCCGCTGATCTGATCCCTGGAGCCTCCCCCAGGAAGAAGCCCCGCAAGCAGCAGCATGTCATCTCCACGGAGGAGAGCGAGATGGTGGAGACCAACAGCACCGACGAGGAGAAGGCTCCCGGCAGGCCCATCACCGGCCGGGCGGAGCGGCGCGAGTCTCCCCCCAGAGAATATGTTGGTATGTAACCCCATGATGACATCACTGATGAAAATGATGATGTGTTATCAACACTCGTTTGTCTTGCAGATGAGGAAGGAGTGCGTTATGTTCCAGTGAAGCCCCGCCCTCCTGTCACTCTGCTGCGGCACTACAGGAACCCCTGGAAAGCTGCCTACCACCACTTCCAGAGGTACAGCGACATCCGGGTCAAAGGTCAGTAACTTCCTAGAAAAATGCTTGTGCTCTCGGTTTGTGTCAAGTGTTGAAAGTTCATTATAAACATATAAACTTTAGGAAGTTGTGTTTTTTAAAGTTAGGAATATTCAAGAATACTTACTGTCAATACTCGATTCTCTTATCTTCACAATCACTCATGCAAAGGGGAAATCTTTCATATCTGAAATAAAACCATCTTGTCTTCATATTTGTTAGCTATGTACTTCTGATTGAAGGAACATCCCCTTGAGGACATTCAGCTTTAAATCTGTTGTTGATATAGAGTAACAGTTCAATGTGAAAAAATACACACTTCCTGTGGCTATAAAGGAACTCTTTTCACTTTGTTTTTTGGCAATTGGATTATTAGTGACACTTTAGATATCATGATAAAGGCCTGGAGAGTCTGTGTGGTTCAGGTACGTGGACAGTGACACAAGAACGGTTATATTTTCCTATTAAAAAGATGTACACTTCATATCAACAATCCTTTTGCTCTTCTAACAGAAGAGAAGAAGGGCAGCCTGCAGGATATGGCCAACCAGAGAGGAGTGGCATGCCGAGCACAAGGCTGGAAAATCCACCTGTGTGCTGCACAGCTCAGGCAGCTGGTGAGTGCTGACCCCAGACCTGCAACAACAGAACACTACTGTGCTGTTGATCCCTCTGGACACTAATGTCTTTCTTTCTCTCTGCAGTCGAGTTTGGAGCATGATGTGTACAGCCGCCTCTCCACGCTGCAGGAGGGCCTGATCCCCAAGAAGAGGGCGGGCTCTGATGATGACCTGCACCGGATCAACGAGCTCATACAGGTAGGGTTGTTCCTGCAGATATTTCTCTGCCCAGGTGTTTGCAGCCATTGCTCATCAACGGTATCTTTATCAATTAAATGCGAACACGTTTAGTTAACTAAGATCATTACCATTGTGAACTGGCCCTAACTAGACTGGAAATTATGTTAATTTCATCTTTTCATTTTCAAATTTCCACAATAATACCCTCAGGTGGCAGCAAATAAGCTCATCTTTTTGTAGTTTGACTGCACACGCATCAATTTATTAGTTATTTAGATTATTTATCATATTTCTACAATATAGATCCACTGGTAGCAGCTGCGCATTCTGCTCTCTCTTTTCTGAGAAAGCTAATGATGACATAATGAGGCTATGAGCGTCTGCGATAGTCATGAATGAAAAGTGAAACTGGGGAGGTTAGCAGAGGCATACAACCACAAGGCGTTAACTGTAGTTTACCATGCTTTGTGGGTGTGGCCTCTGTGTCATCACTATTCAAATCTATAAAAGTGTGTGTGTGTGTGTGTGTGTGTGTGTGTGTGTGTGTGTGTGTGTGTGTGTGTGTGTGTGTGTGTGTGTGTGTGTGTGTGTGTGTGTGTGTGTGTGTGTGTGTGTGTGTGTGTGTGTGTGTGTGTGTGTGTGTGTGTGTGTGTGTGTGTGTGTGTGTGTGTGTGTGTGTGTGTGTGTGTGTGTGTGTGTGTGTGTGTGTGTGTGTGTGTGTGTGTGTGTGTGTGTGTGTGTGTGTGTGTGTGTGTGTGTGTGTGTGTGTGTGTGTGTGTGTGTGTGTGTGTGTGTGTGTGTGTGTGTGTGTGTGTGTGTGTGTGTGTGTGTGTGTGTGTGTGTGTGTGTGTGTGTGTGTTCTCTCAGGGTAACATGCAGCGCTGTAAGCTGGTGATGGACCAGGTGACCGAGGCCAGAGACACCATGATGAAGGTGCTGGACCACAAGGAGAAAGTGCTGAAGCTGCTCAACAAGAACGGTGCGGCGAAGAAGTCCTCCAAACTGAAGCGCAAAGAGCGGGCGTAAGCTTGGACCCTCTCCTCTGTCCACAACCATCAGCACCCCCCAACTCTGAAGGGGGGGTGCTAACAATTTGGTGCTATGATTTGCTGCATACAATCGCACGCAGCCTCCCGATCTGCCTGAGCAGACAGTGACAAGAGGGCGGGAGGAAGCAGACGAGCGCATCAACAACTGGTTCTCATTCAAGCTCCACACACATGTTGATTGGGAAGCATTGTAGGCTACATTAGAGTGGCCAACTGGTCCTTTTTTTATTTTGTTAAATATTGAAGACCCCCAGAGACCATTTTTACTAACCTAATTCCTGCCTCTCCTTTAAGACAATGTCAGAACAGGCACACTGTGTGTCTTTTAATATATGTCACTTAATGGAGTTGCGATTAAAAACAAACAAATAAAAGTGATGTAAGTATTTCCGTTAGAGTGGACCAGCTGAGAGTTATTGAATGGGTCAAATCATTTGAAAAGGAGTCCTCTCATTAGCTGTGTATACAGACTAATCTCACACATGCTCTTTTCATTAAACTGTGCCTTCATTTAGTCAGTATCCTTAAACTAGAAGAAAATGTCAGCTCAGTTTCACTGCTCCGCCTATTCTCTGAAAATAGGTTAGTTAATTTACTGTGGGTAAACACATTTGAGATTTCAAAAGTACTAGATGTGGCAAATTGAATTGATTGAATGTCCAAAAAATGCTCTTATAGGATCAAAAGTATCTGAATGCTAAAACACAATGCCAACTTAACTTCACATTTTAAACGGCCATGAATCATCTACTTTCACCAAACTAAGTGGTGAAAACTATATTTTTATTTGGTGTCAGAGTGAAGTGCTTGAAAGAGAGTGAGTATCCTCGTGTGATCATACTGGTGGATTGAGTTTATGTAAATCACTGTAAATGTGCTTTTGGTTCTTCATTGACATGCATCTTTTCAAATTTTGTACTGAATAAGCATTTTGTGCAGTGCGGCGTGTGCCGCTTCATTTTGTGTAACGATAATGACGTTATGAGATGAAGCACCCTGAAACATCCAGCTATTGTACATTGTTTTTGTCTGTGTAATTATAGTAAAGATACTTAAACAATATGAAAACGAGTGTTACGTCTTTATATCGCTGTGTTTATGACTGTCTTTTGTTGACCCTGCATTTTCACTTCAGTTCTTATTCTAATACCTGTTTTTAACCCCTGTTTATAAAAGTTGCTCTGATATTATAATATTGATAATAATGATAATATTCTTGTCAAAAAACAGCCTTCAAATATTTTGTCTTAATATTATTTTCCACTTTTATAGTTAAATCTTTTAACCATTTTCAGTCCTGATCATCACTACCAAATATTCATTATTTTCCAGTTTGTTAAAAAAAAGGCCTGAAAATGTGAAGCATTCTCTCAATATGAAATGCCATGGGGAGCACGTGTTCACCTTGGGGCTGTCATTGGTTAGCAGATGTGAAAAGCTGTGCTGTAATGGCAGTGGGATCGAATGTTTCAATGTGGACACTTTCCTCCTTCAGAGTGAGGGTATTTGGGCTGCACACTTTATTCTTAAAGTATTATAAGAGCCAAGGATAAATTCCCAACATGTGAATGCTTTATGCATTCACATGTTGGCAGGAAACTATTTAAAAAGCCCAAAATGTCCCCATTGAGACCAATATTGTACATGTTAAGAGTGGATTAACAGACCACACATGAGGACCGTAAACCAGTGTTATCAGGGGCATCTTGATGAGCATGCTCACAAACTGGTCTTCACATGTTATTATATTCTACTTTCATCACATATGAGGAAAGTACAGCATGACAAATATAGATTATTTTGATAGTTATGGGCGTTTATGAGACAATGGGCCACCAACTTTTCCACAGAGCACACACACTTAAGTTCAGGCTCTTTGATCCTTTTGTGTCTCAATGGTTGTTTTTCATTTGTCATAGTCCTCGTGATTTGATCTCTTTGTAGTCTTTTTTGGCTCTTTGTTTTAACTTTCTGTTTATTTTGAGTCTCTTCCTCGATGGTATTTTCCTAATCAAGGCAAATCTGTATATTCTGGCCCAATCCCAAACCACTCCCTCGACCCTACCCCTCCGTGGCGGAGTGAACTCGTCTGTACTCTGTAGCCACACTCGCAGCTCAACGAGGCTCCCTCCTGTCAGATGGAGGGAGTAGATACAGCGGCAAGCTTTGGGACAAACTCCCCTCTCTCCGGCAGAAACAGGAAATGCCGTAACTGTATGTAACAACGGTTTCAAATCAGCATCTCTTAGACAAAAAATGTAAATAAAGAACTCAAATAAAATTCCAAACATCTTTCATTGTGTTACTTTTTTGTAAAGCTCTTTTAGTTTTAAACCTGATGTTTATAAGCTTCTTAGTTTTTGCAACAGTCTGTAAATATACACAACTTTATAATAAAATGCACACATTTACCTTTTTCTAGACTAAACACAGGTATGATCCTAAGTTAAAAAAATATGAGGTTATCATGAGGTTGTTAACATCGCAATTTATCAGTGGATGTTTGCTGGAACTACTTGTAAACAGCGTGTTTCCTGACGGACACACACAGCGTGACTCCGGTCAGGTAGAGACCAGTCTCAAGTCAGCACCGATGCAGACTCGCTGTTTGAGGGCTTGATAGCCCACTCCCCCTCCACACCTCTCCACACTCGTTGGTTTGGAACAGCACTTAATGTGGCGGACCCTCCGCGCGAACGCGCAAACGGAGGGGTAGTGTGTAGGGTGTAGGGCGTGGTTTGGGATTAATGTGTGATGATTGGTAAATGCTGTCTCATGTGTATTAGTGATGGGAATTCCGGCTCTTCTTGGTGAGCCGGATCATTTGGCTCGGCTCACCAAGAAGAGCCGGCTCTTTCGGCTCCCAAACGGCTCTTCAGTTTACTACATATTATACCTTTTATAATTCAATCAAATGTAGCCCTGTTTTGACTCATGATTTATATGTGTACACATATCACTTAAATTATTCAATACATCCTTTGTACTGAAGTATTCAAAAGTAAAAATTACATGTTTAATATCAATTATTTGCTGTGGCCAGTTTTCATTGCATTTACAGACCCTTGTATCTCTCTGATACCACCCAATGAATGCACTGACTTGCTTGAACCACGCTACACAAAGCAGATAGCAACACCTATAAAAAACCCGAGGTGACAGGGCTTTCAGTGTTGCAGCTCCTAGACTGTGGAACAGCCTCCCAGTATATATCCGGACTGCTGAGTCTATTGAACTTTTTAAATCTCAGCATAAAAACTCACCTCTTTGCACTGGCTTTTAATACTAGTTGAACATTACATTTTTACATTTGTATGTGTTTTTTTTAAATATTTTTCTAGTATTGTGCTTTTTATCATGTTTTTAATTAATTGTTTATTATTGTACTCCCATTGTGTTATTTAATATGTATTGCCTGTACAGCACTTTGGTCAACTGAAGGTTGTTTTAATGTGCCTATATAAATAAATAAAGATTGAGATTGAGATAAAAACTTAAGCAATAGACATTTAAATAAAGGGGCTACTGTATCGACATTTTAAAATTAGATTTAAAAGAAAAGGCCCTGACTAAACAGCAGGGCTCTATTTCAGGTATTAACATAAGAAAAAAAAGACAGCAACAAGCTGACAAATCAAATCTTTGCTGAGGCCAAGATAAGCATAAATAAATGACATAGTGAAAATAAATATATTGGGGCAATGCTCAGTAACAGCATCAGCATAATAAAAAAAATGCAATGCTCAAAGCATCCAACAGCAATCCTGGATATTACATGTCACTGCATGCATGCACGGAGCAGCTGTAGCGCGGAGATCATCATATCATTCTGTCTTGTATTACTTAACAACAAAATAACAAAAAAAAACGGCTCGTTCGCGGGCGCGAGCCGGCTCCCGTCGTTCACTTAAAAGAGCCGGCTCTTTGAGCCGGCTCGTTCGCGACCGACACATCACTAATGTGTATGAGTAGAAGGTATGAGCAGTTTTATGATCACATCCTCCTATCTCCAGTGAGCCCAGTCATCCCTCTTTAATATCTGCTTTACAACGTAATTGCTTTGATAAACAGGAAGTGCATTGGCGGTATCTGGCCTGAGTTTCTGTATCAGGAAAAGTGACTTTACTGGCATTTGTGTAATCCACTCTCCCTTTTAGCGGGAGTTTTTGCACTGTCAACAGAATACACTTATGTCTGGTGTCAGTCATTTCAATATTTCTAAGACAATTAGCAAATAAATCCTTTTTGTCATGTCTATAACATTTTCTTTTTTTAGAAAGACTCTTACATTTTTTTACCATTTATTCAAAGACAGATATCGTGTTTATTTGGTTTATAGTAAATGGCAGTACTACTGTTTTTCCATTGTGAGTGCAGACATGAAATAATCCAGATTAAATAATTGAAGGGGAAGGAACATGTTTTCTCTTCACGTTATCATCAGACATCTAGATGCGAATGACAGTTGCAATTGCTGAGGGTGCTCTGATGATATGAAGTGAGTCGGCTGGTTGGTGACTGGTGGCTCTACCTTCTGCAGGTGCAAAGTCAAAAAGCCATAAAGAGGTGTATGCTGGGAAACTGCCTGCTTCCTGCTTCACAGTCATTCAAGGAACAGCAGCAGCAAAGACAGCTGTCCTCAGATCTGACACTTATTGTTTCGAACAAGGTAACACAGTTATGATGATGTGTATTTATTTTGTACTTTTCCATTGTGATCTTTAGAGTGTTAAAATGATAGATCTATGGAAACCGAAAATTGCATTTAAATTGTGTATAATTGGGTTTTTCATGTTCAAGTGTCATGTCAAAATGACAATCGGAGAACCCCCAAACTGCCTTCTGAAAATACAGTTGTTTTGCTATTGTATGTTATCTCCGGCTAGTTGTCATACATAAGTTGTGGCACACTGTTATAGCTTACTGAGGTGTTCTTGGGTTACTGTCACTGGGCTGAATCTTAATAAAGAAGATGACATTTTCACATTCCTTTGCAGTCTTATCCAGGGTTTGCTATGCTGCATTTGAGTAAGGTAAGAACAAGTATCTTTGTAATATTTATACATGATCCTAAAATTACTCAGACATTTTGATTGAGAACTAGTAGTCTTTGTCAGCACCATAATAATTGTTTGTTGCCCCAACTAGGGTGATTTTGTGTGGGTGGACTCCAGTATCGGGGTGCCGATTGGGGCGGAGGTGAAGGTGTCAGACACCGGACAGCTCCGGCTGATCGATGATGAGGGAAAGGTACAAAACCCACTTTTTTTCACTTCCAGAAAAATGAGTTCATGACTTATTATATAATGTAAACCCTTTTGTAACTTTCATACAGGAGCACAAGGTGAGCAAGAAGACGGAGGGCACCGTGCGGCCCATGCACCCCACCTCTGTGAAGGGTGTGGATGACATGATAAGGCTGGGGGACATGCACGAGGCCGGGCTCCTCAGGAACCTCCTGGTGCGACACAAAGAAGGCACCATCTATGTAGGTTTCTGTTCCCTCGGCACCACCTAGTTTTATGAGGTCCATAACCTGCTGTGAAATGCTTACTTGCTGTGATTGGCTCCTCTATTTCAGACTTTGGCCTGTGCTTTATCACAGTGCTGTTCGTCTCCATAGAGACAAATGAGCCTCTGTTGAAAGAGAACATCCCAGTGTTTCTGTTTCCACAAAGCTCAGCAGTGTGTGTTCAGTTATGAATCATTGTGTTGCATAAAAATACTATTGCTAAATCCTGGGGGCAAAATGTACAAAGGCTTTCATCTCTTTGTGTTATAACCCGCGGCGCTTAACACAGCGTTCATGATTTGAATCCGTCCATGAAATTGTTAGATCATATTTAGAACATGCAGATGATGCATTGCGGCCATGACCAAACGGGGGTCAATGGGGTCCCTGGGGTCCCTGGCTTAATGCTGTGCCTACAACACAGTAACTTGTTTATGCTCATGTACACAAACATATTCCTCTACTGTGTCTAACTTAACCCCCCTCTGTTTTAAGACATACACAGGCTCCATTCTGGTGGCAGTCAACCCATACCAGCTGCTGCCCATCTACACCACGGAGCAAGTGCACTTGTACACAGACCGCCGGCTGGGTGAACTGCCACCGCACGTCTTCGCCATCGCAGACAGCTGCTTCTTCAACATGCGCCGCAACAAGAAGAACCAGTGCTGCGTCATCAGGTGGGCTTCAGTCAGACGCTGGTCCTGATCACTAGTTCTGCTTCAAATCATCCATTCATCAAATAAGCCTTCATTTTTAGAAGGGAGACCCACTGAGAGCAGACTCTCTTTTGCAGTGCCCCGTTTACAATACACAAGAAGATAGTGTGAAAATGTATACTTACATATAATAGACAACATTATAAAGCGGCCCCATTTGTGAGTCAAATGATGTGGCTGCAATACAAATATGTATTATCACTGATTTCTAAGAGTAAACTGAATGTCTGACAGTTTATGGACCAAACAATTATTGGTTTTTAGAGAAAAGCTATGGTGGATGAATTGATGATACAAATACTCATGTTCACAGCCAACATTACCATGAGATACCATAGAAAAGCTACTGGAGACAAATACAGGATAGCAAGAGCCAACAAATCAAGCAAGACATTCACATTAAGATTACAATATGAAAATGTCAAATGGGCAAAATTCAAATGTACAATATTCATATTTAACTGTCATGATAATAAACTGTAATTGATAAACGTATTAATGTGAAATGTCCAAAAGTATTTTGAAGATTATTCCATTTGTAAGGTGCAAAGAAATGAAAGCTGATTTTCCGAGGGTACCATACATAGTAGGGATATGTAAGAGCACTGCATTGTGGGGTTATTAAGGCTCCTGAGGGCTGGATAGATGTGAAGATTCCTTCTTAATTACAACAGGTAAAGCTTTAGTTGTTGGAGGCAACTTTTAAAGAATTGCAACCATGCCATCGAGCATAAAGTGCTTGCTCACGTGTGTCTGCATATAAATGGATTCAACCATTAAAAGCATACAGGGGGGGGGGGAAATTCAATTGATGTTGATAATTTTCAAACAATGTTGACAGGGGTTTAAAACAGACATTTAGCTTAGAAACAGTGAAAGGCATTTTAAAGACGGTAAATAATTTAAATATTGAATAATATTGTTGCCCCAGACTGAGGCCCTGAATAAGCCCTGTTCAATAGCTTCTTCAGATTTCCTCTTTGCATTTCATTGCATCTTGTTTGTCGTTCATGTATTCATGTGTGTTGTACAAAATGTTTTGTGTATTTTTAAGTACTTGATATGAATGAATCCTATTGTTTTTACTCTAAATATCATTATAAAGTAACATTTATTTTTTCAAAAGCTACCTTATTAAATGAATTTCCTCTGCATGTGTCACTTCTGTCTCCCCATCAGTGGAGAGTCAGGAGCAGGGAAGACGGAGAGCACCAAGCTCATGCTGCAGTTCCTGGCTGCAGTGAGCGGACAGCACTCCTGGATCGAGCAGCAG
This sequence comes from Trematomus bernacchii, assembly GCF_902827165.1. Classification (NCBI taxonomy): domain Eukaryota; kingdom Metazoa; phylum Chordata; class Actinopteri; order Perciformes; family Nototheniidae; genus Trematomus; species Trematomus bernacchii. The sequence continues at coordinate 1,019,818 of NW_022987709.1, forward strand.
ATCCTGGAAGCAAACCCCATCCTGGAGGGTACGGGCAAAAAGTCTGAAACTATAAAACAGTCTTCAGAATCTGCTGAGTCACCTGTTTCGCTTAATCTGCTGTGTTGTTTTCTTCTCAGCCTTTGGTAATGCCAAAACCATTCGTAACGATAACTCCAGTCGATTTGGAAAGTACATTGACGTCAACTTCACCAAGGGGGGGGCCATTGAGGGGGCCCGCGTTGAGCAGTACCTTCTGGAGAAGTCGCGAGTTTGTCGTCAGGTAGAAAAATGTGTTATGAGCAGAATATTTGCAAGAGCAGTACATTGGGACAGTTCAAATGTTCTTGTGATAAACATGTTGGTCCACATGCAGGCGCCGGAGGAGAGGAACTACCACATCTTTTACTGCATGCTGATGGGAATGCCAGCCGAGCAGAAGAAGATTCTTTCCCTTGGGAACGCTGCGGAGTACAACTATCTGACCATGGTACTGGAGTACTTTGGCAAACTGAAATGTTTATATAAGTGTGATGGATACTGAAGATACAAAAGAGCCAGTTAATCTCATATTACAAGATCAAGGTTCAAATCAAGCAGTAATTAAGCTGTAAACCATGTGATCATATCCCCAGGGTAAATGCACCAGCTGTGAAGGACGTGATGATGTGAAGGAATACGCCCACTTCCGCTCAGCTCTGAAGATCCTCATGTTCACAGACAATGACTCCTGGGAAGTCTCCAGGCTGCTCGCTGCTATCCTGCACCTCGGCAATGTGGCCTACGAGGGTAAAGACAGCACCATACGAGGGGATATGCACACCAACACACATACTGTATATAGTTGCATTTTTTAGCCATTACTTATATTTGTTTTGCATTCTTTCAGCCACCATAGTAAATAACCTAGAGGGCTGTGACATCCTCCAATCATCCCATTTCAAAATGGCCAGCCAACTTTTGGAGGTATGATTTTTTTTTTTACAAATCTTAACTAAGGTGCTGAGATGAACTGTTCTTACTGTGTTTGCCTCTTACCTCAGGTGGATCCCAAAGCGCTGGAGAAGAGTCTGACTCAGCGCTCCTTCATGACAGCCAGAGAGAGTGTGACCAAACCTCTGGCCTCGGCCCAGGCGGTGGACTGCAGGGACGCCTTCGTCAAGGTCACATCACTCTTGATCCATGATTTGCAGCAAATGCAGCTTATTTGAACAAAAACTAAACCAACCTTGTGATGATATAATGCTCATACACATCAGAGAACAAAAGTGATGGATGATAAAACCGAGAAACTTTTTAATTCTGTACCACCCTTAGGCAACAATTTAAACCTAATGTAATGTGGCCGTTTGAGGACTTCTCAGACTTTACATTCAATATCAGTTTATCTTCAGGTCTCTGAAACTCCTTCAATGACAGAAGAGATCATGTCCTCATAGGTGCCTGTAAAATATGTGTTTGTTGGGTTTTTAAACCTTAAGCTTAGTAACTCAACATTACATTACATAGCATTTAGCTGAGGCTTCTATCCAAAGCGACTTACAATAAGTGCAATAAACCATAAAGATTCAAACTAAGGACAACAACATCTGTGCTGACATATTCACCTCAAACAAGCAACATCATTGTAAGTACTGATGCATAAGTAAAACTCTTAAGTGCGTTTTTTTGTTCCAATTAGGAGCCAGTTAGGATAGCAAAACATCCATCACATTAACAAAAGCAAATGTCCTCAATTTGACTTGTTCATTCATTTACTAACCAATGTTAGCATCCTAGTAACATTTAGTATTATTGAATAATGTTAACATGCTGTCACATACACTACCAGTCAAAAGTTTTTTATTTATTTAAATGTTTTCTACATTGTAGATTAATATTGAAGACATCAAAACAATAAAAGAACACATGGAATTATCTAGTAAACAAAAAAGTGTTAAAAAAAAATCCAGAATATGATTTATATTTAGCTGGCTACTGCAGAATGCTGTGGTATCCATGCTGGTTAAGTGTGCCTTGAATTCTGAATAAATCCCCCACAGTGTCACCAGCCCCCCCCCCCTGGTTTGCAGTTTCTGAGGCTGCTAACTGATGTATCTATTCTCTGCAGCAGAGGTGTCTCTTTATCTTCCTTTCCGGGGGGGGGTCCTCATGAGAGCCAGTCTCATCATAGCGTTCGATGGTTTTTGCGACTGCACTTGAGGATACATTCAAAGTTCTTGACATGTTCCTGATCGACTGGCCTTCATTTCTTAAAGTGATGATGGACGGTCGTTTCTCTTCACTCAGTTGAGTCTTGCCATAATATGGATTACAGCAGCAGTCAAATAGGGTTCACATGTTTGACTGCTGCTGTATATGTTACATATGTGAGGATTTATGCTAATGCTAAATGAATGCTTTTATGTACCTTTAGCAGTCACGGCTAGTATTGTATTATCTGTTAGTGTACATGCTACACTAGCTAATATACATTTAGCATTGTAGCAACGTTCAGCATTAAATCATGTTAACATGATAAAGATACATGCTAATATATTAGAATGAATCTACTATACAATATGCAAACATTTTGACCAGCTTCTGAGCATGATTTTTAAATAGCCTACCCAAGTTTGGCCTCCTCTTTTCATGGCAGACCTGGCCAAGACAGCAGCTTAAGAAGTCTGGCAACAAGTACTAAAAACAGATAAGCCAGAAATAAAGCTACAAATCCAACTAAGAGCAGAGTCATTTACCATAGCCTGAAAGCAAGAACATAGGAGTTTGAGTCAACATTTATGACATTTCGATATTTTGTGATGTTTTTTATTAAAGTGATTGGTGTTACGTAAAATACGTAGGTAACATATTCTCTATATTATTTTCCAGGCTATTTATGGAAGACTGTTCCTTTGGGTTGTGGGCAAAATCAACGCTGCCGTTTACAAGCCAGCTGAGGATTCCAAAGAGGTCCGACAGTCGATAGGCCTGCTCGACATCTTCGGCTTTGAGAACTTCGCCAAAAACAGGTTCACAACAACTCCCATGACATTAGAGTGAGGCTGCATTGTTGAGACAAATTGACTAAATCCCCCATCGTTCTTTCCTCTTGTGCTGTTCTTTGGACTGTTGGCAGCTTTGAGCAGCTGTGCATCAACTTTGCTAACGAGCAGTTGCAGCAGTTCTTCGTCAGGCACGTTTTCAAGCTGGAGCAGGACGAGTATTCCCGTGAAAACATTGTTTGGCAGCACATCCAATACCAAGACAACCAAAGCACCCTGGACGTGTTGGCCAACAAGTCTCTGAACATGATGGCGCTTATCGATGAGGAGAGTAACTTCCCCAAGGTCTGTATCCTCCTCGTATCTCATCAGATTTTAAAACAGAGCAAATCAGGTTTTACCTTTTAATTTGTTGTTATTTTTTAGGGCACAGATGCCACACTGCTCCAAAAGATGAATCAGGTCCATGGTAAAGGGGTCATCTATATTCCCCCCAAGAACAACTATGAGACACAGTTTGGAATCAAACATTTTGCTGGAGAAGTCTTCTATGACTCAAAAGGTACTTTTAGAGCTTTTAGAAGCAGCAAGTCATTCTAGTGCAAGTCCTATGTGATGTTTTTATTGTGTCTGTCTTGCTTTGAGGTTTTCTTGAGAAAAACCGCGACGCCCTCAGCTCAGATCTGATCCAGCTGGTGGAGACCTCCACCAACAAACTCCTCAAACAGGCCTTTCACGATGTGCTGTCTTCCAGTACCATCAAGAGCAGTGTGAACCCCAGGATGATCATCACCTCGGCCAGCAGCAGCCTCCGGGTCAGAGCAGCTTTGAGCTTCAGCAATAGATAAAGTAGTACATTAGTTGATGTAATTACCAACACTATCTGACATTTGTTTGTGTCTGGCAGCAAGCGAGTGATGGCAAGAAGCGTGTGCCGACCCTGACCGGCCAGTTCCGTCAGTCTCTGGATTCCCTGATGAAAACGCTGACTGTGTGCCAGCCATATTTCATACGCTGCATTAAACCCAACGACTTCAAGAAACCCATGGTGAGAAAAGAAGCTGCATTCACTCCAACCAAACCAACATATTTAATTATCTACCAACAGTGAATGAGATGTGCTTCCTGTGTCTCAGCTGTTCGACAGAGAGCTGTGCATGCGCCAGCTCCGTTACTCTGGTATGATGGAGACCATCAGGATCCGGAAAGCTGGATATCCCGTACGATACACATTCGAGGAGTTTTTAATTCGCTACCGTGTGCTTCTCAGAACGTCCCTCTGTGATCCCAAAAAAGTAAGTTGGAGGTTTGATCATTTTTATCATCACTTCCTTACACCTTTGCTTATCCTCTCTCTCTGGTTTGAATTATGGATATTTTTGCTCTCACAGGAAAGTAAACAGAAATGCTGTGAAAGCATTTGTGAATCTGTGCTGAGTGGAGAGGGCGACTGGAAGATTGGCAAGACCAAGATATTCCTCAAGGTGCTTATTGTACAGTCTGTTGTTACTGATACATATGTGTGTGTTGTATGCAACTCAAAACTAATTGCAAAATCTGACCAATGCTGATACCTTATGTTGAATTTGTAATACTTGCTGTGTAGTGTACTGTTTAAGTAATTACAGTTCAGAACAACTAATCCAGCTTTACAAATTCAAATAGATTTTTATTTATATTATTAGAGAAAGCCGAATATAACTTTTAGCTTGGTGTGGCTCCTAAAATGTCAGTGCTTGTATCACAATCATCCAAGACTGGAATGTTTTCCTCAAAACACCTGTTCTTTGTGTTACTAAGTGCAATGTCTAAACAACAATCAGACGGACATTGAGTGCACATATTCATATCCTGGGGAACAACACAACTTTGCTTTATTTCAGTCCGACAGGTTTATCGAAATATCCGCAAAACTATGTCACCCACACCAGCTTCAGCTGTTTATTGTTAATTAGCTCATGTTAGAATGTTTGAATCCTACTTACCTAATGGTAATTACAACGGGAACTTATGTATATATATATATATATAGTATATATATTGTAGGAAATAAATATCTCCACCAACAAAAAAATAAAAAAACGTGTTACTGTTTTCTTTCAGGACTTCCATGACACTATGCTGGAACTGGAGCGGATGAAAGAACTTAATGTGAAAGCACTTCTGATCCAGAAAGTCCTGAGAGGATACAGATACAGGTTTGGGGGAAAAAAGCTTGGAAATGACATTTATATTTCGCTTATGTGACTTGCATCCTCATGTCTGTATGACTCTTTCCCTCTAAAGGAGGGAATACCTGAGGAAAAAGGCAGCTGCTCTTGTCATTCAGAAGCACTGGAGAGGACACAAAGGCCGAAAGCTGTACAAAGTGGTGAGTCACTGTTTCACACATTGCCATCTATTAATAGGAAATGCAGGGAATCATGCATTCCCTCTTCAATGCTGTTCCAACTCTAGGTCCAGCACGGCTTTGCCAGGCTGCAGGCTCAGGTCCGATCCCGCCAACTTCACTTCCTGTACAAGAAGAAGCGTGAGGCGGCCGTCGTGCTGCAGGCCCGAGTCAGAGGATACCTGGCCAAGAAGGAATGGAAGCGCAAGAGAGACGCTGTGATCCTCCTGCAGGCACACACCAGGGGGGGGCTGGCCAGAAAAGCAGTCAGAAAGATGAAAACAGATGTAAGTTTAACCAGAAGAACTGTCTCTAAGTGACACCTGATGGTGGTCAAAGTCCCTGCTGGTTATCTGTTACAGTTCTCTGACGTCACCCAGCCTCCCTATCAGAGGAGTTCATGTAACCTTTCATCAACACCACGTCATGCTCCAGATGTCCTTCGCCTTATTTTACCACATATTTATTTACATTTAGTAAATGTCAGTATAACAACAATTTCAATTTAAATATGATATGAATATAAAAAACCTACTGTTTTAGTGTAATTATGTATGTACAGTAATATTCATTCCCTAAAGCCATGGATGTGAGTGGCACCTCTGGTACTTTGGTTACTTTGACTGAGCAGGAAGCTTTATCCCTGATCTTCTTTTGTCTTCTTTCAGATGTACCTCTCTGCCAAAGAGAAAGAAGAAGAACGGCGGGTGATTTTGGAGAGACAGAAACATTTGGAGGAAGTGCTGAGGCGGAAGAAGGAGATGGAGACCAAAGCTCAGAATGAGGCCATCACAGACCAGGAGATGGTGGACAGCATTTTTGATTTCCTGCCTGTAGTGGTTGGGGGGCAAGAGGGGCAAGCCCCTGTAGGATTTGAGGTTTGAATAAAAAAAAAAGGCTTTGCAAATTTGGATTTCCTTGTGAAGTCAGTCACTGCATGTCTGCTCTGTTTTCAGAAATTTGAGCTGAAAAAGACAATTACTGAGGAGATAGACATCGACGACGTCCCCATGGAGGAAGATCTTCCCAGAGGCGACGATGATGACGATCTGGATGAGTACTCCTTCTCCAAATTTGCCTCTATGTACTTCCAGGGTGCAGCCACCCACACCCACATCCGCCAGAGGCTGCGGCAGCCCCTGCTCTACCACGAAGATGAAGGAGATGTCCTGGTGCTTCCCTTAGACTACGTTAATTCATCATTTTTCTGGTTCTTATACGAGGAACGTCTTTGTTGGCCATCAACTTACCATTGTGTTTCTGTGATGTTACCTTCAGGCTTCCATGACAGTGTGGTGGATCATCCTGAGGTTTTTGGGAGACCTCCCTGAGCCCAAGAAGCAGGTTCGAGGCAGCTCTACGCAGGAGCGCTTCATGCCGCAGGAGCTCATCTCCAGAAAGGACCGACGCCTCAGCCACATGGTTGGCCTGGATCAGGTACATATCCTGACAGAGAGCAGTATTATGACATTTTGTAGATTTACATTGTGTAAAATCATGTTGTATTAGGGCCATTGTAGGTCAAACTTTTGTTTAAAATGTACAGAACAGTTGGAGGGGGTTAGTTAGAGTCGTTCATTTAGGAGAAACAAACGTGGATAAAAAAGACCAACTCTGAGATCAAAGGAAGAAATTCACGAGAAAACAATCACACATTGACTGCAAAGTTAAATGTGCTTAGGTCCTCCACTGCAGATAAAAGTGTTACCTGATCCATTCTTACACAGTGAATCGGTGTGGTTCCTTGAAACCCTTTTCTTCTTGCAATTGTTGGCTTTCTTCCTGGAAAGTCTGTGAAATAGTTTTATCTCTTATCTCTTGAGTAAATCCACTTTTTCTCTGGAAAATCTATGACTATCACATATAGTTTTTTAATATAACCCTAATGCCCAAATACAAAATATGAATCTACAATGACCTTTCATACACATTGTACATTTATCATATATTTAAAATGTATTTCCTGTTGAATGTTTTAGAGGGTGCTGAGGAATAAAAAGGAAAGGAAGCCTTCCACAGTACCCGAGGAACCAGGACAGAACAGGAAGGGCTCCATGTTCACAGACCTGCTGGCCAGGAACAGGAAGCCTTCTGCTGTGCCTGCAGATGCAGCAAACCCCAAGGTGTACACTGTACCAGAGGGGAGCCCTCGAACCAGGAAGGGTTCCACATTCACTGACCTACTGACCAGAAACAGAAAAGCTTCCACTGCTACAGAAAATGCACCCCCCAAACCCACCTCAAGCCTCAGGAAACCTTCCATCATCGTGGAAGAGGTGAGGTGTAGGACGAAGAAATATTCTGACTTGCTGTGAAGTTTTATTCTGTCACTTATATACTGAGGGATGTCTTCTTTCTTTCAGTCTGACGATCTGACGGAAGTGTCCAAGCCTCCCACCCTGCAGAGTGTGAAGGAGGACGGGGACCTCATGGAGGGGGAGGGACCCACCCTGGACCGGCCGCTGACCTCACTGGAAAAACTCCACATCATCGTGGGATATGCCATCGTCAGACGTGACCTTAGGTAACAGAAGATCCATTTAAAAGTCACATAAATCCAATATCACCAATAAACTTATATATATAGACAATGATTTTCTTTTATTACACATTTACTGAATTGTTATGTTTGAATTAAGTATTTCCTTATTAAATATGGGCAATCACTTCCAGAACAGTAGTCTGCACATTGAATCACGCCAGGTTCAAAAGTCAAGTTTCATTTAGCTGTCTAAGGTTTTTACTAAGGGGGATATATTTGTATTCAAACATAAATAAACAAACATAGTCAACAGTCATAGAATAGCCATGTTTTTAGGAATGAAATGTTGTATAGGCCTGGCTATGAATGGTTTATGAACATCTGTTCAAACCTTTAGAATATAGATAGGAGTGACAGTTTGGTGTATGCAAGTGATACTCAAGTGCAGATTGTTGAATCAGCATAGTTTTAGAAAAAAAGTCATTAGAACAGGTTTAAAATAATCTCATTTAGAAAACAAAGATACAAAGTTGGCAACATAAAGCCCTTGGATGCCTTCTTTCTGCTAGTCTGAAAAAAAGGCATGTAATGAATTCAAAATAGCCCAAACTCTTACCAGTGATTCAAAATGTATGTGCCTAGTGTCTTACCGTAAACTCTCTACTATTACAGTATGTGTTCTGTTGTCTGTCCAGGGATGAGATTTACTGTCAGATCTGCAAGCAGCTTCAAGACAACAACAATCGCAACAGCTACTTCCGCGGCTGGATCCTGCTGTCCCTCTGCCTGGGAGTCTTCCCCCCCAGTGATCGCTTCATTAGGGTAAACACAGATCTCTGATCAGTGTGTAGCATGCTGTGTGATGACTCTCACCTCTTCTCATCTCTTGCCTCGGCAGTATCTGCAGAGCTTCATCCGGTTCGCTCCAGGAGGCTACGCCCCGTACTGTGCAGAGAGGCTGCGGCGCACCGTGCAGAACGGAGTGCGGGGGGAGCCTCCAGCCTGGCTGGAGCTGCAGGTACTGCCACTCCCATAATATGCTCATGCTATTATTTTAAATGTGTTCATATGCATTGCATTTATAGAAGTTGTAGAATTAAAAATCACAGCTACAGCAGCCTAGTGTTCTGATCCATTCTCTAAACAGAAGGATTATTCTGAAAAACCGTCTTAAATTCCTACGTTGTTTATAAACCAAAAGGTGTTTTAACTAGGAGGGTTTTCAAAGTGAGTGGCTTTTTCTAAACACAAATGGCAAAAGTTTCAAAATATGAAATTAAATATATTTATTTCGCTAGATAACTTTCTGAGAAAAAAAGAAATTAGCCGGGGAATTGTTATATCTTTGGTCTAGATAGTATTTCAAATCATATACCTTCTTTTTACATTTAGTGCGTACAGCAGCTGCCCTTACACAGCAAGACTTTGACCCTTTTGCTCATGTATTTGCTGTGCAAAGGATTGTGGGTCTGAACAGCCAGAAAACCATTCTAGGTTTCATTCTGCAAACTGCGACTGGATGCAGAAGCAAATCCTGTATTTAGAAAATGATGTATTTGGACGTACTACATGTTTTAAGGGATAAGACATAGTGTGGTTTTATGGGTATTGGACATACCGAAGGTTTTGTTGTTGTAATGCTTATTTCGGCCACAAGAGGATGAAGTGCACAGCTACCCCTGTTCTAATGTTCCCATTGTAAACCTCGCTGTCAACAGAATGAACTTCACACGCACAGTTTATATCAATGCTGCTTAATCAACATGATTTGTTTGCCTGCTCTGTGATAGGCAACCAAGACAAAGAAGCCCATGATCGTGTCTGTGAACCTGATGGATGGACGCTCCATCAACCTGCCGGTGGACTCCTCCTCCACCTCCAGAGAGATCTGCCAACTGCTCTCCAACAAAATCAAACTCAAAGACACATTTGGCTTTTCTGTCTACGTCGCCTTGTACGAAAAGGTGCGCAGTTCCATCCTCAGGTGTAAATATTCCTGTAGTAGGCGATAAGGAGATCTGCTATTATAAAATGATCTCACCGATTCTTTGTACTTTGTTCTTTACAAGATATTTTATTTATATTTTTTATTTGCCTTTGATAAGTTAAGACTCATGTCAGCATTAAGTCAAAGTAGCTTATGTAGCGTATGCCCCATAGCTGCTATTCATCCCTTTTCTGCATGTAAATACACTTTACAATGTAGACAGATGGGGTCCATTTTTATTGTAATAAATAATAAAATGACTGGGCCATGGTAGGTGAGTAATTCAGATGAAAAACTCTCTCAGATTAAAGGGGTCATTTTACAAGGAAAAACTCATATATTCTCATTCATCATAATTATTCATTGTAATAAGGTTGATTTAGCCCTTGCAAAGCGAGAACGGTCTTTTGCACTTTAATCTCAGAGAATATTACATTTTTGTGAGTTTTTACTTCTATATGTACCTATCAAAGAATATCCAATATTCTTTTGGAAGTTAAAAATCATTTGGTTTTGAACTTTTCTTCCCGCTTAGAAAGGTCCTAATATGCCACTTCATGTTTTAGTGATTTTAAAATACCTACAAATCCATACCTTAACACGCTGACCTGTCCTGAAGGTGTGGGCTCTGGGCAGCGGCCGGGAGCACGTGATGGACGCCATCTCCCAGTGTGAGCAGGAGGTGAAGAGGGAGGGGGGGGCAGGAGCAGCACGCTCCCTGGCGGCTCTTCTTCCGCAAGGAGGTCTTCACCCCCTGGCACGACTGCAAAGAGGACAAGATCAGCACAGAGCTCATCTACAAACAGATCATCCACGGCCTCAAGTTCGGAGAGTACCAGAGTAAAAAGGTTTGGGGTTTTATTGATAAGGACTTATTCTGCACATTTTCAGGTTCATATCAGTATGTAGTGTCTCTACTTTAAAGAGTCCTCTCCTGCTGATGTTCAGGTGTATATCAGTATGTAGTGTCTCTACTTTAAAGAGTCCTCTCCTGCTGATGTTCAGGTGTATATCAGTATGTAGTGTCTCTACTTAAAGAGTCCTCTCCTGCTGATGTTCAGGTGTATATCAGTATGTAGTGTCTCTACTTTAAAGAGTCCTCTCCTGCTGATGTTCAGGTGTATATCAGTATGTAGTGTCTCTACTTTAAAGAGTCCTCTCCTGCTGATGTTCAGGTGTATATCAGTATGTAGTGTCTCTACTTTAAAGAGTCCTCTCCTGCTGATGTTCAGGTGTATATCAGTATGTAGTGTCTCTACTTTAAAGAGTCCTCTCCTGCTGATGTTCAGGTGTATATCAGTATGTAGTGTCTCTACTTTAAAGAGTCCTCTCCTGCTGATGTTCAGGTGTATATCAGTATGTAGTGTCTCAACTTTAAAGAGTCCTCTCCTGCTGATGTTCAGGTGTATATCAGTATGTAGTGTCTCTACTTTAAAGAGTCCTCTCCTGCTGATGTTCAGGTGTATATCAGTATGTAGTGTCTCTACTTTAAAGAGTCCTCTCCTGCTGATGTTCAGGTGTATATCAGTATGTAGTGTCTCTACTTTAAAGAGTCCTCTCCTGCTGATGTTCAGGTGTATATCAGTATGTAGTGTCTCTACTTTAAAGAGTCCTCTCCTGCTGATGTTCAGGTGTATATCAGTATGTAGTGTCTCTACTTTAAAGAGTCCTCTCCTGCTGATGTTCAGGTGTATATCAGTATGTAGTGTCTTTACTTTAAAGAGTCCTCTCCTGCTGATGTTCAGGTGTATATCAGTATGTAGTGTCTCTACTTTAAAGAGTCCTCTCCTGCTGATGTTCAGGTGTATATCAGTATGTAGTGTCTCTACTTTAAAGAGTCCTCTCCTGCTGATGTTCAGGTGTATATCAGTATGTAGTGTCTCTACTTTAAAGAGTCCTCTCCTGCTGATGTTCAGGTGTATATCAGTATGTAGTGTCTCTACTGGGACATGTCTTCATGCTTTAATGTTCAAAAAGCTCTTTATTTTTCTCATACTGTCTGTGCTGCAGCACCACTTTTCACCCTCTGTCTGAAACCAGAGCCCAGTCTGTTCTGATTGGTTAGCTGGCTAGCTCTGTTGTGATTGGTCAACCAATTATAGATTTACCCACCCTTTAGCCTATCACGTACAATTTGTTGGACCGCTAGCCAATAGAAGCGCGAGTGTTACGTGATGATGTCACTATGTTACAGAAGTAAACAAAGGAGTCCAACGGAGGAGTTTCAGGCAGGGGGGGGAAGAGGGATGATAGCCTTTGTTGTACATTTACATGCACACAAACCTATATCACACTCTACAGGAAAAGGAAAACCCCAAAAAGCAGAATAGGACCTCTTTAAAGTTAGGTCTTCTTCCTGCCTGTACTTTTATTGTGAGATATACATTGGCCTTCAGTAGCGGGCCGTGAATTTCACACCTTAGCCTTCAATAGTGTCCTACCTGAATCATCCACTTTTTAATACCATCATTATTACGTCACTATAGAAACCATCAATATTATCCAGAAACGCAGTATAACAGGGCGTTGCATCACAGACAGGTATCTTATGTAGCGAGAATGAATGCCATAGAGTGGCGAAGTCCCTCCCACTTACTTCCGCCCCATGGGACCTTATTTCGGAAAAATTATGCATTGAAGTCAATGGGGAGAGAAAACCTATCTTTCGATCCCGTTTGAATTGTGCCATGAATTACACATATGATGTTTGTCAATCTTAAAAAATCATTTCCATGTCAAAAAAGTCACAGTTTGTCGTAAAACTGTTGAAATATAAGACTATGAAAAATACGTAACTAGAAAGACTACAAATCCCAGAGTCGCGTAAGTGATGTCACAATTGTTTACCTCCACCATTCAGATACCTAAGATCAGCGCAATATAGATAGAATCTATCTATATGGCGCTGGCTAAGATAAGATAACTTTAACAAGATGCCTGTGTGCTTAGTACCAGGTTGTTATTATACCAGCAATGGGTCTTGCTCGTTCTTTTGCTTCCCGTCTGATGAAACGACCAGGAGTGGCTTGATCAAGTTAGCTACCTAGCTAGTAGCTAGCACGTTAGTTAGCATTACAGCCTTGTCATTTTTATTAGCCTTAACATGAAGTAACATTAAGTAACCCAAAATGTTAAACAGTAAGAGTAGTAGTCATATTTCGTGAACCCTTTGAATAGTACTGTCACCGGTGTGATCATTCTATAATACACCATTTAATTCCGGGGGAGAAATGCTAACGCTAACGTTAGCATCGGCGATCTTTTCTACTTCATGCTATCTGCACAAATGGTTGACATTAAACATTAAAACGACCAGGCAGTTCAGAGAGAATCAAAGGAAGGCAGGCAGGCAGCTTTGCATGACATTCTTCAGGACGTGTTTCATTGTGGTGATAGTCAATCGTTTGTTGACAAGACAGTAGTGACGGCCATCTTGGTGACGTGTGTGGTTGACGAGAGATGTAGTTCATTTAGCGTTTCACACAAACAAATGTGTTACTTCACAGTTTTACGGCACATTTTTTTTTTTTGACTTGCAAAATTATCTTTTAAATTGACAAACATCATATGTGTAATTCGTGGCACAATTCAAACGGGATCGAAAGATAATCTTTCTCTCTCCATTGACTTCAATGCATAACTTTTCCGAAATAAGGTCCCATGGGGCTCAACCGGAAGGGGAGGGACTTCGCCACTCTATTACTAAAGCAAGAAACCCATAGCAGAACTGCATCAATATTTACTTAATAAAATGACAAGAAAATATGAAAACATTTAAATGAAAGTCATGATAGTATACTCACCAATACGTTTGATTATTTGTACTCAAAATCCATCCTCCTTTCTTTCCTCAAGAAGAGTTCAATTACTCTGTTGGACAGATTATCTGAGCATTGACCTGATTGGTCAATGCAACAATTTCATTTCCATTTGTTTTGACTCACAAGCACCAGCACTGTTGATTCTGAAGGCCTCAGTGCAGATTGATTTGACCTAGCAACACATTCTGAATTAAATAGGATTGGATAAAAGCTCCAACATTAACAACCATTACTGGACTCAGAGAAAGCTATAAAATGAAGAGAATAGACTATTGGAAATAATGTAATACATGTTAATGAAAATATATTAAAAGGTTATTGAGGGATTCTGATAGAAGGCCTTGCTGGCTCTGACGGACCACCACTGATTGACTTGTTTCTCTACGTTTCACTTCCACAGGAGGATGATTTGGTTCAGCTCACTGCAAAACATGTGTACATCCAGCATGGCTCTGAGAGCAGTGCAGAACATGTGAAGGAAGCTGTGCAGGACTGCATCAACAGCTCTCTGCTGGAGGCCAAGTCCGAGGCCAAGTGGGTGCAGATGGTCAGCTCTGCTCACGCTCAGGTCAGTCCCTCACAGCACCGGACACACATTGAGCCTCGCCGCTCTGAGTAGATTTAAAGTTCCTGTCTGCTTTTCTCAACACCCTAGGGTCCTTATGTGAGTTCAAGACAGAAGGCGGACTCTGTGAAGGCGGAGATGGTGGACTACGCCCGGGAGACGTGGCCCATGTTCTTCTCCCGCTTCTTTGAAGTTTTCAAGCTGTCAGGTAGGAATCATCTCGCTCTTGTTATTGTTGTTCGACAAGCAATGGATAATGTGCAGCCAGCCAGCCTAATAAATATGTTATTTTCTTATTATCCCTTAAGGTGTTTCTTTAGTGTTTACTTCCTGTCTCTTTTCTTCTGCTGATTTCTCTGTCCTCTAGCTCGCTGTGTCTTTTTCATTCCTCCTCTTGTGCTGTTTTCCTGTTCTTCTTCTCCTATTCTTTTTTGTAATATTCAAATAGTATCAGACGTAAAATACGTGTTTTTTAGGCCACTGCTGAAGGTGTTCAATTTACCAGACTGCTTGAACGTTGATCAGAGCATCCTTAGCAACAGTGTGCTATCCTAGCATAGCATCTGGATGTCCAAACTGACATCATCGGGTATTCTGTATTGTAATGACTAATAACAGTCGTTCAGCTTTTTACTTCATTAATAAAGTAATATGAGTAATAATGTGTCATTGCCTGAAAACATAGCATCTGTTTCTATCAGGTAAAACACCTTTTTTACATTTTCAGGCATTATTATATTTTCACTTCAAGAAATGATTCCAAAGCATTTTCCAACCTGAATCCTGTGTGCCTCTTTGACAGCAGCACATGTGATCATTACTTTTACGACTTCTGTTGCTTCTCTAGTGTTCCGTCATTACACTGAACTTTGAACAAGACTAAGAGTTCAGCTTTATTTTAACCATCATTTATCAAAAACTCTATTTGTTGTTATCTACAAATGACCTTTATTAGTATCTAATGGGGTAAGACTTGCATTCAAAGCTTGTATCAAAAAAGTGTTGGTTTATTTCCTCCATAAAATGTTGAATATGAAAATGTGCAGCTACAGCACAGAGTAGCCTCTGTTCGTTCATTCTTTTTATTTCTTTATACTGTTAATTGTCATTTTCTTATCTGTTTGTTCATTTGTGACAAATAAGTAACAAAATAACTTTGCAGTGATACAAAAATTCAATTATGATTCTTCAGAAGGAATGGCACAAAGAGATTTGTATTTGTTCTTAGTTTTATGTTTTATTACAGTAGAACATTAAAGCAGTATAAGTTCCGCACTTTCCTCAGGACACTTGTAACACTTTTAATGATCCGCAGTGAAGCTGTTTACCCAGCATGCTCTGAGCAAATGAGCTGTTGCTGTGTTTTGTATCTATGTCAGACTGAAATATAAGAGGATATTAATCATAATAATAGTTACACTCCACCATTGGGGGTAAGACTCCAGCAAAGCAGTGGATAAAGAAGGATTGTGAGCAGCACTTTACACAACAATACATCCCAGCTGTCTTCACGATGAGCTCAGACTCACTGACAAGCTCATATTTATCTCCAAAAATCTAATTGCAACATGCCACTAACATAAAATAAACTGTTAGACTTCCAAGACTCAATTCCTTAACATAACTCATCTAGTGGAGTTTCCAGTGATCAGTTTACACCTGTTTGTTTCAGTCTTCACCATGTGGTGCCCCTGAAGCCATGACCTGTCAAATCTAATCACATTTTGTTTCTCCTCACATCAACAAGAGCATTTCCATGTGGCCTTTCTTTTTTGTATAATTTGATTTGGGTGTAGGTATAGCACCAAAAAATACTTAAAGGGGACCTATCATGCAAAATGCACTTTTGTGCGTCTTTTATACATGAATATGTGTCCCCGGTGTTCCAGGGAACTCACCAAGTGTCAGAAAACACAACCCTCTCTATTTTCCTCCATACCCAAATCTCTAAAAACGGGGCTGCAACGGATCTGATAAAAACTGATCCAGATTTGAACACTTCTATGTCGTCACAGAAGTGGCGCTACGGCTATTGGGCCAACTCTCCACCTATCAGGGGAATGTGGGGTTGGGCCACGGCCGGCCATTGCCGCTCGAAAGCGCTGGAGATGCTGTAGTACATATGCCAGGCCTGTAAGTGGCGCTGTAGTCTGCCACAAAAGCAGCGAAGAAGACTTCCCGCCCATAGTTACCATGGTTACCCTTCTGTTTATTCTCCGCTGTGGCTTTTTTTCTCCCTCCCCGAGGCAAGCGTTTGCTCCCGCTGCTTTAATTCAATGCAATCCCTCCCCGTCGAGGCAAGCACTGTAATTCTCTCCAGTTAGTCCACCAGCAGATGACAAACACCCACCTCTCCGCCTCTTCCAAGGAACGAGGGGACCGTGCGGCAGAGTTTCAGTTTCAGTTTGTTTCGCCGGTCAAGATGTCCGTTAAAGTTTAAATCTTCCGGACAAAATTAGAAAAAGTGCCGGTCAAAGGTCTTCTTTGTTATTTATTGAGCTTTAAAACAAATGAATAACGACTCTATATAGGCTATAATAAAACATGGAGGACGGAGATCTCTTTTTCTCCCCCTCTTCTGACAGCCCAGCAGCTGATCAGAGCACGGCTCCCCTCTCCTGCAGGGGGGCGTGGTCAGCTGCAGCTCATAGAATCAGCCCAGTAGACAGCAAACAGCACATAGAGCGAAATGAGGCATGGCTAAAATGCATGATCTGTTTGGTATTTTGAAAACAGAAACGTATAAATATACCTTATATAGGTATGGCCCTACAATATATCATGAGATAATACCAAAGCCCTCAGGATTACAAAAGACCCCCATCACCCCAGCCACAAACTGTTCTGTCTGCTGCCGTCTGGCAGGCGGTACCGCAGCATCAGGACTAAAACCACCAGACTCAGGGACAGTTTCATCCCACAGGCCAGAAGACTATTAAACACCTGAACTCTGTAAAGTGCCTCAATAAACATTCATCTGTTTGCAACTCACATATATCATATATATCAATATTCCAATTACTGTATATAGACTAATCTGAACAGTTTCTATCATATTCTGTTTCTATTATATTCTATTTTATTCTATTTTATTCTATTTTATTTTATTTACTTGTACTATTGTATCTGTGTTATTGTGTTGCACTGTTGGAGGAGCCTGGAACCTCAGATTTTCATTGTCATAACTACACTATGCTATGCACACATGACAATATAACAGCCTCGAGACCTTGAAACCATTAATGGGAAATGTTTTAAAAAAAAGGATATATGAAAAAAAAAAGAGAAATATGTAAGAGAAAAACAGAGTTAATGAAATAGTTGTCATTAAGTTATATTTTATCCCCACTCATGCCCCCCGTCCCCCGTCCCCCGTTGCTGGCTTTGATGGCCTAAGAGGACAACAAATATGTGTCAACAAGTTGCCAAGAAATTCAAATCTTAATGTCCTAAAAAGTCTGACTGTCTGTCGTTTCTTATACCCTTACTATACGAGCTAGTATGTCAAGCTTTCAGATAATTAAAAACCTAATCTTTGCCAACATTTTTGCTATATGCTTTAACCCAGCCAACATTATAAAAAGTAAAAATGCTGATCTTTCTGATGCTTATCTGTGAAAATGTTTTACTTTTTAGTGTTTTGTTTGATTTTTAGTCAAATATCTTCATAGACTGTTGCAAAAGGAATAACTAACCCTGTGCCTGCTGCTTCTCTGGTGAAGGTCCTGCGCTGCCGAAGAGCAAGTTCATTGTGGCCATAAACTGGACTGGTATCACTTTCCTGGACGAGAGAGAGAAGAGGCTGCTGGAGCTCTCCTTCCCCGAAGTCACCGGAGTCCACAGCGTGAGGTAGGGACGGATCAGAGGAGCAGGAAGCTCTCTCCAGAGGTCGAGTCAGTTAAACTGAGCTGTTCCTTGTGTTGTGAATCAGGGAGGGTAAAGCGTCCAGCCAGGCCGTGAGTCTGCTGACTCTGAAAGGAGACTTCACCCTGAGCGGAGGCACGGCCGAGGACATGTCCGAGCTGCTCACCATGTTCCTGAGCGGCCTGACCTCGAGGTCTCAGTACGCTGTGACCCTGAAGGAAGCCGACACGCAAGGTCAGAGGTGCACCTTTCTGTCTGTCATGGCCACAGCTGAAGTATCCCTTTTAAGGGTCCTTTTAATCAGGAGAGAAGCATTCTGTCAAAGAATATTTGTTCAAATGTGCATTCCTTCTCAATCACTTATTCACTTATTGGTATTTATTGTTTTCAGGTGGTCCCTTGAGGACTTAAATTTAACATAACACCGTGATATTCTGCTAACTCAAATGTAAATTGTAAAGTGTATATTGTGAGGCTGGACAAGCATAATGTAAACTGCCTTCTATTCCGTATATTTATATATTTATATTGTGTATTCAATATACGCTGTGTGTTTATTATTAGGCAAGTGATTATTTTGACCATATCATAATTATATATTGCATATTTTCCATCTCCAAGCTGTAAAAACTTGAATGCTTATTAGATTTAAGATGTGTTTAATGAGGGAGGGTGTGGCCTAAGGAGATCAACACCCTATATATCAATGTGTGCATAATTATTAGGCAGCTTCTTTTCCTCAGGCAAAATGGGCGAAAAATAGATTTAACTGACTTTTGAAAAGTCAAACATTTAAAAAGTATTTCAGAGGGATGCAGCTTGACATATCTAAGATATTGGGGCGTGATCACAAAACAATCAACGGTTTTGTTGCAAATAGACAACAGGGTCGCAAGAAACGTGTTGAGACAAAAAGACGCAAATGAAGTGCCAAAGATCTGAGAAGAATCAAACGTGAAGCACTAGGAAGCCATTATCCTCCAGTGCCGTCATACTCCAGAACTGTGACCTACCTGAGGGCCCAGAAGTCTCAGGTGTTCAGAGACATGGCATAGGGAAGGAAGGCTGAAACCACCACTGAACAAGACACATGAGATCAAGACTAGGCCAAGAAACATCTGAAGACAGATTTGTCAAAGGTTTTCTGGACTGATGAGATGAGGGTGACTCTGGACGGACCAGATGGATGGGTGGCTGGATCAGTACCGGGCCCAGAGCTCCACTTCCACTCAGACCCCAGCAAGGTGGAGGTGGTGCATGTATTACTAAAGATGAGCTAGTTTGGCCTTTTCAGGTTGAAGAAGTGAGGGTTGACTCAAAATCAACTCCCAACCCTGCTGCCAGTTTTTAGAACACCCTTTCTTCCATCAGTGGAACAAGAAAAGGTCTGCATCTTTCAGGAAGACCATGATTTTATGAAGGACAATGCTCCATCGCATGCTTCAAAGTACTCCACTGTGTGGTTAACCAGTAAGGGCCTTAAAGAGGAACGAATAATGACATGGCCCCCTTCCTCACCTGACCTTAACCCCTTCCTCACCTGACCTAAACCCTTCCTCACCTGACCTTAACCCCTTCCTCACCTGACCTAAACCCTTCCTCACCTGACCTTAACCCCTTCCTCACCTGACCTAAACCCTTCCTCACCTGACCTTAACCCCTTCCTCACCTGACCTAAACCCTTCCTCACCTGACCTAACCCCTTCCTCACCTGACCTTAACCCCTTCCTCACCTGACCTAAACCCTTCCTCACCTGACCTAACCCCTTCCTCACCTGACCTTAACCCCTTCCTCACCTGACCTAAACCCTTCCTCACCTGACCTAACCCCTTCCTCACCTGACCTTAACCCCTTCCTCACCTGACCTAAACCCTTCCTCACCTGACCTTAACCCCTTCCTCACCTGACCTAAACCCTTCCTCACCTGACCTAAACCCTTCCTCACCTGACCCCTTCCTCACCTGACCTAAACCCTTCCTCATCTGACCTTAACCCTTCCTCACCTGACCTAAACCCTTCCTCACCTGACCCCTTCCTCACCTGACCTAAACCCTTCCTCACCTGACCTAAACCCTTCCTCACCTGACCTTAACCCCTTCCTCACCTGACCTAAACCCTTCCTCACCTGACCTTAACCCCTTCCTCACCTGACCTAAACCCTTCCTCACCTGACCTTAACCCCTTCCTCACCTGACCTAAACCCTTCCTCACCTGACCTAACCCCTTCCTCACCTGACCTTAACCCCTTCCTCACCTGACCTAAACCCTTCCTCACCTGACCTTAACCCCTTCCTCACCTGACCTAAACCCTTCCTCACCTGACCTAAACCCTTCCTCACCTGACCTAAACCCTTCCTCACCTGACCCCTTCCTCACCTGACCTAAACCCTTCCTCATCTGACCTTAACCCTTCCTCATCTGACCTTAACCCTTCCTCACCTGACCTAAACCCTTCCTCACCTGACCCCTTCCTCACCTGACCTAAACCCTTCCTCACCTGACCTAAACCCTTCCTCACCTGACCTAAACCCTTCCTCACCTGACCCCTTCCTCACCTGACCTTAACCCTTCCTCACCTGACCTAAACCCTTCCTCACCTGACCCCTTCCTCACCTGACCTAAACCCTTCCTCACCTGACCCCTTCCTCACCTGACCTAAACCCTTCCTCACCTGACCCCTTCCTCACCTGACCTAAACCCTTCCTCACCTGACCTAAACCCTTCCTCACCTGACCCCTTCCTCACCTGACCTAAACCCTTCCTCACCTGACCCCTTCCTCACCTGACCCCTTCCTCACCTGACCTAAACCCTTCCTCACCTGACCCCTTCCTCACCTGACCTAACCCCTTCCTCACCTGACCCTTTCCTCACCTGACCTAAACCCTTCCTCACCTGACCCCTTCCTCACCTGACCTAACCCCTTCCTCACCTGACCCCTTCCTCACCTGACCCCTTCCTCACCTGACCTAAACCCTTCCTCACCTGACCCCTTCCTCACCTGACCTAACCCCTTCCTCACCTGACCCCTTCCTCACCTGACCTAACCCCTTCCTCACCTGACCCTTTCCTCACCTGACCTAACCCCTTCCTCACCTGACCCCTTCCTCACCTGACCTAACCCCTTCCTCACCTGACCCCTTCCTCACCTGACCCCTTCCTCACCTGACCTAAACCCTTCCTCACCTGACCTAAACCCTTCCTCACCTGACCTAAACCCTTCCTCACCTGACCCCTTCCTCACCTGACCTAAACCCTTCCTCACCTGACCTAAACCCTTCCTCACCTGACCCCTTCCTCATCTGACCCCTTCCTCACCTGACCTAACCCCTTCCTCACCTGACCCCTTCCTCACCTGACCTAACCCCTTCCTCACCTGACCCCTTCCTCACCTGACCTAACCCCTTCCTCACCTGACCCCTTCCTCACCTGACCTAACCCCTTCCTCACCTGACCTAAACCCTTCCTCACCTGACCTAAACCCTTCCTCACCTGACCCCTTCCTCACCTGACCTAACCCCTTCCTCACCTGACCCTTTCCTCACCTGACCTAAACCCTTCCTCACCTGACCCTTTCCTCACCTGACCCCTTCCTCACCTGACCTAACCCCTTCCTCACCTGACCTAAACCCTTCCTCACCTGACCTAAACCCTTCCTCACCTGACCCCTTCCTCACCTGACCTAACCCCTTCCTCACCTGACCCTTTCCTCACCTGACCTAAACCCTTCCTCACCTGACCCTTTCCTCACCTGACCTAACCCCTTCCTCACCTGACCCCTTCCTCACCTGAGCTAAACCCTATAGAGAATGTGTGGGCCCTTCTTAAAGGGAGAAGTACAGAGGCTGTGGTTGATGGTCAACAGATCCAGAAACTGACAGACTCCATCAATGGAAGGCTTGTGACTGTCATTGAAGAGAAGAGTGGCCATATGGGTTAATGTTTTATCTCAGGAAAATGTATTTGTATATGTTGGGTTGTTTGTTTATTATTCTCACTTTAACAGTTGAATACAAACAAGTGAGATGGGAACATTTTCGTTTTTCCTTTAGTTGCATAATAGTTCTGCACAAAAATAGCTGCCCAATAATTGTGAACACATAGATATTCTCCTAAGAAAGCCACTTTCTTAAATATTGAGGTTTGAGGTTTATTAAAATGTTGGATTGACCAGTGTAGTTGTTCAATAATAAAATGAATACTCAAAAATACAACGTGCCTAGTAATTGTGCACACAGTGTATGGCCATATAGATATGACTCTATAGATATATATCCTTCATTATTGAAATGTTATATATTCACTATTTTGCATATTGTGTTTATCTTCTACTGCTGATATGTATATCTTAATAGTTTTTTTTAAAGGTATTTATTTATTTACTATTTTATTTATTTATTTTAATTCATGTGCAATGTCTTATCTATGCTGCTGTCACGGAAAACAAAAACAAATTGGCATCAATAAAGTATATCTTATCTTATATTATCTTATTAGATATCAAATTGACATAGTCTTTGGACTATGATACCACATCTGGATCTTAGGGGGAAGTGTAGGTAGAACAAGAGTCGCAGTAGCATCATTTGTGGCAAAATCTAGTTCACTGAAGAGTGGACGTTTAGAATCAGCTGATAAGAGGCAGCTGGAGGAAAGAGAGAGAGAGAGAATGTAGAATGATAAAACAAAAAGGTCGTTTTCCTGATCAAAGTTATGCTCAGCTTTAATTTAGCTCTTTTGCTAATTGATTCCCGACTTCCATTCTTCTACAGACGACCCCATGTTACTGAGCTTCAAGAAAGGAGAGCTCATTATCATAATCAAAGACGACGAGTTTGCCCAGGAACGTGGCTGGATAAAGGGCCAGAATGAGAGCACAAAACATACCGGCGCCGTCCCCACCGAGGCCATCATAATCCTGCCAACGCTCAGCAAACCCACCAATCAGGTCATGGTATGGAGATGTCAGCCTCACTTCCCTGTCAGATGAGTTATTGTGCTCAGATTCTGTGGAGTGTTAAAGTTCTCCTTTGTTTCAGAGCCTCATCAACCTGTCTCCAAACCAAAGGAAAAACATAATACAGGCAAACCAGAAGGAAACAGGAACCATGGAGAGATTAGCTCCCGCCACGCTGAAAGAGTTCTCCCTGGAGTACTTCAGGTATCTGGAGAAGCCCTCTTTGTTTTGCACACTGGAACAGGAGTGTTTACCCATACTGTACCTTGATCCCACAGGCAGCCCACTAAGGATGTGAACCGTCAGGTGATGTCCAGGAACGCTGCTCCTGAGAGGCTGTGGGCCAACTCGAAGGAGCCAATCAGACAGCCCCTCCTCCAGAAGCTGGTGGGCAACCCGGAGCTCAGCCACAAAGCCTGCCTGGCCTTCACTGATATCCTCCACACATATATGAAAAGTAGCATTACTTACTACGTGTTCTTTTGACCAGTGCACCTTTTGGCACGTAAGTTAAATTGATGAATGTACTATAAGCCTATTTCAGGGCATGTTTCATTTTGTCTCCTACCTGACACACGTGTACCTGAATCCTGCCCACACAGGGAGCAGATCCCCACGGTTTAATCAGGCCTTACAAAGTATCTTCTTTGTATCTGCTTAACCCTAACCACACTCACTTTCGCTCAGTTTTCCAGCCTTCAACAAAATACAGATTTTTTTTGTTTTCATTGATTGGGATACGATTTAACATCTAATGCATATCATCCAACTGCTATGTTGCACAAAGAGTTTCTAGCTATTGCTAATTTCAACTTGTTTCTTTAGTTGGGATTTAGCATGTACTGTGTAGTTACAATATCTTTCAGTATTATATAACCAATGAAGTGCAAACACAATAATAAACACATAATGCAATACACATACAAATATACCTTGAAATTATACACTAGCCTACATAATATAAGCTCTGGTTTGCTTTGGAGCCAACCCTTATCTTCTTGTGTATGATTTTATATCTAAAGATAATTTAATTCATAATTAATGTGGTCACCCCTGATGGAAAGGCTGTCCAAATGTAAATGTATGATGTGTTATCTTACAGTTTCCATTCGCAATGATCATGCAGTCTTGTTACCGAGCTATCTAGTTCCTCTCGTCAATGTCTCGTCTCTGTCTTAAACAAATGATTCAGTTAAGTCAGAGTGTAAAGTGTAGGAGTTCAGGTTGGCCTATAGCACAGGGCCATTCAAACCTAGCTACACTAACTAATATACTAAGCCAAGACGCTACAGCCAAACAATCCCTTCAACTACCTAACAAGCAACAATCTGTAGCATCAGTACCTCACAATATCGTTGAAGTTAACAAAATAGGATGGTTGTTCCTCCTTGACTGCTGTGTACCGATCCTGAAATATATGGGAGATTATCCCACCAAGCAGATGCAGAGTCCTCTGGAGCACACAGACCTGATCTTCAGCCCCGCCACTCAGAACGAGGCCCTGAGGGACGAGATCTACTGCCAGATCATGAAGCAGATGAGCAGCAACAACAACCGGTACGTGTTCCCCCGCTGTCATGGCTCTCTGATTCTTTAAGTGTAGGTGGGTTTGTTCCAAGAAAAGGCTGAATCAGAATCAGAATTCCTTTATTATTATTTTAAAATGTGTTTGTTACATGGTCTGTCTGTATATGTATTCAGAGCTAGTGAGAAACTGACTTTCAAAATAATAATAATAATAATAAATTTTTTAAATGAAATGTAAATGAGCGATACAATGATTTTCGGCATTAATGATCTGGATCTAGGATCTGTATTATGATCTTTGCCAATCAATGCCTTTACTCATGATTTAAGTAAATAAAGCCTCATGTGACCATTGATTTATTTTATTAATATTTATTTGAATGACAATTAGGCAGTTGATCAAAGGGTTAGGACCCATTCTGTTACTATGGCGATTGTTTTGTTATTGACAATATTTTTTTTAAATAAAAAAAATCATAATAGCAAGAATATTTTACTTGAACTAATATTTTTCAGGTTCCAGTGTCACTAATAAAAGTTTTTTTTCAGATGTTTTCTGTTTAATATCACTGTTACTAAATATCTTACTACTTGTTTACTATTTTATAGGCCAGTGATCAGTTAATCAACCATTACAATGAAATATCTGACAGATGAATTGATCATTAAAGTACCTGAAGGCTTTTCCATCCCTAGCAAACTTGAATAAGATTAAACCAAGATTATAGAAAATACAATCGTGACTGGTGAATGAAAGAAGCTTAAACTTGTATTCCTTTGTGTATTTTTATTAAGAAAGAAGGAAGTACAAACAGTACAAAATTCCAGGAGTAGAACCCCTCCAATTTTTCAGTGTTTGTGAATGGTGTTGGATGGCAACCCACTGGTCCTCCGCTCCACAGTGTCCCACATGTTTTCATCCTGTTGCTTGCCCCCCCTCCCCCAGGTTCAGCATGGAGCAGGGCTGGCAGCTGCTGTGGCTCTGCTGCGGGATGTTCCCCCCCTCCCAGGCCCTTCTGAGGCACACTCAGAGGTTCCTGGAGTCGCGGCGCAGAGAGGCCCTGGCCCCCGACTGCCTGCAGCGGCTGCAGAGCTCCCTCAGGTCAGCAGCGCTAACACACTCACAGCAACATGTCTTCACAAGTCTCAGAGTAGTGTGTACACTATGAAGGGTGTGTGATGTCAGGCAGCATGCAAACAGTTACAGGATGGAGGATTGTACAGCTAGTGTAGCTTGTAGAAAAGAGGCAGTTGCAACATGCCAGCTCTGGTTAGCAGCCACCATGAAGTGCATGTCACCACGCTGAGAACAAGGAAATGTCAAGCTGACCGCATGTTCCTAATCTCTCATGAGTTATTGGTACTGAAGCCTTGAGAGGCAAGTGACTGAAAAAATCTTGTCTGATCTACATACTTTCCTCTTCTGTGCCTACTACTTAAGAACAGTTGGGGAAAAAATTTCCATGATAGTCTTTCCAAGTTATTGAGCACTTTGTAGCTATAAACAGGTTAGGGTTTTACCAGGTTAGGTTTTTCTTAATTGTCTTAAGATACTTTTCATCTGTGAAAACAGTTATTATAAATAGGGCTGAAGCCGTCATGTTTTCTTCTAGGTGAGTTTGAACTTTTTCATGCACAAAAGTTTTTTTCACCAAGCAAAACCTTTTTTTTTGCCAGTTTTCTCAAATAAGAAATTAAAGTAATGTTTCACAGACAAAAGACAATAATTAAGGAATTTATAAGGATTGTCCTAGAAGTATGCTTTTTATACCTGTTAAAAAACTGCCTTAAAGGTCTCCTATCATGCAAAATGCACTTTTTGATGTCCTTTATACATAAATATGTGTCCCCGGTGTGTCAGGGAACTCACTAAGTGTCAGAAAATAAAACCCTCTCTCTTTTCCTCCGTACCCAAATCTCTAAAAACGGGGGAACAACGGAGCTGATCCAGATTTGCTGCCGATATGACGTAATATCAGAAATGTGGGCAGGCTTTACACCCACAGAATCCCTATCAGAAACGTTGCTATCAGAAACAATGCCCGACTGCCATTAGCAAGTATCGCTAACACTCAGAGCTAACCTGTACTGGAGAGAGTATGTGTAAAAAAGCAGGAAATAAAAAGCTACTCTCCTTGTGGTAATCCCGCAAGAAAAGAAGCATTTTAGCTCCATACTGTTTCAGAAATAATCCTTGAAGTGGTTTGGAACATGATGTGGCGTTTAATCACGGCAGCGTTTGGCTGCATCTGAGCAGAGCAGACAGCTCGTCACAGAACTCACAGTGTGCCTGCTGCTCAAAAGGGGGCGGGGCCTGCAGAGAATCAGCCATTCTCTAACAGGGCTGAAATAGAGGGATATGAGGGATGTCTAAAATGCATGATCTGTTTGGTATTTTGAGCAAAACACATCACAGATATGTTTTTTATATATTTTTTTTAGGGCTGTCAAGTTAACGCGTTAATAACGCGTTAACGCAAAAAAAAATTAACGGCACTAATTATTTTAACGCGATTAACGCATGTGTATTTTTTGTCCACGGCCGCCGTAGTTTCAGAGCGCATCAAGTGTAAAATACCATCGACAAGCTGATGCTGACAGCCCCGCTCCTGCCGCCCGCTTGTGGCAGACCACACTTCCACGCTCACTGGCAGGCCCGGACTGGCCATCGGGAGGACCGGGAGGGAGTGTGTATGTGTGGCGCGACTCGCGCGAGCGAGGCACACCTTACGTGTTGTTGTTAGCATCTGGTGCTAGCTAGCTGCGCTAACGGATATAAGGAGCTGTTTCAATGACATTTCGCCGACAACTGCGCCGAGCACTTGACTTTATGCAGGTAGCCAGACAGTGGGACATTGTACGAAAAGTCAGCACAGTCAGCACGGATAGTGCGCGCAACATGATTGCAGCGTCCAGGCAGCTCCCATTCGAGCATATATGCCTTGAGCTGCACATAGCTCAACGATCCATCACAGTGTCTCCACACACACACACACACACACACACACACACACACACACACACACACACACACACACACACTGTATTATTGTATGAGAGAGGTTCCAGGTTGAATTGAGGCGAATATTTGTAATGTTCAGGTTGTTGTGTTTAATATTCATGAGAATATTTGTCATTGTTCAAATGATAATAAACAAACATATAAAGCATATTTGTCCACTCATATGTTGATAAGAGTATTAAAAACTTGAAAGATATCCCTCTAAGGTACATTTAGAACAGATAAAAAATGTGCGATTAATTTGCGATTAATCGCGATTAACTATGGACAATCATGCGATTAATCGCGATTAAATATTTTAATCGACTGACAGCCCTAATTTTTATATATCTGATACCCATAAAATATGCCTAAAAATAGCATGATAGGAGATCTTTAAGTTATAACCAAAGAAGAGAAAACCATTTAGATCAGACTCACCTGCCTCTCAGGGCTTCCATGTAGAGGTACTCCTAGGACTTCATTTATGTGAATATATACAGACCACTTTTGTCTTGTTTTGTTTGAATGCATGTTCTGCGGTTTAAGTCAGAATTTTCATGCATTGCTGTTCACATTCAACGTTAAATGCCACTGTGTGTTGCATGGCCTCCTCTATAATACATTTGATTCAAATTCTTTATAATGTTCATCATCTCAACAGGCTCTAAGAGAAATACCAAAGAGCAGCACATTTTAATGATCAAGTGTGTGCTCTGTGGCTACACAATGATAAAGTTAATTCAATAGTAAATTAGTAAATAAACAGTGTGTGTCTGCTGTCCTTGTGTAGGATGGAGCCGAGGAAGCTCCCACCACACCAGGTGGAGGTAGACGCCGTCCAACAAAACAGCACTCAGATCTTCCACAAAATCCACTTCCCCAACGACACAGAGGAGGTAACACACCTCTCGTGCAAAGTTACAAGGAAAGATCCTGGTCAAATATTCCATCAGTAACATCTTGACTCCTGTCATCTCTCTCTAGATATTTGAGATAGCCACCAACACCAGGATCAGGGATCTGATCCAGAACATTACCAAGAAGCTCAGTCTGGCTTCTGCGGACGGCTTCAGCATCTTTGTCAAAACACATGACAAGGTTCATTTGTCATTTCTCAGCCCTGATCATGATATTTTGTCTCTTTTACAACATTCTGTGCCATCTTTCATGACCTGTTTTACTTAACAAAGTCTGAAATTGTGTTCATTTCAGGTTCTCAGTTTGAATGACACAGACTACTTCTTTGACAGTCTGAGACAAATCACTGACTGGTCCAAGAAAGCCAAGACGATCAAAGAGGGTATACACATGTTCAGATGGGAGTGCCTTTAGACTTGTGATGGTTCTTTGTATTTACCTGTGAAAACCTCTTTGTGTGTGTGCCTGTGTGTGTCCTGCAGGTGGGCCTGTCAACATACCCTACCTTGTGTTCTTCATGAGGAAGTTGTGGTTTAATGTGATCCCTGGCAGAGACACAGAGGCTGATGTTATCTTCCATTTCCCTCAGGTACATTTGAATGATGCGGCTCAGCCTGCCACCATCACATTTTCCGGGATTAGTTTTTCCACCTAATATGAAAGCCAAATATTTCCAGTTGGACCGTACGATATATAAGTAGGATCTTTATTTTGAAGAGTGTGAATGGAATACAGTAATACAGCAAAATCACCTATAATTGTTTTAATTAAATGCGCCGGACATACAATGTCAAGCAAGGCACATTATCTAAAGGCGTCATGCTACTACGTTTTACAAGATACATTTATTTTATTTAAAGCTCCTTGGATACAAACAATCACAGTCATCAGTCAGTGTATCAAAGAACCAAAGCAGGCAACACGACCATGACCACAACCAACAAATATTAAAGAGGAAAAACAGAAAAGAAAATTCTGGTTGCAAAAATAAATGCTGAGTCAGTGGTATTGAAATACAAGCTACAGAAAAAATTATGTGAGCGGGCACTTTATTGATTTCTGGTGAAAATTCCTCCGTTTTTTCTTTTGAAATATATAGCAGAATAAGAAAAATATGTCCCCTATTTGTTAATATCGTTCAGCTGTACTTCCATGTAGACAATTCTATCTGACCGATAAATGAGATAGTATCAATATTAGTACCAGACCACCCTGGTTTCATTATGACCTCTATAAACGTTACAGATTCAAAAGTTATCAATTGTACCATGTTGTGAACAGTCTGTGGTTGTGAGTAGCGACTTGGCTGAAGGTCAAACTTGGGCCCAGATCTGTGGTGAATTATTTTAAAACCGACTTTTTATCCTCCAGGAGCTACCAAAGTACCTGAGAGGTTACCATGTTAGCACCAAAGAGGAAATGCTCAACGTTGCCGCTCTGCTCTTCAGGATAAAGTTCAGCAACGACAAGAGCCAGTTTGTCTCCATCCCAAAGGTCCTGAAGGAGCTGGTCCCTGCAGACCAGCTGAAGGCCATGTCCGAAAATGAGTGGAAGAAGGTACGAGGAGCCTCTGCTGTACAGTTTAAGGACTTTCTTCTTTATTGTTGTTTACATTGACTGACCAAAACCAACAACTACAAATCCACACGACCAGGCTAGTGGCTTATTGTGTCTTTAGTTCATAATCTGAGTGAAAGACAGCGAACTCATTGCCAATGCTAACATGCACATGTCCTTAGAGGGCAAACATATACCATCTTAAATAAAAAAATGTCAAGTTTTTGGACCCAGTTTAAATGCCAGTTTGTTTGCATAATGCCAATGTTGTTTTCTAATAACCAAAATAAACATAAAACTGTTAAGGTTTACTTACATCTCCAGGGTTTTTTCCGTCTGAGCTATGCTGATGAGCAACAAAATTAATCTTGAGGCATGTTATTTTTTATGTGCATAAAACCAGGAGAAAAGCCAACGTTTGAAAATGCATAGTAAAAAAAAAAGAATAGAATGTATTATTTCGTGCTGTAATGGCTGTGGGATCCAAATATTCGGTTTTAATGGATTTCAATGAGGACAGTTGTCCTTTTCTGTAGTTTTTGGAAAACAATGGAGCTCTATGGCACAGAGAAATATGATATATACAGGCTTGGGATACTCAGACAGTTATATAGAGCATCACCAAACCTGTTCTTAACATGTATCATCTGAACAATAACACCATTATGCCATGCCTGTGACCCCCCCCCCCCCCCCCCCTGCCTGTGAGAATAATGCCTGAGGGCTGCGGGGGCGTTGAAAAATCATTAACCTCATTCACAGTAGTTCAACTACTTCTACTAAATGAGACATTTTTCACACTGCGATGTAAGTATTTTTTTTTTTTTTTCAGAGTATTGTCGCATCTTTTAACAAACAAGTGGGTTTGACTGCTGAAGAAGCGAAGGTGGCGTTCCTGAAGGCGGTCTGCCGCTGGCCCACCTTTGGATGTGCGTTCTTTGATGTGAAGGTAAGGCAGTGAAGGCAGCACATGGAGCTTTTATTTAGCTATCTGTAGTTCTTTTGGTTGAGTGGGTGGTTTGTTTGTCTGGTGCTCTCGCTCTCAGTCCTTCCCTCCCTCTGTCACCATGGTACATTATCTCATTTGCTTTTTGAATTTTATTTTCAGCAAACATCTGAACCAAGCTTCCCAGATATTGTGCGAATAGCCATCAGCAAGCAGGGACTCACCATCATCCACCCTAAAACCAAGGTGAAACAGAAAAAAAACAGTATTTTCTTTAACATCGTGCTGTTATTATTCATTATTAACAATTATTATCTTTTGTAAAGGATGTACTGGCTAATCACCCATTCAACCGCATCGCTAACTGGTGCAGTGGAAGCACCTACTTCCACATGACTATTGGCAGTTTAGTCAAGGGGAGCAAATTCCTGTGTGAAACTTCACTGGTAAGATCTATCGTTAGACATGTGCACTTTAAATAATGACAAGTGTGTCCATTATTTTGTCTTTCTTTACCTCTCTGTCTTCCTCTTAATAGGGTTACAAGATGGATGATCTTATAACCTCCTACGTAAACATGTACCTCCAAGAGAGGAAGGCGGGGCAAACCAGGAACCAGCGCTTCAACTGAGCTGAAGTAGCACCAGTGTGTCGCAACTTTGAAACACACACACACACACACACACACACACACACACACACACACACACACACACACACACACACACACACACACACACACACTTGGAATCCATTTAATTTGACATTGATTAATTGCATGAAAGAAAGTTGTTTTAGATTTCTCACATTTTACTTAAAGCTAATCTTTCTTTGCCATGTATTCAAGTAACATATTTCTAATTGAAGACCTTACGTTTTAAGTAATATAATTTAATAATAATATCCATCCATATGGTTTCCTTAAATGCTTCTTTCTATTTTTAAATACCACACAGGTTTAATTATCGTTAAACACATTTACTATAAATACTTTTTGAGTATATTAGTCTCTAATAATATTCCCAAAAGGGTTTCATCTGCATCTAGTAAAAATGTTCTTTAGACTTTGAAATGCACAGCAAGCATTGTTTTGCGTATGTTTTCTTTCTCTTTGTTTAGTGGCATGTGTTTTGGAAATTCATTGTGAACACCATCATTTAAACACAATTAGCCATACATATGAAACCTTGTTGTTATTTGTATTCTTTACAATTGGTATCTCCTCACCATATAAATCTGCCTGCCTTATAAACATTAAAGGAGCACTTTGGAGTCTCTGAAAACAATCACTTGATTTATTACCTCAGTAAAGATGTTCCTAATGAGTTTATGGTCTCAAGCGCTAGTTTGAAGTCTTTCAGCAGTTTGATGTTCATTATGTGAACCACGGTCCTATTCAGAGTGAAACAGTTGATGCAGCAAGGTATTATTTAGGCGGGGCTACCTTGTGAATGACAAGTTGCTGTCCGACAGTATGTTGTACATTAAGACTCTAAAGGGTCAGCTGTTTTGTTGTAGCATGTTTTGTGCTAGATAAACTTAGCATCTTCGGGCAAGCTAGCGTTAGCTGGTTAGTTATTACACCATTTAACTTCATGGCCGCTCCTCTCCAGCGCCTCCAAAGGCCTCAAAGCTGTAGGCCTAACACCAAAGGGAGACGTCACACTGTCTAAGTTCCCTTTTTATAGATATATATATATATATATTATTACAGTATGTATAACATCTATGGTCAAAACATTGCTAAGTTGTGCTAAAAGGTATTCAAAAACTCCATAGGGATACCTTCTTAAAAGTTCCTCTTCAGAAAATATGTATTTAAAATGATTATGATCCCAATAAACATTTAGGCCTGAGTTGATGAGTGTTAAAAATGATACAAAATGTTTATTTTCTCTGAGCAGCCGGGAGCCTGAGTCTGATAGTCTGCAGTCTTCAGCACAGAGAGAAGAGTGGTATAGTTATGGTAGCAGGATCTTACACAAAGCGATGTTTTGCTTCGGGTTGCGAGACGCAGAACAGACAGAGCCGAAGTGGCGAACAAAAGCTGGGGCCATCCCAATTAGTAGTTGGCAGTAGATTAACAGTGTAGTGGTGTCTGAGCCCCCCCCCCAGCCCTGCACAGATAGCGCCTCTATTCAAGTCTACAAAGCATTTGCATATCGATGATCCAGAGGAGAGAAAGGGCCGATGTGTCTGACACACAGCTGCGATCTCCCTGTATGAAAGAAATATTATCCCCCCCCAACCAGCGGGTCCCCCCTCCACATCTGTCCGAGGGCTATGTGACTGATTATTTTGGGCATTCCAATTCAGGATGCCCCTAGGAGGCAAGAGACCAACAAGGGCCTCTGTTTCTTCCAAGCGCTGACCCCCCTCCCCACTCTTGTTTTCACCCGCTCTCCTATAGGGAAGGGGGCCCTCTAGAACTAAACAGACTATCGACAAAAGATCATTTCTGAGACTTCAGTCATAAACTTCTAAATTTACAACACAGTCCATCTTCTATCTATCAGTGGGGGGGTGGGAGTTCATAGTAAAGGCACTTGGTGGACCACTAGTCCTCGTTGTCATGGTGTCATACCCGACATCTCATTGGCACTGAGGCATGCCATTCTTCTCCCCGCTGCTAAAATGTGCTGCCTATTCTGACTCAGGCTATTGTGGGGCGCACAAGTAGCTCTCTGAGGAGAAGGGGATGGAGAAAGAAAGGGCGGGGTCAAGGTTCAAACGAAAGGCTCTCATTGGGACTCCGTTTCTGTTATCAAATTTGTTGAGACAAAAAGAGCTACAGTCTCATTCCCAAGAACATCTTGAGGGAGAGAAAAGGGGGATAGGACAGCATTCTTTGTGTCAGCGTCAGAGCTCCAGAGCTCACGGTCGGACTCCAGTCTGCACTCAGCTCCTGCAGAGTGTTCAGCAGCTCAATTGTTCCTAAAGCAGCCAAACTTCTTTCAAGACGTCCAGTTACTGTAAAGCTCCAAAGCTCAGGTAAGTCTTATTTTACCTCAGATTTTTAGAAAGTAATAGAAATGTGTAATTATAATGTTTTTCTTTGATTACTTCATAAAAATTCTGGCTCCGTAAGAAAGATTATTTCTATTGTTTTTATAGTACACACTATATTTAAGTGGCATACATGGTTACAGTAAAGCAATATATCCTTATTTTAGAGCCACTGTGCAATAGTCAAATGTATTTAATCCGTATCACTAAGCATCACTTTGGAAATCTAATATTTACTTTTTAAGAACTATATCCTTCCGGTCAGTGAATATCATGTGCATTTAATCCAATAACCAGATTTCACAGTTACTTAATTCTACGGGTTTCTTTGATGATTTTAACAAAATGTACACATAACAGCTGTCACAGATTTGTCACAACAAATTGTTACTGACTAATCTCCTAAAAACGACCAATGCCAGGATGCTCAGTCTCCTCTGTCAACGCTCCTACACAGATCTGTTTACCAAGATCATTGTGATGAAGGCATATTTCAGGATTGCCTCTCTTTAGGATTATCCCTCTGGATCCGTATTTAGGGGAGCTTTTTTATTGAGCTGTGCTGCTCCTGGTTTGTTATCCCTGCTGGGACTGAAACCCTTTTCTTTAAGGCTCCTGAATGCCCAGTCTGAGCGCTTGGCTGAGAAATACCCTCGGTTATTGGTCTCACAGCTCCAGTCGGTGCAGGAGCAGAGCACACACTGAAGAGAGTCACGCTGCTACATCTGACTGCTTCTTAATGGGTCAAAAGACAGT
Organism: Trematomus bernacchii; assembly: GCF_902827165.1. NCBI lineage: Eukaryota > Metazoa > Chordata > Actinopteri > Perciformes > Nototheniidae > Trematomus > Trematomus bernacchii. The sequence goes on from NW_022987709.1 coordinate 1,054,559, forward strand.
GGCTGGTAAAACGGATAGCCCAGTCAGATAAAAAGATATATTGTTATGAAGCCATGCGGTGCGGCATTATTTAATCACGTTTAATACATTTGAATAATAATACATTAAATGTATATAGCGCTTCTCATCTGCCAAGACAAATCTCGAAGCGCTGCCCAGACGTTTCACTGTCTGGGCAGCTTTTTGCATCGTATATTTGTGAACTTCCATCAGCTAAAGAAACATCTGTGGATGTCAAGTTCATCTCTGCTGCACATGTTTTGATGATGTTTTTGGATCCTCCACAAAGAGAAAATTCCAGTTAAGCCTTTTCTCACATTCGTTATTTGTGTTCACGCCCTATGGAGTGGACAGATGGAGCTTGCCTGAGGGATAGAGGAGTGGGTGGTAATTTTTTAGGTGTGTCGAATGGTTCTCATAGAGAGAAAATACAAAAATGTGGAGAATATATTGATCAAAAGTTATACTTTAAACTCACGAAGGAATAACCCCAGAAATTTGAAAATCATATCATATATCATTAAAATATATCTTTGATAAAAGTATATTTTCACCAACAGGTTACTTTATGTAGCCGTAACCCATAAAGAACATTTTGGACATTTGGAAAATACTGAATAAGAAATGGAGCTGAAAACAGGCAAACAGCTAGCCTGGCATACAATCTGCCTACTGTCACAAAAAACCCTTGAAACTACAACTTGTCATCTTAATATTACATTTTAGATACAAATCAAACAGAGGATAGGTGTTAATACGTTTGCTTTAAAACTTAGGGCAGACATTTAGTTTCCTGTCTAAGCTAACGGCTGCTGGCGCAAGCTTATTATTAGCTTACAAACACGAGAGTGGTGTCTGTCAGGTGAAGAGATACAAACTTTGGAGACACATTTACAGACTTATTGATGCTATGCTAGCTTTAGGTTTAAAATTGCTCACACTATATAATTGTTGCAGTTCACCATTCAGTCTAGATTAAAGAATTGTATGCTGACAAATCAAACTAGGGGGCCAGATAAACTGTACAAAAGAGGAGTGAAGATCTAATGACTCACACTTCCTGAACTTAATAGTGTGCAGAGGGAGTCTCATACTTGTAGTGGTCAGAATGAAGTAATTATCTGCTCTGATGGAATGTGGACATTAACCGGGTACACTGACATCCATTGTGACCTTGTGAGACTGTCACTGAGACAAACTCTCCCTGCCTATTGTGTGTGTGTGTGTGTGTGTGTGTGTGTGTGTGTGTGTGTGTGTGTGTGTGTGTGTGTGTGTGTGTGTGTGTGTGTGTGTGTGTGTGTGTGTGTGTGTGTGTGTGTGTGTGTGTGTGTGTGTGTGTGTGTGTGTGTGTGTGTGGGCGGACAGGCGGGCGGACAGGGGTTGGGTTTCCTGTCACTGCAGTAGTTTGCTGTTTGCATACTGAACAATTTTTTTCGAAATTAAAAGCACGTGTTTAGAAAAGTCATGACTCAAATGGTCAGTGATCTGGAACTGTCAATGAGATACTTTATCTATCCTGCAAACAAAAATACTAAACTAGAAATGTGCTGTATAAATACCTGTACATATTTTTGCTAAATTAAAATGAGACGTTTCTAGTTTTCTAAATTTATTTTAGAAACCCTAGATACATTTTAAATGTCAGTTTTGTTGTCTCCTCAGCAAGCAAAATGGAGTCTGCTACAATGGATCTGTCCTCCGTGCTATCCAATCAGTCATCAGAGAGCTGTGCGCCGGTGGATACCACAGTGGAGAACACACTGTTTGGATGCTTCTACATCCTGGTTTTTTTCCTGGCGCTGAACGGTAACAGCCTTGCCCTCTGGATCTTCTCTCACCAGCGTGGCGCTTCATCTCCAGCAAACGTCTTCTTGATTCATCTGGCTGTGGCAGACTTATCGTATGTGATCATCCTCCCCCTGAGGGCCACCTACCACCTCACAGGAGGCCACTGGCCCTTTGGCGAGGTGCCCTGCAGGTTGGCAGGCTTTTTGTTTTTTGTCAACATGTACGCCAGCCTATACTTCCTGGCCTGTGTGGCGGGGGATCGCTACCTTGCTGTGGTTCATGCTGTGAGGTCGCTGAAGGTTCGTCGTGCCCGCTACGCTCACATCATCAGCTTCTCTCTATGGGCCCTGGTTACTGTTTCCATGGCGCCACTGCTCATCACCAACCAGACTGCAGAGGTAGACGGCATGACGGTGTGTTTGCAGCTGTACAGAGAGAAGGCCTCGCGCAATGCTCTGATCTCCCTGGCTGTGGCCTTTATCCCGCCTTTCCTCACCACCCTGTCCTGTTACCTGCTCATCATTTATAACCTGCATCGGGGCTCCAGGTTAGAGCCGTCCCTCAAGCTGAGGGCCCTGCGCACCATTGGTCTGGTCATGCTCATCTATGTAGTCTGTTTTCTGCCTTATCATGTGAGCAGGGCCACTTTTATCCTGGGCTACAACCACCCTGACGTCTCCTGCCAGACGCGCAGAGGCTTGAGCTTGGCCAACCGCCTCACCTCATCCCTCACCTGCCTGAACGGTGCCCTGGACCCGCTGATCTACCTGTTTGGAGCGGAGAAGTTCCGCGGAACACTTATGCGATTGTTTTGCAAAGATCAGGCCGGGGTGTCAGCAGCCACCAGTGGAGAGTTAAAGGGAACACACGAGAGCTCTGTCAGTGCCAAGTCTGAGTTTTGAGGAAAATACATTTGATCTGGAACATTGTTTGACATAGATGAATTTCCTTATTTAGGCCCATTTCACAATGTGGTTGATTTCTCTAGTCCCCATGTCTCAGTTATAGTCTCCACCCCACGCCCAATTCACCCTCAGAGACTGTAAGTGAATCCTGTGTACTAGCAGGAGCATGTGAGGACTCCCTATAAGGGCTTGGGAAACGCTGTGGGAACTCATGTTACCTGGGCCAACCTGTGTTCAGCTAAATGTGAGAGATGTTGAAGAGAATTATTCTGTTTTAAAGAAAACAAGTAGTTAGTTTATAGTTCCAGGAACATTTCTTCTTGCCATCTTCTACCACCAGGTGATCCCACAACCAAAGTCTGCAGCCTTGCTGACTTAATGAAAGTGCTTTTAAGGTCAACGGGAGCCCCCTAAACACTAGCCCTCACTCTCAGACCATCATGGTCTGTGAGACTATGAGGATCCACCCACCTGTGATCTCAACACATTGTTGAATCTACTATTTCCACAAGCTTCCAATTTTTGTGTTAAACACCAAATGTTCAAATGTGTACGACATAGTCAACTCTTAATGTATATTTTTTGGAACTGTTTTGTATCCTATGCCAAATGTGACTTGTTACTTCCTAATGCCTTTATATATAAGGTGTTTTTAGCCATGCTAGCATTGTGGCACTGGGCATGGCTTGTTGGTCAGTTAGCTATTGGAGGAATTGCCACACAATTACAGATATCCATGATCACTGGAGGAAGTATTGGAACAACTTTTCCTGTCACCGGTAGGTATAAAATGTTGATTTGTCCAATACTTTGATTTATGACCAACAGGTTTAGTAGCTCTCAGTGCTAACACACCAAACTGAGATGGTGTGAATAGTATATAACTCCTTCATCTTTAAAGTTATAATGTGATTGTATTGCTGTAATGATAGATTGTTTGTAGTCATCCAAGCAGCAAAGCCCCAGATATGGTCTGCCAGGCTATTGTGGTGATGACCGTTATTCAACAAACCAAATCAAATGTTTTCATGATGATGTCATCTGATCTGACCTTCTCTGACACAATGTTTTTTCCTTCTATGGCAAAGTCATGACACGCCCTACTCTGCCTCTAATTGGCTTAGCCTGATATACTATCTTAGCACTAACCAGTCCCAACCCTCATGGCTAAACCTTACCAACCCAATCAACAAAGGCGACAATTTCTAGCCAATCAGAGGCTGTAAAGTAAAGTAAAAAAAAAATTGTTTGGGCTCTCAGTTCCATGGTTCATCGGGTTTCAGAATAATGGGCCGTAAGAATAATTTTAAGTTCCCAAAAAGAGAGCTAAAGTTAGTCGTTGGCCACAATTTGGTCCAGACTAAACTATCTTTTGGTACTGACTTTCATGTTCCACTGAGAATTAATAACTGTTTGACCAATGCAAAACATGTGACATCCCCAATAGCCTTGGGTTTGCTAATTAGCAACATTCAGAATGCCAACACCCCCAAACAGGATGATAACCAAGGTAGAGATGTACCTGTCAGGCATGCTAGTACCATCATTGTGAGCATGTTAGCAGCTCAAAGCACCTCAGTGCCGGTGCAGTGTCTCAGAGCTGCTAGCATGGCTATAGACTCTTGGTCTTATTTTTAATATGAGGTATACTTTAATAGACTTGTCTTGCTTTCTTACTTTGTTTTTGTAGACACATCTTCATTGTACACATGCTTAGTCATTATCCAACTTCCTAACTTGCTATGCTATGCATTTATTGTTTTGTACACATTTGTATTGCACTATTGCATGAAAAGCTATTAACCCTGTTTTACTGTGAGTCAGTCTGGCTTGACGTCGTCTGCAGAAGAGGTGAAATACATGATTTATTTACCCAGATGAGTTAAATGTGAATTATAAATGTACTTTGTAACATTAAGTTGTAAATAATAACTCAGTAAACATATGTTTTCAAGTGCTCTGTGCTGTGCATGAGATGATGTGTGTTCTCTAAACTGTCATATATCTGAGGATTTGAGCTGCTCTCTGTGAAAGTGAGAAATCTATTTCTAGCTTAGCACAGAAACCTCCGAGCTGCAGTGACTTGTCACGGTGCAGTTCTCTTTTTGTGTCATGTGACCCATGCTGTGGTTTGTGAGCAGCTTACTTTCCTCCTCTTATTTCTGCAACACTTCCTGTCCATCTCATGAACAAGGCAAGCCTCTCTAAACTTGTATTTCCTGAATGTACACATTTTCATAAAACCCCTTGCTCTTCTATTTCATATTTAAAGACCAAACTCTGATCATTCCGACACCATTTGGTGTGAATATGAGCACTTGTTTAACTTTAGGTCAAATGTGATTCAGCCAATTAAATTAAAGCTCCTTATAGATTGAATTTATTTTCGAACACAATTGTCAAGAAATGTTTGGACTATAACAAATGGAGTCGTGTTTGATACATTTTTGTTACTTCCCTTTTTCATTTTTAGTTTTAACAAATGTTTTGACTATTTCCTGCATGGTCCACATTAACAAGCAGCTGTACAGAAACTAAAGAGGGAATGCTGGTTAATCATTAACGCAATGTAACAAAGATTTCTACTTAGAGAGTGAAAGTATATATTTCCAGTTAGAGCTGTGGAGATCTGTCGTATGACAGGCAGGGCAGAACCAGGGCCCTCCTCTCTTTACCTCTCAAATAAGGAAGTTCAGAGCCTAGCTAGTAGCAGCTTCCTTTTACAGCTTTCAGGCGCAGAGGATGAACAAGTGAACAAAAAGACTTTTGAAGTACGCACCATGAAAAGATGAAAATAGCTACTTTGGTTTGCTAAAATACTGTTGGAGAGCAGAGGCAAAACTCTTGAGCTCAGGCTCCCCGGGGAGAAACAGGATGCAGAGTTATCAACCATGGTGCCATGGTACAATCAGTCGATCCAAAGCTGAGGATCTACTTTCCAAAGCAGCAAGAGATGGAAGCTTCCTTATCCGGGCTAGTGAGTCCATACAGGGAGCGTATGCCCTCTGTGTTCTGTAAGTTGACTTTTTTGGTTTTGTTGACAGTTTATCTTAAATGCAGTTTCATAGTGGACAATGATTATTGTTTGAAAAAACGTTCACAACATGCATATGGTCCTTACTATTTAAAGATAAACACTCATTTGTGAATGTGTTTGGAATCAGGTTTAAGAAGAAATTAGTCTTATCATAGTCATAGTTCATATAACATGATTCAAAGTTACATTTCCCCCTTCGATTTTTCAATGTGTCATATTCGATTTTCTGCATGTACTCTCGTAAGGCAAGTCTAATTCCCCTTTATTTGCATACTGTGCTACCACGCCGCACCACCCTTTGCCATCTCCAACTCATCACTTTGAAATAGAAATATCCATTTGAAATGCTTTACAATCTGTTTAGATCGCATGCTGAACTCAATAAAACACAATCAGCCAGTATTCAGTTTCTTTGACCTACAATGTCATATTCCAGTGACATACATTTGCATTTTATTATCTCTATTAACCACAGATACCAGAACTGTGTGTACACATACAGAATCCTGCCAAATGAGGATAAGAAGCTCTCTGTCCAGGTGGGTTGACAGTTTCACAAAAGCCTCCATTATTTTGTACCAAAATCTGTTGAATTATTATGGTTATAGACTGATAAGTATTAACAGTATATACATGGATGTATGTCTATATGAATGTGAAGATAAAGGGCTTCTTATATCAGAACTAAATGTTGGTATGCAGCTAATTTTGATGCCGCACCTCCACCTGTATTTTAAGACACATATTGGTTACATCCGTCCTCTGGCCTGTGGCATCATTTTTCATTTAGCCATGCTAAGGACACGACAGCTGCACTTTGGGTTTAGTTCTAATTAGGAAATGTTAGCATGCTAACAATCTCAAATAAAACAGTAACAAAAAACATGCTTAGCATCAGCATGTTTACATTGTTGTTGTGAGCATTTTAGCATGCTGTCATGACATTTAGCTCAAAACCTCGACTGTGAATAACAATGCCTCACAGAGCCACTCGCATCTATTTAGACCCTTATTTGTCTCTCAAAATGAATCAAATCGGTATCTAAACAGCTGAGAACTGCTGTGTTTGTTGAACACAATGAAATGACAACCACCAGGAGGAAGTGAAAGCCCTTTGCACTTGTTGCTTAAAACCGGCACATATAATGGAGTATCATCTGCATAGAAACAAAGATATACAAAGTGTTATCGTATTGGAACATGCACATTTACCAAAAGAAAGCCTATCCTAGGGTACTTAGTAGCAAACATTTGTAATTTCTACCATCAAAATAATAGATCTTGTGCACGATCTGTGACCCCGCATGCAGGCTGGCAGTTGAAATAGTAGTGGCACCAGTTTTTCCAGTTCCAGCAGGCACTGTCTGTGATGCAAAAATAGTGACAACAAAAGTTTTGGATCATTTAATGTGGAATGGCAGTCTGGGGTTTTAGAATAACATTTTGAAAGTGATTAGAGTCGGTTTGCTGTAAAACAAGTCAAACAATTGTGTGTGTGAAGCAAGAGGAAAACAAATGGTCAGAAAAAGAATACATAAACGTTATAGAGTGACTGCAATGACCGTTCAATCTTTGAAAGTCTTTGAACTGCACACACAGCTGCTTAAGGAACTTAGCTGATGACGTCACTTGGGAAGTAAAACTAAAAGATTGTGTCACCTGGTCTGGGAACGGAAAAAACAAAGGTCTTCCAGAAAACAACATACCACCATGTAATGTCTGTTCTTCTGAGCAATGAGGTGAATGATGTGTCTGCTGTGATCTGCTCTTCAGGCATCTGAAGGAGTTCCTATCAGGTTCTTCTCTGTGCTCACTGAGCTGGTGGAGGCATATTACAGTCCCAACATGGGTCTGGTCACTCATCTGCAGTACCCTGTCCATACGGAGGAGGAGGTAGACGAGGAGCAAGGTCAAACAACTTCTTATTCATTTGATTGGTGGATATTTTGTGAAACATTTTAAGATTTAAGATTTGAAAACTCCTAAACATCCTTTACATTTCTGTCCTGCAGAATCCCAGATTCTTCCACCGCAGCTTCCACCCAGGAACTTCGCTGGCAACGATGTGAGAGAAAGTGACTCCATGTCCCTATCAGAAACCTACCTGATGAGACTGCAGCATATGGACTTGTCCACGTATGGACACATTTACAGAATTTGCAGTGATGCATATAACCAGATAATGAATCATGCAAAGTTTCTGATAATACACTGGCAGTATACGAAGTGTACAATGAGTCATATGTTTGTGAGCAGTGATTTAACACTGTTAAAGGTCCCCTATTATGCAAAATGCACTTTTTGATGTCTTTTATACATAAATATGTGCCTCCTGTGAGTAAGGAGACTCACAAAGTGTCAAAAACGGGGGTACAACGGAGCTGATCCAGATTTGCTGCGTCATGACGACATTACCAGAGTGTGGGCTGGCTTTACGCCCACGGTCCTCCAAAGGGGCGTGGCCAGCAGCAGCTCCAAAGGGGCGTGGCCAGCAGCAGCTCGGTTACATTTAAAGGGCCAGACCCAGAATCAGCACTTTAGTAACAGGGCTGAAATAGAGGGGTATGAGGCATTCTACAATGGGTGTTTGGTATTTTGAGCAGAACACTTAAGAGACATGTTTTGTATATATGTGGCCCTATAATATATTGTTCAAATATAGTATCATAGGTGAGCTTTAAGTGATTAAACTAAGTTAACGGAGGTTTGAATAATTAAACAGTTTTTAAATTGTTACTGTGTTTTACATTTCCAGAATACCAGAGGAGCATCAACTGGCTATCCAAGAATACTTCAGGACCTCAGTCAGCCTGGATGCTGAACAAGTGCACAATGGTTTCCCTAACCTCCCTGGGCTAAATAAGCTAACAATGGCAATCTGCAAGAATCTAAACAGGTACAGTTACCAGTCAACAGAATGGCCTAGTCCTATGTCCCCACACAGCCCCAGGCCCTGGACCTTCAGGGAGGAGTTGACGTCTCCTGGTATGTGCTTGATCGCAAGAAGCTGAAAGAGACTCAAAATGATTAGGAGGATACACCACTTATAACAAAAAATAAAAGCTTATAACTTATTCTGACCGTATTTAATGTACTACTATGGGTTTGGATCTTTTAATTTACATATTTTATTAATTTTTTCCTTTGGAGAACATACAGTGGCCCTACGCAAATGTAAAGGTACGAAAGGCCATTTCTAGAGCCAGAGTCTGGATCTTCTCTTGTGTGCTACTGTAGAAACATGGCGTTTTATTACATTAATCCCAATATTGATCTGTAATTATTCATGATTAATAACAAGTGTGAATACTAGTATAAACTTGTATCTTGGGTTGAGATCAAACAAATACACATGTGGTGTTTTAATAAAGAAATGCATGACAAACTGGTGAGAGAAATCAGTTAGCTAAAGCATGGACAAAGCTGCTGGCACAGAGCCGCTGTGATTGCCCTCTGTATAATGTGTGCTACACAGGACATGTTCTCTCTGCTGCTATCGTACCGCAGCTGTTCCTACAGTGGTGACCCTGTCTGCTATCTCACACTCCTGTGTAGGTCCGTGTGGACATGGGTTTGGCAAATACATTATATAGATTACAAAGAATAAGGCTGATTTTCTGCCCTTTATTGTGAGACAGTGAAATATCCCGCATCCTGCCAGTTTTGGAGATCTTTCATAGAACGTTGGACCAACAGCTCTCCCCGGGGATTGGACTAAAACAAGTGAGTTGTACCCTTAACCGTCTGTAAGAAAAACAACACACAGAAAAAGGTCCTTGTCATGATATATTATTTCCTTGATTTTCAGATCTCTGGCGATTTAGGTCAATCGGTACCCTTTAGGCTTGAGCAACTGACAAAACTGCTCTACTCAATAGAAGATAAGGTACTGTGGATCATTTTGCCAACTGACCTCGAACCATCTTGTTTATTGACCAACCGACAGTTGATGTGAGTTACAGATGACAAAGGACTTCTCTATTCTCTCTTCAGGCTAAAAGCTCTATGTTTGAATCTGTTGGGTGTGAAGGAGGTCACAGGAAATCTCTCATACCGCTTGTTACGTTTGAGGTGCTTCTCTAAACTACTTTATGAACAACATTGCAGTAAGCTAATTATGTGCAATGTCTGAAGGTTTCTTGTTTATTTTGACCATTTCCTCTTTCACTTGCAGGTCAAGCAAGAATCTCTGGGTATTTCCATGAAGATGTTCCTGAAAGTAGATGTTGAAAGTGGGAAGCTCTACTTAAAGAAGTCAAAAGATGGGCCTGAAGACAAGTTTTTTGTGCACAACAAAAGTAAGAAATCCCATCGCGCTCTAACCTCATTCCTTTGTATTATTAGCCCTGCAAGCAATGTGGCTCCAGCAATGGCCGGTCTGTTAGTCGGCCACCGCTTTAGACCAAACTGACACATTTGTGCTGGGTCTGTACACCTTTACATGGCCGTAACTCTTATCTGGTTTACAATCTGCTGTTAAGCATCAACATGACTCATTTATTAAGAGTGCTATGATTCTTTTTTAGTCCTGCAGTTGGTGAAATCTCAGAAAATGCATGCCAAACTGGTGATCGTGGCGGAGACGGAGAAAGAGAAGATTCTGCGGAGAGAGTTTGTTTTTGATGACACAAAGGTAACAAACATCTGATCCATTAGCTTGTTCCTGGTCTATTTGAAGTCCCCTAGATTTGTTTAAATATCAATGACTTATAACATATTCATTGACAGATTTGATTGTGGCATGGCAACATTAGGATGGGTTTCATAAGTATAAAACCCTGTCAGCACATTGAGAAGTTGTGTTAAGACAAGCATAGAGAAAAACATGAACAGAAATTAGATTTGATATAACCAAAACGGGTTTGACATAGTTTGTTCATGTAGAAGCCCTTTGGTAATAGTAAGAAGCTGATTACCATATATATTTTCAGGGCCTAAAGTTTGTACATGTAACTCATCAGATATAATGTTTAATTGCGTTCATTTTGTGTCTCGCCAGAAAAGGGAAGGATTTTGCCAACTTCTTCAGCAAATGAAGAACAAGCACTCTGAAAAGCCTGAACCAGACATGATCACAGTGTTTGTTGGCACCTGGAACATGGGTAACAATCTTACATGTTAATCATTTGAATTCATGATTAAATGTAACAACAAAGTAAGATACTTCACTGTAAACCTGCAGGAAATGCTGGTCCTCCCCACAACATCGACTCCTGGTTTCAGTGCAAGGGCCAAGGGAAGACCCGAGACGACACTGCAGACCACATCCCGCATGATTTCTACGTTATCGGAACACAGGAGGATCCTCTGGGCGAGAGGGAGTGGGCAGACACAGTGAAAAGCGTCCTGAGGAAAATCACAAACATCACTTTTAAACAAGTAGGTGACTAACAAGTAGTAAGAAAGAAACAACTGAATGCAGAAGCAGAGCAGTAATGCTTTACTTCATCTTCTCACATCCAGGTGGCGACCCACACTCTGTGGAACATTCGGATTGTGGTCCTGGCCAAGCCTGAGCACGAAAACAGGATCTCCCACGTTTTCTCAGACAGTGTGAAGACGGGGATTGCCAACACTCTGGGTGAGCAATCCAACTCTACTACAAGCAATGTAATGTCCTCTTATAAAAGTGAATTCCACAAATCACTGATGTTTTGATATTTTGTAGGAAACAAGGGAGCAGTGGGAGTTTCCTTCATGTTCAACCGTTCATCGTTTGGCTTTGTCAACAGTCACCTGACCTCGGGAAGTGAGAAGAAGCTCAGGTTGGTAACAGAGAACAAAGCCAGCTAGTCTACATTTATCAGTAACACTATAAACGGATACAACTAAAACTGTAATTTCAGTGTCTTTGCTATTTTCTTTAGTAGCAGTTGCAAGTTATTTCTGGACTTTTTTTGCCTCTCCGGCGTCATACATACAAACTGCCTAGGCACTCAAATTGGTGGAAGTTGTTGTAGTCAGAAGGTACAGGAAAGGAGCTCTGCAGAGGCTTCTACTGAAATTGACAAAATCTAGAAAAGGGTTATCAAACACTTACTGAATACATCCTAATACTATGTTTAGTTAAATCATTCAATCACTTAACCTTCAATCACTATTGAATAAACAGTTAAAGAATTGTTTATTCACTAGTAGTGTCAATTGATTCAAAATTGTCTTAATCACAATAATAATCCTGTGATTAATCATGATTTATCACATGGTCAAAATACTAGTATTGACTTGCATCTAGGAAGGACATAACACAAATACGTGTTTGGTGTTGTAATAAAGGAATGTATGACAAACTAGTAAGTGAAATCAGTTTAATTGTTAGCATGAAGTTGGACATTTTGCTCAAGGTATGAACAAAGCCGCTGGCATGGAGAGCCAGTGTAATGTGTGGGCATATTATCGCATGCTAACAATGAAAGTGCAAAATACATTAGCAAAATAAAAAATTGAGCTAACAGAAAATCCTCCATATTAGTTTAATACACACAGTTAAGCTAGCACACACTATTTTATGAACATATAGGTTCACCTGCTGAATTAAAAACAGAACACATGAAGCAAAGAAAGGGAAAACCATGAAGCAGATTCAGGCAGTAGGCGTATAGATTCACACTTAAAGTATTATCCTACAGAACAGTACAGCTCTAAGAGAAGAGAGAACATCTGATCCTTTACAACAAACACTATATGCTCTTTTTAGTTTGTTACTAACACTTTATTCCTGTTAGTAGGCTAATGCCCATTTTTCAAAATGAAACAGTCTGATTACATCATTTTTTAAGTAACTAAAGGATTACAGTTACCTTTTTTTGTATCCTGATTACATAATCCCATTACAACATTACCGTTACACCCTTTTGCTGATTTTGTGGCATTAGCACACTGGTTTAACTGCTTTAGCCACTGTTACAAGAGTTGAGACAGTGATGCTTGAAATATGAACTTATTATGCCCTTGGTGGTGTATTTGTACAACAATAGTCACTACTGCTTTTAGTTGACCTATCTAACGGTTACAGAGTTGTCGAGGACTTAAGCTTTTTCACTTACTGGAGGTTAAAGGAAACATATACGCTTTATTTTGTTTAATTCAACACATTCAAGCAATAATATTATTTATTGCCGACATGCAATACATTTTAATTTATTTGCAGACGAAATCAAAACTACACAAACATCCTGCGATTTGTGAATCTGGGGGATAAGAAGCTCAATCCGTTTGACATCACACATCGCTTCACACACCTCTTCTGGCTTGGGGATTTGAACTACCGCGTTGAATTCCCATCCACAGTAAGTTGTTTAGGATTGTAGTTTGCTGTATAGAAGCAACACAAACACAAAATAATGTAGTTTGATGCAGAATAACGTTTTTGCTACCACCGGATAGATATAACGTTTGTGTTGATATCAAAATGCTAATATAATCTATGTCTGTTTTATCAATACATTTTATAAAATGTGTGTATTGCTGTAGTTTAGTGCTATATAAAAGAGCATGCTGGATGTCAGGTGTCTAAATTCTCAGCTGCTAACACTTTTAGGCAGAAAGTCACTTCTCTACACTGTTTCCCTTCACAGGAAGCTGACAACATTGTGACAAAGATCAGACAGCAGCAGTACCAGGAACTCCTCAGTCGAGACCAGCTCAACACGGAGAGGAATGATGGAAAGGTCTTCTTGCATTTCGGTGAGCCTTGGATCATATTTATTCTTAAAGAAATGCAGCGTGTGAGACCTGTATGTGCTTTTCAAATTCCTAAGGAAGGCAAGTGAGAAAAATATATTCTGTTGATAACATGTTGTAAGTTTAATCAAAATGATTATATGTCTTACTTAATCCCTGGTTAGAAAACAATGTTTTGCTACGTTTATTTTCCCAGGTTCCTTTTTTTTATCTGTGAGTTTTGGTAGATTCTTTTTTTTTCTGTAAGGATATTTTTCCCAGGTGTTGTTTTGTAATACTCTTTTTAGCCACAAGAGGCTATAACAAGTTGTCAGTTTACAGTACATCAGGAGTGTCCAAACCTTTTCACCGAGGGTCACATACAGAATAATATAAGAAGGACTGGGGGCCACTTATAGAGGTGAGGTATATTGCCTCATAAATTAAGTTATAAGTTAACAAAATGTAGTTAAATTAGGCTTGATACATGAATACACTTTAAGAAAAAACCAGCCTACATCTCAGCTCTCTATAGGGTTTCATTTCTCTTGTTGGCAGCTCATCCCTTAAAACAGAAGCCTCAGAGGGATTATAATAAGATGAAATATGAAGGGTCTATTTCAAGCTTGTTATGTACATAAGTTATTGGGCTTTTTCTTTATCAACTAAGATTTGTTAGAACATGTTTTCAAAAGTTGGCTTATTAACACATGAATACTACTGTGTTATATATTTTTACATATATATTTAAGAAGTACAATATAAGAAAAGCACAAGTTTCATTTGTGGGCCATATTTCATTATACTTTTTTAATTTGCTGAGGGCCGATTCAAAATGGCCCGCGGGCTGCATTTGGCACCGGGGCCGTAGTTTGGACACCCCTGGTGTAGATACAAAATAAAACACGTCTTCTTAACAATGATTTCATTATGTCTGTAGATGAAGAGGAAATTACGTTTCCACCAACTTATCGCTTTGAAAGAGACACGCGAGAGAAGTACGCCTACACGAAGGCCAAAGCCACAGGGGTAAGCTTGTGTCAGACGTCTTGTCCCTGACTCCTGACATGCCCCATAGTGCAGAAACTATGAAGCTACACCACTGAACATAACTCTCATTTGACACAGAACATGGTTTTCACCTTTTAGCCATCTAGGTCAAAAACTCCATGTGAAGATATATTCTCATCTATCAATTTCACACACTTCTCTTTTAGACTATTGAACCTCACACATTTTGATCTCTTGAATTGATCCATACCAGCAAGAATGTTTGATCATAGTTTATACCAGAAATAACATAGCCTCCCTGCTGCTTTTTAATACTTCAAATGTTTTAAAGCTGTGTCTGGCAAAAGCTTGTAATGAGTCTTTATGTATGTATCATGACTTTAACTCTACAGACAAAGTACAACTTGCCCTCATGGTGTGATCGGGTCCTTTGGAAGTCGTACCCCCTGGTTCATGTCGTCTGCCAAGCATATGGTGAGTCATTGGAGAACATTTATGGAACTGATTTATTCTACAGGGTCTGTCATTTCTGCATAATGGTTCTTAAAAAGCTCTCTAATATCTTTAGTTTTCAAGAAAAATCCTATGAAATTGTTCCAATGAATGGTCTTTTAGTTGTAGTTCAGGTGAACATTATAGAAGAGATTCTTGTTTGAAGGCCAGGGTCTCTGACAGGCATGTTGTGCATGGTTTGTCCCCGGACAGCACTGGACATTGTAAAATGTTCCATAGAGCTTTGTCCAAATTCATAACAAGTTTAAATATCAACATTAGATCAGCCTCAAAGATCCAGTATTGGTCAGGCAATACAGAAGTATGACATCTAAAGGCAAGATTACATTTCAATAAATATGAAAAGTAAATGTTTCATTAAATAAAAAATCTGATTTACTCAGTTTTTAAAACAAATTCATTTCACCGACAATGTTTCCTCCTGGAAAATACCAAGGAAAATTATTAAAAGATTATTTGTAAAAGATGAACCTGTCACCGAATGTACACAATAAGTTTAGATAACTTGTAATTAGGAGCACAACTACACAACATTTGTATTATGCTCTCTGCAGCTCTAAACTAAACTAACTAAAGGGGGGGTTTCATAGGCAAGGGCCTTTACCAGAGAGGGAGGGTTTAACAAAAGAAGACAGCTGTAGGGAATAGAAGTCATGATATCTCAGCGCCTGCTGCACACTTTCACCATTCTTGGTTTAATATTTCTCTTCTGAGTGCACACACTTAAAGGTCTCCTCACAAAGTGTCAGAAAATAAAACCCTCTCTCTTTTCCTCCGTACCCAAATCTCTAAAAACGGGGGAACAACGGAGCTGATCCAGATTTGCTGCCAATATGACGTAATATCAGAAATGTGGGCTGGCTTTACACCCACAGCCCTATCAGAAACGTTGCTATCAGAAACAATGCACGACGTGTTTTGGAAGTAATATGGTCTTGGTTTACATTAGCAAGTATCGCTAACACTCAGAGCTAACCTGTACTGGAGAGAGTATGTGTGAAGAAGCAGGAAATACAAGGAACTCACCTTGTGGTAAACCTGAGAGTGAAAAAGCATTTTAGCTCCATACTGTTTCAGAAATAATTATTGATGTGGTTTTGAACATGATATGGCGTTTACTCATGGCAGCATTTAGCTGAGTTTCTGGATAGAATTCCCAGGCACAAGCTCCCCCCCCCCCCAACCCTCTTTCTTTTTTTTAAAGCTACGGACCCAGAATCAGCACTTCTCTAACAGGGCTGAAATAGAGGGGTATGAGGCTAGAATGGGTGATCTGTTTGATTTTTGGAGCAAAACACTTCATAGACATGTTTTTTATATATTTGTATATATCTGAGACCTATAATATATGCCTACAAATAGTATAATAGGAGACCTTTAATAAAAGAGCCCTGTTAATGATATTTTGTGAGACAGACTCATTGTGCCAAACTATCCAACCTGCAGGTTGCACTAATGACATCATGACCAGTGACCACTCACCATTATTTGCCTCATTCGAGGTGGGAGTAGCCTCACAGTTCGTCTCCAAGCAAGGTAAGACCACCATCTCTGGCTCCCTGCAGTAATGATTTCCTTTCCGGGGTTACAGGGTGATGTTGTCACTTTTACATTTTCAGACATGAACAGTGCACCTCAAGGTGGGATACAGATCAGGAACTGTATAGCCACCTTGATGACCAAATCAAAGACCAAGTTCTTCATCGAATACCATTCCAGCTGCTTGGAGAGTATGTCTGTTTGACTGACCCTATCACTTTGGATTCTGCTGTAAAACGCTTCAATGATGAAAACTAATATTTATTTAATTGTCTACAGAAAAAGTCAAGACTATAGAAGGAGAGAACATGGAGAAATCGGATGGGTCAATAAAAGTTTCCTTTAGAAACCAAGTTGAGGTAAATAAGAAAGGAGCTTTCAGTGTGTGCTTGTTGTGGTAAGAAATCATAATTATTTTTGTCTTCTTCCTCTTTTCAGCTCACCCCTATCATCTCTGACCCAGAATACCTGTTGGACCAGCACATCCTCATCTGCGTGAAGTCCACAGACTGCGACGAGTCCTATGGTAACTGACTCACATGCAGTTTGTAATATGCAATAATCTGAGCAGGATTTACAGTTTGCTGGTGTCTTATTCCCAAAGGTGAGGGCTGTGTTGCCCTGAGAGCAGCTCAGTTCTCCTACAGAGAGTTTCAGGTCACACTGACTCACCACGGAGAGAAGACAGGCATTCTGACAGGCGGCATCCAGTTACCCACCTCGGAGTGCAAGCCCACTGAGAAGTTATATGGTCAGGAAATCTCATCAGGACTTCACATATTCAACTCTTCTTACTTCAGTTCTTTAAGCATTAATTCCTCTTTTTATACGCTTGCAGATTTCATCAAAATCGAAAACTCTGATGACACTGGCTCCTCAAAAGGCAAAGGCGTTGACGCCAACAAGTAAGACATTTTTTCACCTGTGATTACTGTCAAATAACTTAAACGTGATTTCAGTTTGTGATGATTTCTGTCTTCTGTTGACAGGTTTTCTGTCACACAATCACATGATATTTCTAACCCCAATTACATGGGAATTTCCTTCAGAAGTGGCAATGTGGTAGATAAAGGTTGGAGTTACAGCCTGCCACCGAAAGGTCTTCCAATCGCTGGCCAAGCGGGCAAAGACACCAAGAAGGGGGGCTATGATGTGGGCTCACGAAGCCCCACAGGAAAACATTCCAATCCCATGTGAGTGCCTGTTGTTTACGCATTTCATATCATCTCAGTGGTCAAACTAAAAAAATTACATTATTTACATACACTCTTTTAATACAGAGCGAGTGGAGAGGTTTGATATTCTGAGAAAAAAAGTTGAAAATTCACGGGAAAAATACTCTCTCTGATTGAAGAGGTAAATATATATGGAAAATGCTCATAAATATTCACATTTTTATTGTGAATTTAGGCCTTATTTTCTCAGAACATCTCCTGAATCTCTGTAATAATTGTTTTTTAACTACAATGACCCTCATGCACTGTCGTAGATATGACTCAGTAGAAGCAGAAACTGAATGTGACCCCTTGTTCTGTAGGGGGGAGGAGGAAAAGGTGTCAGGGATGTTTGACAATCCGTTATACGGTTCGATGGGGAAGTCACGGGGCAAGGACCAAGACCATCAGCAGAAGGACCTCCTCACACCTCCAGATCCCAACTTTACAACCTCCAATGCAGCAGACGGAGACCCTGATCGCCCCCCGCTGCCCACCCCACGCAACCGCTCCTTCACCTGCTCCGAGACAAAACCCCAGCCTTCCACCCCCGTCTCCTCGCATCCCTTAACGTTCAAGAAACCAGTGGCGCCATCGCGCTCCGAAGGGGGGATGGCACAGAGCCGGCCCCCTCTGCCTTCCAAGTCCCGGCCGGGCCTGCCGGAGCCCCAGAACCCCAGAGACTACAGGGACAGCTCCGAACTCCCCAGCAAACACAGACTGCCTGCAAAACCTGGCCAGCCGCAGCCTCACAAAGACTGTAAGTAAAAACGTGTTTCTCTTATTGCAAGACTCTTAAATCATACATTTCCCAGCAAATACAATACATTTAATGATGCAGAAACTGTCTTCACATAGTGCACCCTGAAGTCACCAAGATGGGCCGTTCTGTGAAGTGAGGCCGGGCCACAGCGACTGCACGGCTTCCAGCTCTGCATCATGGGAGCCAGGCCTTCCCCCTGCTATATGTATCACATACTGTATGAGTGACTATTATTTAGTAACTACGGAATATTTCTACATTTTGTATGGTGTGCCTTTTCACTTTCTTGCTAAAGAGAGCAATACCACTTTAATGTCAGTATGCTAAATATTACGCTATAGCAAGTTAGCCTAACCTAGCATGCGATCTTGTAGTCTAATAAAAAGTGCTGAGCAACACATTTTTCAGACTTAATTTCTGCTAAGCTTTCATAAAAAATAAAAAATAAAGTTTGGAAATAGACTGCTTATAAACAATTGTGTTACTTTGGATATGGAGTTTCACACTATAGTATACTAATGAACGTTACGGCACAGTATTATCTGCATACACATTAACATGTTTGCCCTTGAGATGTAAAATATATGCTCAAATAATTTCAAAATCTCAGCTAAACTGTGTTATTTAAGATCTTTTTTTAAACCTGAACTCATAATCATTGCCTGTGACACTTTTAATAAAAACCTCAGTGAGACCAATGTAGTGCTGCAACACTCAATGCTTCCATCTGCTGTTGTGTACAAGAATTTCATGCAGAGTGAAAATCAAGTCATCCAAGCTGCACAATCAAGAAGACTTGCCTTTAAATGAATTTAAGATTTGCTGTTTGCCATGTGAATTGCTGGATAATTCTACCTCTTAAAGCCTAAGAAAATTTATTTTTGGTCCCAAGATACATTACATGTTAACATTTACAATGTATGGAAGAGTATAAGGGCCAGGCATGAGGGGAAATATATTTTTGAGGAGGAAGATATTTAGTATTCTGCATTTTCAGAATAAAGTCAATGTCTAGAGACTAAAGTTGTAATTTCAGTGTATTTGCTAACGCTTTAGGTTAGGATCAGGTTTGACTCTTGAAATGTAAAGTTTCTTCTTATCGATCTTGAATAAATTCTCAAAATGCAAAGAAAAAATGAATCTTCCTCCTCTGTTTATTTGTTTTTATTTCTTTCTATAATACTGCAAGTCAGAGTTTATTTTCAACCTTTTTAACTTTATTCTCACATTTGTACTTATAGCTCCTATAACCTTTTGTAAATATGGGTTTCAGTAGACATGGTTTTAATAGGTCAAAGGAAGACAAAAAGTCACAAGTTTAGTAGCCTTTCATCAGTTTCCTTTCAGGTTTCATCCTGTGCTTCGGGAACCAGTGCCCTCCTGTTTTCCAATATCCCAGTCTGCAAATTAAGAAACTGAAAAGCCCAGCAGGTCTTACCTGAGAAGTACAACAACAGACAAGACATTTCATTTCATTATGGGTTTCAATTTCACTGTAATGCTATAAAGCTTTATGGTCCTACCTTTAACTTAACAAGCTGTAATAAACCTTTCTGTGGTACCAAAGTCCAAAATGTTTGCAAGTGTTTAACTTGAAACTATTAACTTGTTAACGAGTGTTTAAGACTTAACATTGATTAAGAAAGCTGGCTCTTTCATCAGCTGCAAACTGGACACCTTCAAAATGTTACCCAGCATGGATAACCCCCCCACCCCCACCAGCAGCTGGACAGACAGCAGAGCTCCTCCAACAGACTGCTGCAGCCAGGGCCGGTTCTAGCCAATTTGATGCCCTAGGCGAGATTTTAGCTGGCGCTATATAAAGAATAAATGAAAAATCTCTACAAAAGACAAATACACTACAAAAACAGAAACTTATTGACATCAAAAAGGCTTCAAATGTATTCAGTATTGTATGAGGGATAGTGGTGGTCTAATGGATAGTGAGGTGGGCTGAAGATCGGAAGGTTGTGAGTTCAAATCCCACAAGGCACACCTTGAGTAAGGCACTTAGCCCTTAGTTACTCCAGGGAGAATGTCCCTGCTAATTGTAAGCCGCTTTGGATAAAAGCGTCAGCTAAATGAAATGTAATGTTTGAATTGGGGGGTGGACATCACCTCCTCTAGGGGGGTCTGGGGGTATGCCCCCGGGAAAAAATGTTTGAACATTTTAAAGTAAAATGCTTCAATCTGGTGCACTTTGAGCAGAATTACTAGAGACTAGATCTGGGGGTACAACTTTAAACACCCATATGAAAAAGATCGGTTTACATTTTAATAATCAAATAAGTATGTGAACATAACCAATAACCTACCATAGCCAATAACAAATAAATGTAACTTATTTTATTTTTGTTGTTCATTCATATCTTATTTTACCTAGTTAACAGTTATTTATTAATTTAGCAAACTCTCCAGTTTTAAACGATATGTTTGGTTTACTGTCCTATAGTAGGCCTATACACTGAAATGATTTCAAACCTGTTTATCCCAATAATTATAAAGGAGTGCCTTGGAAATATGTGTTTACATAAATTGTGACCAAACCGTTTGAGACCCACTGAGATAACTTAGACTAAAGTGAACTATCTTAACACTCAGAGTCCTTTACCTCACTGAGCTGTAGTTATCAGCCTCTCAGTCTGTCAGGAGAGAGCTCCCTCTTCTTCTCATATCCGTTAGCGCAGCTAGCACCAGATGCTAATAACAACAGCGCCAGTACCTCGCTCCCACGCTCACTTGCACTTTGGCTGTGAGCTGCGGGCGCCAGATAAGCCAACATCTCCCACTTTCATCACTTACAGCGCCCATCGTACAGGGCAAATGAAAAGTGTAACCGGGGTGAAAAGGGTGTTACCTTTACTTCATTTAGTGGGAATGCTGATACAGCATTCCCACTATATGTTATGCTACGGACAAAAAGTTTATTATTCCATCCAGTTATTTTGTCCGTCTTCTCCTCCCACATTCAACATCGCAGAAACTCCGTTCAAACATCAAAACGTTCAGCTCGGTCAGGAATCGGGCGCTATTACTTTTATCATTCATAACTTTCATAATTCCAGAGATACATCCCATAATTCATCACATTTTTAACATTTCAACTTTAACATTGCGCAGCTCGTTAAGTTAGAGTGCGTGATGTCACAGCTAGAGGGTAGGAAATCTTGAAATTTCCCTTCATTTTTTTTTTTAAAACTGCCATAATTCCCAAACCCTATATTCCTGAGACATCATTTTTCATGAGAAACGTAGGAAAACATCTCGTAGCTTGAAAAATGACAAATAATTAAGCAAAATAATTGAACAAAATGCCTCTTGAGGGCATGAAGTGACAAAAACGTTCAACATGTCTCCATTAAAGCCCATTGTAATTTCAGAACTTCACATGTGTGCTAACAGTCCAGCCGTGAAGACATCTACGGGACATGCCGTTGCCATGGCAACACAATGCCCGCCATGAAACACGGTTTTCTCATAACTTCAGTGAAAATGCTCCAAACGGCCCAAAACTTCACAGGTTTGGTAACACAGCCATCAACGCATCTAAGCGTATTATGGGATGTCATCAAATACCGTTGGCATGGCGACAGATCATTCGCCATCAAGTTAGTTCAAAAGTTTGCATTTCAAATATTCTGCTGCTTTTCCAAGCCTTTTTACTTTCTTTTCTTCTCTCATCACACATTCAAGCCCCCAGTGTTCATGTATCATTTCAATCTAAATTCTTCACTTTCTTCTTACACATTACATTTCAGCATAGCAGTTTAGCGTCAGCTTTTCAGCATAAAGCATTCCCACTAGCAATTTCTTCAGGAATTGCATTCTCTAGTTATGAATGTTGTTACATCAAGGCCGAAAATTAGGATTAGCACCAACCAGAGGTGTGGACTCGAGTCACATGACTTGGACTCGATTCAGACTCGAGTCACCAATTTGATGACTTTGGACTCGACTTGACAAAATCACAAAACACTTGCGACTCGACTTGGACTTGAACACCAATGACTCGGGACTTGACTTGGACTTGAGCCTTCTGACTTGAGGTGACTTGATAATTTAATTCAGAGGTCTCCAACACGCCGATCGCGAGATGCCGCTAGAAGAGCAGACTCCCGTCGGGGAGAGCAGAATCTCCAGCCGCTGCAACTCTTGCTGAGAATCCTTGCAGGCAGGGGCGGGTCTTTATTTAGCTGGGCCACCATGCGGCCAATCATATGTGAGGACACACTAGGATCATACCATTATGTGAAAGAAGGGTGGGGGGCAGACGCTCCAAAGACAGCAGGTGTAGTGGTACAGGCCGCTACACAGAGCGACGGGGAGACAGATTTAAATGCAAGCGCGTCGGAAAAAGTCAAGAAATTAGCGAAAACCGAAAAAAGAAGCAGCATCTGGCTGCATTTCAATGATATTGGAGAAAGCAAAGCTGAGTGCAGGATTTGTAAAATGAAAATAACCTTCAGAGCAGGGTTTTTTTTTGGTAACCACTCAGGATTTATTGTCAGAGGTGGGAGAAGTTCAGATCTTGTACTTGAGTAAAAGTACCAGAGTGTAGGAATACTCGGTTACAATAAAAAGTCCTGCATTCAAAATGTTACAAGTAAAAGTACAAAAGTATTATCATCAAAATATAGTTAAAGT
This sequence comes from Trematomus bernacchii, assembly GCF_902827165.1. Classification (NCBI taxonomy): domain Eukaryota; kingdom Metazoa; phylum Chordata; class Actinopteri; order Perciformes; family Nototheniidae; genus Trematomus; species Trematomus bernacchii. The sequence goes on from NW_022987709.1 coordinate 1,077,635, forward strand.
ACCACCTGCAGAGGGATCTAGATTCAGGTGTTCTTTTCCCCATAAAGACCGCCTCGCTGCACATTATCCCTTGCATAAAGATAGGTTGTGGGTCCCTTATAACATGTTGTACACAGTGGAAATAAACATTCTGGTCACCTCAACATCAGGGATCTTATCAATTAAACTCCTTCTGAATCAAACCGTCACGGTAGCATTACCTTACTGATCCCTCTTACAATAGAAGAAAACACGTTACTTTACCAGCAGAGAGAAACTAGATTATTACAGTATTAATGTGACTAATAAAGAGCAGTTTGATTATTAAGTATTATTCTGTTGATCGATGTCATTACATTTGGTGAAAAGCACATAATGACTTGTTTAAGACTCGTTTTGTCAAAGTTTAGGACTTGGACTTGACTTGAACTTGCCCATCCTGACTTGAGACTTGACTTGGACTTGAGCACAAAGACTTGAGACTTGACTCGGACTTGAGCGCAAAGACTTGAGACTTGACTCGGACTTGCAAAACAATGACTTGGTCCCACCTCTGGCACCAACGGTCAAAATGTTTTTCCCCCTTCCAGAGCTGCCAGCGCAGCGCCCCCCCAGATCTGGCGCTTGGCGACTATGCCAAAAACCGGCCCTGGCTGCAGCTCGGCTGTCTAAAGGACAGGTACAGGAAGTGATCCAACAGCCATCCCCCTGTACAGCACCCCCCCTCTGGCTGCTCCATAGCGTGTTCAGGTTCTCCCTCTCATGAATACTTTGCACATACTGACATAGGCGGCGCCAGGGGGGCGCTAGGGGGTGCTGAAGCTCCCCCTAGGATAGCCATAGCACCCCCCAAGCACCCCCAAGAAATGTATGTGTCTTTTTTTATTTTTACGTGTGAAATTCATAATTTGAAAAATGATTGATTTGAAAATAATATGCCACAGTACAGAACAAGTACTTCTGGGTCTCTGTGTTTCATTCAAGCTCGGTTCTGTGTGTGTGTGTGGCAGGTGCGCATTTAGCGAGAGAGAGAGAGAGAGCAAACCGTGCCAGGGACCGTGTTGTTAGCATCTGTTTACCTAGCTGCACTAACGGATATAAGGAGCTGTTTCTACAACAAGGTGAAGGGAAAGTCCTCTCCTGTCAGACTGAGAGGCTCAGGTATGGACTAATGGACTCTCTGAGTGTTTAGATAGTTAACTTTAGTCTAAGTTATCTCAGTGGGTCTCAAACAGTTTGGTCACGATTTATGTAAACAATTATTTCCGAGGCACACGTTTATATGATCATTATCGTTATAAAACAATAAGAGAATAAATGAATAACAGTTATGAAATACTATATGACAGTAAAACAAGAATACACTTTAAAAGGGGAGTGATTTGTAAAATATCCATAAAGAAAAAGTACATCTACAGTTCTGTTTCATATGGGTGTGTGTTGAGAGATGTATCCATAGATCTCTTCATGTTGCTCTCAAAGTGCACCAGATTGATGCATTTAACTTCAATATTAAAAAAGGGACCCCCCTAGAGGATATTAGGTCCACCCCCCACCAGGGACGTGCACAGGTACGGGCTAATGTTGCCCGTAATGTTTGCCCTTTTTGGCTGACTTGCCCCTCTGGAGAGAGCGAGAGTTTTTTTTCTTCTTTCTGTTGTGGTTGAATCAACATGATAAGGCCACAATTAGTATTGTAGTGTCTCGCTGCAGGAAACACACCAGCTTCATTCTTCTTCTACTACTTATTTTACTTCTTCTTCTTCTCCTTCTTCTTACATGTAATTGCCCGCAAAATTTTGAATGAAGAACTCGTTTCAGTGTGAACTCATTCCACAGTAGGCCTATGACCACAAAAGTGTTTTAAACCAGGTAGGCCTATGTTTTTATTATTTATGTTCTATATCGCTAAGTGTGTGATTACACATGTTACGTATTATAAATATAATATTTATTATAGGCCACTGTATTGGTGCCGGTGCGTTAAGACCACCTCTAGTGTCGGATTTTGGAAAATGGATTTTGAGTTTTCTCATGGCAGGGACTTTACTTCCTCTTGACACCATCTGTTATTCACAAAAAAACACCTACATATACTTGTTATTGTGCTTCTGTCTTTCTGTGTCTTTCCATCTGCTCCGTAAACTCCTATTAAACATCCATGGTAAACTCCCTCAACGCGCCACTTCCTTACAGAGCCCCTCCTCCAACACACACGAACGCGCACATGACCAATGAGGGCACGAGATAAGTTTGTGCACAGATGGAAGGCTGACAGGCAGGTAGGCCATCCAGTTATTTTAGCCGGGCCGGCTAAAATGATTGGTCGTGCTTTTTACAGTACTACGGCTTCCACAGATGAAATTCTTTTATGGATGTTTTGTCAAAGCACTTAAGATATTCATTGCTATCAGGATGTTAAGAGCATTCCATGGAATATAACAAAAAGTGTATCTCGAGCCGGTTTCTCAAACTTACCTACCCCACCTTTAAGTTATGGAATACTAAATAAATAAGTAATTAGATACCTTACCGTTACTGCGCTCATAAAGAATGATAAGAATAAGAATAATGCGTATTGAACTGGTTTAATTAATTAGTGAGTTTATTTAAAGGTAGGGTAGGTAAGTTTGAGAAACCGGCTCGAGATACACTTTTTGTTATATTCCATGGAATGCTCTTAACATCCCGATAGCAATGAATATTTTAAGTGCTTTGACAAAAAATCCATAAAAACAATTCATCTGTGGAAGCCGTAGTACTGTAAAAAGCACGACCAATCATTTTAGCCGGCCTGGCTAAAATAACTGGATGGCCTACCTGCCTGTCAGCCTTCCATCTGTGCACAAACTTATCTTGTGCCCTCATTGGTCATGTGCGCGTTCGTGTGTGTTGGAGGAGGGGCTCTGTAAGGAAGTGGCGCGTTGAGGGAGTTTACCATGGATGTTTAATAGGAGTTTACGGAGCAGATGAAAAGACACAGAAAGACAGAAGCACAATAACAAGTATATGTAGGTGTTTTTTTGTGAATAACGGACGGTGTCAAGAGGAAGTAAAGTCCCTGCCATGAGAAAACTCAAAATCCATTTTCCAAAATCCGACACTAGAGGTGGTCTTAACGCACCGGCACCAATACAGTGGCCTATAATAAATATTATATTTATAATACGTAACATGTGTAATCACACACTTAGCGATATAGAACATAAATAATAAAAACATAGGCCTACCTGGTTTAAAACACTTTTGTGGTCATAGGCCTACTGTGGAATGAGTTCACACTGAAACGAGTTCTTCATTCAAAATTTTGCGGGCAATTACATGTAAGAAGAAGGAGAAGAAGAAGAAGTAAAATAAGTAGTAGAAGAAGAATGAAGCTGGTGTGTTTCCTGCAGCGAGACACTACAATACTAATTGTGGCCTTATCATGTTGATTCAACCACAACAGAAAGAAGAAAAAAAACTCTCGCTCTCTCCAGAGGGGCAAGTCAGCCAAAAAGGGCAAACATTACGGGCAACATTAGCCCGTACCTGTGCACGTCCCTGGTGGGGGGTGGACCTAATATCCTCTAGGGGGGTCCCTTTTTTAATATTGAAGTTAAATGCATCAATCTGGTGCACTTTGAGAGCAACATGAAGAGATCTATGGATACATCTCTCAACACACACCCATATGAAACAGAACTGTAGATGTACTTTTTCTTTATGGATATTTTACAAATCACTCCCCTTTTAAAGTGTATTCTTGTTTTACTGTCATATAGTATTTCATAACTGTTATTCATTTATTCTCTTATTGTTTTATAACGATAATGATCATATAAACGTGTGCCTCGGAAATAATTGTTTACATAAATCGTGACCAAACTGTTTGAGACCCACTGAGATAATTTCATCTGTGGAAGCCGTAATACTGTAAAAAGCACGACCAATCATTTTAGCCGGCCAGGCTAAAATAACTGGATGGCCTACCTGCCTGTCAGCCTTCCATCTGTGCACAAATTTATCTCGTGCCCTCATTGGTCATGTGCGCGTTCGTGTGTGTTGGAGGAGGGGATCTGTAAGGAAGTGGCAGATTTTCTCCGGTTGTGTATTTTCAAATTCTAGCGATCTCGAGCCGGTTTCTCAAACTTACCTACCCTACCTTTAAGGTAATTATAGAAGCCCTATTTTATCAGTAGCCTATGTCTGCACAGCAGTTACAATGGTCAAACTACATTGAATTGTCCCCATTTTTTCTTTAATATATATTATTAAACATTAGATATTTTAATGAGATATGGACCGCAAAACAAAAAATGTCCCTGGTTTTCATTTTAAAAATCAAGTCACCGAATGCAAGTAGTTGCCTTAGCTTATTTAGTTATGCGACGATGATGTGAATTACTGTTCAAATTAGTTAAGGTAATAATCGTTTTGGTCTTATATTTTTTTTCGGGGGGGAGGCCCTTTTTCCAGTTTAGAGCAATAGCCCCTCCAAATGTCTGTGCACGTCCCTGCCCCCCACTTATAAAAATAGCACTTTACCCCTGCTTACACCTATATGCCGTGAGCTGATTATCGAGCCTTCATTGTAACAAATACTGTGTATGTGCGTGTGGGGAGTGTAGCAGTAGAAAATTCAACTGTAGCGCCCGGTAGATTAAGGGTAAACCCTAAATGTTTGAGCACCCTCTGTGAAACGTCAAGCAAGGAGGCTTGCTTGGTAGCACATGTATGCTGGGCATTTAAACAGTGATTCGGCGCCACTCGATGACGTAGTATGCTTGAAATAGTCAATGGCGTCTCAGGTCGATTAAATGGAATCCTTGCGTCCCTCACTTGCGTCGTTTCCCTGCGTTTAGTCCCTCCCACCAGGGAAGCATGGAGAGACGCAAGGAAACCACGAGAAGCAGGGAAATGAGTTTTAAGAGCAATGGGACGTCCTTTCCTCCGGAGCGTCACGTGAAGCGACGTCCGTTTGTGATGACACCGCACAGCTGATGTCTGACAGCGGGTGTTTCTCAATCGCGAGTAAAGCTGCTTCAGAGCCACTATTTCAAGCATACTACGTCATCGAGTGCCGCCGAAGTACTGTTCCAATCTCCAGCATACTTGGAAATCTACCGAGCCCGGCGTACTCCGTTTGGAGAAATATCGAGGCTGCACATGAGTAGACTTCGTGGTCTTAAAATCCCCACAATGCTTTGCGCACGGACCAATTTCCCCAAATCTGTGGCGGAAGATGTAAGGCGGGGCCTCTCATATGACGCACACCTGCACACTTGCTAGCGTGTTCCACTCTTCGTTTTCCGAATGCCAGGAAGTATTCTTGACTCGCTTCTGAAGCAAGATGCTCGGCAGACATGTGCTACCAAGCAAGCGTACTCTCGATTGAGAAACACCCAGCAGCTCTGTCCCCGTTGTTTTCACACACACCCCCGCCTCTGTTAGTACACATTTACTGACATATACATTTGTATCATATGTTGTAAACCCAAATAAATAAAAATAAAATAAGAACTCATTCTCAAAAAAGATAAACGCCATTCTTAAAATGTATAAACGAAAAAAGCGATCATGAAAATGTTTCCAATAAATTAATAAAATGATTTTTGACCACTTTGTTGTTCAGATATTTCACATATTTGTAACTGAATGATACATTAATTGAAACAAAACACAGTATAGACTGAGGAGTGACTCTCGTGAGTTTCATCTGTTTTCTTCACTCCGCTGGGAAACTGCTCTCATGTCAAGAAGCAACAGATCAGTGCATGCGCTGCATCGTCCAATCAGTGAGCGATACACAGTAAGGGGGCGGAGCGAGTATCTGAGGATTTCATCGGAGGATGGTCTGGTGGTTCCTCGGTTATCGCTCCTCCATTATCGCTCCTCGCTCCTCGGTCCTCCGGCAGAAATAAGAGCCATGGGACGCTACTCAAGATGGCGCAGACAAATCAACTTCCGGTGATACCAAGGACCGACGACCGAGGAAATGAAAATAGTCGACCTGAGACGCAGCCAATATGGTCTAGCTGCAGCCGCAGCAAGACGGTACACGACACGCCCCCTACACGACGGTACGACGGTACACGACACGCCCCCTACACACGACGGTACACGACACGCCCCCTACACGACACGCCCACCTGACACGACACTACGGTGGCTGAGAGACTTTGATACCGTACATGGCAGATTAAAAACGAATTGCAAATGTTATTGTAGCATTTTAAGCAACTATTAGGCAAATAAATTAATAACCTAGAGTAGACTATCCGTTTGAGACACAACAGTATATGACTTTAAGCACAAATCATTTTGTCTAATTAATAAATTAAAACAAAAAGGTGGCTTACTAAACTTTATTTTTTAGTACATATAAAATAGGTAATAATGAGATCTATTAATTATGTTTGTCTAACTGCTACACATGTATTTATACACAAATGTAGATATTTATGAACATCTAAATATAGTTGTTAAAGGTTTTAAGATATAAATAATCACATCATGGGGTCATTAAGGTTTAAAACAGAGTCATGTAATGTAGGCCTACTATAACATGATAACACGAGCCTGTAGTTTGGTATATTATTGATATGGGCTGGACACCCAATCATCATTGACTTACTTTAGACCAAATTAGGAGGGCCAGTCAGGCCACTAATGAGCTCAATCATTCACATTTATTATTATTACTTTATAAATTAAGAGTACTAGGGGTCTATTACAAAACCTTTGAAGGAATCGTCATGCATTTTGAATGTTTCTGTACTTTAAAAACATCATGGCTCAAGATCCTGTTCTTGTTTAAGATTATTCATACTCATTTGTGAATTTAACATCCATATTCACTCAAAACTGAAACTAAAACATTTTTTTTGAAAGCATTGCAGGCCTAAAGCTCCATGTCAGTGACCTATATTTTCTTTTCTTCCATCAAACTTTAAAAATGGCAAACAGCATGTTTTTAAAGATTTAATCTTTTAAGAAACAAAATATCAATTTTGAACAGAAGGGTTTAAAAACACGTGTTTAATGCAAATAAACTTGAAACATAAACCTATTTGTCATTTCAGAATTCACTTTTATTGTCTGCGTGAAAGGCACAGTAGGCTATGAGCGAATACATATCAACATTCAAAAATTACAAAGTCGTACAATATATACCATGTGCTACTGTCTAGGATTAAGTATGGTGAGACTTTTCAGCCCGCGACCCCCAAAATAACAGTGCCAGAGACTGGGCGACCCCCGACGGTCGCCAGTGATCTCCAGTGTGCTGGGCAGTGTGGCGGCGGAGGGAGCCAAGGGCACCATCGGAGGAGAGGCGAGCGATGACCGCAGCATCACCGTGGTGCAGATAGGCCTGAACGGGGAGTACCTGGGCACGGCCCGCCCCCCCGCAAAGACTGAGGGGACTTGTTACACGGAGCCCATCACCGGGGAAGCTGCCGGACCGAGAGTTTGATCCTGCCTGCGGTGGGAGAAGGCGGTCTGCTCGGCCTGCCCTTGGCTCTGGGGTCCCTCCTTAAACAAATAAATAAAAACCTTTTAAATGAAACGTTCATCTTAACAGATAAGATTTGATCATTTATTTTAAACGTCAGGACTACAGCATGGCCACAAACCCCATCTACAAACAGAGGCTTGGTGCTAATTACCTGATTGCATCCACCTGGGTTACTTGGCTCAACCAAATAACTTTATATAAGTTTACTTTAAACCACACTTAAAATAATAATATAATTATACATATGTAGGCCTACATGTCTACAGTATAGCAACTAATAAACATTCAAATGTGCAAGATGAATGTTCAATGAATATTTAAAACGTACACAAATTCAGATTCTTGTAAAAATTAAGATATACATATATCTTAGCTCTTAGCTTGACATGCTCGCTCAGTTAGCATACACATATATTATTTATGTATTCCATTCCTTTAAATTGAATATTTAAAATACAAATTAGCTAAATAAACACAATTACACAGCACTAAACAGCCAAATCGACAAACAACCGAGAACCTAAATAGTATGTAATTATATCTAAAACCACAAGACGTTAATTACCTGAACTCGATGCGCCATATTGTTTGTTGTGTGTTCTCTGTAAACCTCCATAGAGGTTTCTCAATACTCTAGTAATTTCCCCTCCTCGACTCCTATCCTCGACTTCTATCCTCGAGACTTAGGCTGCATCTCAGGTCGATTAAATTGAATCCTTGCGTCCCTCACTTGCGTCGTTTCCCTGCGTTTAGTCCCTCCCACCAGGGAAGCATGGAGAGACGCAAGGAAACCACGAGAAGCAGGGAAATGAGTTTTAAGAGCAATGGGACGTCCTTTCCTCCGGAGCGTCACGTGAAGCGACGTCCGTTTGTGATGACACCGCACAGCTGATGTCTGACAGCAGCTCTGTCCCCGTTGTTTTCACACACACCCCCGCCTCTGTTAGTACACATTTACTGACATATACATTTGTATCATATGTTGTAGACCCAAATAACGCTACTCAAGATGGCGCAGACAAATCAACTTCCGGTGATACCAAGGACCGACGACCGAGGAAATGAAAATAGTCGACCTGAGACGCAGCCTTAGTACCGCCCACAGGAGATGCAAGCGGAGGACTGAGGAGGGGAACCGAGGAGAGAGGAGCAGGCGGTTGGTTAGAGAAATGAGAACTCCTCTCCTCTGAGCGGTCATTTTAAAGAGACGTCCATTAATGATGACAGGAGGCACAGCAGCACTCTGGGTGTTTCTCAATCGCGAGTACGCTTGCTTGGTAGCACATGTCTGCCGAGCATCTTGCTTCAGAAGCGAGTCAAGAATACTTCCTGGCATTCGGAAAACGAAGAGTGGAACACGCTAGCAAGTGTGCAGGTGTGCGTCATATGAGAGGCCCCGCCTTACATCTTCCGCCACAGATTTGGGGAAATTGGTCCGTGCGCAAAGCATTGTGGGGATTTTAAGACCACGGAGTCTACTCATGTGCAGCCTCGATATTTCTCCAAACGGAGTACGCCGGGCTCGGTAGATTTCCAAGTATGCTGGAGATTGGAACAGTACTTCGGCGGCACTCGATGACGTAGTATGCTTGAAATAGTGGCTCTGAAGCAGCTTTACTCGCGATTGAGAAACACCCACCGTCTGATGGTTCATGACCACTTATATATTTACTTTTAATTAATTGACAGTGCGGTATAATGAGACAATAACAGGCTACAGATGCGGACATATACACACACATATATTTATATAAATATATACAATTTCAGAATCAAACAAGTATGAGAGCACTCTCATAATAACGTAACACAATCAGAGACCCCCCCCCCCCTCTCTCTGGTCGCTGCAATGTGGAATTGAAATTACGGGCCAAAAGTTGTATTTACAAGTATTAAAAGTAAGCATAGGACACCAAACCAACTGAGACCTGTCTGTCTGCCGCATCTACGCACTGTACAACACACACACCTACACACTGTACCACACACACACCTACACACTGTACCACACACACACACACCTACACACTGTACCACACACACACCTACACACTGTACCACACACACCTACACACTGTGCCACACACACACACCTACACACTGTACCACACGCACACCTACACACTGTACCACACACACACACACCTACACACTGTACCACACACACACCTACACACTGTGCCACACACACACACCTACACACTGTACCACACACACACACACCTACACACTGTACCACACACACCTACACACTGTACCACACACACACACACCTACACACTGTACCACACACACTCCTACACACTGTACCACACACACACCTACACACTGTACCACACACACACCTACACACTGTACCACACACACCTACACACTGTGCCACACACACACACCTACACACTGTACCACACATACCTACAGCTCCTAAAGCATCATCAGGCTACAGCCGTTGTGTATTTTATTATGTGAAGCACTAAATGGTCTTAGAAAAATATGGACTCTTTGTTTGTAGATATCTACTAAACTAAAGCATACAAATACAGAGAGTAATGTAGGCCTGTTATACTGAGTGATATCTATTATACACACTGCTCTGCTTTCTGCACGGACCTCACAGAATGAGGGCAGAAGCGTTGGAAGAAGCTTCCAAAGCCGCTGTGTGGACGGGCCGCTCAACGCTTCTGCCCATTCACTTTGAATGTGGTGACGTCACGATTCGCCGAACTGCATTGTGGGAGCAAAGCGTAGCTTTTCTCGCGGTGCTCGCTGCAAAAGTAGAGCAATGTTCTACTTTTGAAGCTGAGGCGGAGGCGTCAGCCAATCAAATCCCGCGTATGCAAATCTGACAGTTCAAGCGCTAGCCAATCAAACCGCGTGTATGCTGAGAGAGCCAGACCGCAGTTCATTTCCTCATATGCCAAAAAATGGAGGAGAAAATAATCGTAGCGGTAGGGAATCACCCGGTGCTTTCAGTCCCTGTTCACCTACCGGGATACAAACCGGAGGAGCCAGGCATGGAGGGAGGTGGCAGAGACAGTGGGTGAAACTGGTAGGTTTTCGCCTGTTTGGGGAGTTTATATCCAGTGTACTTCGTTTGAATGGACAGCTAGCAGGCATAGACAGTATGTAGCCAGCATGGAATGTTGCGTAAAATAGCACCATAGACATTAATGTTCATCATATAAAGTGTGACATGTAAAACCTTTTATGCAATTGACAGCAGAGATTCATGTGATTGGTTGTTGGTCGCGTTGCTCGCGTAAACTCCCCAAGCTCAAGACACGCCCACCGCCAAGCGGCAATGCACGCCGCCGTGTGTAGGCGGCGTTACTGATTGGTTGTTGGTCGCGTTGCTCGCGTTAACTCCCCAAGCTCAAGACACGCCCACCGCCAAGCGGCAACGCACGCCGCCGTGTGTAGGCGGCGTAGCCCCGCAGTCATCTGGTTCGACCTGACTATGGCGTGTAGTGATATGTCGGTTAAGTAATACAAGACAGAATGATATGATGATCTCCGCGCTACAGCTGCTCCGTGCATGCATGCAGTGACATGTAATATCCAAGGATTAGAGACTGTTGGATGCTGCTGTTTTGAGCATTGCAATATATTTATTTTCACTATGTTATTTATTTATGATTATCCTTGGGCTCAGCAAAGATTTGATGTCAGCTGTTGCTGTTTTTTTTTCTATAGTTAATACTGAAATAGAGCCCTGCTGTTTTGTCAGGGCCTTTTCTTTAAATATAATTTTAAAATGTCGATACAGTAGCCCCTTTTTTTAAATGTCTATGCTTAAGTTTTTATAGGTGTTGCTATCTGCTTTGTGTAGTGTGGTTCTACAAGCAAGTCTGTGCATTCATTGGGTGGTATCAGAGAGATACAAGGGTCTGTAAATGCAATGAAAACAATTGGCCACAGCAAATAATTGATATTAAACATGTAATTTTTACTTTTGAATACTTCAGTACAAAGGATGTATTGAATAATTTAAGTGATATGTGTACACATATAAATCATTAGTCAAAACAGGGCTACATTTGATTGAATTATAAAAGGTATAATATGTGGTAAACTGAAGAGCCGTTTGGGAGCCGAAAGAGCCGGCTCTTCTTGGTGAGCCGAGCCAAATGATCCGGCTCACCAAGAAGAGCCGGAATTCCCATCACTAATGGCGTGACTGACCCGAGCCTCGTCGTTCTGATAGCTCCGCCCCTTCGCTCCAACCCCCCTCCCTCCCATGGATGTATAATAGCTCCCTCCCCCACATCTACAGGTGAAAATTACTTTTGCAACACATTCATCACAAGAAGTGTAGCAAAAGTCAAGGCCGCAGATTCGTCGATTTATAGTGTCTGCCACAGAGCAGATTTGTGAAGTTGTAATGACTGATTTGAGAGGTTGTAATAACCAAGTTGCAGTTGTAATGGAAAATATATTTTAAAAATATATTTTTTTCTACAAGTGAACATTTCATCACTAAGTTCATTTTTTTTCACACAAGCTCAGATTTATTTTCTGCAAGAACTCACATCAGGTTTTACACGCTCTCGCATTTTACATTTTGCACCATATCTACCTTCATAGTTATCTTGCCTCGCTTCTGAAGCAAGACGCTTGGAAGACATGTGCTACCAAGCGTACTTGTAAACACCCTGAGAATCTCTCTCTCTCTCTCTCTCTCTCTCTCTCTCTCTCTCTAGAGCGCTCTAGGATCCTCTGATATCTCTCATCTCTCTCTATCTATCTCTCTCATCTCTCTCTCTCTCTCTATACTCTCTCTTCTCTCGATATCTCTAATCTATATGAGCTATACTCTCTCTTTCTCTCTCCCTCTCTCTCTCTCCTTCTCTAATCTCGATCTCTCTCTATATCGATCTCTATCTTCTCTCTCTCTCTCTCTCTCTCTCTCTCTCTCTCTCTCTCTCTCTCTCAGCGCACATCTGGCGCCCCCGCGCGGCGCTCACCCTCCTCCGTCGTAGCAATATCACGCGGGGTGAAACGTCATCAACACCAGACGCACATCCAGAACACACCATTAGCAATAATGGCAAGTATCCCAATGTAAACGTATGAATGTGTTTCCAGTTTTTCAAAATGTTTTGTGTAAATGCTTAGTGCAGTACTCACGGCTCTATTATCGCTTCTTTAGTGTTTTTCGCTAAATATGGGCAGCCTTCGTCGTGCTCGACAGTTAGCTCGATGCTAACATTAGCTGCATGTCTTTGTGTTTGCAGCTCTTCTACTCGTTCTTCAAGTCGCTGGTGGGGAAGGATGTGGTTGTGGAGCTCAAAAACGACCTGAGGTTAGTTCTGTTCGATTAGGCCGAAAAACGGAGTAACACTGTTTGAATTTGCCTCCACTGTATGAAGCTGACTGTGCTGTACAATGCAGGGGGTGGAGATGGAAACCAATTCAGTTCTAGATTGACCTAATATCAGGGGACCGAGTGTGAACATTATTCTTACTTGTCATTGAAGTGAGGTTATTGTAAACATCAGTAGAAACAGCTAACACTCAAATGCAGTGGGGTTATTATGGATGTAAGCAGAATTGCACGATGTATTGTACTTGAGTAGAAGTAGAAGTACTCAAATCTTGTACTTGAGTAACCAGAGTGTAGGAATACTCTTTTACGAGTAAAAGTACTGCATTCAAAATGTCACTCAAGTAAAAGTAGAAAAGTATTAGCATCAAAATATGTAAATACCAAAAGTAGTCATTGTGCAGATTGGTCCATTTCAGAATAATATATATGTTTTATAATGATTGATCATTAAAGTGTTCTCAAAGCTGGTAAAGGTGCAGCTAGTTTGAATGACTTTGTATACTGCAGGGTAGCTTGTGAATTTACTCCAGGTGGAACTAAAGTCTGATTTAACACTTGATTATATTTCACATCATTCATCCACATCTGTAAAGTAACTAAAGGTATTAAATACATGTTGTGGAGTAAAAGTACACCATTTACCTCTGAACTATTGTGGAGTATAAATTAGGGCTGCTCAATTTTTTCGCAATTACGATTTTGGCTTGCAACGATTATGAAAACAACATAATCGAAATAAAACGATTATTATTATTTTTTTAATTATTTATTTAAAAAGAAAAAACATTATATATTTTTGTATTGGTTTTTCAATTGAATTATACTTAAAGTTCAGGGTAATCAACTGTTAAAAACATACTACACATTTTTCTTTTTCAATAAATTGATGTTTTCAAAGTAAATGGATAATCGTTTTTAATAATCGTGATATCAATTATTGACCCAAATAATCGAGATTATGATTTTTGCCATAATCGAGCAGCCCTAGTATAAGTACAGTAGCATATAATAGAAATACTCAAGTAAAGTACAAGTACCCCACAATGATACTTAGGTACAGTACTTAAGTAGATGTACTTTGTTACTTTCCACCTCAGGGTATAACTAGCTATACATTCCACCAAATCTATATTTATTCAGCTTCGCTTGCACTTTCGCGATAACGGCATAACAATTAATTTCCTAACATCTCTCTTTTCAGTATCTGCGGAACACTTCATTCCGTTGACCAGGTTTGGAAATAATCATTTATTTTCTAATATGAAAACAAAGCCATTCCACCTGCTCCAATGTTTATCTGACTGCATAGACTTGTAATCTTCTGATGTCACATTTCTCTGTTTGTGTGTTTTAGTACTTGAACATTAAGCTCACAGACATCAGCGTCACTGATCCAGAGAAATATCCACACATGGTGAGTGTATCCGTCTGATCATTCAGTGTCATTTCAGCTTTGAAGACACGTCAGTCCTAAAACTCTACTGTTCACTTTGAGATCCTGGATGTTATGGCCATATTTACCAGCTCGAAAAAATGTAAATTATATATATTAAAGGTGGGGTAGGTAATTTTGGAGAAACCAGCTCCAGTGCGCTAGAATTTGAAAATACACAGCCGGAAAAAATCTGCCACTTCCTTACAGAGCCCCTCCTCCAACACACACGAACGCGCACATGACCAATGAGGGCACGAGATAAGTTTGTGCACAGCCATCCAGTTATTTTAGCCGGGCCTGCTAAAATGATTGGTCGTGCTTTTTACAGTACTCCGGCTTCCACAGATGACATTTTGTTATGGATTTTTTGTCAAAGCACTTAAAGGGCCCATGTCATGCTTTTCCGGTTATTACCCGTCCCCTTGTGTGTTATGAAGGTTTTTATGCATGTAAACGGTGTGCAGAGTCAAAACCCTCAAAGTACACCCTGTAGCGAGTAAAACTCTAACACAGAAAATACCTCCCCAAAACGCCTCGTTGGAGATACGTCATTGTCCATTTGATTCTTCCATTTCGTTCCGGGTACGGCATGATGTCATGCCGTACCCGGAACGAAATGGACCAATCCGTGGAGCCGTTACGTTACGTCCGCGGAGCCGTTACGTTAAGCCCCCGCTGATTGGTCCAAATTGACCAATCCACGGACTTCCTCACACACACACATCTGTGTGCAGGGAGCAGGCAGCTCAGCTGATTTCTCCTCCCTGGCTGCAGGCTGATAACAGACAATTGGGATCGCGGCGAAATTCTCTCTGCAGACCCATTCTCACAGCGTTTATCAACCTTTTTCTTGCTCAATATCAAGACACACTTATTGTTTTTACTTCGGCTGTGACTTTGTGTGTGCTCAGCATGAGTTTGGCTGTGTTTGGCTGTGTATCGCTAACAAGGAAACAACACCTCCACGGAGCTCAGCGTGATTCACAACGTCCCTGACCAATCAGAGCACACTGTGCTCACAGGGAGGCTGGGGGCTGGAGCTATTGGAGCTACAACGAGCCGTTAAAGGCAGAGAGTGAAATTCAGTGAATACACGTAGTTTACAGAGATGCTGTATGAGAAACCAATGTGAGTTTGGAAAAATGCACAGTATAAATCTATTCTAGTAGACCTCAACAATGGAAATGGATCAGTGGAAATGGCCATGACATGGGCCCTTTAAAGATATTCATTCCTATCGGGATGTTAAGAGCATTCCATGGAATATAACAAAAAGTGTATCTCGAGCCGGTTTCTCAAACTTACCTACCCCACCTTTAAAGGTGGGGTATGTAATTTATTTCAGAAACACTTTTTGTTATATTCCATGGAATGCTCTTAACATCCCGATAGCAATGAATATATTAAACGCTTTGACAATAAATACATACAAAAAAAATCATCTGTGGAAGCCGTAGCGCTGTAAAAAGCACGACCAATCATTTTAGCCGGCCTGGCTAAAATAACTGGATGGCCTACCTGCCTGTCAGCCTTCCATCTGTGCACAAACTTATCTCGTGCCCTCATTGGTCATGTGCGCGTTCGTGTGTGTTGGAGGAGGGGCTCTGTGGCAGATTTTTTCCGGTTGTGTATTTTCAAATTCTAGCGCACTCGAGCTGGTTTCTCAAATTACCTACCCCACCTTTAATACATTAATAATAAACGTAAAATTGTTTTGTCACCTCGATAATTCATAACTTACCCAACCTCTATAAGAATTGCTTATTAACATCCTCAAGTCAGAATAAAAGGATAATTTTTGTTATTATAATTAATATTGTTTATTATACCTCAAATGTGAATGTAAAGCCAATAAAACTTGTGTTTTATTAATAAAATGAGTGATGGAAAAATAATAACAAATACAATCTGATCAAATATAATCAGGCAGCGTCTGTGTCACTTTGAAAGACAACCATGTTCAAACTCTGCTGTGTTCGATTTGTGCTCTGCTCAGCTGTCAGTGAAAAACTGTTTCATCCGTGGGTCTGTGGTCCGGTACGTGCAGCTGCCCGCTGATGAGGTGGACACGCAGCTCCTGCAGGACGCGGCGCGGAAAGAAGCCATGCAGCAGAAGCAATGAGTGACCCAAGGGGTGGAAGTGTGGGGTGGTGTGGGGGGGGGGCTGAATAATGAGTAGTTTTGAGTTCAGGTCATTTTAAAGATGATCCGTTTGTGCAGCTCTTGTAAACGGAGCATTATTGGTAATTTTCCTGTATTTTCAAATGGAACTTAATAGTATTTCTGACACGGATAATTCATCATTTGTAAACAGTCATTTTTGGATTGGTCTTTGTTTTGTTTAAAAGAAAAATAATTAAAATGTTGAGCCCAGTAGAGGTAAAGATCTGTTGAAGTGTTTCTGTTGCATACAAGCTCTGTTTATCTTATCTTAAATGATGACTTTGTTTTTTTATGCCACTTCGAAATAAAAAAGCTATTTTATTTACATATTGAAATGATTGTCGTTAATTCTACATGTAACAAGTGATACAAATGTTGGTTTTGGGCTCTTAAGGATTACAGCCAGAATTTTCCTTGAGCTGCGATCATGCAAGGTTATTTAGTAAATTACTGCATTTATGGGAAATAAAAATGAAAATCCCATGACCTCATTGCTAGTTATCCAAATCAGTGTATATAAATATTTATTTAAGATGTTGCATATTTGTCCTGAAGTTATATTGTAGCTACCTAACACTATTCCTGAACAGATTGTCCCTGTATATCCAGTCCTTTCTCCTTGTAACATGACTAAATCAGTCTGTGGTTAGTACATAGAAATCCAATACCTTTATTTTACATTCATACATCTATAACATTGTACAATAAGTTTAATGCAGTTAAAAAAGCCCAATCCAAAAACAAATCCTGAAGATTAACAATGATGAATTTATGTTTTACGATTGGTGACAAGCATTTAAAAATATACACTCACAAACACACGGGGTATGAGGACGAGTGGCGTCCTTGAGTTGTACCTTTATAGAGCTGTGCTGAACCGAGGGATTCAGACAGAGAAAGGCACATTGAATACACAGTGTACAAAACAGAAATGTTGACACGTACACAACCTTACTGTAGGATCTAGAACAATGACCAAAAACTGTAAACCTTCACTTATGGAAAACGAATGAACAAAAACTAAAGTCACATCTATACAAATACATTTAAAGCAAAATATTTTCTTGGTCATAACAAAGCAGAACCTTGAAATGCATTTCAACACCTAGATTGGCTCTGCCAGCAGAGAGCAATCCCACAGATATAATTACACAATATGTCACAATATTTATGCAGTTGCCCACTTCATGTGCTCCGACAACTGGTAGGAGAACCTCATGCAGAACCTCATCAGACAGCAGCTTCAGCTGATATGTTTTAGATTAAATCTAATTACAATGTCTCCCCCCTCTTTACATGAAAATGGCAACTTGAAATGGTGCAACATGTACGTACATCTACATAAAAATGTATAGACAACCCTATACAGCCGCAAATCTCGGATTCTTAAAATATATGTACCACCCGTCAATCAAAAATGTTCAATACTTTCAGAAAAGTAAGTTCTCTGATATAAAATACTGTATTTTAAAAAGCAAATTGTTTACATTCCATCCAACAAAATAAAGCTTTATATACGTACCTTCAAAGCTTAGAAACACTCCCAACATACATATATATTTATATGTATATATATATATATATATATATATATATTCTATATAGAAACAATAAAGTGACTAAGATGCCATAAGTGGCTCTACGTTCACATGTAGTGGAAACCCGTTTAGAATGGCGTACAAAGCCAATGTATTTGTCTAATGAACACAGTGTGGCACTACAATTGTGGATGATTGTACGAGTTGGGGTCTCAATGCCAAGGTCAAGATTGCCTCCTCTGAAACGGGCCTCTTCTTCCCGCTCAGCACGCCTTGGTCAGGTCAGTGGGCATGTTGGGCGTGGTCATGCGGTACTGGATCTTCGTGTTAGTGATGGCGCCGTGCTTCTGTCGGAGATGCAACCGTAGCTGACTCTTGTGGCGGAAGTGCAAGTTGCATTTCTCACACTGAAAAGGGAAGCGGCGTAACATTATTTAGGATGTTTTTACAGAGGCAATATTATTGTTTGATTTAGTAACTTTAAAGTAGTGAAAAGAGTGCGTGGACCTACGTGATAGGGCTTTTCTCCTGTGTGAATGCGCAGGTGGCTCTTCAGCGTCTGCAGGTGACGGAAGCGTGTTCCACAGATCTCACAGGGATATGGCTTCTCCCCCGTGTGGATCAACACATGGGCACGGAGATGAGCAACCTGAAACACAAACAAAACACATGAGGATTGCAACAAACAAGTAATTTGCTAGATTATTTGTATGGTTCATAAAAAGTCAGAACATAGAAAATAAAATTGTCCATCCCAGTTCCTCAAAGTTCAGAGCAAATAATGTCCACATTTGAAAGGCTAAAACAGCGTTCAAGCACAATCAATTGATTATCAAAATACTTTACCATTATTTTTTTTGTCGATCTACTACTTGTTGCAGGTCTAAAATCAAATCAAGTTTAATTTATATAGCACCTTTCATACACAGCTGTAACACAAAGTGCTTCGCCAAAACACATCAATTCACAAATAGAAACAATATTACCTCCCCCTTCCCAGTTAATAATCAGTGTAACACATAGCTTTGCGATTAAAACATTAATCTACCTATCTATATATGCATGCATATACACTTCATATACATACATACATACATGAAGAATAAAAGAGAAAAATACAATTCAGTAAAAAGCTCAATTAAAAAAGGTAGGTCTTTAGTTTGCTCTTATAAGTACGAACGCTCTCTGCTGAACCTCATAAATCAAACTATCTGACTGATCACAACAATGCAAACTATTATCGGGGAATGAGTTAGACTTTGATGAAACTTTTCATTCAGTCAACGTATTTGAATCAATTGTAAAACTAAATAAAAACACACTTAAGGTAGCTCTTCACTGTAATTATGGCTATTTTTGTAAAGCTGAAAATGACTAAACCCTCTCAGAGTGCTATTAGCCCAAACACAATAGAGAGAAAATGTTTTATATAGAGCCGTCTCTGTAGTTTTTTTACCTGTACGAAACGAGCTCCACACGTCTCACATTTGTATGGCTTCTCTCCTGAGTGGATGCGAGCGTGAGTCTTGAGGTTTGCTGGTCTGTTAAACTGAGCACCGCAGATATTACAGCGATACGGCTTCTCTCCTGAGGAAAAGAAATCAGAGGGTGGAAATGGTTAGCATTCAGCAGCAGGGGGAGCGTGGACTTTACCAGACAATAGAAGATCTGTGATGTACCGGTGTGGACGGTCTTGTGGCTGGCGAGGTTGCCCTTGTAGCGGAAGGCGGCCTGGCAGCGGTCACACTTGTAGGGCTTGTCGCTGTGCACCTGGAGCATATGTTGCTTCAGCGCCTCGTCTTCAGCGAACTTGGAGTCGCACTCGTTACAGAAGAATGTGCCGTTTTCTGTCCGGGGGAAACCGTAGCAAAGGTTACCTCTAGTCAGGTTTGGGGAATAACGGACTACATGTAACAGCATTACGTAATCAGGATACAAAAAAAGTAACCGATGCCCTTACGGTTACATTAAGAAAAGACATGATCACATTACTGTTAATTTTTTTTACTGGGGATTAGAATGCATCAATGAATTATAGGTAGACATCTTGCCGGAATGTTCTTTTTGGTTTTCATTTAGGCTACTTTCATTCTCTTTTTTTAAAGCAGTAGGTGGACACCTGATTTATTCAAAACAAAAATGCTGCTTGCTTTTAATTCATAAATTAAACTAAAACACTTTTTGAAAGCTCTACCATTCTGTAGGTATAGCCTAAGTTTAAGAGGACACATCTTTACTAAATATCTTGGTTAGGTTGTAGCCTATTGTTCTGTTGTCTCTAATACACTGAAGTAAAAACATTATTCATATTTCCTCTCTTTTTTTTTAAATTTATTTGCATTGCATTTGATGTTGAGGTAATCCAACAGTAATGGAAAGTAATTAGGTTACATTACTTTTATATTGTGATACTAAGAAAATGTTAAAATGTTTTACAGGTAACTATTAATTGTAAACATTTTTAAAGTAACCTTCCCAACCCTGCCTCTAGTCCTTACAAAGTTATTGATTTATAACGCTTGTCACTGTATTCAATTGGATGCGTGTATCTCACCACAGCTGGAGTCGGAGTACTCTGAGTGCAGCTCTGCCATGTCCTCAGCTAGCCGGGACCTGGGGGTGTTGGGACAGACCTCCGAGTGCTGCGGGGAGGGGGTGCCGCAGGTCGAGCAGTTCAGGCGGCTCAAGTAGTGCGGAGCGTGGCTGTCCCCGTTCCTCAGCGACCCCTCCAGTGCACTAACACACAAAACAAGTACTTCATGTCAGGCATAAAAAAAAGACTGTAAAAATCATATATTACAATATATTCAATTCAAATGTACTTGCAAAATAAAGTTTCTAAAAGTGAATGCCCAAAAATGCTCAAACACAGCAAATAAAAATGAATGGATCATAAAACTCGTATAAAATATATACACAAGCTTTACCTATAAATCCTCACAGCATGCCATAGAACTTGATGAACATGTTCTTGTTGTACTGCGTACCGTGTGTCTGAGCGCTCACCTGCTGATGATGTTGTTGAGGCGGCTGGCCTGCGGCACAGGAAGCTCCTCGCTGTGGTCGCTGCTCCTGCTCGTGGCTTGAGGGTCCAGGTTCTCTGAGTCGCTGGGGTGGAGGTAGGGTAGCAGACCCAGACGCTGAGGGGACCGGAGCCCCACCTCGTCTTCCTTGGCGCTCTGATTCAGCACGATGAACTTGTACTTCTTCCAGTTGCGGGATTTGGTCTCCTGCGCGCCTTGCGGAGCCTGCACTGTGGCAGCCTGGGAGAGCGTGGCATTCTTGCTGCTGCTGGACTCTGTTGGCGAGTTGGGCTGGCAGTCTGATTTGAGGGGGCTCTGCGGGCTGCTCATGAGGCTCTTGCGCCCAGTGGAGGAGATTCCCAGCGGGTAGTGCTGATGGATCAGGTCTTCCTCTGCCTGAGGAACGTGATCTTTCCCTGACTCTCTGTGGTGCTCAAGGGTCAACACAGGAAACGCGCGCTTCCTTGCGCCATGGGTGATAGACTGGCTGACCCCCTCGTGGCTCTCCTTCCGCATCTCGTTGTCTCTGCCTACCTCCCTGGAAGCGTAGGTGGTGGAGTGAATAATGCTGGAGGAGCTGGTGCCAAGTGCTCGGCTGTATTCTGCCCTGATGATATTGGCGCTGTCATGCGGAGAACAATGCTTATGGTGGATACCACTCTTAGAGAGGTCAGCAAAAGCGTTTTTGGCATCAGTCAGCTTGCAGAGAGGGAAAGGGAATCCTGGCATGGGAAACTGCCCATAGAGATGGTAGTTGCTGGGGGTGCTGACCCCACTGAACATGTTTGAACCGTAGGGCCTCCCATCCCTGAACGGATTTACCCGGCTGTGCAAACTGTCAACAACATCATGGGGCCGGTAAGCATGGACATCCTGAGGTAGCACCAAGGGACTGATCAGAAACTCATCTCTCGGCAGCTTGGCGGAGGGATCACTGAGAAAAGAATGAGAAGGGGAATAAACACAACACATGCTGATAACGAGGAATTTTACCTACGTAAAGCAACCTCATTCTGCCAACCTGGATTTGATGAATCTGTGGCAGGTGTCCACCACATGGTCCATCTGCAGGTAGATGGCTGTGTTCATGATGGCCATGATCAGACTCTCCTTTAGTGTGAGACGGGAGGTGTACATGAACTCCAGCAGGATGGCGAAGCCCTCTGGGTCCACCTTGGGATCCAGACTGATGGCGTTAAGGTTGCACTTGTGGGAGTCAGTAAAGATGGTGTAAAACAACCCACTGTAGCCATGAAAAAAGAGAAATACACACAATATCAGTCAAGATCACAGGATCAGTCATTTCATCTTTAAACTACAGAAGAAAAATGTGCCTCACTTGGCCCAAATAACACACCTGCAAGCCATGAGAACCGTCTTGTGCGCACGAAACTGCTGCCTGTTCACCAGGATGGTGACGTCTGTGAGGATATCTCTGCTGCGCAGCCGGTTCAGGTTCAGCAGAACGTCGCTTGCATGGCGTGTGAATTGTATGCAGCTGTCTGCTGCACAAGCCATTTTGTCAAATTCTGCAAAAAACAAACATACAGATATTTTCAGATTAAATTAGTGCCTCAAATTCACAACTCACCCAGCTGTCTCAATAAGGAAAAATAGGTTACTTTAAGTGAATTCAATGGGCTAAAGTTATTTATGATGTTCATCATGAGGTCTGTCAGACTGAAACAGTTACATCCCTTCCTCCAGAAGGCGGCGCCATTTATTAAATAAACCAGGTCTCGAGGTCTCTCCTCTTCCCTGTGTCTCTTCTTAAACCACTGGTTGACAAGTTAATATAACCAATGAAGATGAAAAGCATGCATCATATTCTAACAGAGTAAAGAGAAGATTTATGATATAAAACAGTAATAACTTGTTTTACTATTACAACGTTTGGTAAATACAAAAGTAATGACCGCGTTGATTTAACTTAAATAGGCCTAGTTCATATTTCAGAAAATAAACAGAATGTAATGTAAGGATTTTTAAAAAATCCGTTAGCAGGGAATGTCATTTTCGAGCCTGAGACCTAAAAAACAGGCTCAGGGCTTAAGAGGTTAACCTCAAAAATCCAATAAGCACAAACGTGATCGGTCCATAGTTGTGCGAGTGCTTTCTGACGGAGAAAAGTTTTCCGCGCGGCGGTGTGGGGTCTCGTCTCACTCAGTCCACATTAACAAGCTGATGATATTTTATAAAATAGTTTAAGGAACCACTTTAGATATACGGTAATTGAAAACTTTTTTACACACAAAATAACACGCAAATGTTTAATTTCAAACGCAATGTCCTCACCATGACTGCAGTTTAAAAGCGCTCCGGTCAGACCTCAGTGCTCTCTCCCATTAACAATATGCTGTTATGCATTTCTAGGTCAATTACTTTGAGGGTGTAAAAACTATTTATTAACTCAATAGGGCAGAATTGGCTCTATAGAAAGCACGCGGTTTCATGACAGTATTTTCAATTCAATGTGACTTCTGTAACTGGACACGTCCGAAAATAGGAGCAGAACAGCACGCAGCCTAAATATCATTTGATCAAAAGATAGAGAACTATGACCTCCAGCCAGTGGTAAACAAGCAGGAATGTTGTAGTAACAATTAACTACATTTCCAAGGAAGTTATGAGGAGCGAATGCAGCTTTAACTGCCGTCAATCTGCCCCATCAGTTTGTTAATTAATATAACATCGTTTTTCAGCAAAGTAGTAAGACCCCACTTGAATTTCATTTCATTTTATGAGCCACACTTTGACTAATTGTAACTGCTCCTTAGCCTTAAAACTATAAACCGAAACTCTGAGTCCGTGACAGACATGAGGCAACACTGCAGGAAAGTTGAAGCCCACTCTGAAACATGTCACTGTATTCTGAGGACTGCGTGCCAAGCAGCGCAGGGTCTCAGTGGAAACACAAGTTAGCGCGACTACGTGTATCGTAGGAAAAACACACACCCATCAACACTTATGTTTCCGCTAAGAAGTGACGGTAACAGAAGCACTTGTTCGGCGCAGCCTTTGCGCTTCACTAAAGTGAAACTGTGTTGAACCTGAGGCTGCCATGCTGCCGGCAGAGAGAGTCTGACAGCGCCGTGTTGACACTTGAGAGTAAAGTAGCGTTAAAGCACGCGCATTAACAGCTGAGGCTGACACCGCTAACTGTCCACCCGAGAACCATGTAGCCTAAGCCTACTACACCCCGGGCAATGGGTAGCCTATCCACCGCTCTATATCCTATTTGTAGTTATCTAAACTAAGCGTTATGACAGCCTAACAGCATGACTGTGTTGGAGCGGCATGGGGAGCTCCGGCGGAGGGACACGCTGTCTACCCCGCCGGTTCATCCCCGGTCAGCCTGGTCTGTTAGAGCCGTGCTGTCACTGCACGAGCCTCTCAGAGTTTCCTCCGCTCTGTTCAAACTGCCAGCGGACACAGTCACACAGCGCAGGCTTCACAAACACATAAACAGCACAAATTGACAAATAGCTCTGTCTAAAGCACCAGCATTACACAGTTGATAACCACTTCGCGCCAAATTAGAGGGAAAAAGGAATTTAAAAAATCACCTGGTAGCGCTTTCCTAGAAACTTCTTGCATCACCACTTCTAAGAACCCCAGTTCTAAGAATCAGACGAGCTCAATTCTCGGAATTTGAGCCCGAGACCGTACCACTTTCTCGTGGCAGGGGTGGGACGCCCTTTTCTCTTGTGGTAAAAACAACGCATTTCCAAAGCCGTTATTTGAACGCTTTTAGCTAATTATGCTTTTTACAGTAAACACGAGTTAGATGCAATGTTACAATGAGCATAAAAATCTGACTTATTTTGTAAAATAAGGCAACGAATTGTTTCATAGTGATCAAACTACCCCTGCTCTTGGTTGAGTCCACAGTTACAGGACGTCAAGCCGGCGACGTCACGAGTACCCAGCCCCCGAAATTCTCAGAACTAATTCATATTCCATGATTTAAGCAATGTGTCGTTTGGTGGCCTTTC
The DNA here is from genome assembly GCF_902827165.1 of Trematomus bernacchii. NCBI lineage: Eukaryota > Metazoa > Chordata > Actinopteri > Perciformes > Nototheniidae > Trematomus > Trematomus bernacchii. The sequence continues at coordinate 1,102,592 of NW_022987709.1, forward strand.
GTCGCATTTAACACAAAGACAGCCCCTACTATACATTGAGCATACTGACAGACATCTTCATTAGACCCACGCGGACAGGTCGATGTGACAAGCGTGCTGTTCTTCTTTTCTTTTTTAGCCAGATTTCCTGCAGGTATGCTGACTTTATATATGGAGAATGCTGCAAAGCACCGGGGTTTGTTGTAAAAGGAACGATTTAATATGTTTAATTTGTAAGTGTCCTTTGGGTGTGTGGATTTGATTGTTAAGCGGTTTGGTGTTTCAGTAAATGTTAGAATGCATCGTCAGATTGGCACTTACAAGTGTTATTATATTCTCATCTTCGCATATTAACAGTGCGTGTCATTAGGATAAAGATGACATCGTAGGTGCGATATATACAGGTATATATGAACTTAATTATATAGAAAACTTGTTGCATCACCAATATACGTTGAATGAAATCGTGCCTTGATTATTATATTGAATCAGCCATACGCGCTTGATGGTATAACTGTTCATTCCATGGCTTAATAAATAGTCCTGTTGTGACATTTTCTTGGTCTTTTTTGTATATGCTTTTGAAAATTGGACTACTAAACATAGTTTAGAAAGCCTCGTGTTGTGTTGACGGCTGTCTGTTGTTTTGGAAATGTTTGCTCCTTGAAATGATTATTAAGATTGGAATTTGAAATTGCCCCTGTCAGATGATGTGCACACTTACAGCGAAAACAATGCCAACGCAAAGTGAACGTTGCATTGCTGTGATTTTTCCCACAATTGAATTTAAAAGTGTTCTCCCTGTTGCATCATTTCTCAGAGTTGAGGGAGAATAAACAGCCTTTCTTTTTCAGCTTACTGGTGTTTTGTTTTATACATGCTTCTTAGTGTGAAAAGTAGAAGGCAGGATTGTTTCTATTAAATGATGGCATGGTCAAGAAGTTGAACTATTTTTCTTTCCTGCGTTGGGATGAAAACTGTGTGTGTAACTGGTGTGAAGTATTGTTTTGACCAGTTTATTGATAGTATATGGTGCATTGTTAGGGGATGCAAGCATCTGAAATGTTGTAGTCATTTCATGATTCGTGTCAGTGGCTCACCTTGGAAACTTTGTTTGTGGTGATTCCAAACCTCTCCGTCTTTTCTCATCCCGTTCACCCCTTGGCACAGAAGGAGCATCTGCTGAGCTGATAATACATAACAAAAACATATAGGTTACAGTGTACACTCAATCATGTACTCTCCTTTCTAAATGTATCAATTATCTTCAGTAGTTTTAATGTTACAAAATAACACAGGTGGTTGGATCAAAACTCTCTGGTGGCATTATATCAATTCTATATTTATAGGATAAAGTCAATATTCATATCATTGTACAGAACAGCATACAAAGACTGAAGCTTATTAATGATAATAAGTTGCATATCCCTTACTCGAACATAACCTTTTCATCTGTATTGGATTTGTATTTAATTTGGTAAATATCCACAGTGGTCCTTTAAATACCTCCTTGTCAACATTATATATTTGATCAAGTCTTTGAGGATTATTATGTAAATCATGGTCTAATACTTTTCTTTTGATGAAGACAAGATTAAGTTTTTAACTCTAATGTAAAAATGCTTTTCTAATTTTCGACACACATTTTTCTGAGTAATTAAAATATATACTTTATAAGAGTGGCATTACATGAGGTTAAATTAACATGAGTGAGAGTTGTGCAGTCAGTCACTGTGTTTCAGACGATTTTTCTTTTGTGTTTAACCCTTTATGTGACGCCACACTCCTGTAATGTAACCGACATTTCCCTGTGGATCGCCGAGCATCCGCCCATCTGGATCCGGCATCCCACTAAAAACACTCCAGGTGTTTACAAACCATTGGAAGGGAGGGGGGCAAAGTCTCCAAAAATAATTAAGACGCACGCTTTCACAGCAACCTCCGATTCAGCACTGCCAAATAAAGACTGTGTTGAGCTGCAAACAAAGAGCAGCGTCAACTTTATTTCAATCCACTTGGGGGATGTTTAAGGCGCTCCAGCACAGTTATGCATAATGCACGGCCGTAAAGCATCCAGGAGTTAGGAGAGAGATGTGTAATTTACCAGAGCCCCATGCTGTGCCCGGCTATAGAAGGATGAGATCATTACTGCAAATCCTTGGCAAACTTTAACTCAACCAATTCCTAGCAGAAAATAAATGACCCACTTACAGAGGACAGAGAAAGAGTGCAGGGTAGCTGATCAATATCTAAACTGATAGGAACGACACACACATTGTCACATTATGAACAGGGTATCTCCATAATGAAACAGCGGGTCATGATGTTGGGGTCTCTTTGTCAAGGCGGCGCAGAAACAAAGGGATCAGAGCAGGTTGTGACAGCGAGCCCAGGCCAGTAACAGCTGCACATAGAAAAAAAGCTTGTGACACAGTGTGAAACATCTCTGAGCCGTATCATTGCGTGCACTCGGCGCATGATAGGTCACTGAATAGAAATGCCCACTGACAAAAGCCCGAGGCCCGGAGGTTGCCTCACTTTCTTTTTTCTCATAAACTGCACACTTTTGTCTCGTTTCACAGCAAATTTCTGCCAACTTCAGTGTTCATTGTCAGCAAAGATGTGAGTGTGTGGAGTTTTGTTCTGAGAGGCATGATGCAACCCAGCTGTAACACCAAACAGATAATGCTGTTAGCTACAGAGCTCCTTTTTTAGTTCCCTTTCTTTAAAATAATTTATTTTTTATATTGTTAAGTTTCACTTTTTTAACTCTGTGCATCCCAGAAGAATTTTGTTCTTCTTTTGTCCATAACAAAGTCCCCCCCCCCCCGATTCCTACTGCAGGTCTGGATTGAGACACGGCTGCACGTCAATTCTTTACTAACATTTGTTCCAATAGTCTATGTTCTTACACATTTTCCTTAATCGTCAATTCTGTCTAGCATTGATAACAAATGACATGCATAATTGATAAAGTAAAGAACACACTTTGTAATAAATAGATCCACTTCAAAAAGATTTCCTGTGCCAGTTATGATGAGCACACTTTACTTGGAAGCTTTCCTCTTGCTTTTTAATGAACAGACAAACTGGTGAGTTGTTGACATGGAATCTTGTCTGTTTGCAACAATGCTGCTGCGGTGTGTGTCTGCACTCACACACTCCCACTGAAAGACGGCTTTCATCCCACTTGACAAGGTTAAACCAAACACACCCAGTCAGATTATCAGCAGCAGTGCGTAATTGAAATAGGAAGCTCACCCAAAGGACTCCCTTGATTGTATATATATGTTGATATACTTGTGAGTTTCTGGACTTTATATTCAATTGTTTCCCTCTTCCTGAATGCAAAAAGTGTTTAAGCACCGGTGATCAATGGAGAGGCTTGCTGCATAGGCTTTGTTAAAAGACTCTTTTTATTCTGCTTTATCCCTTATTTCAAAATGAAAATACACACTTAGTAAAAACTTTGGAGAATGTTTCTGTAGGATAACCTTGAGTTCAGCAGCCTGCCTCTGCGAGCTACATGCTAAGGTTGTAGTCGGAGCAGAGGCGTGTTTGTGGGCTAGAATTTCAATTTCTTTGTCAAATAAAAGCATGTAGATTCAGGACATTCTCAAGGCCAGCTGAGAGCGGCCAGGAATGCAGCCTGCAGAGCCCAACTTGATGGAATTTTCCACGCATACCAGAAACAGTCCCTCACCAGTGTGCCATCTGCTCGAGGATGGGTCAGTTACTTGCATAAACACAAAGAGATGCAAAGCAAAAGTGTGCAATAGCTACCATCTTTACAAATCAGATGTTGTTCTCTCACATGCCCAAACACACGGGAGTTTTAAGAGCAGGTGAGGAGGAGTTGTTAAGACTAACTTCAGCACAGATTAGTCTCAGAGCCGTGTCTGTGCTTGGTATTTAACAGAGGTATCCCCTCGTAGTGATAGGGAGCTTTAGTGCAGAGATTGAAAACGGTAAACAAGTGGCTCTTATTTCTTTGCACCACCCTCCATAATGATCCAATAAAAGTCCTCTCTGTGAATCAACCCCTTTCTGCTCTGAGTCACAACACCTTTCAGAACCGCGCTGCAGCTCTGCAGCTCCTCCTCCATCACTGCATGATTTGGTCTTTCTACAACTTTAGGGACGTACGTACTCCTGCGTGCTAATACACCCAAACTGTACAGGAGGGATTACTTTATTCATGTGCATGATAACAGAGTCAAAAATAATGGACAAATGGTTTTAATAGTTAGTTCAGTTTGAAATGAATAAACAGTTTTTATAAGGATATACAATTAAGTCAAAAACAGACCTAGTAGTTGGCTATATCACTTACATAATGTACATTTACTTGCATACTATACTCAAGCAAAGGTGGATAAAGTACTCAGATGTTTTACTTTAGTAAAAGTATAAAGAAACAGCAACTGAATATACTTAAAGTACTCAAAGACATTTTTTATTCTGCGAAATGGCACATTTCTGAATTCTTCTCAATTAATTACAGAAATTTTATGTATTAATTGTCACTTTTTAGTTGCAGCTGGTAAAGGTGAAGCTTATTTTATACTTTATATAGTGCAGATGGCTTGTGAATTTCCCTAAGGTATCAATCAAGGTTATCCTAACCTTAAATACATGATCAATTATTATATTTTGTATTATTATTCTGAAAGTAAAAACCTTTTTAATCCAAGATGTTTTATTGTAGCATTAGAGTATTTCTTCATGGGGATATTGAAAATGTTACTCCAGTAAAAGATCTCAGTAGTTATTTCACCTCTGTCTTAAAGTTATGCACAAATAATCAAATTGATATTTAATATGAAAAGAGAAACAGTTGAAATGATTAGCTTAAATTCATGAATAAATGGATAAAAGCTTCTGACACTTCGCTGGATGCTCAAAGAACGTGTCAAAAATATTCTCCTCACGCTGTGATCACTCTGACCGAGACAATGTCCAGTACTTTGGTGACGAAGAAAGAAAACGTCATTCCCACTCTGTGTGGAAACGGCCTCCAGTGGTTTTAAGGGTCTCAGATTACCAGAGTTATACGTACATAAATAAAACGCAGCACGCACACTGCGGAGATTTCATTTCAAGCTTGCAATTTGCTGTTTAGTCAATAAAGGTAGCATTTCTTCTGTATTTCCACTGTAGCGCTGGAATATTCCAATGTCAACATGTTGATGGTGACTTAAAGGCCACAAAACCAGTTTAATGTTGTGTGTGGCAGTATGTGAAGGACCGATTTGTCACTCTGTATAATGAATCTGAAACATGTCTATGCAATACAAACACACTTAAAATAGTTCATATCTGCTTATAGCACTGTATACTTATAGTTCTCAGCACCCATACATATTCATAATGCTTCATAACATTAATAATAACACATTTTAAAGCATTTTATAATGACTTATAAGGTCTGGTATCATGCTCATACTTAAACTGATCCTTTGTTTTGTGCATTTATTTGAGATGGACTTTTACATTTCAGTTACGTAATGTTTTCCCCCCAAAAACTGACTTCAAAAACGACTTCTACCATACCCTATTATTTCAGTCAAATTGAAAGTGTATGTGACTTTGGAGGAAGCTTTACATAAGGGAAATGTTTATGTCCATCATACAGCTGTGTCAAATGAGTTCTTAGTTTACTGTCTGATATTATCCGTTTGAGATTTTATTAAATTATATTGAAAGTGATTACCACTTATCTATAATCATATATAATTAAATATATTCATGAATTGAATATTCACGAGTGCTTATAACTGTAATAATACAGGGCTATTATAATGCATTACATACACAACCCTAGCCCAAATCAAGAAGGGAGAGCCATGAGAGTGCAGTCACAGTTAATGATTGGTTGTTGGGGGGGTTAACTGTTGCAGTTTCTCTCTTCAGCTGTATCATGTTCTCTGTGTTACATTTCCCTCCCTGCCAGGTCAGAGGAGTCTCTGGTCTACAGGTGTGTTAAACAGACTCACACACACATAGCTCTGGGCCATGCTTCAACAAGGAAACATGAAGCATTTAGCACATCCACCACCTCGGAAACTTCCTAAATGCATATATGTATTTCCTCACATTACAACATGAGAGGTCAAGTCCAAACGATGCTAAACAGGCAATGGTTGAGTTTTTCATGAGAGGAATCTGGCCCTCAGTGCCAGAGATCCTCATCAAACAGCCTCCAGCCTATAGGTGTATTTTCATGTCAGCTTTTTTGCTTTCCTCCAGCCAGAGCAGTAAATGGAATTAATCCATCATGGAAACATGGGATTGGGAAGATGAAAGCCATCCCACCGAGCTCCACAACTCAGCTGCTTCACAAACGTAAACTCTGGGTACTGACATGGATTCAGGAAGAGATGACTCAAACATTTATTAATGAAATATCAAGGAAAACATATGCATGATGCAGTAATGAAATGCACATGTCCATTTCGATTTATAATTGTTCTCTTTTCCCTTTGTTATCCAATTTATGAATAATATTTGTTACTTTGTTAGCTATTATTTTTGATCAAAAATCTTTTTATTGCGTTTCGACAATGCATTAACAGTGTTTGTCATTTAGAGATGGAAAGCTAAATATATGCATACAGCTCTGTACTGATTGTATGTACAAAGACAAAAAAGAATTAGAAAGAACACAAACAAACAATAACAACGACTAAAGTAATCCCCTACATTCACTGCCAGTGAGCCTCATACACACGATTTCTCATACACACGATTTCTCATACACACGATTTCTCATACACACGATTTCTCAAACACACGATTTCTCATACACACGATTATTTACCAGGAACATTGTTAGATGAATATATATGTGTGTAATACATATGCACAAACATGCAGCAAATACCTATACTCATACACATCTACTGTAAACATACACACATACATACATATGCTTCAGAAGCTATACCAATAGCAGATCGTTTTACAGAATGTGGAATGCATTTAAAAAAGGTTAGCTATTATTTTTGATAAATAATAATGTTTTTATTTTTTATCAGAGCCCATAACCTTTTATGGAAGCCAAACAATGATTTCTCCTTCTAAAATTCTCTAAAAGCCTTCCCACTCTTTATTTTTGCTAGAAACATATCCACCGATATAACCACATTAATGTGCATTTATTAAACACGTTTGTGATGATAAAATGGATATATTTCATTTGTACTAATGTATGATAGTTAACAGCTGCTCTCTCTCTCAGTGCTTTCTTTCAAATGAACTCTGAAGCCCAGGAAATACCGGGTGGAAGTGTTGATGCAAAAACTAAGCAGAGTGACACCTTCTGCACATTGGCATGATTGTTGTCTGTCTGTCCCCACAACACAACACAACACACACACACACACACACACACACACACACACACACACACACACACACAGCACACACACACACACACACACACACACACACACACACACACACCACACACACACACACACACACACACACACACACACACACACACACACACACACCACACACCACACACACACACACACACACACACACACTACACACACACACACACACACACACACACGTTCACCCTTTTTGACCTACTTTAACATGTCATTCTAGAATGGTAAACGTTGCGTGTAAAAATCGAAAGAGAATCTTGAATCGATCAGATCCTTTCTTGTCTCACATTGAATGCCTACTTTACATGATTTTAGATACTGTAGATAGACCTGTGAGGACACTATCTGTTGCAGTCGGTACTCCCGTTTGCTTATCAGATGTCAGTTGTTTTATCGTCACCCCTTTAGAAGATACTTTGCATGCTTGCTCTTGCTATTGTTGTGCAAGCGATTGAGCAGTATATTGATCTGATGTGTGAGATTAGCTGACCGTCATAAAGCTGTATGGAAATAAAGATCTACCACTTATTACAGTGCAGGGGTAAGCAAGCCAGTGTTTGTGTTCTTTTGGTATAATGTTTGTTGATATAAGACAAAAGAATGCGAAAATACCAATGAATAATACAATATTACATTTCAGTTGTCGGATGCTTTTATCCAAAGCGACTTCCATACACTCAGTTCTGAGGGCAATCCCCACAGGAGCAATCTGGGGTGAAGTGTCTTCAGGAACACAACGACATGCTGACTGCAGGGGGATTGAACCAGTGCACTAGCCCACTGAGCCACAGTCTATGTATATATTGTAGTGTTGGATATATCTAAATTATATATATATATATATATATATATAAGAAAAAGTCAATATGATTTTTTGCATGAAAAAACTATATATTTCCCAAATTAAAAATTGTTTTGCAATATAATTTGTTCATGCACAAACCTTGTAAACTGATAACAATATATGACAAACAATGGTAATATAGAAAATCCTAAATTCGTCACCAGTCTTGACTGTCACATTTCCAAAATATTTATATTCATTTTAACGTTTTTAAATTAAAGATTAAAATGTCATTATTTTCCACATTCATTATCCAGCCAGTTTTGATTGTAAATTGTGCAGGTGTTAAGAAACAGAAAAAGAAAGAAGTCTCACCTTTTTTCTGCTGGAAGGAGTGAGGCATGATGGGATCTGTAGTGGGAAATCAGGAGGAAGTGAATTCAAAGTGCAGTTCAGGAAGCAAAGCGCGGCCTCTTGTGCGGCTCCAAAAGTCTTTCAGTGCTGCCCGTCAACTTTCTACCTGACGGTACGATCCAGAGCACCAAACACAACACGCCTTGAGTCTTATTTTTCTGGCAAGTAGCTAGATGTTCCAGGATGTAGTGTCTGACTGGTGGCAAGCCGTCCCCCCCCCTGAGTGGCAGCTAAAGCTGGAGGGATGGAGCTTCTGTTCAGAGCAGGAGGGCAGCGGGGGAGCTCTGGTGAAGCCTCATGTCTGTCAGTTTTCAGCCGGGACGAGTGGGAGCTTCTGGAAGGCGGCACGGCGGCGGGCTGAAGTGAGTCAAGTGGAGTGAGCACGCTTCATGTTAGTGAACCAGTCCACAGGGCATCCCGCTCTCTGAGCTGATAGGCCGCCTGCACTCTAGCGTTCATTGATTGTAGCGCTCAGTTGCTCCACTTTTTCCACGAATGCTAAAACCGTGGAGCAGGCTCAGTTTTGGAAAAAAAAAAGAGAAGAGATTAAACAGCCTATAAAATAATCCCAGTTTTCCTATGTATAATTCATTTGAATGAAGAGACTAAAATCCCATTAAGCCACAGGAGCACAGACTAGCAGTGCCTTTACCGCGCAGGAACTCTGGAGCTCAGGCCATCTGCCAGATTACACTTTTTCATATACGGCTACAACACATTGTTTTATAAACAGAGCTTTTATACAACAAACATTTCAGTGTCCCGGAGCATTAATCTACCTAAGCTTATCTCAATCCAGGGAACTAGACATTGCTCTTTATAACTTGTTAGTGGAGGGGGGGTTATTACATCACACCAGCTGTCACTTCAACGTGGCACAGCCAATAGGAAGGTCAGCAACGTGGCATGGCAGAGAGAAAATTATGGAGGGAAATCCTGAAAACAGTAAGAAAATATTCAGTGGAGAACTGCTAAATTCAGCAACATTTCAAACCATTTGAGTGGAGCTGTTTGTGATCTTGTTTTCATATTTGGTTGCAAACTCTGATAAAGCACTTTTGTAAGCATAAATCCACAGTGTTCATGTCAAAGCACGAGTATCAGTGGTAATCGCTGTCGACACCTGATGTTGAAGTCAGATTAAATGAACACACATGCTGTCTGTGCAGATAAGCTCACCTCAGCGGGTATGAACTCCCAAAGCTCTGCTATTAACAGCCTTACATGCTGCACAGCTTTACTTATGAATGTTGCCATCATTACAGAAAAAAAAGAGATGAATGCATCAGAAAGTGAAGAAGAACCTAAAAATGAGATACATGCGGGTGTGTGACAGATCTGTACAGTGTGTTCATCGCAGCCATGGGATAATCCATTTGGATGAGTGGACTAATATTCAGCCAATCCTGCTAAAGCCAAATTAGTCCAACACATTTCCATCATATTTCTGAATAAAGCAGCCCCAACAATCCGAGCTCTCGGGATAGTGACGGCAAATGACCGGTGAGCCCTCTGAATCCCTGTGATCCAGGGATAAACTCCTCATGAAGAAGCTTAAACCTCTGAACTGACACACAAATGAGAGCCAACAACAGGTCACAGCGCCTCAGAGGGAAACTGTGAATACTGTCCTACTGTCACCGGAGCCACGGTGAGGCAGGGGGAACCTGGCCCCGAGAGGGATGACAATAAAGACATCAAGTCACCGGAGCACCCCCCCCCCCCCCCCCCCCCCCCCCCCCCCCGCACCCCCCCCCCCCCCCCCCGCTCTGTGGAGCTTATAGGAGGATGGCTTGTGCAGAGCAGCGTAAGAGTGACCTTAATCATCAGAGGGATATTTAGGTTTTATTCTGCACGCCGGTCAACGCTCTGTTTGACTGGCAGGCATAAAAAATTAGAGAGGGGCAAGGTCGGTTTGAAAGTGTAATCCATATCATCCCGTTACAGAGGCTGTGCTGCCGTCGGGCCCCGGGGCCAAACAGCGGCAAGCCGCGCCAAGCACATTTTGATGTTGATAATGATGTCGGATTATGCTGTCATCTGATGTAATTTCGGCCTGGATCAAATTAACAAAACAGGGATCAACAAAATTCTTTAGAAAGGGACCGTTTAGTTTTGTTGCAACCTTCTAGATGCAAAGTGGATTTCATGAAGTTTAAAGCCCAGATAGACTTTAGACATTTCTGCCGTTGGCCTTTCCCTGGTAAATATAAGATTCACAGCATCACTCGCTTTCTAAAGCATGCCTTGCAGTTATTCATATCAGGCTGCAAATAAATAGTCTGGAAGAAAAAACGGTGACCCTGACTGTCTGCGGAGGAATTTACACCTAATTTATTTTCCAAGAAAAACATTGAATGAAACGTAACCCTCAGTGAGTGATGCAGCCTTTAATTTGTGGATTATTAATCAATCATTCTATAAATTGTGTCGACATCACCTGGATTTGAAACCTCCCATATCCACACTGCTGTATTGCATTGGTGCAGTTCCCTGGAACGTTTCCTGGTCCTCTGTGTGTGATAACCTTTGTGAGGCTGTTGGCTGCAGGTCATTATCATGTCAGAAAAGGATCATGCTTGCTAGTCATTTTCACTTACCTGAAATCCTGTAGATCTGTGATCTAGCTGCACTGCGACACTTTGTTGTGCCAACATGTGGCTCCCCGGTATCCATGGCGGCAGCTATCAGCTCTAATAAAGGTCACAAGTGCCAAATCTCATGCTTTGCATTAGCTGCCATTTATAGATTGAAGAGAAAATATAGTTCTGAGAGAGACATACACCAGAGGATCCAAAGTGACAGCTTTGTCATAGACATTCTAGGATTGTCTTTCTTCAGCAAACACATTATTGAATGTCCATACCTGTAAGAACAAATGTTCAAAGGATCAGAAATCAGTGTTCAAAGGAATTGTATGCTCTTGTTTCTCCATTTTTATAAATGTATTCATTCAATACAACTGTGGCTGCCAGGTAGTGCGGTCGTCCTTCCATCGCAAGGTTGTGGGTTCGATCCCAGTCCTTGCAGTCAACATGTCGATGTGTCCTTGACCAAGAAACTGAACCCCGAACTGCTCCCGATGGGCAATGTGTGTGAATGTGTGTGATTGTTAGCTTACTTGAGCATAATATCCCATTGCTCTGTGTGAATGCGGTGTTAATGGGTGAATGTAAACTCTTTGAGGGGTTGTAAAGACTGGATAAAGCGCTATATAAATACAGTCCATTTACAATACAGAATATCCATACACAAGCCTTTCTTAAGAGCACATCAGTTGTGTTTCCATTTAATCGTAATCTTTTAATTGCTAAAAAGAAATGCAAATTAGATGCATTAACTGTTGAGCATTGAAAACCCGCCCTTTAAGGGATCGTTGGGAGATGGAATTTGGCAGACTTAGCTTCATCATCAGATCCACCTACGATGTTCTTCCCACCCCCAAGAACCTAAACTGGATCTGGAGAAGATCCATCATGTCCTCTCTGCCAAACACCGCAGCTCTACAGCATATCCTCACTGGCTGCAAAGACCACCTGTCCAAGACCTCTACACCTGGAGGCACAACAAGTTTCTCTGAAAACTAATGATCATCCTGGAAGGAAGGAGAGCTACCTCCAATGTCCTCTCTCCACCAACATCTGGGTGCTCAAACATCGCCTTTGTTTCAGCGGAACACATCCCAAATCAGTGTTCTGTAAGAGGGGAATCAAACCTCCTGGACTCAGCTCGGGCTAGTGAATGCAGGTTGACCTGGAGCAGAAGCTCACCTTTCCACCGGAGATCACCGCAACCAATCTCAGGCCAGATCTGATCATGAGTTCAACATGACAACACTCCCTGTACTTCATGGAATTTACTGTACCATGGGAAGCTGAAGTTGATGAACCTTACAACAGCAAATGGCTGAAGGACTCAGATATTGTTGCTGAGGCAGGACAACAGGGCTGGAAAATGTGGGTGCTAGTGGTGGAGGTCGGCTGTGGAGGCTTTGTAGCCACATCCACCACCAGCCAACTGAAGTGTCAAGAGGACAGATACCCCCGACAAGATGTCAAGATGTGCAGAGGCTGTCGACTGAAGCAACGACTGGCTGTGGCTGAAAAAGAAGGATCCCAACTGGACTGAAGGTAATCAACAGGAGGGGTAAGAGTGGAGGGGGGGCATCTGGGACGCGAGATGTAGCAGAAGAGCCCTCTGGAGGTGACGTGACCCTTGTCTGTCCTTACCTATCTAGAGCACCACATCCTCACACACTGCGCTGAGAAGCCCCCACTTCCCACTATGCATTTTTTGACAAACTCTTTGTTAGAATGCGTGGAAAAAGGTAGGACCCAAATGCAGACTACAAAAAAAGGTAAAAAGGTCTAGAAACAAAAAGCGAGCTTTATTTTAAAAGCTGATGAACAAAAACATGGCATGAAACACATAGGTAGCACAAGGTAGCAACAACACCAAAACTGACCGTGGCCAACATGGAGGGAGACAGGAAAGACAATGAACCGACATGGAGCACAGGGGAAGACAAGACTAAATACAAAGAGGGGTAATCACAGGACAAGACACAGCTGGGTAAGGGAGGCAGAAACGCAAGGGCAACAGGTGAACACAATCAGACAATCAGACACAGGAGGAAAAACACAGGAAGAGAGACAGGGAGAACAGAATTGCAAAATAAAACCCATTACAAGACAGACAAAACTAAAACCGTGACATAACACTAGGATCATGACACTCTTGCTGGGAGGAAGCTGTACATAATGTTTGAAAACAGAAAAAAAGTCCATTAACACTAAAACAAGCTGCTGTTTCTGCCTCTTCATTTGGAAAGGTCTTTCTTAGCATGTGCTTCCTTTTACATGTACACTTTACATGCTGATTTCTTGTTAATCAAACTGTTGTCTTTCAAAAGAAAAGATCATTTACACTCAAAGCCTTTAAAAAAAGTACATAATGCTTCGGGTTTTGTATAGTATCGTCTCAGATTTTAGCATATTACTTGATTTTACATACTTCCTCTGCAATTCTTTTACTGTAAACTAACAGTGTGTGAATAATTAATGATGTTTGATGCTGGGAGGAAAATATCACATTTTGCAGGCTTTCTAACCAAACACGATAAACAAACGGTGACATCTTGTTAGCGTTCTCCTGCTTATCCTTTAAAGGTGATAACAATCTCTAAGTTACTTCAATATTATTTTGTATTCATTTTTCTAGCCTGTGTGCATGAATTCCTCTTCTGTTTCCCTGATATAAGAACAAACAGACAGCAGTAAGGATCTCCGCGTCCTGAGCAAAGTCCACACCATACACTGAATTCAAAGCCTTAGTTTGGGCGAGAGAAGATGAGCCAGGAGTGGTTTTTAAACGAGTTGATCTTTGACTGTGGCTGTGCAACTCTCTGCTCTGTTCTAGTGCACATTTCATGAACATACACAGGATACCTCTATTCCTCAAGAAGCTAGTCCTGGGATCCACATTTTTTCTTAATACAATAAAATATCTCTTTTTTTTAACAGTGTTGTATCATGGAAGGAAGATGTCGCAAAGGTTTGTGGACCTGGACCAAAGAGGTGTCTTTTGTTGTCCTGGTCATTGTTATACATTTGCATCCTGAAACAGGAGAATGCAGTTGGAGTTGGAGTTTGTCTACGTCCCTATCGTATGTGCATTCATGAGCAGGTATCGGTTTATAGAGATAAATACAAAAATAAATCCTTGTCAGATGAATGCAGATGGGTTATTCTCAGATTGCATGTTGACCAATAATGTACGCCTCTTTTGCTCTTTACATGCATGCAACCAAAGATAGCTCAAACGTGGTTGGTCAATATGGACTGTAAAAGAGAACCAGAAAGCTCTGAAACCAACATCTGGTCCTCTGCCTGAAGATTCTGCGTCCATCGGCACAAACTGCGAGCTTCAAATCTCCAAATCTTCTTACAATGCCTGGTTTAAACAGATTTAACACCGTAGAAATGCTAATTGTTTTTTATTTCAAGAAACATTGTTGACCCCTTGCATCCAATCGGCTTCCTACAGTAAATATCAAAACAGAAACATGAAACCTTTTGAAAGTAACCACTTAAGGTGGGCTAATTTACTAGATTTGGTTTAGAAAGATAAAGTGGTTCATTTTAATATTTGCTTTAATGAAACCATGCTGTCATGATTGCTGTATGTCCAGGCTTTTGGTTGATAACCTCCAGCAGACAGCGTGCTTACTCTCTTGTTAAGAATATTCTTGTTGCTGAGGAACAGAGGCAGCTGGATAATTTCTTTTCTCAGAGATAAGAAAGTTTATCATTTTCATTGAAGAAAAAGTAAAGGCTATGTTTGCCCCAACTAAAAGCAATCTGATTTCAGGATACAACAACTAAATCCTGCTTTAAAAACACTTGAAGCAGCATGAAGCTCACCATACAGATCACTGCTCAAACCTCTGCTGTAGGCAGGGATTGTCTCTGTCTGCCATTTTAATACATATTTACATGCTGAAACACAATAATTAGAATTCATTAGTGTAATCTGAGGTCTACATCTAGATTGGGAGTTGTTTGATTAGTAGCTTTGGGACATTGTTTTTGTACTGAGTCTGCCTCTCTCCTACTTTTGTTTCTCCTTATTTGGCATGACTTTCTGTAATATGGCTGTGCTTGAAGACTAATCTCTGCTATCTCAGCTCTAATTAACAGAGCACACACAGTTGCCACATTTGTTGTTTTTGTGATTTTTTTCTGCTAAGATCTCTGTGTTGTTTTTGTGCAAAGCACCTGAACTTGTCTGCCTGCTGACGATGATTCAAATCATACACCAAAAGGACACTTTCACCTCTCCCCTCGTCATGGCTTCATATGTCAGGATGTAACCTGAAAACTGGGCCTTCTTTGAAACTAAGATCCGCACTAAATAAACAATTGGTTTTCTTATTTGACGTGTAGGTGCAAAAACACGTGCCTTCATGAGGAAGTTCACAGCACGGTGCAGCTGCTGTGTGTCGTGTTTGAGGTTTACCTACTACAGAGGAAGTGTTGTGGGGGAGAAGACAATGTTACAACCTATGGTTACAACCAGCAAAAAAAACAGGATATCCGATGGAACAAATGAAACACTTAGATATGAAAAACGAGGTTGTTTTCTCCGACTCTTCTTAATTGACCGTTTGTAATGAAATGTTAAATAGCCTAAAGTTAGATCCAACATCAAGCGTATCTCCAGAGTGGATTATCTGTTGTGGTGGACCCTGTGAGCACATTTCAGTTCGTATGTTTTGGTAGAGTGAGGATCAAATTGAGAGCCCATCATATCAATGATATGCGTAGCTACTCTGCTAACTGCCGCACTTCAAAGAGCCCTTGATTTCCTCTAGCCGAGCATGTTAATTGGCGCTTGATTGATAACTCGAGTTCACAGGCGATGTCATGTGTCGTCTAAACTGTTCCAGGGTGTCTTTGTGAAATCAGCGGAAGAAGAATCACTGGCGGGCCAATTAAAAAAATGTGCCAGTGTACACATTTGCGAATAAGCTGTCACACATTACAAATTAGATTACCTTTTTGCAGTGTGCCCTGGAACTTGGTAAGCACGGGTAAGACACTAAAATAGCTCAAATCGTTTGGTTTTTTTTATCAGCGTGCTCGATCTGCAAGCGCTGTTTATGCTTTCCTCATGCACAGTAAAAAAAGAATTCACAGCTTGGAGCAAAATGTAATCAGTTGCAGTAAAGGAAGAATTAGCAGGTTAAAGAGAGAAACAAGCTCAGAGTGCTTGCTTTATATATATTTATATATATAGTTTATTTTACATGTGGCATGTAAAAAGAATGACAGTTTTCAATTCTCATAAATGTTTTCATTAAACCCAGTCATAGACACTGGTCATAAATGATATCATTCATCCCAGAGATAGAAGCAACACTATCTGGTTTTATTTGCATGCACACATACATGACACACACAATGCCAGTGTTATGAATGGCAACACTGTGATACAGAAATGTCAATCAGGGGTGAGAAAGCTGTTTTTGTATTTGCATGCAATCACAAGCTCTCATTGTAATTGCCTAGTTTGCATGGCACAGATCACTGAGGCCAGGTGAAGCCCGTATGAAGGTGCTCTGCTGGACATCTGACAGCGTGTCGCATGCATCGAGCATCAGAAGCTTTGACAAAACAGAGGCAACTCAATTCAAGTTATGACTGAGCGCCATCATTATAAACTGGAACAAGTTCAGCGGTTGTTTGAAAAATAGGTATCAGGGGAACATTTCACAGAAAGAAATTGTGAAATGCCTTTAGTTACAAAATATTGATTAAAGATGCTTTCACAGCTTTTCCCCAGCAGAGATCCTGACATGCCATAGCAGGAGAAGCACAGGGCAAGGACATGTTCACAATGCAGTGCTAAGTACAAATAAGAGAGAGTAAGTATGCAGACAACCAAATGCTTGAGTTTGCTTTTTTGATGTGGATGGAAACCATTGTTCCATAAAGAAATGAAATGCTAAAGGAAATGAAGGATCTACTCACAACTGGATTTCAAGTCCCGTTACACAGAAACATGTGGTACAAAAGTCAATGTTGGGTTGATGGTCGGAGAGGTATTCATTCATGTACTCATTTATTTGTAATATGGTGTTAGGTTATAATTATTATTTGCAAGTTTGAAAATGTATTTATTAGCATTACCGAGACAACCCATGATGTGCTTTGTCACTAAACACATTATGTTGTTTCCACATTATGACTTAAAGTAAATAAACAAACCAACGTTAAGAAGCACATGAACATTAAATACTAAAGTATTACTGTCTTGTGGATATGCTTTCCGCCCATATCATCATACTCATATAAATACATTGCACTACACTCACACTGACAAGAAAGATACTAGGTGTGTTTCAAATTTGCAAGGCATGCATGCAAAGAAAGCTTTCAAACCATAAGTAGAGGAAAACACTATGACTCAAACCATTCAAACAAACAAACAAACAAACAAACCAGGGAATAAATGAATCACTTCCTTGTGTTTTGTCTTAGCTTAATTTGCTCTTTGGTCATAGAGGTAGTGCATGTCCTCAAAGTTTACTTAGACTGTGGCACATTAGCCTTCAATGCGTTAACATTTTGTTTTTGTTTTGCTGTGTGATTCTAACATTTAAGACAGAATTACCTTCACTACTGTAAATATATGGCAAGTGATGTTTCAATATTAACTAAGCAGCCAGTAAATTCAGGATTTAGTTAACGAAGGAGTGTCCACTTACTAAAGGTTCCAGAAGATAGACATGCATGACAGTGGATGGTAGTGCTGCAGCATGCAACACATAACAGCAAATGAGTTTGCTGTTCAAATTAAAGCATGTGCTCTGTCAACCCTCACACACTTGCTGAGCAACTCTTGTAGCCAGCACCTTGCATTTCCAACTTCCTTTGTCCAATTATCAAGAAAACAAAAAACAAATCACAAATTCTTAAAACTATTCTTAAACTATCCATGTAATATTATTAATAAAAACCAAACAAATACAGCAAGACACAACAAAAGAATATACTCTGGCTGAAAATAATAGTCTAATTAAAATGAGGTGGAATATTCGTAGTTAAGAGTGTGCCTTCTTCAGGTGGTGTCTTTTCTGGGTTATAATCCAGTTTATTCCATGGAGGTTCCCATGTACAAGGAATATGCTTTGGTGTATTGATGCATAACATAAACATAGTAAGAGATAATGAAAAATTACAATAAAATGTTTTTTAAAAATACTATAAAATGATATACATATATCTGTAGACAAAAAAAGAGAATAAATACGAAATATAATAAATATATAAAAACAATATCAAATGTATTCGAATAAAATACGTAGATTTTTTTTAAAACATCACAAAAACCAACACATGATATTCACAGTATGAACTATTAGAATATGTGATGAACAGATATAGTCCTTTATATTCCATATTTATTTTATTATTTGACTTTCATTAGAATAGAATAGAATAGAATCGGAGGGATGAAACCCTCTTTAATGGTCACACATGCAGAGCACACAGCACACACAGTGACATTTGGCCTCTGCATTTAACCCATCTTCGTACTAGGAGCAGTGGGCAGCTATTGTACAGCGCCCGGGGAGCAATGGGAGTGGGGGGGTTATCCGGTGCCTTGCTCAAGGGCACCACGGTCGGCAGGGCCCAGGAGGTGAACTGGGACCTCTCCAAGTAGCAGTCCACACTCCGTCTGGCAGGTAAGTGTTGATAACATAATTGGGTAAAGTGTAAGTACTTTAAGCTGAAGTTTCTTCTTTTACTGTGTGTGCTCCATACTATTGTATTGCTATTTAATTGGATGCAATTGTGCAGGTGTGGATACTTTGACAATTTATATATTATTTCCTGATATGTTTCAAACAGCACGATTTTACCATCATATGCACTAAGACAGAGTCACAGGGTTTAGCTTCTAAAAAAGCGGACTTCCAGTATAATGTCCCCTGTTGTCGTGTTGTCGGCCCGGTGTAAACACTCTCCCGCCGGCCTGCTGCCTTACATGGGCAAACCTCTCCTCACTGCAGGCGGCTGGAATTTCAGAGCGTGACGTCACTGCCTACAACTCTCCCAGAATTTGGATCAAGAAGTTTCACTTTTTGGGTGGGATTGGAACCTCTGTTATAATATTCCCTAGAAAGCGAGGTAAGCACAACTTTGGAGCACTTTAAACATATGTTTATGCGTCTGTCGGCTGTGAAGTTTAATGTGTGTGTGATAACCCGGTGTAGCTCGTCTTTAATGTGTTCGGCCTTGTGGCTATGATATGCCTTTTTACTGTAGCTTGGACTGGGTTCACAGTGAGGGCGTGGACTCACACGATAGCCTCGGCTTGTACTACTGTTACATGAGGAGACTAGCAAAGTTAACGTGTCGGTTAGCTAGTCCTCAGCCCGGCTCAGCCCGGCTCAGCCCGGTTGAGTTTAAACCCTGTGGAACGGGACTCAGGCGACTCTGTTGGGTCTGTTCTCAGCCCTCTGCCGCTGAGCAATGCGGAAGACTGCCTGTCAGTGCAGAAACACGAGAGCAGAAATATGTCGCTGATATTTCACTTCAGCAGGCTCATAAGCATCCATTCACCAAGTGTCCCATTACAGGAATAACAGTTAGCTCCCTGAGTGTTTGCTAGTTTTAGCTTCGTCGTTAAACAAAATAATATTTGCGGACTTGTTTACGGCAGCACAGATTCGCCACGTTGTTAACGTAGTTTTTATGACGCTCTCTATCATTAACTTGGAGAATACTGTTGTTTCTGTAAAGTTGTTGGGACTTCTGTATCCATTCGACTTACATTATAATTCATTGCACACACGTATACGTTTGTTCAGGCCCATAAAGGACTAATTTACAGTGAAGGCCTTAGAATACTTTTAACCCTGGTCTGTATGAAAAGACAAGCCAGGAAAACATAATTGGCATGAAGTGACATTAACATGTCCACACAGTTCAGGCCTGGCCCCATGTCAAGTCTTCTTTTACTTCTCAAGACCCTGGTCAGATACTCTCTGCTGGCCCCTTGACAATGCAACATGTTACCTCAGACAGTTCTGGATTAAGTGACTGCACTTAAGATAAGTGTAATTTTATCCATTCGACTGTCTCAGCCTGTTGATAACATCATCTGGGAATTTTCTTAAGGACAAAGTCTACATTTTAAATGAAACCCCATTCATTAGGTGTGTATAGTATTGTGTATAAGTATGGAATGTAACTATCATGCCGCAGTATTGTGACGGTTTTTTGTGCATGTCTCCTCTAAAGCTTTACAAGGGTCATACACACACAGATGAGTACTGAAAACCTCCCTATTGTAGCTTTAACGTTGTCAATGTCAATATATGAAAATCTCTGTCTAGACTACAGGTATTGTTCTGCCATAAAATATCACTAGTGTGAAAAATAAGTCTCACTGTCTTGGTTGAAAGACTGAATTCATACTTTGACTTAGATGTTGAATTTCAAATCAATAACACTAAGGTCCCATAAGAGTGCTGTCATCAAACCGAATACATCTGCGTCGCTCCGACACATTTCTGACTCGGGCAACATTAAACGGAACTGTCTCTAAAATCTCTGGTTAAAAAGAACTCGTTTGACAGCGTTGATGATGTTAAAGTTAAAAGATGAGTGCATCAACTGCCTTTGAGCCGGGGCCCCCCTGGTAGGTTTAGTCAAGACATTCAACTGTTTGTGTTACTTTAATGAGGATGTGCTTTTTTGGAAGGAACAGCAGTTTCACCAGACTCAAATTGAAGAGTAGAGCGAAATGAGAAAACGGTGGTCTTTCAGAAAGTGTTACCATAACCCGAAGCTAGTGTTCCCTATAAGCTTGGTAAATATGGTTTATTGGTACCAAAAATGAAGACAAGACGCACTGCTTCTGCATCTGCAGATACCTGACAGTCTTTGCTACAGGGTCCTTTAACATCACTAACTACTGTTCTGAAGGTTTTTCCAGAATCCTCAGAGACTCCTCCGGTCATCTGGATGAAATCATATTCCATCTTGGTATCATAAAATATTCTAACCTGTTTCCCCAATTGCACCCCAAAATAAAAAAAAAACACTAGTTTTCCCAAATTGATCTTGTACATTCTGTGACTTTATCACAGTATAGTAGGTATAGTTTTTTCTCCTGAAATTATTCAACAACAGCCCTATGTTGTATACATGTGTTAAGTCAAAATGAAGTTAGTTATTGACAGTGTAAGATCTCTTGACCGCATAAAACAATAATGTTTTATAATTTTGTAAAGAATAAACCTCCACTAAAATATGCATTGACCATAGAAAAAAGACTAAAAACAAAAGCAGACAATGACACCAGACTTCAGAGACAACATAGGAGTGTGGACATGTCGGGGCCTGCTGGGCTCTCAGGTTAGGGTGTGACATGTGGCAGGCTCGTTAGCAACTCATACCTTTTCCTTTTACATGAATCTATGTTGATTTAAAAAAAAGTCACGATACCTGCATAATAATAATAATAATAATAATAATAATAATAATAATAATAATAATAAATACAATTAAAACTAAATTCAAAGTGTAGATGGGTGTTTTCCTGCAGAGTATATTTGTAATACTCTAAAGGAAGCTTCATGTGTGGTTGCTGGTACTTTCACGGAGGAGCTGTGCACAGTGCTCAGGACTGCAAGCAGGTTACTTGATTGACACCTCCCTCACTCTACTCTTTGATTTACCTATATGAGTGGGACAACACCCATGACATTTTTTAAAAATATTTTTGTACTTTATTGTAACGGTAACATTCAAAAAATAAAATATATAGAAATGCAAAGAACAGAAGAGGAAACAACGTGTCACGGAATTCAGTTATGACATTTAAAAAAAAAAAACACTTGTTTAAGGGATTGAAATAATCTTTTTATAAAAACAATTGTTTCTATTTGTTTAGAACACAGATATCACTTGAATATTTAATATTCACTTTAAACCTTTTCAGAACCTTTTCATGTTGCTTTGTACTTTTCCTGATAGAGATACCCTTTATAATGAATATTATTTGAGTTTAGTCTGTTCACTAAACAACAAGCAGTGTTTCCCCTGAACTGTATCTCTGCAGTGACAAATGACTCCTACAGGCTGTGACAGCTGACTCATATTTAAATGGAAAACGTACTTAGGTTCATGCAGGATTTATAGGAGTTATATAATCTATTTGAGTAATACAGATTCGTCACTATTTCTCAATGTCAACAGATTTCAACACACAGTGAAGGGCATCACTTCATCAGCCTTCCAGGATTTCCGTTACATCCAGAGAAGAGAAAAGGTGAGATAGCTTTTGTGCTTCCATGTTGTGTTTGGAGAGTCATGCGTTGTAGTTTGAGGAGATGAAAATATGGATATGGCAAGTCCGGGTCAAATCCCTCTCAAAACGATCACACATTTGCTACAGTACCAAAGAGGCAGCACATGGAAGCTTCAAAAGTGTGCATGAGCGTCCAGTAAAGACATGGCATGTGATGTCATCAAGCTTCTCTGTAAGCTGTTTAGCTAAGTTTATTGCATTTAATATGGTTTAGCTCATTGTAAGGAGCACATTTCAATTCAAGATTCAAAGATGTATTGTCATATACACAACTACAGTGTAGTTATGGAGTGAATGAAAAACTTAGGTCACAGGTTCCTCAACAGTGCAACAGTGCAATTACAATAAAACAATAATAATGTTATGACACCTCTGTTATTCAAGGTGTTTTTAAGGTTCTTGCATTGCCATGTGACCCTGTTTTGCTGCCTCTTCTAATACACTTCAAAACTTTTCCAGAATTTTTGCAAATCACTCTTCTACCACAAATCACCTTTACATGTAGTAGTTAACTTAATTTCTTTGGGTTCCCCACTGAGTTGTCACTGCTACATGAGATTTGTACACGTTTTAGGACTTAAGGAATTTGGGAAAGTCATTTGGAATTGTGCTCTTTACCCACAAAAATAATTGCAAAGACTTTATGAACATACAGTATAAAGATGTCAGTTGTGTGAACGCAGTCCTTTAAGATACTAGTTTGAGAAAAGGAGCATTCTCCAGCCAAGTCGCCCTTGAAAAGTGTTCCAGTGCAGGCAGGGAGGTGTAATGTGCTCTCTAAGCAGCTGTTAATATGATCGTGATCTGGGCTGACCCACAGAGCGCATGGGGAGTAATCAGACTTTAATTATACCTTCTTAATTACTTGAACACAATCCGTGTGACAGGACAGCTTTTCACAGTAAATGGGCTATCTTTGCCTTCTAATCGGGCCCTGGTCGCCTGATTAACAACAAAGTCACTTATGTCTATATTTCCATACATTTTTTGAATTGGCTAACTTGACTTCTCTACATTTTTTATAGTTATTCTTTTAAAAATGGAGCTTGTTGGGCAGGCTCAGTGTTGCCCATCTTAGGTCACGGAACACAAAGTGATGGTGAAATGTTCTCTACAATCATCTGTATTATTGCTAGTGAAAGGTATGCACCACAGAACTGGCTCTGCGGAGTGACTCTGGCTCACAGAGTATGGCATTCCAAGTTAAAAGCAAACCAAACTGATATTGCCCTCCAATACTGTCTTCATTTTTTCTCCATATTTGGAAATGTTTACCTCCTCCATGATGGTTGACAGAGGTTGGGAGAGGGAATGTGAGTCATTTCAGCTGCACAAGGCTTGAAGGGCTGAGAGGAGACTTCCTTTAGTGAAGCTAACACTTTTCTCTGCTTCAATAATCTAAAGAAACTCTGTGAGTATCATACTATGCTTCATTCTTGTTTTAATAGTTTTGTTTGTTTGTAGCATGTCTTTTTTCAGTGAGAGAATGCAGCTTATTACTGTAAAAAATGGCATTCATAACATAATGTATGGTTTTCCATTGTCCAAAGCTGTGTGTATAGGCTGCTTGTGGGGAACTTGTGTCAGTAGTTGTCCTGTTTGACAGATCAGGAAATGCTATTGCTGTGTCATTGCAGACACAATACAGACACATTATGTTCCTGTGCATCTCTGCAAGGAAGAGGAAGTCACTTATATTGACTGTTTGACAGATATCTTTTAAATACAACGTCACACTTACTCTGTACTGCACAGCAATATGAGCAGGTCAGAGCTGAAGATGAAAGCACACAGATGTGTTGTGTCTGGACACACTGAATACACATTGTAGGATAGAAATAGTGAAATAGCTCAGAAGGCTTTCCTGCAGATGTGTGTGTGTTTGAGAGTTGGGGGCAGCTCGGGTCGTTGAAGAATCCTGGTTTTGCAAACATCCACTCGGACTGATATCTACACCTCAACAGGTCTGACCTTCCTCCTGGCTCTTACTTTCACACTTCAAACGTTTAGTGGCAGGCGTGGCAGTAGGTGAGGGAAAAGGTAAATGATTTGACTTAGCTCTAAGGGCTGGGGCTGCTCACTTCACTGTGATTATCCTTTACTTGTATCTCTAAATGATGCTGGGAATGTAGCCTTGGGGCTGAACACTGGTACAGTGTAAGTCAATGTTCTTTTTTCCCCATATTGTTTTATTGGATTCTGGATTGTATATGCTTGCACAGTCATTACTGAATAATATATGTTTATGAAATTGTAGGTAAAGCATTTTTTCCTTACAATTTTCATATGGCTGAACTTGGAGCTGCTATTGTGCTGTATTTACATTCCTTTTCATATTGGAAATACAGGTCTTCAGGACCGTCCACTAATGCCAATATGTACTTGAAACATGCATCAACACCAAGCTTACCCTGCAACGACTGATGAACATGTTCAAAGTAACTACAACCACATTATCTGTGGTTTTACGTCTGAACCAGTTCACTTTTGGATGGAAGGGTATTCATTTCCCCTTGATTGTAAAAACAATGACCTTTACTTTCTGTCTAGTGCCATCTTCAGGTAAACATTTCGGTCTATCCAGTTGGGTTATGACCAAGTATCTGCAAAACGTCCTATCTTTTTTGGTATTCGTTAGATTTGAGGTGAAACTATATAACATTTTCACAATCAGAATCAGAATCAAGGTTATTGCCAGGTAGGAATTAGCTTTGGTATCTGGTAGTGCAAACATAAACAAGTTGCAAAGTAGTTAGAAATAAATATATAAGGATAATAAGTATTTACACCAAATACAAAAAGCTAAAACAAAAACACTTTGCAATGGAAGAATGGGCCGACATCCCTCAAGAGACCTGTGCCAACCTAGTAAAGAACTACTCTAAGAGGTTGTTGTCAGTTGTGGCTCAGAAAGGGTGCACTATTGACTATTAATGGCCTAGGGGCTAATATTTTTGACCAACCCATTTTTCACTATATTTGATATAAAGCAAGCCTAAAAACTTATTTTATTTTCCAAAATGTACCAAAAGCTACTAAATAGCACTGGTGAATGTTTGATTATATTAAGTTTTATCAATGCTGGAAACATTGGGAAGAATTTTATGAAAATGTTCCATAACTCCTGGGGGGCTAATCATTTAGGCCTCAACTGTATGTAACAATGGGGGGGCTGTGGCTCAGGGTTGGAGCGGTGGTTTGATCCCCAGCCCCTGCAGAATAAGAAGAATAAGACATACTTTATTACATTTCTTTCTCAATTGTGTTGTGTTTACACACATTTCACACACAGGGAGGATATACATGCACAAACGCAACCACATGCAGACAGGCAGAGCAGAGAGGCTGCCAGTTAGCCGGCGCCAGGGAGCAGTTTCGTTGTTAGGTGACTTGCTCAAGGGCACCTCGACAGTGGTCCAGGCGGTGAACTGGCACCTCTCCAGCTACCAGCTAACACTCCGTATTTTTGTTTGTTTGTCTGATCAGGACGCGAAGCCGCGACACTTCGGTTTACAGACTGAGCCACTGCTGCCACACCTTGGAAGTTTTTTTGGGTAAGATACTGAACCCCATTTCTCTAGATGGCCAAAAGTGTGTGTGTTAGGCCCCGGCTCCACGGGAACGCATACGGCAAAACGCATCGGAGTAACGCAAACGCAAACGCAAAAAAGCTTCTGCCCACACGCAATATACACCGGATTGTGTCAAGCTCCACGAGACGGCTCCGTTTACATCCAACCGCTGGAAAAGCTGCAGTACATATGCCGAGCCTGTACGTGGCGCTGTAACTTCCTCCACCAAAGCAGCAACTTCCTCCACAAAAGCAGCGAAGAAGAATGGTTGTCATGGCTGCACTTCTGTTTATTCTCCTTGGTGGGGGTCGACGGAACCGGGCAGAGTTTTTCGCCGGTCAACGTGTGTTATAATTTTGTCCGGAAGATTTAAACTTTCAAAGTGCCGGTCAAAGGTCTTCATTGTTATTTATTGAGCTTTAAAACAAATGAATAACGACGATATAATGATATATAATAATAATAATAAAATACACGGAGCCTCTCTTTTTCCTCTCTTCTCACAGCGTCAGTGTCTGTCTCATGCAGCAGCTGATCCAGTAATGATGACTCGACAGTAAAAATAAACATATTTATAACTAGTTTAGGTAGTTTGAGAGGTCATTAAAATAGCTAAGGGTGATGATCTGACTTGAAGTGTGTGACTTGCTCCCGCTGCATCACAGCCGGAGGAGCTGCGTGTCTCCGTCCTGTCAGATTAGACTTCACTCGCGTTTATGTCCATATCGAGATAAAGATAAATAATCTGAATTCAGTGTGCAGTTTACTTTTGCGGGGGTGAGCAGCAGAGGTGGGGAGAGGCAGGGCTATTGCGTCGTCATTATCAGAAACGGATGACCGTATAGGCGACCACACGGCCCCGTTGGACCCCCCAGAGTGCTCCGTTCCCAGATCTATCCACCTTTGGACCCGTTGTCGTTTGCAGGGTCTGTTTCTAAGTTTCCGTTACGGCGTCGTCGAGCTTAAAGGGCTATACGCATGAGAAATATGCGGAAACAACCCGTTTTCGTTCCCGTGGAGCCTAGGCCTTAGTCTCTCTTGTAGGCAGCCTCTGTATGAATGGGTGAATGCTGACTCAAAGCACTTCATTCAACATTTTACTATAACAAAAACACCATCAACAAGAGTGTTTTGAGATATTTCAGTGGCTCTACTGGTTTAAGAAGCAGTGACAGACGCTGGTCGCTGGTTACATCACTCTCTGACCATAGCTTTTAAAACGACTTAATCTGCTCTCACTGCACTTAATTTCAAGATGTTTGCATCCCCAGATTGGGAGAGATTTGATGTTTTCAAGACAAGTTTTCTTAATGAATCTCGTCAACAAATCAAGGCATGATTAACAAGAGCAATTACAGCGGGGAGCTGGAGAACCACGCTAAAGTGGAGGAGATTATCTCTCTTATTAAGGGTTTGATTACTTTCTGTTTTTGTGTTTAACTCTAGATTACTCTTGAACTAATGAGGCCTTCTAAACAGCTACTTTCATCCATGCTGTTGAGAGTTTTAGAGGGCAGATTGGATACTTTAGAATGAAACACTTGCAGAATGGTTTTAAATATGTAATACTGTCTGGTAGCATATTTGGCAACAATGACAGCTTCATGTACTCTTTTATATGTCAGTGTCTGCTCGATAGTTCTCGATTTGGGATTGACTCCCAATCTAAGTTTGTTCCTCTTTTGTAGTCGGCATTGATAGTGATGACAAAACAACCGCTCCCGACACATTATTGGATGTCTTTGACTCGGTTCCTCTTGTTAATGCTGACCTGGCTGTGTGCCGGTGGACAGAGTTTGAATATCTCACCTCTGTTCCAATACTAAATGAATCTCCACACACACCGCATGATGTCATGACCTCCTTTACCTTATGTCTGAAGAATTCACTTTTGATTGCATCAGATGAAAAGATTCCTTAATGACATGCTGTATTGCTGTCAGTGAACTCTGTAGTCTGTTTGTTCCATCAGCCTGTAGCCATTTGTTAAGGGAAGATCTCTCAATAAGCTTGATGTTATTCATTCAAATATGGTATTTATGAAAAATAAATAGTACTACAGTTTCAGAGCACTTGTATGGACAATTATGAATGTGTTTTAAGGTGCATTCAAATGAATGCCCCTTAAATAAAGTCCGAGATTTTTCATATTTTTTATAATTAAAGAAACAAATGAAGTAGGCTTTGTCCAGTTGAAGAAGCTTTTTATAAAAACAATATCATATATCCATCCCTTTGGCATGTTTGACTTCTGTACGGCAATGTCCAACATAAGTGATGAGCAGAGAGACGTGTGTATGTGTATGATGAGCAGAGAGACGTATGCATGTGTTTGATGAGCAGAGAGACGTGTGTATGATGAGCAGAGAGACGTGTGTATGATGAGCAGAGAGACGTATGTATGTGTATGATGAGCAGAGAGACGTATGTATGTGTATGATGAGCAGAGAGACGTGTGTATGATGAGCAGAGAGACGTATGCATGTGTTTGATGAGCAGAGAGACGTATGCATGTGTTTGATGAGCAGAGAGACGTATGTATGTGTTTGATGAGCAGAGAGACGTATGTATGTGTATGATGAGCAGAGAGACGTATGCATGTGTTTGATGAGCAGAGAGACGTGTGTATGATGAGCAGAGAGACGTGTGTATGTGTTTGATGAGCAGAGAGACGTATGTATGTGTTTGATGAGCAGAGAGACGTATGCATGTGTTTGATGAGCAGAGAGACGTGTGTATGATGAGCAGAGAGACGTGTGTATGATGAGCAGAGAGACGTATGTATGTGTTTGATGAGCAGAGAGACGTGTGTATGTGTTTGATGAGCAGAGAGACGTATGTATGTGTATGATGAGCAGAGAGACGTATGTATGTGTTTGATGAGCAGAGAGACGTGTGTATGTGTATGATGAGCAGAGAGACATGTGTATGATGAGCAGAGAGACATATGTATGTGTATGATGAGCAGAGAGACGTGTGTATGTGTATGATGAGCAGAGAGACGTGTGTATGTGTATGATGAGCAGAGAGACGTGTGTATGATGAGCAGAGAGACGTATGCATGTGTTTGATGAGCAGAGAGACGTATGCATGTGTTTGATGAGCAGAGAGACGTATGTATGTGTATGATGAGCAGAGAGACGTATGCATGTGTTTGATGAGCAGAGAGACGTGTGTATGATGAGCAGAGAGACGTGTGTATGTGTTTGATGAGCAGAGAGACGTATGTATGTGTTTGATGAGCAGAGAGACGTATGCATGTGTTTGATGAGCAGAGAGACGTGTGTATGATGAGCAGAGAGACGTGTGTATGATGAGCAGAGAGACGTATGTATGTGTATGATGAGCAGAGAGACGTGTGTATGTGTATGATGAGCAGAGAGACGTGTGTATGATGAGCAGAGAGACGTATGCATGTGTTTGATGAGCAGAGAGACGTATGCATGTGTTTGATGAGCAGAGAGACGTATGCATGTGTTTGATGAGCAGAGAGACGTATGTATGTGTATGATGAGCAGAGAGACGTATGTATGTGTTTGATGAGCAGAGAGACGTGTGTATGATGAGCAGAGAGACATGTGTATGATGAGCAGAGAGACATATGTATGTGTATGATGAGCAGAGAGACGTGTGTATGTGTATGATGAGCAGAGAGACGTGTGTATGATGAGCAGAGAGACGTGTGTATGTGTATGATGAGCAGAGAGACGTGTGTATGATGAGCAGAGAGACGTGTGTATGATGAGCAGAGAGACGTGTGTATGTGTTTGATGAGCAGAGAGACGTGTGTATGTGTATGATGAGCAGAGAGACGTGTGTATGTGTATGATGAGCAGAGAGACGTGTGTATGATGAGCAGAGAGACGTGTGTATGATGAGCAGAGAGACGTGTGTATGTGTTTGATGAGCAGAGAGACGTGTGTATGTGTATGATGAGCAGAGAGACGTGTGTATGATGAGCAGAGAGACGTGTGTATGTGTATGATGAGCAGAGAGACGTGTGTATGTGTATGATGAGCAGAGAGACGTATGTGTATGATGAGCAGAGAGACGTATGTGTATGATGAGCAGAGAGACGTATGTGTTTGATGAGCAGAGAGACGTGTGTATGTGTATGATGAGCAGAGAGACATGTGTATGATGAGCAGAGAGACATATGTATGTGTATGATGAGCAGAGAGACGTATGTGTATGATGAGCAGAGAGACGTATGTGTATGATGAGCAGAGAGACGTATGTGTATGGTGAGCAGAGAGACGTGTGTATGTGTATGATGAGCAGAGAGACGTATGTATGTGTTTGATGAGCAGAGAGACGTATGTATGTGTATGATGAGCAGAGAGACGTGTGTATGATGAGCAGAGAGACGTATGTATGTGTTTGATGAGCAGAGAGACGTATGTATGTGTTTGATGAGCAGAGAGACGTATGTGTATGGTGAGCAGAGAGACGTATGTGTATGATGAGCAGAGAGACGTGTGTATGTGTATGATGAGCAGAGAGACTTATGTGTATGATGAGCAGAGAGACGTGTGTATGTGTATGATGAGCAGAGAGACGTATGTATGTGTATGATGAGCAGAGAGACGTATGTATGTGTATGATGAGCAGAGAGACGTATGTATGTGTATGATGAGCAGAGAAGCTGAACGGGAAATCTCTAAAGGAGTTTTCATCTTCTGAAACTTTGGCGTATATATTTGTGGGTATTGTTCTACTTTAGTAGCCGATGTAGCGTCATTGAATTTAACAGCAAATGAAGGTTTAGTTTATGATTCTTGCATGTTATTCTCTTTCTATCCACTATATCTCCCAGAATTCCCATCTTCAGTCCTAATATTTATATTAATAATAGTTACGTTTCTGATAAGATCAATTGGGCGTAAACTATGGCCAAGAAACCAATTCCAGAACTTTTGAGCTGAAATGATGGTAAGGGTCCAGCACCGAGTGTTGACACCCCCCAGGGCCCATCATTGTTTACATTCAGTTTGTTGTCTGTTCATCAACATTTACCAGTAAACAACAGTAGTAACAATGTGAAAATGACAGTGATAGTGTGACTAAAGTGACATGTACTGTCCCCTATCATCTAGGACCAGATATCCACTAACTGATGAATCTCAGATTAGGCAGAAGCTGGAGGCTAAGGGGACACTTGACACGATGTGTGTGATGCACTTGCTCGGCATGCAGTGACAGCTGCCAGCCTCTAAAGACGCTCAAATGACTGAAGCATGTTGTTGGCAACATAGAGCCATATGCCAAACATATTCACTCCAAACCACATCAACAGATTAGAATGACAACAGGAGGCATGATGTTAGTGTACAACTGTTAGTGTTACAACACAAAACAATTGCTGTTTTTTCAAAAAGCAATGAACAGGGTCACTAACTATGAGCAACATTGTACAAAACTTGATGTTTAAAGCTTCTTTAAATGAATTGAAACACAATCTCTTTATACATAGTTTTCTTATGCCAACATTGGTAGATATCAAAGTCATTTTTATTATCAGTATTTATTGTTGACCAAAAGAAGGAAAGGCTTGAGACATTCCTGACAGTTAATCAGGTGAAGTGTTTCGTTAAACCTCATGTTTCAAGATAGCACTTTTAGGTAGCTGATCATGGAGGATTTAAAAGCTTTGTGCTAGTGTTTGAGATGTTAGGGTTGTGCTTAATTGAGTAGAAAGAGTTCTGACTTTGTGCTACATCAGGCACAGCACCATTTTGTTCTTATTGTGTCTGTGTACCTGCAAGTGATAGCAGCAGAATTGTGCCTGTATCACTCTTTGAAGATCTGTAGTAACAGGGCTGCAGTTATCAGTTGGCTGGCACACTGTACACAGGCATATTTCACGTGGCTCACTAGCAGGATTAATTGCCAACAAGTCCCCTGTGGTCTGTGAATGCAATTACCTACTGACCCAAATCATCCTCTTGGCTGGAAGTCAGTGCCTCTGTTCTGGCACACAGGGACGTCACTCAGCCTCACAATCACCTGTCCGTGCATGCTAACACAAGGGCACTTTAGGATTGATTGTGTTTCAGGAATTTTACCTCTAGATCATATCTTTTGAAATGAGGCTTTCCTCACCTGGGCTGTTCATTTAAATTAAAGCTGTGCTGTCTAGAAAGAAGGCGTAAACAGAAACACTTTAAGTCTTACTTTCATAATGTAATTTTAAAAGAAATGTAAGGATTAGAATTGATTGAAAACATGTAATTTTTTAGTGTTCTCAACTTAAAAGCTGTGATAACTTGGGCTGCCGCTCTATATTTTTAAGCTTTTTTCTTGCTCAATGACTATTTTACAAGAGTGCAATAGCACATCTCTGGTCAAAACAACCAGAAATCCATCTGAAAACTTTTAAACTTGACCATTGAAATACATTTTGAAAACACCAAAAGCTCTCTGATTCTAGCTTTACAAATGTGTTGATTCACAGGTTTCTTTAAATTACGGTTCAGAGTTGTTTTGTCAGGCAATACAAGCTTTTTCATTATGTTACCATGGAAATGTACCTTTGCTTTTTTGTATTAACCGTAACAACTTTACCAATTTACCATTTCACTCTGACTGGCAATAGGTTTCATTTTTCACAATAATGTTGTAATTGTAATGAATAGAGCTAACATAGTAGTGTTGACAGGTGATGTTGTGGAACATGAATGATTGATCTTTCATGTGATTTAGTGGGAATGCTGATACAGCATTCCCACTATATGTTATTCTACGAACAAAATTATTATTATTATTCCGCCGGAACTTTGCACCTCTTCTCCTCCTGCATTCAACATCGCAGAAACTCCGTTCAAACATCAAAACGTTCAGCTCGGTCGGGAATCAATGGCTATAATTTGGATTATTCATAACTTTCATAATTCCAGAGATACATCCCATAATTCATCACATTTTTAACCATTGAAGTCAATGGAGAAAATCTTCAGACTTGAACAATCTTCATGCGACTTCAACTGCTAACTGTTCATTCATACTTTCACTCAGAAACCTCATTCCAACTTTAAAATGTTACACATCTTTCTGACATTATTCGTGTAACACAACTTTTAAATCTGATTCTTACTTTTAGAGATATTAAACATTGTTCAGACCTTGGTAAAGAGGCTTTCTTCAGATTTTAACATTAACTAGAGTGCGTGATGTCACAGCTAGAGGGTAGGAAATCTTGAAATTTGCCTTCATATTTTTTTTTAAAACTGCCATAATTCCCAAACCCTACATTCCTGAGACATAATCTTTCATGACAAACGTAGGAAAACATCTCGTAGCTTGAAAAATGACAAATAATTAAGCAAAAATAATTAAACAAAATGCCTCTTGAGGGCATGAAGTGACAAAAAACGTTCAACATGTCTCCATTAAAACCCATTGTAATTTCAGGCTGATATTTCCTCACAGCAGCAGCCGCACACCTTTAGTTAAACTGCCAAAAAGGCCACATTATTAACCCGAAAGTACACAAAAATGACACCTCAGATACTCAACTTCCTTGACATGCTTCACGTTTTGAAATTTCACAGATATCTGTTATGGTTCTTCCACAAAACGTTCACATGTAAGAGGTTTATCTCTCATTCAGAACAATGCAAACCTTTGATCTCTACAGAGC
The DNA here is from genome assembly GCF_902827165.1 of Trematomus bernacchii. Lineage (NCBI taxonomy): Eukaryota > Metazoa > Chordata > Actinopteri > Perciformes > Nototheniidae > Trematomus > Trematomus bernacchii. Next base: position 1,136,264 of record NW_022987709.1, read on the forward strand.
TCGTTAGCTCAACTATAAACACCTGTGTAATGGAACACGATGATGTCATCACTCCAACTGACAGCAGTCAGTTCTAACTGTTCATTTCATACTCTCTCTCTCTCTCTCTCTCTCTCTCTCTCTCTCTCTCTCTCTCTCACAAACTCTCTCTCTCTCTCTCTCACTAACTCTCTCTCTCACAGACACACACTCTCTCTCTCTCTCTCTCTCTCTCTCTCACACAGACACACACTCTCTCTCTCTCACACACAGTCTCTCTCTCACACACAGTCTCTCTCTCTCACACACAGTCTCTCTCTCTCACACACAGTCTCTCTCTCACACACAGTCTCTCTCTCTCTCTCTCTCTCTCTCTCTCTCTCTCTCTCTCTCTCTCTCTCTCTCTCTCTCTCTCTCTCTGACACACACACACACTCTCTCTCTCTCTCTCTCTCTCTCTCTCTCTCACACACAATGTTCCAAACGGCCCAAAACTTCACAGGTTTGGTAACGATGCAGCCATCAACGCATCTAAGCGTATTATGGGGTGTCATCAAATGCCGTTGCCATGGCGACAGACCACTCGCCATGAAACACGATGTCGCTGTAAGTCCAATGGACACGGTCCAATCGTCCCCCCAATCTTCACTTGTATATCACCGGTCCATGCCTCAACAGCTCTACGCCAAATCTGAAATGTCACCATATGCCGTTTCCATGGAAACGCATCCCTCGCCATAAAAGACGATATCCCTTTAACTCCTATGAAAATGTTCAAAAAGTGCTCAAAATTCACATGTGTGCTAACAGTCCAGCCGTGAAGACATCGACGAGACAGTTTTGAGATTTCTTCAAATGCCGTTGCCATGGCAACACAATGCTCGCCATGAAACACGGTTTTCTCATAACTTCAGTGAAAATGCTTCAAACGGCCCAAAACTTAACAGGTTTGGTAACGATGCAGCCATCAACGCATCTAAGCGTATTATGGGGTGTCATCAAATGCCGTTGCCATGGTGACAGACCACTCGCCATTAAGCACGATGTCGCTGTAAGTCCAATGGAAACGGTCCGATCGTTCCCCAAACTTCGCTTGTATATCACCGGTCCAGCCCTCAACAGCTCTACGTCAATTATGGGGTTTCTTCAAATGCTGTTGCCATGGCAACACAATGCTCGCCATGAAACACGGTTTTTTCATAACTTCAGTGAAAATGTTCCAAACGACCCAATACTTCACAGGTTTGGTAACGATGCAGCCATCAACGCATCTAAGCGTATTATGGGGTGTCATCAAATGCCGTTGCCATGGTGACAGACCACTCGCCATTAAGCACGATGTTGCTGTAAGTCCAATGGAAACGGTCCGATCGTTCCCCAAACTTCGCTTGTATATCACCGGTCCAGCCCTCAACAGCTCTACGTCAATTATGGGGTTTCTTCAAATGCTGTTGCCATGGCAACACAATGCTCGCCATGAAACACGGTTTTCTCATAACTTCAGTGAAAATGTTCCAAACGGCCCAAAACTTCACAGGTTTGGTAACGATGCAGCCATCAACGCATCTAAGCGTATTATGGGGTGTCATCAAATGCCGTTGCCATGGCGACAGATCATTCACCATCAAGTTAGTTCAAAAGTTTGCAGTTCAAATATTCTGCTGCTTTTCCAAGCCTTTTTACTTTATTTTCTTCACTCATCACACATTCAAGCCCCCAGTGTTCATGTATCATTTCAATCTGAATTATTCACTTTCTTCTTACACATTACATTTCAGCATAGCAGTTTAGCATCAGCTTTTCAGCATAAAGCATTCCCACTAGCAATTTCTTCAGGAATTGCATTCTCTAGTTGTATATGATGTCAGTCAGTTGCTCTTACTGATTAACCTCAATTGGATTTCAAGCTGAATATGGAAACAAACAAACACAAGTAAAAAGCCAAGACTTAACTAAATGGAATCCATGTATTCATGGTGCTACTAAGAGCACTAATACAGTAAGATTTAGACTTTAATGCACTGCTAATGCTATTACAAGTATATAGGCAGAGGTGGTGGGGACTTCCACATACATGTTGGTTTGTCACAGCATAAAGAGAAAAGCTTCTTTATGTCTCCACATGTGCATTTACTTGCACTATTCTCATGTCGTGTCTAAATGCACAGGAGGTTAAAGGTTATGATCTGGGTTTAATGGAGTTGCCCCAGAATCGACTTCATTAATGGATTATCCAATTGTATATGATGTAGCGTGCATTGTGGATCAAGTAACAAAGTGCAGCCACTCTCCATTGACACTCTAAAGACGGCTGGCTTTTTATTTGAGCTCGCTGCATGCATTTTGTTTGAGGTTGCATACTGTGAGTTTTAAGCTGAGGCAGAGAGGAACCTTACGTGTCAGGTTTGAGGTTACGTGTGTTCATATCAGACAGATCCAGTACATTAGATGCATTCATCTCTTAAATCCCTCCACTGTCCCAAGTTTCATTTGTTGTAGAAGCATCAATTTAGGAAGAAGCACACAAAGCAAAGCCCTAGATGTGTCCTGCCACCTTTCAGAGATAGCACTTGTTATCCCGTTGCTCTGCTGTGTGTTTTTTACATTAGTTTTCCTGCTAATGATAAAAGCTTTTAGAAACAAAAAAAGCTTTCCCCCCCCCCACACTTAGTAACTATATCTCAATAAAAACATTTATTGTAAATATTTAATTTCCTCTTATGTCCAGACAACCATAAAGCCTTTTTAATGTAAGTATGGGGGCGCTTGTTTTTATCCTTTGTGCATCTCTCGTGGTACTTACAGTTTGTTTAGCTTCGTTGTTGGGATAGCATCGTTGTCATGATGATTGTTTGCTGAAAACAGAAAAACAGACTTTCTGTGCAAGTATCAGTTCCAAAATAAACATATTTTCAATTAATCTGTTCAAGAAGGAGAGAATACAATTGAAACAGAAAAGTGTCACTAACATTATATCCTGAGATAATTGCATCTAATTTAGTCATATAACATAAATATGCATAAATATTTTGAACTTCATGTTAATAATTCAATACATTGCTTTTGCAATTTGCAGGATAAGTATTATTGCGTATGTGCAGTTGTCAGCGGACCAGGAAAAAAAAGCATGCCTCTACCACATTCTCTGGTCATAAAAACAGAGTTTTAAACAGGTGAAATCTCAAAACCCCCAAGCTAGTGGTTAGGTGTGGTTCCATGTGACAAGTCACATTTGATTAGATCCATTTATGTTTCTGTACGTCCTTAAATGCTGGATCCAAAGGCATCACAATTATATTTCAACAGATAATAGAGGCATGTTTTTCGAGAAATTCGAGATACCTGAACTATCAAAACAATGTCCAAAACCTGTAAATGAATTTTATTTTTCACTGTGTCTTTAAGCATATTTTCTTTAATGCAACATTTCCTGTATTCGTGGTGAGATCTGCTAGTCCATAGAGCTTTTGTGTGGTAAATGCAGCTGAAGCATAGTGAATCCCATCTTTATGACACTGTTGTAATGAAAGCTGAGCCATAGTAGTAACCATTAACCAGTCATAATCTGTGAATTGACTGCAATATCATACATTGACAATGCCATTTGCCATATTGATATAGAACATATTGGTGTATTAAAGTTACAGATGTATTGTTTGATGTCCACCATGAACAGAGAACTTTGACACAGCCTCATGCTTTAGAGCAGGAGGGTGCAGATGCTTTATGAGAAGTTTAACTTCTTTGGAAATACCTGCCCGGAGCCTTTTCTGTTGCCATTATTATGACTAAAGCACTGCAAACTAAAGTGTACATATTGGCACAAAATGTTAAAGGAAAGAGTTCTCAATGACATGACATGTTCAGCGCAGTACAGCGGCAGGCCCTCACAGACTTATCAGAAATGAATGTCAAAGTCTAAAGGGTCTGTGACGGTGGACTTTGGGTGTGCTCTAATGCAGACACAATTATGTCATATAAGGTTATAGAGGCTCGATGTTCAGGCTAACAGTCTGCAGCAGGCATAGCGGTGTAATCGAGTTAACAAAGTGGTGACAGCAGCAGGCCCAGGAGACGCTGGACCAATACAGAGACTGCACAGGCCCGGCAGGCAGGAACTGGGTCAGCTGAGACCCAGTGGAGGCAACCTGTGGGCAGGTGAGGAATGACACACTGGGAAGACTTCCAGAAAACACTGCGAGGTTAGGGAGGGAGACACTCAGAGGCTGTGTGTGTCTGAAACTGGAGAGGAAACAGGGAGATTATGCACAATAATTGTTGCTGGTTTAGTGCTATGTTGATCAGTTAGTTAGTTAGTGTGATTGTGTGACTTTGGTGTTCTAAAGGGCTAGTTCAAATTGTAATTAAAAAAAACAACTAACCGGTCGACGAAGTGGAAGACCAGCGTGTTCTACAAGGTCAAATTATTGTTCTGTCAAAAGAGCTTAGTTGTTTAAAGAGACAAAATCACCTTTTAAATTGTATTGGTAGATGATGAAACTTCCAGGATGATTCAGTCATTCAGAAAATTCTACTCCTCTTGATGATTACTCACATCTACAAGAGGAGTCAAACTGGGGCTTTGAAAGTCCCTCAGTCTGGGAGCCTGCTCACCTTTAAACTAGTCCAGGTGAAGCGCTCCTGAGCGGGTTGCAGCTCAGATACAAATCAGAGGAGCCTTTCGTTTCCTGTGCAGGGTATTTCCTGCACTCTCATAAGCCCTCAGGCACTTTCCTGTAAGCCCAGCGGAACTATACCTAGTTCAGGAAAGGTAACGTGCACTAATTCAACCTGAACATGCCTTCCACTCTGCTGCCATGCTGGAAAGACTGGTTATAAATACACCATAGAGCCCAGGATAAAGGCCACAGTATTTTCAGGGATATGTATTTTTTATTGGTTTGGTCTACCTTTACAGATGGTAAACATAAGGCCCAAATCAAGCTGTCTATTGTAGGAGCACTTAGAAAGCATGTGTCCACACAGGAATGATTGGGTCAGCTCTAGTAAAAAAGGAAAATCATGAGAACTCAAACACATCACGTTAAGCCCATAAAAATAGCAGAGTGAAGCATGAACACGAAGATGAAGGTTAGAAGAAGGGTGTGACGCATGCTCATTTGTTTTTCAGTCTCTTTCAAGCCTGTCCATCATCACCCGATAAATAAAGACCTTTACAGGGCCTAAAATGAGTGTCTTTGACAGATTGTGTCTCTTTAGAAATGTGTTAATGGTCTAATGTACTTGGATGATCACTTGTGTTTGATAGCAAATTGCTCCATCTGAATGTTTAATGGCTCTGATAATTTGAGTATTTAGCTCATTGTGTCTTTTTCCCTCTGTCTACACGACTGAAAATAGTTTTTTTTTTTTAACCTGCCATAATTCACAAACGCTACACTCCTTGGACATCATTTTTCATGAAAAACGTAGGAAAACCTCTACTACGTTGAAAAAAATAAAAGAATTAAGCAAAACATTTTTACAAAATGCCTCTTGAGGGCATGAAGTGACAAAGATATTCAACAGGTCTCCATTAAAGAGCCTGTGACACGGGTTTCCCCCATCATCCAAACCCATCAATTTTAGTAAATATTGTCCCCTTGAAACCGTTACTGAACTGATTTGGGATATTTGTACTTTGATAACCATTAATCTCCCCTTCAATGTTGACCATATTCTGGATCTTCTCGGGGATTCTTCAAATCCCGCCAAATTATGTGTGACGTAATTGCGGGCCAAGAGCTCCAGCGCACCGTTCCGGATCCCAGCATCTGCATGCAAACGCACGATGGCGCACACAGCAGCAAGCTCAGACAGCGATGACAGTTTAATTTTGAACGTGTCTGAGAGCTCATATGAGGCTGAAGGATCGGAAAGTGATAGTCATGACATCGTAGACGATAGTGGCTATATGCCCTACAGATTAGAACCATATGCCTCTGAGTCTGAATCGGATGAAACGAAGTCCGAGTCGGACAGTGGAGACGACAACCCGCCCGACGATCATGTGATACCTCTCGATCTACAACGCTTGAACAATATGGAATGGTTTGTAAACTATTTTATTTACGGAGTTTGACTAAATAACGATTCTGTTTTAAAATAATGGCAGTGGACAGTAATCAGTTTTATCTGTTAGAAGTTTAGGAATTAGGTGCGTCAATATGGGCGATAATACGGTCATGTAGCCAGTGGCGGACTGGGACTAAAAGTCAGCCCGGGACTCTCGACTGGCCCACTTCGGTACCGCTAGTAAATTGTCAACGGGGGGAGTGGGGGATGTGCTAGTGACTTATCCGACCGGCCCACTTCGGTACCGGCCCATCGGGATTCGTCCCGATGGCCAGTCCGCCACTGCACCCAGCCCAGCCCACGTAAACTGTCAACGGGGGGAGCCTCGCTGCGGGGAAACGGTGGACCTAGTGTCCCGATCGGAGTGGGAATAATAATAATAATCATGATCATAAATCATAATCCGTGCATTTTATCCATTAATTTCCCCAACATTGTGGCAAAAAAACCACACGTTTAATCCACGTTGGTGTACTACAACTACAAAAAGCATCGGTTTGTTTTTTCATCAGGAAATGCAGACCAGCTCAAACAAACGATTTGTAATCATCATCCTCACGATCATTTAATGTATCATATGTTCGCCGAATTGACATGAAAGCACTAATAAATGTAGTTTAAGCCACTTGAGTTTACAACTACAAAAATAATCGGTTTGTTTTTATATCACATCCGACGGGAGGAAATTCAGCAGCTCTCACTACCGATTTTTAATCCTAATTTAATCATCATCTTCACCACGATCATTTATGTTTATGTTCGCCGAATTGACATGAAAAGCACTAACAAATATGAATATACTGTAGTCAACTTCATTAAAACGTTATTAACGTGCCTAAACTCAGTAATTCACAATTTCTACGCATGACAACACACTTTATACGTGTTTGGCTCTCTCGCCGCACAGTGAAGCATTCCCGCATTGACGTCACTTCCGGCTTCCCCCAAAACTTCAGAATGAGTCGAAGGAATTTCCCCGCGATGTTCGAAATTATTGATATTTATCGGAACGGTATCGCACCTTATTTTTTAAGCTGACAGTTCGAGATTACTAGTAGCCCAATATTTCATTGCACAACAGTTTTTGGGAGGCTGTCACAGGCTCTTTAAGGCCCGTTGTAAATTCAGCCTGATCTTTCATCAGAGCACCAGCTGCACACCTTTAGTAAATCTGCCAAAAATGCCACATTATTGACCCGAAAGTGCACAAAAAGCAGACTCCGACGCTCCTCACGGTCCTGACATGCACCATGCGTTGAAATGTTACCGATAGCTGCTACCGTTTTTAAACTATAGTTAGAAATGTAAGAGGTTTATCTCTCATTCAGAACAATAGAAAGGCTCTCCTTTCACTGCACATCTCCATGGTAACCTTTGATCTCTGGGCTCACACACACAGGTGTTTGATAACGTCGTCACCTCAAACACATAGACTGGAGTTTAAAGACTGTCTCAGCCTATTATTTTCTGTCTGATGGAGACTTCATACTGACTTCAACATGTTCCACATTTTTCTATACATTATTGGTGACGTATGGTTTTAGTTCAAAAGTTTGCAGTTAAAATATTCTGATGCTTTTCAAAGCGTTTTTACTTTCTTTTCTCTTCTTAACCTGTTAAGCTTCTTTTTTTTTTTTTTCACGAAACTGTGTCTCAGGGCTTCTTAACATTTAACAACCTATTAATGTGTCATACCCACTTAACAGGAAGAAACCCAGCTAACTGACGATATGAACCATTTTTACCGAAACGAAACACAAGGGTATTACCAAGCCTCTGAATTAGCACTGAGCGAAAAAATGCTAACGCACTTAGCACAGAACTCACAGTAGAAATATTGTATTACTTATCGAATCTGCAAAAACAATATATCAGATTAAAGCTGAGATTCCACAGATTCTAGAGGTATAAGTATCATCACTGTGCGACCAAAACTCAGGGCAGCGAAGGCAAACCCAGACCACACACAACGTAGCTTTACGGAGCCAAAATGGCAAATATGTCTTACCTTTGCTGTTTTCTGATCAAAAGTTGTGTTCAATGGCATTAAAACGATAAAAACGCTGCTGAAGGTTAATCCAATGTGTCTGTGTCACTTTGAAATTATTACTGATAATCCATCATTCCATTTTTGTCAAAAACGGAGATTTCATATGTGTGCGAGAGCTACAACCCAGCTTCCGGTTTTGGGCATGCATCACTCTATTCACCAATGGTAATGTTTAGATGGATTTTAGGAACTTCCCCTCGATTGTATTGGCTCTAATGGTTCAAAAGAGGTGTCAATCATCAAAATCGACCAATGGGTTCCAGAGATATGGAAAATCCACCCAAATGACCCCAGAAGTGTTTTTTTTTTCTAAATCTCTCTAAAAAGCTCAAATGTCTCTTGTTTTGCATCAATCTTGATACAGGGTACTTATTATATGTTATAGTTTGGATTCCTAAAGCTTTTAGTCTACTATCCCATCATTCAAGGGTGGTTTTCACTATACAGTAAGTAATGTTTTTTTTATGGACGGACACTATAATTTACATTTTTTTACTATGTTCAATATGAATTTACTTTAAAAAAGTGCCCCAGTTCTGATTGGCTGGGCAAATTGCAAACCACGCCCCGTACAACTCTGAAATGTTTTGTAGAGCTGCCATTTTATTATCCTGGCATTAGCATTATTAGCATTAGCATTCGCCCAGTGCACAAACGCAGAGAGACTAACTTATGGCAACACAAAATAAAACATGGGAGCGGTGGAGATGAGGAGGTGTCGGCGTTCCGGCGATTTACTCGGAAGGCTTCAGTAGAAGCTGCTGGGACTCCCAGGCTATACATGTTGTTGTTTATACCTTTTTTTAAACCTTTTCTTTTAAATATTAAGCTTCTTCACTATTTTTCCTGCTCTTCCAGTTTAACATTTCACTTTCAAGTTTTTAACAAAGTCATTGCAATGCATTTGAGCTGTAACAATTTCATTCAAATCATTTCACTTTTCTGCATTTCTCTGCTAAGTTCAGCAACACACTGACTTGGTCTCTGTAGCTACAAGCAGCTACCATTCAGCTAATAACATATTCAGCTTTTTCTGCATTTTCAGCTAAATTCAGCAACAAATGTACACAGTTTACAGCATTCGCACGCATTTTCTGCAGGAAATGCATTTTCTAGTTTAACCTAAGTTACCATAATGGATTTGCCATTGACTGAAATTGGCTCAATTTATTTGACCACACGTTTTCAGAACGTTATAAAACCCTCATGTCACAACATATTTCAAAGTGTATGCAGAGCGAGATTTGAACATGTTCAATAGAAATGACAATAATTGTACGGACATTAGAAGCAGCACTGTTGTCATCTTTCTGAATGCAGAGTTTAGGTGATGACAAATTAGTTTTGCAACTGTCAGAAAAACATTCCAACATTTATAAAAAGGGATTTGGAAAATTACTGATGGATCCTACATTTCCATCCCTACAGACATGATACACCCTTTAACACTTTCCAGGGATATTGTTCTCTCTTAATAAATGTCTATACATTGGGGAAACCATAGAAAAAGATGCTCATCGTATCTCAAGAACCTGCCTTTTTACATTTTGTACAGTGAAAAAGTATTTCAGTCAACAACACCACTCTTGTTACTGCCTGGTATACTTGTGTTTGTGAGAAACAAATATTTGCGAGTTAAATTATCTAAAGCTGTTGAATAAAACTCGATTAAAATAAAAAAAAAGTAAACTATTATACATTTGTGTTCTTTTTGATGAACACAAATGTATTCTCTTGTGGTTCAAGTTCAAATATATTACAAAACATTAGCCACATAGTTATAACTGTACATTCATAAAATCCTCTAAATGATGATGTCAACAAAGTGAGAATGTTTTTCACTGCTGTTTGCATCTGACTGGCTTCAGACTGAGAGACAAACACAAACCATGAGCCCATCTGACCTGCGAGAACACATTCCTTCTGGCCAGACCACCGTCTTACACTCCTCTGTCTGCTCCCGCTCCAGATGTTGAGCACACAATGTGCAGAACACTCTGTGTGTGTTTGGTTGTGTAGCTCAGAGACTGTATGCCTAAGATCAATCTCATTTAGTGGATACGCTTCTCAGGGGAGAGAACAGATCAAAGCTTTTGGTCAGATGTTGATGCTGCTGTATATCAGTTTTTTTTTGGTTTGGTTTGGTAACACTCACATTACTGGGTTTAATCTGTGGATTTCTGGAGTGTGTTTGGCAGTTAATCTGGCTGTGGTGGTTAGAGGCTGTCTGTATGAGAACGGCTGCAGGAGTGGAACTGCATGTTCCAGGCATGCTCAAAGAAAATATTAGCTCTCAGTAAATCTACTCTGAGTAAATGAAGGCATATACAAAAAATATCCAACCTGCATAGGAATCGTGCTCAATTTAGGGGAAAACAAGCATACAGGAAGCAAGGCATATTTCTTTATAGTTAATAAGGTCCTCAGCTAACTGCTTCTTTCTCTGGGACTTTGTGGGGATATGTGGCTCGAGGGTTTTGGTAACCAGAAGGAGTCTGGCCGTGATGCTGATACTCGTTGGGGGCTGATGTTGATGTTTTCATTCTTCTATAACTTTACTAGAAAGATACAGCTTTTATAGTCAAACATACAATACATATGATATATATGGTAAATATAAAACTGTACTCAGTTCCTCCTTTCTGCTGCTTTCACCATGCTGATAAAAGACAACAAAGTGCTTTTTGAATAAAATAATGAAAGGAAATGATTGTGTACATTCTTAAACAAATTGAACATTGTAGTTGAAGAAGTAGAGCACTCTACTGATACAAATGTAACTCTAAAAAGGGCAATACTATATCAGTCTAAAACCTGTTTACTGTGTAATGTGGACACTGTGATGACAATAAAAAAAGAAAAAGATATATATTGTGCAGCTTTTGATAAAGCTATTGAGTTCTATTCATGCATTCTCTTTACTCAACAAACATTAACTGAAGAACATTTAAACTTCATTAGGTTATTTTTAGGTTTCATTCATTAACATTTCCACATTTAATAGATATAGTAATAAAGAGAAAGGTTCCCGACCTGTGGTAACATATAAACCAGTCTCATATGCTTAATACTAAAACTGCTAATTGAAAGTATAACAGTTTGAGAGGTGAAATCATCAACAACTGCATTTTGAATAGACTCAGAATGAGACTGCATGAAAAGACGCCAAAACAAAAGGTGTTCATCAACACGGTGTCCCCGGAGAGACGTGTCCCCTGCCCCCCCGCTGCTGGTTACTTTCCTCCCAGGCCGGATACTCACTGGAGAAAACAGCTCCTCGGAAAATAAGCAGCATATGCTAGAACAAGGAACGCCAATTCAAAAAATACTTGTTCCTTAACATGAGCGCAGCGTAAAGAAACTGAAGGGAAGTTTAGAAAGGACTTAGTTGTCTGTTGCAAATTCTCCAAAACATTGTATTATACTTGCGTACTCAAAAATGGTGAAGGAGGAATGGATAACAATCCCAAACTGGCGCCCACCCACTAATTATGGTGTGGGTACAAAGAGATTTTTGCCATTCTAAAGGGAGAAGGGGAGTGTAGGTGTATTCATTCCTGTTTCTTCCTGCTCCCTCAACTTGGAAGTTCAGATTTAGAAAAATAGACCCCCCTCCCTCAAAAGAAAAGAAAAAACAAGAACTGTCACATTGACTGATGCCACTCTCGTGTATCTGTGTTCCCACCACTGCTCCCTGTAGTATATGCCACACTGTGGCAATGTGGGAAACTGACAATGTCAATTTATCAGAACAAAAGAATTCCTCAGCAAGAGGAATACACATCTTCGGGCCCTGGAGACAAAAATCATTCCACCCCCACCCTTACCTGTATCTAAACAGAATGTAGGACATTCACAACACCAGAAATAGAAATTTCACTCACAATTATCATTTCCGAATGTATCCCCTGCAGTCAGAAGTTAGGATCTCACTTTAGGAGTTAGAGCTGCACTTTAATGCTAACTTTCTCAAAGTAAACAATGAGAGGCAGCAGGATGAGCAGCAGCGGCAACCAAAGGGGGGGCAGTGTAAATAAAGTGTTCTGGATCCATTCTGCCCTAAATCATTGTCTCTCAGGGAAACTTGACTTTTTTTATTGAATTTGAGCTGTATAATTATGTTGTGTTTCTTTCCAGGTGTCTGATCCTGAAGTCCCCACCATCACTTCAAATTTGGGTAAGTGCTCAGCCTAGTTTTCACCTCCTTTCTTTGTGCCATTAACTAATCTCTTGCCTGTTTTTCTTTTCATTCATATTATTCACCACCTTTTTCTTATTCGCAGACAATATAAGTATATATATAATGACCTTAAGTTGAATTATCCTTACTAGCTAGATATTTCTCTGTGTCGTCGCCTAGGCCCAGTCTTTTCCACATCTCACATGAACATCTCTAAGACTTGGTTGGGAGTAATCCTGAATCCACTAAACATTTTCTTTCCACCATTCCCTCTTTCCTACACTTTTCTCCAAATATCTTAATATAATGATAATAAAATGATTTAAATGTTTTGAATAATTTGCATTATATTTTAGATCCCATTTTTTGACCATGCGGAAAATCTGCCATGTGGTGCAACTTTAATGGGTTGCTTGGAAATAGTTATTTCTCTGTGAATGTGTGATGATTCATGCTTAAATATAATCTCATTTGAAATGTATCATCTTAATAGTACATTAACTAGGGTATATAATGTCAGTAGTGGTCATTAAGAGCTTTATGTTGCAGTGCAATGCAGACATTCAACCAGAACATTCCATATTTTGGATCTAAAGTTTTCTCTTTTTTTAATAAATCGAAGGCTTAAGGTAACTTAACTCTGGTTCTTATTTAAAGAATGTTTTGTAAAACCAATCACACTATAGCCATTTTCATCAGATTTAAATGTTGAGATAATATGTTCCATCTCAAATATTTTGTTGTATTGAACTGTAAATTCAAGATTCAAAGGCTTTAATATCACATGCACACTAGCTACAGTGTAGAAATGGCAATGAAAATCTGAAGTCTCAAGCTCCTCCAACAATGCAACATAGTTATATAAGACATAACACAATAAAACAAATACAAAAATAAAAATAGTGCAAGAAGAAACAGAGTAGAATAGAATTGTGCAGATTATGTTGCAGACCAATGTAAAGTAATTCAGAAGATGAAGTAAACTATATACATGTCAGCAAAATAAATAATGACAATAAGCTGAATCATGCAGAGAATGTTGGAAGTGACCAAGTACATTCAGGAGTCTATACACATGTAATAGAATAAGATATATACAAGAACGGAATGTAATATTCAATATTGTACAGTAAAATACAATTAAATACTGTTTATTACAGTGATAACTATTTCAAATAAATAAATTGCAAGATGCAAACGGATGAATGTTATGAACCCGTGTATCTACGGTCCATTTGTTTTTCTTTATTGAACAAGTAAACGGAAGAGCGTCTGCGAGGCGTTTTTGCTTTTTACCTTACTAAATGGTCAAATGGTCCTAAAGACTTTCCAAGGTGTAAAAATGCTGCTGCCGGAGTACTGACTGGAAGTATTGCTGATATCAACCATCCTCTTAAAATACTCTGTCCAACAATATCAGTCTCATGAAGAAAGGTTTTTTAACGCTTATTCAAAATAGCAGAGAAACATGCATTCTTGTTCTCAGGAGGGGACATTGACAGAGGATTATTGGAAAAGTACACAGTAAGTACTTCATAGTACATGTGGGGGTAGTTTGGAGGGCACAATGGTGTTGAAAGCTGAACTGTAGTCAATGAACAGCATTCTCACATATGTGTTCCTGTTCTTCGGGTCCAGGTGTGAGAGGGCAGTGTGGAGGGTGAGGGCTATGGCGTCGTCTGTGGACCTGTTTGCTCTGTAGGCAAACTGCAGGGGGTCCAGAGATTCAGGGAGGGAGGAGGTGATGAATAATTTGACTAACCGCTCAAAGCACTTCATTATGATGGAGGTGAGTGCTACTGGGCGGTAGTCGTTGAGGCTGGTAGTTATTGTCTTTTTGGGGACAGGAATGATGGTGGAGTGTTTGAAGCATGTGGGGACTACAGACTGCAGCAGGGACCTGTTGAAGATGTCTGTGAACACCTCTGCCAGCTGAACTGCACACACCCTGAGTAGTAACCTTCGGTACCACGTCATTGATGCATTTCCCAATGTAGCAAATGACCGTGTCCGGGTGTGTGTTGATATTGTTGTCCTCAAACACACTCCAATCCATAGATTGAAACCAGTGCTGCAGAGCTGAGTCTGACTCCTCACTCCAGCGTTGTATAGTCCGTGTCACCGGTCCGTCCCGTTTGAGTTTCTGCCTGTAAGCAGGCAGCAGCAGCAGTGAGATGTGGTCTGATTTGCCGAAAGGAGGGCGAGGGAGAGCCTTATATCCATGTCGCAAAGGGGAATAAACATGGTCCAGTATGTTTCCCCCGCGCGTCGGGCAGCTGATGTGTTGGTAGTACTTCGGCAGGACTTTCTTCATATTAGCGGTGTTAAAATCCCCGGCGACAATGAAAGCCGCCTTTGGCCGTGAAGTCTCTGTCCTGTCGATCACACCGTACAGCTCGTCCAGTGCTGTGTTGTTGTCGGCGTGTGGCGGAACATACACTGCTGTAAGCACAACCAATGTAAATTATCTTGGCAGATGAAAAGGCCGGCATCCGATCATGAGGTGCTCTAAATGAGGAGAACAGTCTGGAGAAATAACCCCCATATCCGAGCGCCAGTTATTGTTCACCATAAAGCACACACCACCTCCCTTACTTTTCCCTGAGTTCTCCCGTTTCCTCAGCCTCACTAGCCCTCCGGCCCGGGACCCCCGCTTTGTCTTCCTCCTGCGCCGCTTAGGTATAGCAGCCACAACGACAGGTAGCCATGGCGATTTCCCATTGTCTTTTCTCGGTGATAGACTGCTGTCAACACAGTTTTTGAACTAGAAGTTCCTCTCTGCTATATTGTATAGCAGAGTTGGTGTGGTAGGCTTGCATGTTGCAGACAAAGTTAAAAGCACACACTGAAATGTTAACAAACACTGAAATAAAACGAAAAAATTATTGTAGAGAAGCCAAAGACACGGCAGCCATCATTACAGGCGCCATTTTTTCATGAAGCATGAATTGAACATGTGAACACGCATTCTGGCCCTGCAACAGCTTAACAGTTGCACAAAAGAAATTGTGTATTTCTGTAATTATGATGATTCAATATACAAATACTTTTATTTCACACTTTTATTTGATTCCATAGTTCTTTTATTTTGCACATGATTGAAAAATGTATCATTGAGTTATTGAATATGAGAATGTTTTACAGTTGAAATTCCTCTGGCTATATCTTTTTGCGTAAAGTGTTGTTTTAATGACACATAGAGTGCTCCTATAATCAATTCTTGATGTTTTCAACTACATTGGTTATGAAAAACAAAAGCTCTGTGTTCAAACAGAGCTTTGTCCAGTTTCTCTCTCTTCCTCTGATGGACATGAATCACATCGCTCCAGTGTTCCACCAGTCCGGCTGAAGTTGCCTGCAGCATAGTTATGGATTGAATATTTAGTGGAGGTTCGGTCCGTATCTGTCAAAGCACCGCTTCACAACTACGTGGATTTGTGCTCGATGTTCACACAATAAACTGGACTGGACTGATCATTCTGCTGCTCTGTACAAGAAGGGACAGAGCAGACTCTTTCTGCTGAGGAGACTGAGGTCTTTCGGGGGGCAGGGGGCACTCCTTCAGACTTTTTACGACTCTGTTGTGGCATCAGCCATTTTCTATGGTGTGGCCTGCTGGGGCAGCAGCATCTCGGCTGCTGACAGGAAGAGACTGAACAGACTGGTAAGGAAGGCCAGCTCTGTCCTGGGGAGTCCTCTGGACACTGTGGAGGTGATGGGAGACAGGAGTCCTCTGGACACTGTGGAGGTGGTGGGAGACAGGAGTCCTCTGGACACTGTGGAGGTGGTGGGAGACAGGAGTCCTCTGGACACTGTGGAGGTGGTGGGAGACAGGAGTCCTCTGGACACTGTGGAGGTGGTGGGAGACAGGAGTCCTCTGGACACTGTGGAGGTGGTGGGAGACAGGAGTCCTCTGGACACTGTGGAGGTGGTGGGAGACAGGAAAATGGCAGCCAAGCTATCCTCCCTGCTGGACAATATGTCCCACCCCCTCCAGGACACCCTGTCCTCACTGTGCAGCTCCTTCAGCGACAGGCTGCTGCACCCCACCTGTCACACGGAGAGATACCACAGGTCCTTCCTTCCTGCAGCGGTCAGACTATACAACCAGCACAGCCCCTAGTAGACCCCCCCCCCCCCCCCCCCCCCACACACACACACACACACACCACAGCACAGACTATAACACCCCTTGCTGCTAAATACCAATCAACTATGTGCAATATGTGCTATATGTGCAATATATATATGCCGTTAATAACTGTGTAATTTATACCTGGCTGCTACAGTAAATCCTTAGAACTGTTACAAGGTGTGTTTGTTGTATTTTGTATTTTGTAAATTGTGTAACTTGCTGCTGTTAAATACCATCAAACTATGTGCAATATGTGCTATATGTGCAATATATACATTATATACATATGCCATTAATAACTGTGTAATATATACCTGGCTGCTAAATCCTAAGAACTGTTACAGGATTTGTATTTTGAAAAGTATGTAACTTTTTCTTTTTAACTTTCTTTTCTTTTCTTTTTTATTATATTTTTATTATAACATAACTTAGTATTTTTTTTTAAAATAGGTAACATTAAGCTGTCTGTGGCTCTTTCCTGCTGTAACGATGCAAATGTCCCCTCTGTGGGACTAATAAAGGTATTCTGATTCTGATTCTGATAACATGCAGACATCGAAATGAGTGAGCTTTAAGGTGCTTATGTTTAGCAAAGCATGCACAGTGGTTGCATACCAACATTTGATATATTTCTGAAACAGATGGCAAGGTGCTCATATGGGAACCTGAGCTCTTCTTCTCTGAATATGAAAATGTTGAACAGGTGGTCCAAAGACGCTTCCTTCCCCACTCCGGCTTTCATTAACACACTTTTATTCTTCTAGTAATAATAAGCTTACTTGTGCCCTGAGATATAGGGCAGACGAAAGAGCTGTTCTTAATTTTAATAGGCAAAAACCGGCAAAACTGTGGCCTTGATATGTATTATTAGACACAACCCTCTGAAACAACATCTTGAAGAAGCGTAGCTCCCCCTCCCCCAGTGAGACTGTTCTATGAAGCGATTGGTGTCCAAAAGTCTGTTCTTATGGAGCACGTGTTTATTTAGTGGCTATGTTTGATTACCCTTACAGTCTTATTGGCATATGTTTAGATTTGCATTCTAAGTAAGAAGTTATTTTTACTACTTTCAACCAAAGAATCATTAACAGAGTTTGAGCCTCTGTGACCTCATTGCAACAATAGCCATGTTTCTGTAAACATATTTTAAGCACATTTTGAAGTATCACCTTAGAAAAGTGTTTTGAAATGCCAAAATTCTAACAAAGCATCCTCAGTTGCACGAAACGATATGCTCTGCATACTTTGTTGTATTATTTCTGAATTTTGGCTATAATAGTTTGACAATTGAATGGAACATTTAAAATGGCGTTACATCCCTGCACTCACTTTTCCTCCTAAAATGAAGGCCAGAGTTAGAACTTTTAGAAGACTTCTGATTTTAAGATTTTAATTGCTGAGTTGTTTTAGTTAACCGGCTAAATATTGCTAAAATAATTCAGTTAAACGCACCATTGGATGTACTCTCTCAATCACTATATTTGTAATCTTTATGATATATATACAGTATATATACTATACTTTTTTCTTTAGTGTATTTAAGATTTACACTAGTATATCTTTGTTAATATACAGTATGTCCAATGAAATTTGTGTATCATATTAATACATATATATTTTTAATTGTATTAACACCACACATTTCTGGACGTTTGAATGGTTATGTAAGGAGAGTTCTTTGTATTCAAGAGGGTATCAAAAAGCAGTTTATTTATTCAAGTTCAAAATGTGGTTGTTCTGTATGAAACTCCAAAACCCTTAAGAAATATTTGAAGGTAAGCTAAGAGAAATGAGAACAGTAATGAATGCTTTTTACCCCCAACCGTACTCCCATACAGTAACTCATAGACTGCATGCACGTCTGATTGATGAGAAGGAAACACAAATGCAGTGTGTTCCATGCAGCAATGACACTGTCAAGGTGACAAAGGACAGGCAGAAGCTCCACGCAGGAGTTTCTCAGAGTGGACTGAAGCAGACCTCCTTACACGCTCCGCTGCAGCCACGGTTTGAAGTGAACATGCCGAGGATGCTTCTTCGCTTCTCCAACTGTTTGTTTGGATTCCTGGCTCACAGTTTGTCTGTTTGGGCCAGATTCTTGAAGCACACATCAAATGGACGGTTGACTAGCGAGGCAGTCTGCCAGCTGAATTTCAAGAACACTTTAGCTTCGCTGTAGAATTTAAAATACTTAACTCTTCGTTGGGCTTGACTAGAGCTGTAGCCAAACGGCTTTCCTTTACTCATTTTGGAAGATAAGGGCGTTATGTGAGTGGACAAAGTCTTCAGTGTTTGCTGGGCTCTCAGTCAAATGTATATAATGGCAACTTGTTTCAATAGCCTTATATTGGCTTCCAATGTAATACCTGAATACTAAGGTAAACATCTTTTAGTTACAGTTAAGTCTTTACTCTGATTTATCGTGTTCCCTCACATTTTCTTCTCCAAGCGGATAATCTCAACAGCATGTTAGTGTTAAAAGCGCTTACAGAACTGAAAGGAAAAATCAATGGAGAAACTCCTCCAAAATACTCATTTGTTTGGTTTTGCTTACTTGCAAAATGCCATGCCATCTTTATTTATCCTGTAAAATGATATTTCTGATTGGTAATACTTTTAGAACATCTTCTAAATGGTCTCCCAGTTTGATTTTCTTTCTTTTTTACAGACGCTACCATAAGCCAGAACCATTTTTCTGGCTGTTCATAACCTTTACATTCTATTGCCTTCCACATGCCCTGCTATGCTGTGTCTTTGTCTATATTAGCAACGTTGCAAAGTGGAACATATACCCACGTGATGTGTGACTTAAGCATTGGATAGCTGGTTCCACTGCAACAAATGTTAAAGTGAACATTGTTCTTTGAGGGTTGAGCTGTTGTCTTGTTATTGGCAGCATTAAACAAAAGCTTCCTGTCTAATTTCCATAAAACTTGGTGGAAGGATGTAGCATGGGCCGATGAAGAGCTCGTGACATACTGTTGCACATCTCAATGACTGGGAGGAAACACCAATTATTGTCCTTACTAATAGCTAGATTCATTTCTGAACTCATAAACTTTAGCAACGCTACTTTAGAAAAGTTTCCCGCTACCTTTTTATTATTTTAGAAGAATTTTACATTTTGATTGCTCTTGGAAAAAGACCAGAACATTTCTATGGTTTGTTCCGATCTTCTCTTGCCAATGTTCCAAGATACAATCAACAATCTGAGGTGTGAACCAGCATGATACTGCGAGTCATGAACATCACGTGGCATACAGACCACAGGGCTAATATTTCTCTTTCTCCTTTTCCTCATTTCATTATACTTGCTTTTGTTCTCCCCGTAAGCTACACATCTCTCCAGAGTTTCTGTCTGGCCGAGTCCAGTAGATAAGAATCGGTGAGTTATGAGGGTCGAGGTGTACGAGCCCAAATGGTCTGAGCTGGGTTACATTACTGAAATAAACAATAGTCTAGGGATTTCTTTCCGAAAGATGGGTAGGTTTTGTTGTTGTTGTTTATAGAAACAATTAAACACTTTTAGTAATTTGAGCAACCTGAGGGAACTGTACATTTAAAAATTCACTTAGTACATAAAAGCTAATTTCAGTAATGTTTCACCTAATAAGTTTAGGTTTGATTACTTTCAGATGAATTCATAATTATTTTTTCATCAGAATGTTATCCTGGTAGTGTGAAGAACACTTTGGATAGCACTTAAATAACATATAAAGTCATGAGATAATGTAAGTTCTTGTGCTTTCTGATCCAAACACCCTCATTGGCTCTACATTCCTGGCTAAAGCCGTGGGCTCTGGTCAGCCTCAGTCGCCACGGTTATGCTAGCACGTTTCCACTTTATACTTTCCACGGTCTAAAGTATAAAATATCAAATATAATCTACTCCCTCACATACAGAACAAGTTTTTCCTGCACTGAATTTTCATATTTGTGTGTAAAAAAGTGTCATTATTTGTATTGGTTTAGAGAATTTCTGCACTTTTGTATGGATTATTTCCCTGATACTGACTCTAGGCTGACTTGGAATAACATTAAAAGCAAAGTTGAATCAGTGCAGCATATTTGTTTACCTCAGTTTGTTTTCATACAGTCTGGCACGTAGAATGCCAACACTGCGAGTGTGAATCTATTTTATTGAATGGATGCGGCTCTGCTGCCTGAGCGGGGCCAGGCTGTAACCATGCAATGGAAAATATTGGTGTATTAAACTGGCATAAGAGAGAGCTATTGTACCCTTTGTTCAGCGCTCTGCAGATGTGTTTGATGGTTGCTATGATATTTACACACTGAGAATGATTTTAAAATAATGACTGTGGCTTTACATAAGAACATGGAGCACAGGATGACATTCTGCTGAGCTGTGATCACTTTCTACAAGGAAAGTGAGGAGCCTAAAACAAGTCAATAAGATGTGCTTAAGATGGGCAGATTAACTCAGCCCCAGAGTGATTAAGAGAGCTGACATAGATACCCCGGCTGGAACTTGAGAGGGACCAGTGAGTGGGTTTGGATTTAGTTTTAAGCAGCAGTGACACATAAACAGCAATAGCTATCAGTCAATTAAGCATAAATCCTTCCAATAACAACTAGTTTAACTTTGCTTTTCAATTAATCTTCTTTGGGTGTCACCAAGGGTCACAGCGCTGCAGTGTGAGCAGTGGAAGATTAACAAAAGATTCCAAACAACTGGCCACGTTATTTAACCCGGCCCACTGATGCTGCACAGATGCTCCTGGTCAGCAGGATTTCAGCACTTTGTTTTTCTGCAGGAGCAGGAAAACATCTGATTTATTTTAAGAAGTGAGCCATGGATGAATCATGGTGTCCAATTTTCAGATTTACACAATAGCCTAAATTATTTTGTTCTCCTACCAAGGCCTTTCAAGAATGTTTGGGCATTAAAAAAACATCTGTGCAACATGTTTGCCAAAGCGATCTGTTAGAAATCCCAAAGCTCAAATCCTCATCTACTGTGTAGGGGAATCTCTCTGGGATTTAAATAGTCAAATCACATTGTTTACTGTACAAATAAAGCAAATGTTATTGACCAAAGTGAGTTTTAAGCAACAAACAAGTATTATGTCTTTCTGTATACACTAGGAAATGGCAATCTGCTGCACCTGCTTTTGCTGATATCAAAACGATTCAGGGCCATCGCTATGATACTATCATATTTATTAGTTTATTGCACATATGGCAATTATTATTAAAAAATGTACACTTTATGCAGTTTTCGTAGCCCATGATGGAAAGGAGCAGTGAGATGAAAAATGTATTTGAACTTCCCCTTATTCAAAAACTAATACTAAAAAGTAATGATCTGTCAGTCACAACTGCTTCAAAATACTTACAGAAACATGAAACCAAAAACACAATCAAAATTCAACACAACAATCTAACATCAGCGAAACCTGACATCTTCATACTGTCTGATTACGCTTTCGTTATACATTTCCTTACACTTGGATATGTTCAATTGCATTGTTACTCCTCTAGTAACAGTAAACTATTAGGCAACATCCTCTTCCTCATGTCTCTTCTACATCAACATGTGTCCCCTCTTCTTCATGTCTCTTCTACATCAACATGTGTCCCCTCTTCTTCATGTCTCTTCTACATCAACATGTGTCCCCTCTTCTTCATGTCTCTTCTACATCAACATGTGTCCCCTCTTCTTCATGTCTCTTCTACATCAACATGTGTCCCCTCTTCTCCATGTCTCTTCTACATCAACATGTGTCCCCTCTTCTTCATGTCTCTTCTTCATCAACATGTGTCCCCTCTTCTTCATGTCTCTTCTACATCAACATGTGTCCCCTCTTCTCCATGTCTCTTCTACATCAACATGTGTCCCCTCTTCTTCATGTCTCTTCTACATCAACATGTGTCCCCTCTTCTTTATGTCTCTTCTTCATCAACATGTGTCCCCTCTTCTTCATGTCTCTTCTACATCAACATGTGTCCCCTCTTCTCCATGTCTCTTCTACATCAACATGTGTCCCCTCTTCTTCATGTCTCTTCTACATCAACATGTGTCCCCTCTTCTTCATGTCTCTTCTTCATCAACATGTGTCCCCTCTTCTTCATGTCTCTTCTACATCAACATGTGTCCCCTCTTCTTCATGTCTCTTCTACATCATCATGTGTCCCCTCTTCTTCATGTCTCTTCTACATCAACATGTGTCCCCTCTTCTTCATGTCTCTTCTACATCAACATGTGTCCCCTCTTCTTCATGTCTCTTCTACATCAACATGTGTCCCCTCTTCTTCATGTCTCTTCTACATCAACACGTGTCCCCTCTTCTTCATGTCTCTTCTACATCAACATGTGTCCCCTCTTCTTCATGTCTCTTCTACATCAACACGTGTCCCCTCTTCTTCATGTCTCTTCTACATCAACATGTGTCCCCTCTTCTTCATGTCTCTTCTACATCAACATGTGTCCCCTCTTCTTCATGTCTCTTCTACATCAACATGTGTCCCCTCTTCTTTATGTCTCTTCTACATCAACACGTGTCCCCTCTTCTTCATGTCTCTTCTACATCAACATGTGTCCCCTCTTCTTCATGTCTCTTCTACATCAACATGTGTCCCCTCTTCTTCATGTCTCTTCTACATCAACATGTGTCCCCTCTTCTTCATGTCTCTTCTACATCAACATGTGTCCCCTCTTCTTCATGTCTCTTCTACATCAACATGTGTCCCCTCTTCTTCATGTCTCTTCTACATCAACATGTGTCCCCTCTTCTTCATGTCTCTTCTACATCAACATGTGTCCCCTCTTCCTCATGTCTCTTCTACATCAACATGTGTCCCCTCTTCTTCATGTCTCTTCTACATCAACACGTGTCCCCTCTTCTTCATGTCTCTTCTACATCAACATGTGTCCCCTCTTCTTCATGTCTCTTCTACATCAACATGTGTCCCCTCTTCTTCATGTCTCTTCTTCATCAACATGTGTCCCCTCTTCTTCATGTCTCTTCTACATCAACATGTGTCCCCTCTTCTTCATGTCTCTTCTACATCATCATGTGTCCCCTCTTCTTCATGTCTCTTCTACATCAACATGTGTCCCCTCTTCTTTATGTCTCTTCTACATCAACATGTGTTCCCTCTTCTTCATGTCTCTTCTACATCAACATGTGTCCCCTCTTCTTCATGTCTCTTCTACAATCAACATGTGTCCCCTATTCTTCATGTCTCTTCTACATCAACATGTGTTCCCTCTTCTTCATGTCTCTTCTACATCAACATGTGTCCCCCTCTTCTTCATGTCTCTTCTACATCAACATGTGTCCCCCTCTTCTTTATGTCTCTTCTACATCAACATGTGTCCCCTCTTCTTCATGTCTCTTCTACATCAACATGTGTCCCCTCTTCTTCATGTCTCTTCTACATCAACATGTGTCCCCCTCTTCTTCATGTCTCTTCTACATCAACATGTGTCCCCTCTTCTTCATGTCTCTTCTACATCAACATGTGTCCCCTCTTCTTCATGTCTCTTCTACATCAACATGTGTCCCCTCTTCTTCATGTCTCTTCTACATCAACATGTGTCCCCTCTTCTTCATGTCTCTTCTACATCAACATGTGTCCCCTCTTCTTCATGTCTCTTCTACATCAACATGTGTCCCCTCTTCTTCATGTCTCTTCTACATCAACAGTGTCCCCTCTTCTTCATGTCTCTTCTACATCAACATGTGTCCCCTCTTCTTCACTGTCTCTTCTACATCAACATGTGTCCCCTCTTCTTCATGTCTCTTCTACATCAACATGTGTCCCCTCTTCTTCATGTCTCTTCTACATCAACATGTGTCCCCTCTTCTTCATGTCTCTTCTACATCAACATGTGTCCCCTCTTCTTCATGTCTCTTCTACATCAACATGTGTCCCCTCTTCTTCATGTCTCTTCTACATCAACATGTGTCCCCTCTTCTTCATGTCTCTTCTACATCAACATGTGTCCCCTCTTCTTCATGTCTCTTCTACATCAACATGTGTCCCCTCTTCTTCATGTCTCTTCTACATCAACATGTGTCCCCTCTTCTTCATGTCTCTTCTACATCAACATGTGTCCCCTCTTCTTCATGTCTCTTCTACATCAACATCTGTCCCCTCTTCTTCATGTCTCTTCTACATCAACATGTGTCCCCTCTTCTTCATGTCTCTTCTACATCAACATGTGTCCCCTCTTCTCCATGTCTCTTCTACATCAACATGTGTCCCCTCTTCTTCACGTCTCTTCTACATCAACATGTGTCCCCTCTTCTTCATGTCTCTTCTACATCAACATGTGTCCCCTCTTCTTCATGTCTCTTCTACATCAACATGTGTCCCCTCTTCTTCATGTCTCTTCTACATCAACATGTGTCCCCTCTTCTTCATGTCTCTTCTACATCAACATGTGTCCCCTCTTCTTCATGTCTCTTCTACATCAACATGTGTCCCCTCTTCTCCATGTCTCTTCTACATCAACATGTGTCCCCTCTTCTTCACGTCTCTTCTACATCAACATGTGTCCCCTCTTCTTCACGTCTCTTCTACATCAACATGTGTCCCCTCTTCTTCATGTCTCTTCTACATCAACATGTGTCCCCTCTTCTTCATGTCTCTTCTTCATCAACATGTGTCCCCTCTGTGGAAAGAGACTCTGAAAGTTTCAGGAACAAAGATTCTCTCTCTTTTTGTGCTGATCCATTTCTATAAAAACCTGTCTGAAAATGAGCTGATCAGATTTTGGCCACTTTATGATGTCATAAGGTTTTTTTGTCTTGTGTAACCATTAGCCAATCACCCCCCCCCCCCCCCCCCCCCACCTTATCACCTGAATCTCCTCCTAGAGCACCTTTGAGTTCTTTTTAACCAAATCTCTCTCAGAGGGGCGTGGGGAGTGGCTCCTTATTTGTACACCGGCTCAGTCCCTGCTGCGGCAGACGCGGTCTCTTTGCGCGTGTCATCCCCCCTTTCTCCAAGTTATTCTCTAATAGAGGGTCAAAACCCAAAACCAAAACAAACCCATTGGTACCAGATAAGGTTATTCCAGTCATGTATTGGTGCTACACTAATCAATGTCAGGCTCTTTGTGGCTGAAGGTTGTGTTGTAATAAAGCTCCCTTAGCCGCTGAGAGTCTTTATATTGAGCTAAGCCACTGGTATTGTGAGTGCTAACGAGAGTATGAGGAAATTCCAGCTCAGTGTGACATGATGAAGTTCCGGACCTAAAGCTCCTCATTGTTATGTATCTGTGGTCCTGCTGCCCAGCGCTGCAGAATATAGAGCGGGAAAATGAAGCGCACCGTGGCTGCCAACCCAACGGGCTTCTGCTCCTGAGGAGGAGGGTAGAAATGGAGCACTACCTGTAAGTCAAGACAAAGGGGTAAAGAACCCTGGTTTGAAGTCAGCTTCCTTCAGCGGGATCAAGCCCAAATGATTTGGATACAATTGCAATGCAAAATCTTTGTCTGTTGCAATTGCTTAAATGATAGCTCAAGTATTTAAAAAAGCTTGGATGAATTGTCATGAGCTTACACTCATTCATTACATCCCGCACTGCGCTAAGGGGATTCTCCTGCAAGTCATCTGTATTCAGTCAACAAAGTGTTATTGATGAGTTGATTCTATGTGGCTTTGCCAGTGAGCGAGCCGGGGAAGGGATTATGTCCCAAAGCCAAAACCCAATAGAAGTTTGAATGAGAGGATAGATGTGCAGTGCTCATTGTAGCCGTGGAGGATAAGCTGTGTTCAACATTAAAATAACAGCTCAATACCTGTGATATGAAAAGGGTTTGGTAATCTCAGGCTCACTAAGGTGGGAAATAGTTCCGTTCACTGTCACCAAAATTCATCGACAAAAGTTTTTGAAGAGAGTACTAAAGGCCACTGAAGTGTCTTAGATCACGGTCTCATTTGATGTTTGGTTGATAACAGTTTACAGAGGGTCTGTAAATGAAGGAGTTGTATTATTTGAAAGACCCTCGATGAGGTTTATTTTGAAGGATTGATCCGCTGAGTGAGACTGTGAAGGTGTAGCTACAGCAGCATATGGCAGAGACTGTGAGGAATCTAGAAATCCACTAATCCACCATTCCTACTGTACAGGGATTATACCTTCTGAGACTTTCTGCTTTTACGTCTTGCCTTCCATTTGTAAACACTGTTATTTAGCTATGCAGCTGTTACTTTATGTTTAGTGTTCCGTCTGGTCAGCAAGCATTTAGCTAAGGACGTATCTTTCTACAACCACTGCAGAATGTTCTTTTCACCTAGCTTTATGGTTTATCATGTGTTGTATCAGTTTATGAACCTTAGATGATCCAGCATGGAGTGTTCTTCCTAATGTTACATTAGCTAGGAATAACAGCATTTCAGAAAGCCTTAAAGCCCCTGAAGATATTATTGCTCTATAACATTAAATGTAGCTTACAAAATGTGCAACAATCAAATGTGGGATATTTGTAACTTTAATATAACAAGACAGTCCAAACCCAATCTGCTGAATGGAGAACGTGTCGGTGTATCTGCATGACATGTACTTCTTAGCCATGGACTTCATACATTGTAATCCTCTCAAATACAAGTTACACCTCTAACTGTTGCTAGAGCAACCAATATTGGACTGAACTATACTTAGCACATGTTTCTTTTATGAATATATTTTCAGGAGAACACCTAATACAATTTCAGAAGTGCTTCTTTTGGTTTAGAAATGCATGTCCATATCTAAATGAGTTTCGAGACATAAATGGGAGCTGACAGATCTCTTGCAACTCTAAGAAATACAACAAGGGCAGAACTGAACAAAAGAAAAACCGCCCCCACAATTTCACAGAGGTTTCCCACATATTCCTTGGAACTGCTAGAGTTCAGGTTACAGAGAGATCGTACGTTGACATCCAAGTTGAGCCTTAGAGCTTTATTGTAAGAAAGAGTTTTCTGGTGACGGTTGGGATAGTTCCTGTAACCATGCCTCGTTGAAACAATCATTTATTTAATGAGGAACTTGGGAAATCCTCCGCAGAATAACATGACTATTTTTTCAAATCTTGTTAAAAAACACAACAAAAAATCCCTTCATTGAAGAAATATGCATACATGTTACCACGGATAACAAACAATCTAAATTCCCTAAAGGATTTTAGATGTGTGCCAAATCCCACTTTTTGAGCATCTTTTAGTGTGGTGGTATGATCCGCCACACAATTCCATACACAACCTTTACATTATCCTTTACAAAGACCCCGAAAGAGCAAACACACCAGAGTTAGTCTGAGCTGATCCTAATCGGGCTGCACGTGATCGCAGCTTGACAATCTCTCTTTTTCCCAGTTCTCTATAAACAGCATATTAAAGTTCTTTGTCACCGCTGGGCAATCTAACGCCTCATTCTCCCTCTTATTCTTTTCTGTCTAAATATCAATGACCTTTTGATGCTCCAAATAACATGATGATTTCTCCTTATTGCAATTTCTTTATTCAAAAAGTAATGATGCAAATTTCCAAAATAATGCTATTATTCGAAAAGCTGAAAGTAGTAAAGAATAGTTTTATTTTCTTCCTTGTTAATTGATTCAGTTATTTTTTGTAATAGCTTTACTGTACAATCAATCAGAACGCTGGTTATATTTGATTGATATAAACCAATATCACAAATTGTACATCTCTCTGAGGTTTTACAGACTTTACAGAGTACGATACCCTGTGTCCTTATTGCTTTGCAGAGTACGATACCCTGTGTCCTTATTGCTTTGCAGAGTACGATACCCTGTGTCCTTATTGCTTTGCAGAGTACGATACCCTGTGTCCTTATTGCTTTGCAGAGCACACGGAAAAAGTCCCAAAAGAAACCCCACAATCTACGAGGTAAAACATGGAACAACCCTCGGGTGAGCTACTGAGGAGGGATCCACCATGTACATGGCCATAATGTTTCAGAAACAATGCTATATGCATTTCAAACCTGATTTAAAAAAAGCAGCGAGATAACCACCCCAATCACCATCAACTAAAATAAACATGTATTCAAAGCTGATTTACAACCCCTGCACCACACACATGCCATTATAAAGACACACACAGCTGACAGTTAGATCCCCTAAATTACACGTTTGCTTCACTTTTATCATATTCCACCACTCCAGTCTTCACCAGCACGTGTTGGACGACCGTTCACTGACTTGTTTGTGAGTTCAGCATCATAATTAAATGTGTCCATCGTTAGAACCTGTCCTCACAGTTCATACTTTCTCATGGGATAGGAATTCCAGTCTGTCCCTGTTGCCCAGACACTTCATTATTACCTAGACTTCTATCACTGAGTGGCCTTAAAACGCCCTGCTATAGCCTTCTCCCTCTTCACCAATTGAACGGCTCACACCACCGTGAACACACATCTAAAGTATCAGTCTACCAGCAGACCCCAGTGAGAGTCACTTCTTAACATCAAGTGCTCATTTTAGAAATGAAAGGCAGCAATTATCACTTCAAGGTTGAAGATGGCACCATACGTGTGTCCTTTATTCTCCCTCCTATCCATGCAGGTAGCTTCAGCAAAAAAAGCCTCCCTGTTGAATGATAAGCATTTCCTCTGCTGAGATAAGAGGCCCCAGGACAATGCCTGTCAGATGAGACCAATTAATGATGGCTCGATGCAATGTTTAATTTGTTCAAGGCAATCTCCATCACTGTTGTTCCCTCCCAGAGAAGCTTTACTTTGTTGACTTTGCCCCAACCAGTTCCAACCCAAAGGCACATGTCAGCTACCTATCTGAGAGGGACATGTAGCTCCAGGCCAGAGCTGAGCCCCTCATCACCACCGCCGGAGCTTCTTGATTAACAGTTTGATTTCATTTGCAGCCATCAGAAGCACAACACAACTGTTTGGCATTTTTGAGGCAAGGACCAATGTCCTCCTGCAGCGGCTCACCGGGCGTGTGGATGTTCTCATCACGCACAGTCTGTGTTTTGATGAGCTGAAGGGCTGTATGCCAGGACAGGAAGCATGAGATGATCTTTTTTTTGTCTTTTCATATTGTTTTTAAAAGTCTGTTGAACAGGAATTTAAACATGAGAATAAAAAAAATACTTATTTTGTTGTTTATATTTAACTATGCTTTATAATAGTTATTTAATGCTTATTCTATCAAGTTTTTGAGATCGATTTTAACATCTGGAATTTTAGCCTTTAAAATCCTGCAAATCTGAAGTATTTCTATAAATCCATTTTTTTAAAGTGATAATTAAAGGCCAAGTTAGGAAAAACAGATCCTAACTTCTTATTTATGATATAAGTTGAACACTGAAACGCTCACTCACCACTCATTGTAAGAAGCTAATATGTATTACACAAACTCATTATTACTGACACTCATTCTGTGCGGGATACAGTTAAACAGACCTGTCAGTGCGCTCAAACTGTTTCCTGGCATTTGTTAGGAATTGACCATTTTAGCTTGAAAATGTTGAATATTGTAAAAGAAATGTGTGACAATTTATTAAACATCTTTTTACTGCTCTATGAAAAGCCCTCATTTGAATTGTAAATGCTATCTTAACATTTGAAAGAGTAATGCAGCCGATGGTGGTGATATTGCATTAGCGTTAAAATGTTCATCTATAGGTGGCATCTATCCCTACACTGTGTGTTTCTGGAGCATTACTCTTTCTAATCAGGTGAAGCTAGATCATCTTCTATCATTAGCTATTGATTTGCTGAAAATACAAAATCTACGGATCCTTTCTTTGTTTATTGTTGATGCAAATCTATTTTTTCAAGTCTGCTATCTACCACAGAGGGATGCGGGAGATGGTTATGGTTGTGTTGTGATATATATACAGCTGTCAGTCACTAACCTCCTGAGACACAGATAAGATAAAACTCCTGAGACGTCGCATCTTACCACTTGCAGTATCAAGGAGCACATACTCCAGTCATGCAAGCCATCCGATTCTATTTGATACATCCCAAGTCAATACAAGCTGTCAGTCAGCATTAAAGTCACATTCACATATTTACCGAAAAAGTTGCGCTTCTGTCATTAGGGAGCAAAGGCCAACCACTCAAGTAAACTCAACGGCTGTTCAGAAAGTCTTGCAGATCTGGTTAGGAAGTTTTCAGGTGTTACTTTAACACTCATGGCCATTATCTATTGGAATAAGAGGCATATTCTGCCCCAGTGATGCTGGAATGTCATTGTGTTTTATGCTCTAATTGAGGACACTTTTGAGCACAAAAGAAGTGTAGATAGATAATTAAACATTACATCTTTTTAGTATTTTCACCCTTCAACTTTTTCTGAGCCTCTTATTGTGTATAATGGTAAAAGATCTTTTGTTTATCACAGATAAAATCTCAAATACACAATGGCATCCCAAAAAAGGGTTGAAAAAGGTTTAGTGAGCGTACGCTCCCCGTAAAGACTCCATGTTTGGAGAAATGTGAGCACAATGACTTAGAGAGAGCCGGGACTGTGGAACAGATAAAGACCTCTACCTTCCGGAGGATTTCACATTATGTACAGGCTCCTATGGTACCAAAAGGTAAGAAATGTACAAGGAAGTTCTGATAAGATAGAAAACATCAGTTTAATTACTTTGAAATGCATCTTTGATGTAGCCAGTTAAAACCCTTAATCCCAGACAGACAAAGACAAAAGGAGCAGCTGCTGCTGTCATTCAGATCACGTTGTGGCTGCTTAGTGTCTCTGTAGTCATTTTCATTCATTCTTCATGGTCATTTTTTTATGGTGGTCATTTTGCGTACCTTTAATGTCCATTTTTACTTTTTTTCATATTTTACTGTCCAACTTGGATTTACTTGGCATTTTGCATCTCTTGGTTGTCATTTTGCATCTAGATGTGGAAGTGTTTCATCTATGTTGACTTGTTTTTATATATACATATATATATATACATATATATATATATATATATATATATATATATATATATATATATATATATTTATTAACAAAAAGTATAATTACGGCCCGATTCAGAATCATACTGTATATTATCAACTACTGGATAAAGTCTTTACTTTATATACTCTGCTGGATATTCTAACCAATAATGATATGCTATTTCTTGAATTGACTAATAATCTGAATGTGTAAAGTAACTGAAGCTGTCAGATAATTGTAGTGCAGTATTGGTTTCTTAAAGTTAGAAGTTTCAAAGAGCATATGATGAAAACACTCAGCTAAAGTACAAGCAGCTCCAGAAAGGACTTGACATTACTTGAGTAAATGTATTGGTTAGTTTGTTGCTGCTGTTGCTTATGATTACCTTCCATTGAATGACCTCATATTTCTCTATGTTTTGGAGTGTTGCAATAATAACAAAAACACATTTTGTTAGAAGCCATCACGTTTGTTTACTACCATGTTGATAAGAGTATTGAAAACCTAAAATATAAAAAAACGTATGTAAAGAAATTGGGATTGCAATTAATCACGAGATAACTGGACAATGGACATTATGCGTTTAATCTGGATTAAATATTTGGCCCATATCCGCTGGGTCGACCAGCACCTCGCTCCATTGGTGTTTGCGTGTGTGAGTGAGAGGCACATCGTTCAGCAGCTTGTCAGGAGGGCGGAAGGTGCTATTTGAATGCAGTCCATTTACCTTAAAGAGAGAAACCTGAAAATGGCACTTTGAAATCTCTGCTTTTTAATGGCAATGCAACATGGCTCCTGTAATGAAGTTGTACAGAAAGAACTCTCACTGTGAAGCTGTGTTCGAGTAGAAAAAGCATTCACATGATGTCAAGTGAAATGAAAGCAGCGCAGCTACCTTTTCATTTCTAACCTGTCATCCTCTGCTGTGTTTCCCTTTGCTTCGCTCGGGGATGTGGGGGTGGGGCTTGGGCTTTTGCTCTTTGTAGTAGTCAAAGTTCCAAATCTCATTTGTAATGCTTATCAACTGGTTGGGGTTCTCCACAATAGCTAATGGGGAAAACAAATCCTTATTTGCAATGTTTATCATTTGATTAACCTTCTTTTTACCCGTCTTTGTAATGATCCTAATTATGAGAGGCTTCAACACTGGCTGTCTGATAGTTGCTTGTGCAATTATGTCTGAAATATTGTGGCTTTAAGCAAATGGAGCGCTCCTCTGACTCTGAGCCAGGCAGACTGTAAAACACATTGTTGAACTGTTCCTGTAAAAGAAGAGAGAATCATTTACAGTGACAGTTATTAGAGCACCTGATAATGTGCTCATCAAATTGTAGATAGCTTTTGATGGTGATATGAAACCCAGATCACACTGTGTCAGCGCTGATGTGCAAGTACAGGAGTAACCGTTAATGTCCGTTGCTGCAACCCACAAAACAAGTTTGTCCTCTCCTCTCTGGGGAAGTCTCACACACACACACACACACACACACACACACACACACACACACACACACACACACACACACACACACACACACACACACACACACACACACACACACACACACACACGTCTGCTCGTGGACATGATGAGATGTGATTGAGACCCTCTTCTTCACAGAGCTCTGCTTTGACAAAACACACAGGTGTTTTTGCCTGCTGGCTTTCTCACCTCTGTTGTCAGGGCGGCTCTGTGTTCAGTGTGCAGAGATGGAGCTGGCGGTGAGACAGGAGTGTGGAGACAGGATGGATGGTTGTTGGTGTTAGGGGTGAAGTTGAAATGACCCCACGAGACCTTTTTGACACGTTTAAGGCAGACCCTTCTGGGATTGTCGTGTCATTGCTTCCACTTCTTAGTGAAAGTCTCCGCTACACATTTTCGCCACAACTCAAATGACAATTTCCTTTATTTGGCTACTGTACATCAAAGGAGGATTCCTCAGAAATCACTTGAGATATGTTGGTAAAAACTCAATATATATGCCTGTAATGTATCATCTGATCAGCAGAAGACATTCACGAGCTAAATCACATGTTAATAGAATCTCTTTAATAAACCCCCATGCATTATGAATTGATTACAACAAAACTCAAGATGACAGAACATAAGTTTATTAATTGATTAGTCAATAGACAGAAAATGAATGGCAGCTTTTTTGCACATTTATTTGAAAAGTTATTTTAGTTTTATTCAAGCAGAAAGGACAAACAAATCCTCTGTCTGCAGCTTTCTCAAATGCGAGGATATACCGCTTTTGTCAGATTAAAACTGAATTTCTGTGTTTTTTTTATATTAGTTGGACAGAACAAGACATTGTAAGTCATATCATTGGGATGCTTGAATGTTGTCATTTATTTTTGACAATTTCCTGACGTTTTAGGTGCCTTGTGGAGCCATTTAGTGTAACTATAAAATGGCATTTATCCTTGAGGTCTGTCATTCATTCACTTCCTCAAAACATTTTCAATGCCCATTTCTTTTTAAAGATATTTAAAACCATGCATTGTTTCTATATTTATTTAAGACTTCATTCAGGTGTGTATAATATGTATATATATATATACATATTATCTTTGCTAGCTGAATGCTAGCTTTTGGACGCATTCTGTAACTGACCTATACTCCAAAGGGTACATTTTTAATTGATGAAATATTGGGCACCTTTATTATTCATTAATGAAAATGATTGCCAGTTGTAACCTTACACAATACTCTATCTCTATATTTCAATGTTTTTATTCTAAAGCATTATTCAGCCCAAAGACATGTTCAAAAACCCAAAGATGTCTTTGTTTTATTACGGCTGCGTTTCTCATAAAGAAGGCATTGGCTTCTTCAAATGCTTTGTGGCACTGTTTCTCCTGGAGGATTGATTCATAAAAAAGATCATATCCAATGCCTCGTTGGGATGTAACATATGCAATATTCATGTGTGTATGTGTACCACTTTTAAGTTGTCCTCTTTCTTTGATCCCTCTGGGGACTTACGAAGACCTCTCACTGTGTTGCGACTTAACTCTCGTGTTTTACTTGATTTAATCCAGACCCTACATGTTAATAGGGATAAGTAAATACCTCATTCCTGTCTTAAAGGGATGAAGCAGAACATTCTTGCTAACTTTCTTACATTCACATGCATTCATATCCTACATTTGTCAACTGGATTGTTTCTAGGTCATTGTGTGCTGAAGAACTGTGGCCACAGTATCCATTCAGCAGATCATGTTAGTGTTACTGTACCTGTGTTACATTGTTTAATGACTTCCTGGTGTCATTTTGGTCTGCATGATAGGACAAACACCCTCCACCATTATCTTGATGATATGATTTGCTGTATCAGAGGGACTGATCATTTATTATTTTTTTAAATATCATTGAAAAATATTATAATATGATTATGTTGGGATTTTAGAAGAACTGGACCAAATAAGGATTTGTTTGAATACTCTGCAGCACTATTTGAAATACACTCAGATATTTTGCCTTTACCAAATATTGCGCTTACTGTGATTTGTGTGTTGCAGCAGCACCACTTGATTTCTATTGGTGTGTGCATCCCTTGATGAAATTGCCCTAAAATAAATGAAAAAGAACCCATAACCCAAATAGAAAGCTCAGATCAGCTGGAGTAAGTGTGTTGTGATGATCTCTTTCATGTCCACGTGCTGTTTGCAGTGGCTATGTTTCAGAACATGATGTTTGACCTGACACTGTCGTTGCTCTTCCAGCATTAAACTTTCAACACTTGAAAGAGGTCCAAAACAGCCCTTTGCTTTTATTAATATGTCAACACATCACATGGTATCAGACTTCCGGCACTTTCAAATATTTACCCTCCCGCACAAAAACATTTCTCGATCCATAATGACCACTTGAACTCTTTGCTCTTTCCCGTCTCCAAACAGCGGAGCGCGTGGAGCGAGCTCTTGTTTGTGTAATGTGGCATTAACCTGTTCATTCATTCAACCGGCCCTCCGTGCTGGAAGCCTCGGCAGCCCCTCTTGCAGATGGGAACCTTTAATTTTTAAAGCCTTTTCATCCGCATGGCCGACCCTCCGCACGTTGCGTCACAAACCGTGAGTGCTAATCCCAGATGCCTCCCACCCCTCTGTTTGGTATGAACAAATCTGCCAGCCAAAGTGTATCTCCATATTCATCCCTGCAGTGTCTGTTTGATGTTTTGATCGGTGCCTAGTGAACCAAGGGCTGTGTAGCTTTAACCAAAGTCCACTCATGGGACAGGGCACAGTGTGGAGAGGAGCAGCATTACTGCCCTTTCAATCTTTATTGACCTGTAGACTTCAAGAGATGTTGGAGTGTATACAGTATTTTGGAACATACAAATATGTCATATAAAGGCTTGTAAAATCACACACACAAATGCATTTTTTTATTTGCAGTTTTTGTAGTGTTCAGTAAGCTACCATTGGAGTTAATGGTTCCAAATGTAAAACAGAAATCAAACACCAGCAGTGGACAGGATGCTCTTGGTTCGTTAAACATGAAGTCACGACTTATTGAACTGTTTTTACCTGTTTTTACTTCAAACTATTACAAAAACAACACAATGGGCCACCATGCTGCCTCTTTGTATACTCACTGAAGCACTTAATGTGTATTAATCCACCGCCGAAAATAGTCCCTAACGAATGCATTATTAACTCCTGTTTGAATAAAGTATTTTGACATTCCCCAGCTGTTGTAGGAACTAGCTTAAGATTGAATACTTTGACTGAAATGCTCAGTTGATCTGTTACATTCATGTAACATCTTTAACAAAATACTTTTCAGGGTAAAGACACTAAAGGCAAAAGAAAGCGATTGTAAAGCTACTGCAGCTTGATTTCAAAGATCAGATCCTGTAGTTCTGTGTTTCCGTGTGATTCACTCTGCCAGCCACAGGAACGCTTTGCTAGAAAGCATGTCATGCTTTCCCCAAAACAAGTAGAACAGTGAACCCTGCCATTTCTGCTGGAGTTCTGTACTCTCTGTGGTCCTCTTTGGATGGTTTTGTTTGATAGTTTTCTTGGTGGATATGAAAGATGAATGCAGCAGAAACACCTGCAGCAGTTCCTCAATGACAGCTGTAAAAGAACAGCTGTGAGAAGCCTGCCGTGCCCCGTGAAGCAAACTGTTTCACACAGTGTCAGCTTCTGTGAGTCATCTTCTAACTGTCCTGACAATCACCATTCACTTTCCCTTCATAAGGCTTTAATACTGCCACTGTTGGTGCACTTTTGACCTGTGCCACATGGCTCACTCCTATCATTCGGTTGTGCTTATGCATGCTTCTCGTCTTCTCATGTTGCACAAGGGAGGGACTTTCAGTTTTTATCGCTGAACACATCAAAGCTGAAACAGAAGAGCGGTAAGCAAATGCATTATTTAGCTGATTAAGTAGCGGGAGATTACGGAAGACGAAGTCAAAGTTAATAAAGCGAAGAGCTCTCAGACCTCTCTCCACACAATGTGCTGCTCCTGAGTCCACTCTCTGACCACACATCAGTCAGACTCAACCGCATTATAGAACACCAGAAACAGAACTACATCACCATCTGAAACACACACAAAAGCAAAGAGAAATGCAGCACTGCCCCTGAGGAGACAGCAGTGTGTGTACCTGCACAGTGACACACAGAACCAGTGTGAAGTTCTGCCAGCTGTGGACACAGAGAGGCCCTTTGTGACAGTACGCACAAAACTCCAGCCGTCCCAAA
This sequence comes from Trematomus bernacchii, assembly GCF_902827165.1. Taxonomy (NCBI): domain Eukaryota; kingdom Metazoa; phylum Chordata; class Actinopteri; order Perciformes; family Nototheniidae; genus Trematomus; species Trematomus bernacchii. The sequence goes on from NW_022987709.1 coordinate 1,173,304, forward strand.
CGATATATTTCCCCAAAATCAAATCAAACATCCTTTGAGTATATCCATCAGTTACGTTCAGCTTCTTTCCTACATTTTGAATAACATGATATTGTGAATGGTTGTTTAATGTTTAAACTGTTGTACCACCTTGTACAGTGTGCTTTGGCAATACTGCATTTTTACATATGGCCAATAAAGCTTCTATGGATTGTATTAAATTGAGAGATAATGATAATACATTTTAGGTCAATACAACAAAAAGTATAATTGAAACAAAAAATAAATATGAACAAATAATTCAAAATCAAGTGAAAGAGAGCAATGGTGATATTACAAATCTAAGTTAAATTCACTGTTGAATGGTTAATGTAACCAAATAAAGGGTTAATGGTACATTTAAGCTCCAGCAGGTCTAACATGCGAAGGGAAGGAGCAAACACATACAGTACATTATGAAGACATCTAAACAAGGTGATTGTGTGTACAGATGGATCTAACAGGATGCAAAGAAAGACCTCAGCACGATGAGACCCTCACCAGTCACATGACTGCGCCGACTTGATACAATCATTTAATCCTTGACATGAATCACAACTATACCCTTCACAGTTTCTCCAGTCCTAAAGTGTTTCATTCCAATATGAAAGGCAAAATTGACATAGAAAGGATTTTTATAAGGCCTATTTTCAGTCAATCTCTCTCTCCATGGTTGTGTGGTTTATAAAGATAATGTATCAAGCCTCATTTAAAAAAAATGAGGCTTGAATTTGATCATAGACTAAATGGATTTTGATTCTACAAGATGTCCTGGTCACTAAAAAAGTCCTTTCATTCACCAGTGGTATTAAATAGGCTGTGTGAAAATGGAGACGCATCACATTACTCTCTTGTTTGCTTCCGCCATTTACCAAATGTTATCTTTGAACAACAAGTAAAACCAGAATGCAAAGAGCATGGCATTAAAACTAAACACAAATAATTTAAAAAAGCAATACATATATATACACTTTTCCACTATTCCGCAGAGAGAGAAAACAACGTTAATGCTGGAACTAAGTCCTACAGGATGCACAGGGTTTTGGTGAAAACACATGGGAAGTGTCAAAAGACAAAGCTGAAACTATATGTGCTGTTAGAGATGAGGCACATTCCCGTACATCTTTTAGAGCCTCAACTACTCTGCTGAGTAGGGTTTATAGAGTCCACCTTTGAAATGCGACCACAGTCACTTTTGTATTTCCACTTATGTCTCATGATTTCAAAAGGGTGATGGCAAATTGTCAGGATATGTTTGATATATTGAGAAATTGACTTATAACATCAGCCTTAAGCTATTGTCTTATTATACATAAGTATATTGAAATATTCAAATGTTATTATTATCTTTGTGGTTATCATTTTGTTTTTATTTGAGGGTGGTGATTTCCAGTGATACCTCATTGAGATGTCTGCCTCTCAGCACAATGGAGGTGATTATGGTGCTACAAAGTGAAAACATTCCATAAATACAAATCCAAAACATTTCTTTTCAGAAATAGCGTCCTTGATCCTGTTTCTAAACCGTTAGCAATATTTGTTAGACCATTTCTCCAATAGAACGTAGACTTCGGATTCAGATTGAGAGAAGTTAAAATAGAGAAAAAGCAATAAGAAATCTTTGAATAAAGTGATAAGTATATGAGGTGTTTATCAGATTTGTTTTTCCAAAATGGCTCATAAATAATAATGAAGGTAGCTCACTTTAAATAACAGCCAAAGTGATTTTAGTGGGTTTAATGTACACTGTTGGGCTCACTATGCATGAAGTGACACCCCACTGAGAACTATTTGCTATCATGTCAAAACAAATGTAACCACACACCGAAACACACATGAACCATTCAACATGTCGTGTATTACTCACACATTCTAAGATCATTTCTCCTTTTTAATTCATCTTTTATTTTGTTAGCCATCTGAGCGTTGAGAAATGAAAGCATTTGCATTGAAAGGACAGGTGGGTGTGAGACATCAGTGCGTGTCTGAATCGCAGCATTAAGAGCAGGAAAAATATCAAAAGTAAGAGGCATTCAGGCGGCAGGAGGAGCAGGGATTTGAGCAGATATTAAAAGATGATTGTGCGTGGGCTCTTTTCTCCGGTGCTCCGGAGAAAGAATGTAAACCCTGTATCAGTCAGACTGAGGATAATAAACAGCAACAAACATCACAACACAGCACAACAAACACAAACAAAAAGAATGATGGGAAAAAGCGCGCCGTATAAATAGTTCAAATATTTCAAGTGATTTCAGAATGCGATGGTGAAATACTGGATGTTTGTGTCCTCAGCCACGGCAAAGTCTCTCCCTCTGGTTCCACTGTAACTGTATTAAGACCACCACAAGTCCAAATAGAAAATAACACAAGTCATTATATTGATTAGATATTTATATTAGCTAGATATTGATGTGATAACTTCAATTCAAGTGTCCCCCACCTTAAGAAACAACAAACGTGAATCAATTAATTGTAAATAAATAATGAGAAAATGAATGAATCCCTCTGTAAATCTCTTATGGACACTGATTGATCTTTTTTGACAGCTGTAACAACACTGAAGGGTCATTTATGAATGCTTTTCTGTTATGAAGTCTTTCTGGTTTGAAGAGACTTTGTTGTTTTCACAGCTCTTTGTTTCACTTTTTTGATCTGTTGTTCTGGTGTAGGCATTGCAAGAACGGATGCAAGTCAAAAAAGCTTCTGAGTTCAAAGTGATTTCATTTCCTCTTTGACACTTTGTTTCTTTATTAAATTAGACACATGGATGCATGTCAGAACAATGTGTGTATTACCTTGTTTTTTACCATACTAGCTGCTTTAATAATCTGACTCAATAGTTCTTACACATATCATTATGGAGAGAGGGTATGCACGTGTCCTTAGTAATACTCAGAAACTAGGTGTCACATGTGTAGTGTTGTACACTGTAAACAGTTCACTGTAACAAAACAAGGCCAAATGAGGTTTTAACAATTGGATTTATATGACCTGATTATACAGTGTAGTGCCGGCAGTTAAATAACTAAAAGCTGCTGGTAACTTCTCTATTGAGCTGCTATCCTTTTCATATCTGCATAATTAAAGACATCCCATCAGCCTCAGATATAGGCCTATTTTTCATTCTAATGCCAACTAGCAAATGTTAGCATACTAAGATGCTAAAGTCTCATTGTAAACATACCTGCTAAACATCAGCATGTAAGGAAATTGAGAATGTTAGCATGCTATCTAAAACAATGATGTGTAAAGTACAGCCACACAGATCTGCTAGCAAGGCTGCAGGTGTTGTTTAAAATACGGGTCAGCACTCATTCACAGTGGTTGACATGAAACTTGAAAAGATCAGATATTCACTTTTATATTCAAACAGGACATTTCAGGAAGCCTGGGAACCTTTTTTTAATGCATTCCACACTCTGTAAAACGATCTGCTATTGGTATAGCCTATCTGCAGTATCTGTAATATGTATATATGTATGTATGTATGTGTGTATGTTTACAGTAGATGTGTATGAGTATAGGTATTTGCTGCATGTTTGTGCATATGTATTACACACATATATATTCATCTAACAATGTTCCTGGTAAATAATCGTGTGTATGAGAAATCGTGTGTATGAGAAATCGTGTGTATGAGAAATCGTGTGTATGAGGCTCACTGGCAGTGAATGTAGGGGATTACTTTAGTCGTTGTTATTGTGTGTTTGTGTTCTTTCTAATTCTTTTTTCTCTTTGTACATACAATCAGTACAGACCACTGTCTCATTTGTATGCATATATTTTGCTTTCCATCTCTAAATGACAAACACTGTTTATGCATTGTCGAAACACAATAAAAATATTTTTGATCATAAAATACGTGTCAGCTACAGGGAGAAATACATTCAGCTAGGACTCTTGCACCTATAGGACACTGGTTTGAAAACTCTTTAATTATGTAAAGGTCCCCTATCATGCAAAATGCCCTTTTTGATGTATTTGATACATAAATATGTGTCCCCGGTGTGTAAGGAGACTCACAAAGTGTCAGAAAACAAAACCCTATCTCTTTTCCGCCTTACCCACATCTCTAAAAACAGGGGTACAACGGAGCTGATCCAGATTTGCTGCATCATGACGACATTACTAAAATGTGGGCTGGCTTTACACCCACGACCCTATGAGAAACTCGCTATCAGAAACAATGCCCGTCGTGTTTGGGAAGTAATATGGTCTTTGTTTACATTAGCAAGCATTGCTAACACTCAGAGCTAACGCTGTACTGGAGAGAGTATGTGTAAAGAAGCCAGATGTAAAAGGTACTGACCTTGTGGTAAACCCGCGAGAGAGAAAGAGTTTGAGCTCCATACCGTTTCAGAAATAATGCTTGATGTGGTTTGGAACATGATATGGCGTTTAATCACGGCAGCGTTTAGCTGAGTTTCTGCTGGTTGACAGCCTTCTCTTCACAGAGCTCACTGCTTGCATGCGGACGCTCCAAAGGGGCGTGGTCAGCAGCAGCTCCAAAGGGGCGTGGCCAGCAGCAGCTCGGTTACATTTAAAGGGCCAGACCCAGAATCAGCACTTTAGTAACAGGGCTGAAATAGAGGGGTATTTTGGGTGATCTGTTTTGGTATTTTGAGCAAAACACTTCAGAGACATGTTTTGTATAGATGTGGCCCTATAATATATTGTTCAAATATAGTATAATAGGTGAGTTTTAAAATATGTATGTAAAGTGGATTCACATATTTGATTTATGTCACATAAGTAGACTTAAAGTGGCCCTATCATGCTATATTTGAACAATATATTGTAGGGCCATACCTATATAAAGTATATAAATATAGTTTTTTTTTCAAACAGATCCTGCATTTTAGCCATGCCTCATTTTGCTCTATTTGCTCTTTCCAGCCCTGTTTTTGCAGGGGGCTGATTCTGTGAGCTGCAGCTGACCACGCCCCCCTGCAGGAGAGGGGAGCGTGCTTTGAGATCAGCTGCTGGGCTGTCAGAAGAGGGGGAGAAAAAGAGATCTCCGCCCTCCGTGTTTTATTCTTATATTATTATATAGAGTCATTATTCATTTGTTTTAAAGCTCAATAAATAACAAAGAAGACCTTTGACCGGCACTTTTCTAATTTTGTCCGGAAGATTTAAACTTTAACGGACATGTTGACCGGCGAAAAAAAATCTAACTGAAACTCTGCCGTACGGTCCCCTCGTCCCTTGGAAGAGGCGGAGAGGTGGGTGTTTGTCATCTGCTGGTGGACTAACCGGAGAGAATTACAGTGCTTGCCTCGACGGGGAGGGATTGCATTGAATTAAAGCAGCAGGAGCAAACGCTTGCCTCGGGGAGGGAGAAAAAGAGCCACAGCGGAGAATAAACAGAAGGGTAACCATGGTAACTATGGGCGGGAAGTCTTCTTCGCTGCTTTTGTGGCAGACTACAGCGCCACTTACAGGCCTGGCATATGCACTACAGCGTCTCCAGCGCTTTCGAGCGGCAATGGCCGGCCGTGGCCCAACCCCACATTCCCCTGATAGGTAGAGAGTTGGCCATATAGGCGGAGCTCCTCGTTCCTGACGTCAGAGAAATTTCAAATCTGGATCAGTTTTTATCAGATCCGTTGCAGCCCCGTTTTTAGAGATTTGGATATGGAGGAAAATAGAGAGGGTTGTGTTTTCTGACACTTGGTGAGTTCCCTGGAACACCGGGGACACATATTCATGTATAAAAGACGTACAAAAGTGCATTTTGCATGATAGGTCCCCTTTAACTTGCGTATGTCAAAAACTATTCTTTAATCAATCAATCAAAAATACTTTATAAATCCCAGAGGGAAATGGCGCTTCGTCACAGTTGCGCCATATTAGAATAAAATCAATAAATATTTGTATAAACATAGGTTGAAGTAAAGTGTGCAATAGAAGTCCCTGTAGCCACTGGGATTCAGCGTCTTGTGGTGTGTTCACACCGGACGCGATACGATTTTAGGGGGCGGCGCGATTACATGTAAAGTGGCCAGACGCGAATTCGCTCCAACGGCGCGCATGAAGCGGTTGATGCGAATGCCGCGGCGCGATTGAGGCGATTGAAGGGAGCCGTGACAAACGCTCGAGTTCAATTTTTTCAACTTGAGCGTCAAATTCGCGTGACGCGATCTCACGGTAGCCATTCAGCGCTGAGGATCACAGCCTGACGTTGAACCATAAAACCAAAACATCAGCCGTTAGCTGTTAGCACTCAGAGCTCACAGCTCCTCATATCTGTTCAGAAACTAGACAAAAGTTCAACATGAACAAACCACAGACTTTCTGTGTCATGGCGAATACAGTCGCTGGTTTATTTATGTCTGTAGGCCGTTGTTGTGAGTGTGGACGGAGCATATACAATGTTAGCTTAGCCTAATCGATCCGATCTCCATTCAGAAAACACGTATTTTAAAAGGTTTTTCGCCTGCACACTTGTCAAAGCATTAATTCATGGTTTTTACTAACCGGTATCAGTATGTTGTTACTTCGGCATCATTTTGAAACGTGTATTACAATTAAATCACGGTAAAATATGTTCATTTTGTTGTTGTTGTTGTTCTAGCCAACTGGCCAGCGAGTCTTGTTTGAATGATGCGAGTAAACACAGCTGACAGCCGCGGTGAAACTCGAGCGTTTAGAGCGATGCGATAAGAGCGATTAGAGCGAAGCGAATATTCGCATCGCGTCCGGTGTGAACGCACCATTAGGCACAGCGTCTGAAGGAACTAAATTACCCATGCAGCATCATTATTTTTAGGATTAGTTTGCCTAGCCTACAAACAACCGTAACCCCCCACACTACCTGGACACTGTTAATGTTAGCATGTGGCAACTTTGTTTAGCAGTTTAGCTGCTCAGTTGTCTGTTGTATAGCATTGATTTGAAAAACCTTTTTTGTTTATATTCAAATCAATGCGATACAACATATATATTCTAATGCTATACAACATAAATATTCTAATGCTATACAACATATATATTCTAATGCAATAAAACATATATTCGTTTTGCTTTATTAAAAGTGATGATTTTAGGAAATTGTAGTTAAACTATTGCTGTTGTAAGGACTGCTTCAGTTTGACTTTTGTCCAGGCTTCTTACTTCCATAACCCTAACATCACTGGTGCTCCTGTCCTTAAGGAAACGGATCATTTTAGCCTCTAGAATGAACATTCTACAAGATTGATGTTGTTGTGTTAATAGTTTGGTGCTGGATTCTTTCATGCTCTGGCATTGGTTCATCTTACTGTGATCCGTAGTGAAGTTTGCTCACTTCTGACATTGGCTCTAAGGTCCTTAGAGACTCCTTGTTGACATCATGTCGTTCTTGACTTCACAAGTCCCAGCTCCAATTTTATTAACTTTGGTCTTTCTTCATCAGAACCATGTGGAACAATGATGACCAGACGGGACAGGTGGCTGCCAGGATGGAGACTACTCTGGGCAGTGCGAGCATCTCCATCTCCCAGCAGCAAGCACCGAAGAAATGTGCCCCTGTGGTCGCACCTAAGCCCAAGTTCAACCCTTACAAACATGCGGGGGAGCCCACCCACTCGGACCCTGCAGGTAACACCAGGAGAAACCACTCAATCACTATCTCCACTAGCTGGAGTTAATCTTAAAGCAGTCTTCACATGATACGTTTGTTAGCTAGCTAGCTAGTTTTGTTTATATGGTTACCTCCCCTGTTTGCGTGCTCCATACAGTTGTCATCTGATTGGTTACATGTCGAAAGGTCGAAGGAAATCGAGGGCAAAGTTTAAATAATTAGAACTTTGAGCGGCTCTCTCCAGAGCAGGGCTCCTCATTGCGCGGCTCGCGAGCCTCATGCTTCGCCAAGCTTTAATTGGTGGCTCGCATGACAGTAGGCTAAATAAAGGGGTGATAGACAGGGGTGCACATAACGCAGGTACGCATGTGCGGCAAACATCTGAAATGCGTAACGTCAAATGTGTCACTAAGCGCCTTTGCTTACCTGATAGGTAATCAAAACAAAACACATATTTCGTCTACACGTGTTTCTTGTCAACACTCAGTGGAGTAAACTATTAGACATGTCCAAAAAATAAAAATCTAAAATACATTTAAGCAGCCACTTTGGCGTTTTGCTCCCTGCAATAAATCTTCGAACGTTCTTGGACTGATTGAACTGGGTGCTGGCCGAGCCGCGCAGGTCATAACCGACGGACCTGTGAAGCTTTACAGGAGGCAGGCTTAGATCACTGGACGACAGAGTTGGTGCCGTGTGCACAGACGGGGCTGCTGTTAACGTCTGTGTGTACAACAGAATTGTGCCAAAACTACGCCAACTGGCTGCGGTGGGAGACTCCCCTGTGCACATTCTGTGCACGCGCACACTGCGCAAAATCAGCTGATCGCAACGTTCACGTTCTGTGGTCAAGCTGCTGCAGTTTTATCTACAACAAGGTGGAGCAAAAACCACAGCTGCAAACTTAGGGTGTTAATGGATGAGTTTGAAATCAGACAGAGGTGGAAGAAGTACTTAGATCTTGTGTAGGAATACTCTGTTAAAGTAAAAGTCCTGCTTTCAAAATGTTACTCAAGTAAAAGTAGAAAAGTATGATCATCAAAATATAGTTAAAGTAGTGACAGTAAAAGTAGTGATTGTGCAGATTGGTCCATTTCAGAATAATATATATGTTTTATAATGATTGATCATTAAAGTATTCTCAAAGCTGGTAAAGGTGCAGCTAGTTTGAATGACTTTGTATACTGCAGGGTAGCTTGTGAATTTACTCCAGGTGGAACTAAAGTTTGATTTAACACTTGATTATATTTCACATCATTCATCCACATCTGTGAAGTAAGTAAAGATATAACATAAGTGGAGTAAAAGAACACCATGTACCTCTGAATTGTAGTGGAGTATAAGTACAAGTAACATAAAATAGAAATACTCAAGTAAAGTACAAGTATCTCAAAATTGTACCTAAGTACAGTACTTGAATAACTGTACTTAGTTACTTCCCTCCTCTGAAATCAGATATGACTTCAAGTCATGTGATCATTTCTTAGTATTTGATCCTTCAACTTGGCCTCAGGAAATGCAAGGACTTCACAGTTTTGGCAACACGTTTTTGAGACAGCAAATGGGAGGCTTAAAAAGAGACAGGGAGGTGCATCTTCATCATCTTCATCATCTACCATGCAAGAAGTGGAAATAGAGGACAGTGAAGGAGACACTGAGGAGGACAGTGAGGAAGACTGCACTTATTAACACCACGCTTCGTGTAGGGTGAGTACCAAACGCCGTCTCCTGGTACTCATCTGAGTAACTCACTAATGCCCTTTTCACACATACGCGGTTCCCGTTCTAGCTCCTCTTGTGCTCTTCTGGTTCGGAACCGTTTTTTCTTTTCAGCCCCCGTTTTGTTCACACCGCCCAGAGCCCGACTGGTGCTGCCGCGGCTGCGTCATGACGTCACCGTTTACGTCGCTGATTTTCTCCCCAACGGCGCTCACAACAACAACAATGGGGGACTGCGTCGGGTCGATGATCGTGTTGCTTTTAATCATACGAAGCCAGATTAAATTAAATAACGACTTCTCCAACCTTATACTTTTCTCCAGAGTGCCGTGGTTCATTGTTTATTAATGTGTTTCAGCGGCATTTACCGAGTGCTGCTCGTGCACCGGAGTTTATTCTCCCGTTAGCTCCGGGTTAGCTCACAGCAGCGGCCGCTGTAAAGTATTCACTGTCTGACTGTCACACAAGCAGCTGATACATATCCCCAGTTCCCCTTAAGTGAATGTGTGTCAGTCTGAATTGACGCTGTTTGGCATCACAACGCTGTTATGAAAGTTTCTCTGGTATAAAATGGGTGATGTTAGCATAGCAACCGAAGCTAAACTGACTATCTTGACTACTTGTTGTTGCTATCCTATTGTGGCATAAGCCGTTTTCTACAGGCACATTTTACCGGCTTATTTTTCATTATGATTCTACTTGTGATAGTCGGACATGACAACCTGTGCAGCCCATGTATTGATTCCATCCGATAGCTGCTATAATACAAAACAAAACGTCTGTCTCCACAATGATCAATAACAGTGAACGGATGGTCAAAGTAAGGTACAAATAAACAGAATCACACGAAGCCTGGTTAGTGTTGCCTGACTTTATAAAGTGTGTTTTTGTTTTCTAAGTGTGTGATTGCATTCTAGTCACTTTGCTCAGCACTACTGCTTGTTACAACTTTTATTTGCCGTACTCGCCTTTAACTGTTAGCTCAGGTTAATCTCGCCCCCCTCCGACGTAAGCGTGACGTATGCGGTTCTTGCTTCTAGAGCGAAAAAATGTTGGTGCTTGGTAAGCACCGGTTTTCGGTGCTTAGAGCCGGCTCCGCTGCGGTGTGAACAGGAAAAACCGGTGCTTATCAGGCTCTAGCTCCGAACCGGCCCTGGAACCGCGTTGGTGTGAAAGGGGCATAAGAAAGTTATGTGCACCCCTGCTTATTAATAATAATAATAATGCATTTATTTTATATAGCGCTTTTCCGAGTGCTCAAAGACGCTTGACATTATAGTATTGGTTGGCTGCATTGCATATTGTATGTTCTGGGTGGGATGACAGATTAATAAGCAGACATGCTTATTATAACTGTATGCAGCTTTTTATACTTTGCGGTATAAGTGGCTCTCCTATTGACTTTGTCCTATCAATGCGGCTCGCATGTAAAAAATAGTGCAGACCGTTAGCGCAGAGCTGCTTTAAATACGCTCCTGAAGGCAGCTGAGGACTGTCGTCTTCACTGTTCTGCCTGATCAGACCGGGTCCAGACTGTCCAAAATCTCTTTCATTACAAACATCTGACTTTTTCTCCATCTTTGGTTTCAGTCCCCAATCATGTTCCACTTCTTCTTAACTGAGTTATTTCTCTGAACAATGAAGTGTGCAGCTCTCCGTCAGGAACACATTGACCTGACACCTTGACCTGAGTGCTCGTGTCTTGTATTGATTGTGGGTAAAACACCAGCTTTATATGTCTTAATATTTCAGTTTAAAAGCAACTCTTTCAAACACAATTATTGAAGAATATTATGGTATTAGTTCAAGTAATACACATCACATGTAAATATTATTTGACTACATAGCAGAGCTGTTTAGCATTACTATAGAGCAATCATTTGATGTATTTATACAATCCTAAAAAGCTCATTGATATCAAATGTGACTAAAGAAGAGGGCTGGAGAACAGAATCGTATCATACCTAATGATGCTGATCACGGTCACACTGCTTCATCCATCCCTACTGTAATTATTGTTCATTGCAACACAGATCTTTTTTTTATGTTGTGGCCATTGTTTCTATAAGTACATTGGATTGTTAAGGTGTGCTCTGACTGAACAAAAAGATTCTGGTTAATTATCCTTTGAGTACGGATCGATGGTGTGTGAATTTAGTTGGCAGCTGGTCCTCTGATGGATACACATCAGTATTTTGTTAGTGGGCTGTAATCACGCTCCTTTCTTTGCCTCTGTGCACGTTTAGAGTGGAGGTTAAAGGCCTTGCATTCTTTGCACATTTGCTTCATAATTACAGTCACATATTAGCATTGTGACAGAGGCCTTGTTGCATGCCTAACTTGTCATACACATACAGAGCAGGACTGTGGTTAGCATGTGTGAGTCCAGGAAGCCTTGCATGCTTGGCTCTTTTAGGCCCCTGGGAATTGAGGGTTTGTTTTTCCTAAAAAAGGTTCTAGTGCCACAAGATATTATGCAATGAACACATTTACTGATAGTTTCTACGTGTAACTTACTGTATTTAATTAGTTGTTTTTTTCTATTGCAACAGGGTTACAGTGTGGAATTATAATCATACAAAGTTTAATCTGAGGCTGAGATGATTGAAAATAACGTAGAATACTTATAAGTATACATATCTATGTATGTTTGTATATATATATATATATTAGGGCTGGGCAAGTTAACGCATTATTATTACGTTAACGCATTCATTCATTAACAATTATTTTATCGCGCATTAACGCATTTTTTATTTACTTATTTATTATTATTATTTTGGCTCTGAATACACATACAGACAGGAGGGGGGGGGGGATGTTGATCAGTATTGGCTTAGGGTGGGCGTCATCACGCCTCTCAACCAATGAGAGCATTTTGTGGACTGGTACTGAACCCTGACATGGACACTTAACATCTCTTCAGACGGAGGAGTTGATAGAACCAGAGTTATTTGGAACAAATGCAAAGTTTTCTTATCTCTGGACTCTGAGGGGAACTTCTATAACCAACTAGATCAAATGTTATTGCCCTGACAGTGGCAAATAGCTTTGGTTTTATATTTGATTTGATCACATTAATGAATACCCCACCCCCCCGGTATGCAGTATGTTTTGTAATGTAAGACATTTTCCAAAACTCAAAGCCTCAAACCCCCCAGAGAGCCCTACATTACCAAAACAAGGAAACGGTTATGAAATGCAGCCAGCAGTGACCTGTCTGCTGATCCAGATGTTACTCTTGTTTAAAAAAAGTTCTTAGACGGCTCCTTTGAGAGCTCTGCACACCTCCAAAAGGGGGGGGGGGGGGGGGGGGTCATGTGTGGTTTGGCTCTGCTGTAAACACTCTGCCAGCATACTGCAGATAGATGTGACACAACTGTTTACTATTGATTACACAATCATTTGGTGACATTAGCTTCTTCTCTATTGTCATAGAATAAAATAAAAAATGGATCGCGGCTCTTTACCTCTGTACCTCCATGTTCACTGATGATTTATATCTGCAAATACAAAATAAATAATGTTTCCCCATTGATGATTTGTGGCATCATTAAAGACTTGTTATTTTACATTTTAATACAAAAATATTTAATCCAAAGTATTTTATCCACAATTAATCATTGTCTGGGTGCTAAGAGGATTAATAAAGCGGGAGGGGAGACATATGTAGATTATGTTGTAACATAAAAACAATGTAAATGTATGAATTCATGCCACAGTCACTCTGTTAATATCTCATGACCTCAGTGGGAACTGTTAACCCCACTTTCTCTGTTTTATCTTTTACACTGTTCTATGACAGTAATTACATAAAGTTGGAAAAGCTTAGAATATCATTTTTGGAGAGATTCAGTTGTGGTCATCTATAATGTTGATTCAAATGGGAAATATTCAAGAAACACAAACTGATACATTTTTTATTTAACATGATCTTATTTCTAATATCTAAAGAATGCAGCATGTTGTATTAAAAATTAAAAAGGCAAAAGGTTACCACAACAGCATTTTTACATTAACATTTAATAATGAGTCGACATATGTGCATTTTGAACACGCACACATATGTAAAGCCATCTGCAGACATCTCCACTTGTCAAAGGATAAGACGTCTTTATGAACAGCTTATCTGGGTCTCCTTTTTTTATTTATTTAATATCTTTTATATCAAATGTGGGGACTGTCTGATGGAAAATTGCGGATTAGCATAAAAATTAGGGACAAGTCAATTTGGCACGGCGCCTCGCTGTCCCTTTTGTCTGCCGGGGACCGGCGTGAGCGTCTGGGCCGTGTTTACGGAGCGGACAAAGAGCGGGGCGGTGCTCAGACAGAGCCCGGCCCTCACATGTTTCAGGGAGAACTTGTTCTGATTAAAGCCCCAGCAGGAGGAAGTGACCCTTCGCTCAGACTTCCTTACAACAGATCAGATGTGAGGCTTTAAGCTGATCTCTATGGGACACGGACTGCAGGGAGGTCAGGTCTGATTGCTTTTTGCACAGACAGGTCAGCATTCCTCTCCTTTATGCACCTTCTTATGCAACATATGGAACTTTACTCTGAATAGTTGGAAATAGGGTTTTGAGGATGCAGATCATTAAAAACACTTGAATTTCAAGAGAAAAATCAAGATTTAAAGTGCTTGATTGTATTTGCAACTTTCATAATCAATCACTAACTGGCTGAATAGTGTCCTTTTTACAGTATATACATAATATATGGTGATGTCAAATGATAGGTATACAGTATACTTTGGCCACCTATAACTGGTTACAAGTATGTAACTTAACACAGCTCTAAAGTGCTGGACAAGCGTGAGCTGTGTTACTTTAACACCCTTAAAAAGTGCTTCAATTTTACTTTTACAAAACATTTGTGTAACCCTTTATAAACGTTCACTGATATGAATGTGATGTGTGTGTGATCAGACCAGTAACAGCTCTTCGAGACTCTGCAGCTAGGTGGACACACATCACAAATAAGCGAGGAAATGCGAGGCAGTGCAACAGACCTCCGAACACACAGTATCTTGCTGAGACTCATCGGTTCAGTTTGGCTGCAACAGTATTGACACCAGCGCGTTGTTTATCGTACGCTGGCAAGCTTAGAATAGTTCAAAAAGCCTTTGAGTTATTGGCAGACGGAGGAGGCAACAGGTGCACAGATGCATTGTGGTATAAAATGGCCTTTTTAAAGTCTCTTGTAAACAAAGAGACTTCACAAGCGTATTTATGCTAATAGCTTCCATTTTACCTTGAGACTCTTTTAGGTTTTGACTGAAAGCTGCAGAAATGTATCCTGGGTAAAATGTGTTGCACATGTGCCAATGGGTTGGAGTGGAGTGCAGCTGTGTGCATAGATCAACTCGTTATTAAGTATTCTCTTACTAGACTTCAGTGTTAACTACGCACAGAGCAGGAGGCTGGGCGTGAAGCCACTGACGTCTTCTGATTTTATTTTGCCCTCTTTATGTACACAGCATTCGAATCAATATTGTTGAGAGACCTCCAGGCCTTGCACTAAGGGCTGAGGAATATGGAGAAAATCTGATATCATGTTTTTTACCTCTACCAGAATATCAATATTGCAACAATATTGAATGGTGACTAACTATTGGTGCTTTCATAAAATATTTACACAATGAGATTTTTGATGAATAAGGATTAGCAATGTGAATATAATGACTGGTTTAAGGAGAAATCAAATATACATCACTTTATTACAATGCAGCCTTTAAAACTAGGAAAAGACAACACTTGTGCCAAAATACAATATCAGAAATCTAAGTCTCAATTCACAACATAAATATAATATGTATTGATATTGTTACTGTATATTGCTCAGTAGTTCCATTAAAACACTTCATTTTTGCTATTAATGCAATGTGTTTAGAAATATCCAGTCGTGTTTGAATGCTTTATTTTTTATTATTTACTGTAAGTAAATGTAAAGACCTGTGATCTGAACAAAAAGGGTAAAAACCCATCCTTGCGTGACTTTAGCAGCTTCTCATATTGTCTCAAATCTATTACTTATTATTTAATGTCAGATTTCTTTTCCAAAGCAGTAAGATGCTGCTGTTGGTTATGAGGGCTGAGGTTTTCTGGTGAGATAGTGGAAGTTGGAAACCTCTGTGAAGTGCTGTTTTTGATCCAAACTTTTCACGCCAAGTTGCCAGAGACCCGCTAATTGTTTGCTCAGAGCAGTTCAAAAGTGTCGACCATGTGCATAAGCTGTTTTTATTCCTCCCTGCTTGAGTGGCCAGAAGCAAACTGACTACCGGTTGTTATGTCAGAGTCCCTCATGGGTGTCACCAGGAGAATTGACAGGAAATCCACCAATGAGTGTGTGAGTCCCTGTAGAGCCCACAGGCCCGCTGAGAGCCAACACAGAGCCAACACAGAGCCAACACACACCTTCACGACGTGTTGTGTCTGCAGCGTGCGTCTCCACAAGTGAACTATGGGATTCTTTTCATCTTCACTTTAAACTTTTCTTTGTTCTCATGACAATTCGTTTTTTCACAGTGTACAACTTCATGTTGGCATTGTCTCATGTGTGTCGTTAGTTCTTATGCAGCCAGAACAAGATGTTTCACTTCCTCAAAATGTCAGCTCCATCCAGAAGGGTCAGAGTATTGTGAAAATATTTTTCTTCATATCCTGTCTGTTCTTTCAAACATAATCAAAGAAAGTTTCTATGTTGAGTACGATTAAAAAAAGAAGAAGGGTTTCACTGGAATAAGCAGCTTCTTCTCAAAAGAACTGCTCTGCCATCAGATGAGGTTTGAGTATGATCATGAGACAAGACAGAACACATCCTATATAAAACATATGCACTCTGAAACTGCTGTCTTAAGGTGGATACTTAGTTGTTGTTTTTTTGCTTTTTTAAAAATAAAGTATTATTCCTATGTTATTGATCTGTTTTAGTTGTTATCGTGTTAAGCCATCCTTGTCCTGTTCTTAGTCTGCAGTCAGGTTTTAGTGGACTGGATGTCTGGGCATTGGAGTTCATATTATCCTACCACAACAGAACCACAGTTCTTAATAAGATAAGATACAATATACTTCATTGATCCCAAATTGGGAATTGTTTTTGTTGCGGCAATATGTAAAACAAAGTATTGCACATAATTAGAAATAAAAAAATAGTAGAAAATAAACAATTATACAATATAAACATCTCAAAATGGAAGATAACACAGAACTAAAAGGGTGAACATATAAATGTTGATTGTGAAGATAATAATGTGTAAACTATCTGACAAATAACACATTTGAAGTGCTAAATACACAAACACAATATAAAAGTAGGATTTTATTTACATTTAGTGTACAATAATGGCATATTAAATGAAATATAAAGGTACAGTGTGAAGTTATAACTCTTCTTCCTGAGCCCTGTCGTTTCCTTTGAAAAGGAACTCAAAATCTCATTCGTAATTAAAAAAGTGTTTTAAAAGCATTTACCAAAATATGTTATGAGCTGTTGTACTTATATTTATAAAAAACATAATGGTGACACGTGCAAAATGACCATCAACTTTTTGCAGTGACATTGCTCGTCACCAATAACAATATGTGCAACACAAGCTTCTAGTCCCAAGTCTCCTGGCTCTACTGTATATATGAAATCATATATCGTGTTTCACATTATTAGGTCATTCTATTTATTTAGCTTTTTAAGGTATTTACATATAACAAGCCCATTAGAAGGGTTCTCAGTAAAAGAGACAAGGACACCTAAGAACTGATGTGATCCAGTGATCTGTTTGTGTGACAGCTCTCCACCTTTTGAGGATTCACACCTTTTACTCTTCCTCACACCACCTTTTGAGGATTCACACCTTTTACTCTTCCTCACACCACCTTTTGAGGATTCACACCTTTTACTCTTCCTCACACCACCTTTTGAGGATTCACACCTTTTACTCTTCCTCACACCACCTTTTGAGGATTCACACCTTTACTCTTCCTCACACCACCTTTTGAGGATTCACACCTTTTACTCTTCCTCACACCACCTTTTGATGATTCACACCTTTTACTCTTCCTCACACCACCTTTGATGATTCACACCTTTTACTCTTCCTCACACCACCTTTTGATGATTCACACCTTTTACTCTTCCTCACACCACCTTTTGATGATTCACACCTTTTACTCTTCCTCACACCACCTTTTGAGGATTCACACCTTTTACTCTTCCTCACACCACCTTTTGATGATTCACACCTTTTACTCTTCCTCACACCACCTTTTGATGATTCACACCTTTTACTCTTCCTCACACCACCTTTTGATGATTCACACCTTTTACTCTTCCTCACACCACCTTTTGATGATTCACACCTTTTACTCTTCCTCACACCACCTTTTGAGGATTCACACCTTTTACTCTTCCTCACACCACCTTTTGATGATTCACACCTTTTACTCTTCCTCACACCACCTTTTGATGATTCACACCTTTTACTCTTCCTCACACCACCTTTTGAGGCACTCATTTTTGGCCCATTTGACGTTTCAAGCTTTAAGATAAAAAAGAGCAACTCTGACTCTCAAACATTCACCTATTCTCTGTGTTTGTTGCTTTCTTTCATACAGAAACATAATCCGTGTATTGTTCCTGATCTGAATGTCTGCTCCCGTGGGAATACTCCTCAGAGTAGCAGGAGCCAATTTGGGTTTTCTCCTTTACACTTAAAACAAGTATATCTCCAAAGACCTCAAATCCCTCCCTTCCATCCCCAAACCAAATGAAATCATAAATCACTCCTCTATACATATCATGCTAATTAAGAGCAGGGCTCAGCTGCTCTTCTGCAGCGGAAGATGGAATGAAACGGCTCCATAATTATGTCAAAACAATGTGCTCCCTCTCAGCCTCTGCCACAGAGCATTTGGAAGGGAGTGTGGAGATAAAGCACGCAACACACAGGACATTCTGTCTGCAGGGGATTACAGCTTTTCAGCTACTGAATTAAGAGACGCCACTTCTCACATTCTCTTTTCTTTTATTACAGATACCTTTTGATTCAAAGGTATTAGGGCCGTTGTAGGTATAAAACAAAAAAGTACCCAGGTCAGGGGGGGTATTCCGAGGAAAAACCCAGCATTAACAATTTAAAGTTATACAATTTATGAGGAAACAAAACTTACATTTTCTCAGAGATTGAAGTTGTACATTTGCGAGAAAAACAACAAAGATATTCTTCGGAGAATTAAAAAGAAAGAACTCTTCTGTTCTGATTAAATAACATTTCTGAAAAATGCTCGGACAAATGGTGTTTTGTTATTGAGCAATATTGCTTCTTTTTGCAAAGTTAGACATCTTGCGGTAAGCGGTTGGTATGGAGCTTGGGGAGAGCGAGAGATGGATTAACACACGTATGACTACATCAGGGTTTGAACATAAGGTGTTCACTAAGACCACATCAAATGAGTCCCACAGCGGGAACATGTGCACGTTATGTATAAAATACAAATTGATAATGGGATTATATTCACGAGAAGTATATACCATGTTACCTATGTCTCTTATTCCAATGCTTTTATTGTAGCTGGAAAACAAATCAATAATCAGACACATCTTAACATTGACTGATAGCTCGTACAATTTAGTACTTTAATCTAAGAGATGTTTTCCTCCCCATCTCCTGGCTCTGTGCGACATCTTAGGTTTGTGCTAAAATCAAAGAAAGAGCTATTTAGATGTCAGGGTTCATGTAGTGAATAATGTCCTGACTGGGTCCTGGCTCGCTGTGTGTGAACACTAACACCAAGCTCTCAGATATAAATCAACATGTTTTGTGCGCCCAAACAGACAGTCAAACATGGTGTGTTTTGTTTTTGATGGGGAAAGAAGTCCCCCTGTGTTTGAGGTCTCTTCAGTTTATCTCTCCGCTATTTCCAACCCTTCTGTGAATTGTTGGATGCATAATGTGCTGGGCTTTGTCCTAAGTCGTTAAAGAGCAGATGGCCAGCGCTTGCACACGTGTAACTCTGATATTATTGTACATATGTAAATCTGTAAACATATGCTCAACCTTCAGCCCCCACAGAATATATACTAATCCTTTTTTATTCCTACAAAGAACTATTCTCCTGGTTTGTCTCTGTTCTTTACTGTTCTGTCAGGCATTAGGCATATACTTGAAGTGTTTACAAATGTGTCCCTTACTTGAAAAACAAAGTTTAATATTAGTCCTAGTGTCACAGCTGGATCCGTCTCCACCCCTTTTATCTCCCCCTTAACAATACTCCGGATCCCGATAACCAATTATACCTCTTATGGCCTCTCAAATAACTTTAATCACTGATTAGGATTCCTTGTTCAAAAAGCAGCTACTTAAAAGTAATTGCTCAATAAAGACAGGGGAAGTTGTCCTATTAAGTAGGTCTTCCTGCTGCTTCTCTCATTAGCGCTCACTTGGAGCTATCAACTCCCCATTGTCACAAATGGAGCCGGCTTCATTCACAGCACAGAGGCTCGAGATCGATGCGCATAAGAAGCGATAAGAGCGAGACAGAGAAGAAAGAGAACGAAAGAAAGAAGAAAAAAGAAAGAAGAGAGAAAGAGACTCCTCTCCTCCCTCTCCTCCCTCTCCTCCCTCTCCTCCTCTCCTCCCTCTCCTCCCTCTCCTCCTCTCTCCTCTCTCCTCTCTCTCCTCCCTCTCTCCCTCTCCTCCCTCTCTCCTCTCTCCTCTCTCTCCTCCCTTTCCTCCCTTTCCTCCCTCTCCTCCCGCTCACGGCTCTGACATGACGAGAGGCTGTCAGCTCGGTCAGACCTGCACAGCAGAAATCGAACAGCTCCCACCCTGTTTAGATTCATTAGAACAATGGAAAAGGTTGGCTGACGCAGAGGGGATAACGTTCCCTGGACTGCGCCACGGACCTGTGGGTTTGACATCTTTTTCAAGAAAGTCATTTGTCTGTTTACTGTTGGGAAGCCAGTGAGGGATCTAGCGGTTAGTTTGGGGGGAAAATGACAGAAATAACAAAACCTGTGAATGAAAGTAATCATTTCCAGTTCATACAGATCTTTACAGTTTAAAAGATGTGACTTCCTTTTTTTGAGAAGTGTGTCCTCCAGTTATTATAGTGCTCTTTGTGGTTGAAAGGGAAGTCACATTTGATTTGTACAGAATGTATGCCGGTAAAAGAAAGAGAAGTGGGGACAAAGAAGCAGACATTTCATGCAAATTGTATATTTATTTATATATATTTTAAATATAACTTTTGGTCAGATTTTCACTCATTTCATCACGCAACCACCAAGGTTTGGAAAGTTCAGGCTATTTGTAATTATTTTCCTTCCTATTGGCTTATTTCTCTTCATGTCATTCTTCTCCTTTCAGACCAGTCTGTACGCGTCTATGAATAACATTAAGCACATTGTATCCCCACTACTAATATTCAATCTTTTTGATTGGGTTTTCCGTCAAATGCCTGAAATAAGGTCTTTGTTTAGCACAAGCCTCAACTGAGGTGATGGGGCACATTAAAGGCATCACGCAGAGAAGGATTCTGCTCAGAAGGTGCCTTTGTTTATCGCCTAACTCTTTACTTCTGCCTCTCAAAGCCGGATCATTCCTGATATAGAAGAATTCTAAATGCTGGCTTCTGTTTCTTTTCTGACCCTGAGTCAGCCAAAACATCTTCAAGGTTGAGTGCAGGCGTTTATCAAGAAAATGGTTTTGCTTGGAAGGATTACAGGAAGTACACACAGCTCTAGTCGTTTTACATGAACACATTCCCCTCCTAAATGACTGGCATGATTACAGATACTATAAGAATAAGGTTGCTGTGAAAAAGAAGCAGAAGGATTCTTTCAGCTTCCCCCCCTGATCCAGCGGCAAGTCTCACTTTGCACTCTTCCACCAGCAGAACCCTTCTCAATAAAACATGCATCTCTGTAGCATGTACAACTCTTGTGTTTCCTGAAATGAGAAACATGTTTGATGTTCGAGAGAAGCGTACATGAACGAAATGTTTTAATTCTCTGTAAGCCAGTAGTTACACGTGACTTATATTCTGGCAAAAAGAATGTGTGCCGGAGTGGAGGGAGGGAGAGCTTTGTTGTAGAGCAGCATATTTCTGTTTCCTCTCCCAGAGGTTTAGAGGAGCTGTTACACTCGGGAGTTTTAGCGGAGGTCACAAGGTGATTATATAAACAATTCACACGGAGGCCCTCAAGCACCCAGAGGGAATATTTAATGCAATGCTCACACTTTCTCAAATGTTGTAATGCTCAAGACGCAGACATGTGTCCAATTTGACCCACGCTGCATTATCTTTCTGTCTCCTTTTCTTATTTTTCTTGCTGTTTTGTTGAGGCAAGTGAAACCACGCTTAATTAATTTGGTCAGCAGCCTTGGATAAACTACATTGATGACATCAATTAGATTCTAATGAAAACAGATAAAAGCCATGCAAAGCAAATGGAATTTCTGAACAGGACTCATCAAAGTCTTAGCATTGGAACAAATTCCCATTACGTCTCATAAAAAGCCTTCAATTTGCAGAGCTCATGTCTGGTTTGGTACTTAGATGTACATGGTCAAATGATGCAGTCTTAAGTCGAGTGCCAAGAGAAGCCAAATCTGAATTTAATTTGGCACGTTGCTCCTTATCCTGTCTGAAACATGTGGTTGGATCAAATCCTTGGATTAGTGGACTTTAACTACACATTTGGCTTGTTTCTCCTTTGGCAGAACAAACACCTTGTCTAACCCATTTGTAACAACATTTACATTTCCAATCTCCGCCAAAAGAGACACATGCTTACTTCAGATGAGTTCTTCTTAGTTAACCAAAGTGCTACGATTAGGTGTGTCGTGGGATGATGATGAGGCTCCATTTCATTGTCTTTAATGTTCCTTCTGTCTTTTGTAATAACTCTTTAACCCCTTGAACAGGTCAAAGAAATGATGATGAACAATCCTGTGTTGTCAGCATTTGGTAAAGACACCGGTTTAAATATATCAGTATATTTTTCGCACAACTTAATGAGAAAAATGTATATGTTAATTAAGTGTTTACATTTTGAACTCGGAGTAACTTCAGAGTTTCTTAAAAATGGTCTCATATCATAATGATCACTGGAATGGGGGTGAGCAGGAGCTGAGAGTCACTGTTACAGTGAGCACTCTTAGATTTAGAGAGTGTGTAAAAGAAGTGGCCATAGTCACCATGACGGCACTCAGTGGTTTGTTGATAACTGTTTTAGAGTTAGGCGTTTTGCTCTTTTACAACCTATGTTTTTTTGGTAGATAGATAGATACTTTATTCATCCCAAATTGGGAAATTCTTATTACTAATTTTAAACCAGAAGTGAAAGCAAGAGTGAGACTAGCTCAGTACAGCTGAACGCTCACAAGTCGTTTTTAGGCGACCAAAATGTACACAAATCCCACTTCCATGAGCTGATACCTGATAACTCAAAGGGCTAAGCTGCGCACACAAACTGGAGCCAGCAGTGGTAGAATTCAGTAAAACACAAGGTAGCCATGCTCTGAAGCAAACGCTGCTCTATCGTCTATTTAACTCTATATGCGACCATCATTTAAAAAATACACATCAGGCTTTATTGAAGAGAACTTCTTGGAAACCAGTGCAGCCGCCCACTGCTGGCGGTTAGAAAGAATGCAGGTTCACTTCACTCCTACATCCACTTCACTTTATTGCCCTGAGCAAGATAATACATCACAGCCATAACATGCATTCAACTCCGTTTGAGACATCCATACAACTCACGCAAATGTTCATATTATTGGTAAATGATACAGTATGAAATGTGTTCACATACACTATTAAACATAATCAAACGTATTCTTAAACCTGCAACAAAACATTTGTTCCTCACCATGAGTGAACCCTTTTATATTTGAGGTCCTTTTAACCCATTGCTAATACAAACATATTGATTTAATGAATGAATGTAACATAACAGCATTTGTAGCTATTCTATCTTACTTCATACCGACAGATCTAATAGAAACTTGTTCTGAATTTGTTGAAACTTACACAAATAACAAAGGGCAGGGTTAATAACTTCACAGCATCTTACGCAGTTCTCCACACATCAGCATCTGTTCATACACACTATTTATAGACAGTAACCTCAGTTAACTGTGTGATCTACAGCTTGTCAACTGTTTACTGTCCAGTCACGTCTCCTTGGTGTTACTCAAAGAGTTTATATTATTCCCATTTCTCATTTTGTTCCCTTCATTTATACCATGTTGTTTTGTTTTTTCTAATGAAAAGACTTTTTTATTTTTTATTTCCTGTCCAGTTCATGAGATTGTAAATCAAATGATAACATTAAGTTGTATTGCATAATATGTCTGTGTTTTATTATTATTTATTATATATTTGACAGTTTGAATGTAGTGTAAAAGAGGAAGTATTTAATAAGCCCTTTTTGTTTCTGCGTGTGTCTTTTGTTTGTGTGTGTCCATCCCAGCGGACTACCCCCCCCCTCCACCACCTGCAGAAGAGTCGACCGGTTTCTCTCCCCCCTCCGGTTCCTTCCCTCCTCCACCAGTGATGAACTCGTGCGACTATCAGGTGAGAGAACGTGTTGTTGCATTTCATTCTCTTGGTTTGTGAGAAACTTTGGAAGAGTCGGCGCAGAAAGCAAAGAGCCCCGAGCTCTGCACTGAGTTCATACACGAGTCCAGACAAACTGTCCGTCCATTTGAGTTCCAGCCAAGCAGCAGAGTCCGGCTCCAGATGCTGCCGGGGGCCACAGGAACCCAGGGACCCTCAAACATCCTCAGCTGTGAGAGTTCTATGCAGGGAGGATGGAAGGCTGACACCTATTGGTGGAGCTCATAATGCCCTCAGGCATTTGTCCTCCCGGGATCTTTGTCCTCTGCCGGCTCACTGACACCCTCAGCACTTCACCTCTGCTGTGAAATCCTCCAAGTGCTTAACATTCCTTTGTCCAATGTCCCCTCTTCAAGCCCATCGTCTGATCTGACCGTTTTCTCATCCTAAATGAATGCTTCCTTTGTTAGTTTGGAGACGGAATGTTACGTACTATAAATTAGTTATGCAGCGCATGTAAATTCACCGCTCTTCCCAAACATCTGTATACTGTACATAGACAGTATAAGCCTGCATCCTGGCAATGAACAGTATGCACCTCTTGTGGTGTTATGCCGAAAGTAAGTTATATAAGTTACACAATTATTTCTCAAAAGTACAAAGCAAGTAAAAGCTGCTATCCCTAAACACATTAGAGTGGTCTGAGCATAGGGAAAGAGACACACGAGCAGTTGTGATTGTGATAAGGCATCAACAAAACGTACTTCATATAATGCAACAATATTACGTTCTGGCTTGTGCACGGTTTAAATAGAATGTTCTAAAAGTTTGTGTGTTACAGACTGTGTTACTGTGAGTTTGTGCTGTTACAGACTGTGTTACTGTGAGTTTGTGCTGTTACAGACTGTGTTACTGTGAGTTTGTGCTGTTACAGACTGTGTTACTGTGAGTTTGTGCTGTTACAGACTGTTACTGTGAGTTTGTGCTGTTACAGACTGTGTTACTGAGAGTGTGTGCTGTTACAGACTGTGTTACTGTGAGTTTGTGCTGTTACAGACTGTGTTACTGAGAGTGTGTGCTGTTACAGACTGTGTTACTGTGAGTTTGTGCTGTTACAGACTGTGTTACTGAGAGTGTGTGCTGTTACAGACTGTGTTACTGTGAGTTTGTGCTGTTACAGACTGTGTTACTGTGAGTGTGTGCTGTTACAGACTGTGTTACTGTGAGTTTGTGCTGTTACAGACTGTGTTACTGAGAGTGTGTGATGTTACAGACTGTGTTACTGTGAGTTTGTGCTGTTACAGACTGTGTTACTGTGAGTGTGTGCTGTTACAGACTGTGTTACTGTGAGTTTGTGCTGTTACAGACTGTGTTACTGTGAGTTTGTGCTGTTACAGACTGTGTTACTGTGAGTTTGTGCTGTTACAGACTGTGTTACTGTGAGTGTGTGCTGTTACAGACTGTGTTACTGTGAGTTTGTGCTGTTACAGACTGTTACTGTGAGTTTGTGCTGTTACAGACTGTTACTGTGAGTTTGTGCTGTTACAGACTGTGTTACTGTGAGTTTGTGCTGTTACAGACTGTTACTGTGAGTTTGTGCTGTTACAGACTGTGTTACTGTGAGTTTGTGCTGTTACAGACTGTGTTACTGTGAGTTTGTGCTGTTACAGACTGTTACTGTGAGTTTGTGCTGTTACAGACTGTGTTACTGTGAGTTTGTGCTGTTACAGACTGTGTTACTGTGAGTTTGTGCTGTTACAGACTGTGTTACTGTGAGTTTGTGCTGTTACAGATTTATAATTTTCTGTAAATTCAACATGGATCAGTCACATCTGGCCCAGGATCAATTAAAGAGGTCCATTTGGATCTCATAGTTCTGCAGCTATTTGTATTTCATATTTACAGCGCTACTGGCTACTGAACACAACCAAATATTATGCTAGAAAAACATATGAACTTTTTATGGATGATTCAATTCACTGGCTTTAAAAAGAACAACTGTCCAGGGCTAACTGTAGACTCATCTTAGTATTAGTCTGAGGTACACACACACACACACACACACACACACACACACACACACACACACACACACACACACACACACACACACACACACACACACACACACACATATTCTAAGCAGTATTGACAGAAGAAGTCAAAGATATCTGAGGCCTGAAAATACATTAGAAATAAAGTGTTAAATTAGTTTTAAAGGTTCTTTATGCTTTTTATCTGTACGTATTTGTCTCCTGTCACATTGGCTGTAGAATCAAACTGGCCATGCAGCTTAATTCCTTAATACACTGCTGGTATCTTGATTATGTGTGTTTAAGCCAGAGCAGAACCCTTCCACTGCAGGCGTTGTTCAGAAAAAAAAGGGATAGATATCATTCAAAATGTCTTTGTATCTTTTTCTCTGTGCCTCAGCACAGACATGATATACTGTACACTGAGTGAATAAATCAGTGATTTCAATGTTATTTCCTCAGAAGGAGGCAGCAGTAGTCTGTTGTGTTTATCACCCTGACTGAGAGAGGTCTGGATATGACATGTTAACTCTGAAACCTTTATCAGGAGAGAGGAAACAAAAGCAGCTCCTTCTCATCGTGGCTGTTGTCCACATTATGAAGCCCTACACGGCAAATTCTAACGCATCATAAAGACTGCAATGTTTCCTTTCATCCTCCTCGTTATCCCTGTTAGATAAGTTTGCCTATTTTTTCTTTTGTTGATTTGAGACAAGCCATTAGTGTTTTG
Source organism: Trematomus bernacchii (assembly GCF_902827165.1). NCBI lineage: Eukaryota > Metazoa > Chordata > Actinopteri > Perciformes > Nototheniidae > Trematomus > Trematomus bernacchii. The sequence goes on from NW_022987709.1 coordinate 1,199,923, forward strand.
CTTTGTTTACCCCCGCTCATGATTGCCTTAGATGTTTTCCAGCAGCAGCTCTGCTCCAAATGGAGGCAAGCCCTGTAATGCCTGTAATAGATTGTGACAGGTAATCCAAACACATAACATTAGAATAAGAAGCAGTCACTGATCCAGCCAACTCAAAAAGCCCCCGCAGGCAATTGCAAGAAGTCTTCTTACAGTTGCAGCATAGTTCAGAAGACTCTGTCATTCCATAGAGAAATTCCCGGGAATTTAGTAGAAACTCCAGTGCCACTAACGGTCAAATCATTTTTAGCTACTTTCCAGATTATTCTACAACAGTTTTGTTATATTTTGTGTATTTTATTCCATGTTGAAGTTGTGTTTTGGTTGAGGTGAAACTGAAAGGATGTAGATAAATAAATGAGTGAGGTCTCAGACTGCTGAGCAGATACTCTGACTGGCGCTTCCTCTGATAAAAAAAAATCAGAACCATTCTTATCATCTTTTATGTGGTACATGTTTAAAATATGGAAACAGACTTTAATTCTAAAAAAGAAAATGACCTTTTTGTTTGAGATACTGCCTGATGTGATTTCGATGAATAATGCATGAACAATGAACTACTGTAAATCCAAGCGCGCTGAAAAGTAGGAGGTGAAGAGTGCACCGCTTTATGAAAGTTGTCTTACAGACAATACATTGCTTCTCAGTTCTCACCGCGTTTCTCGTAGAGAGAAGTCTCTGCTATTGATGTGTGGCTTTCAAAAGGATTGTCTCGGGTCAAGGTGAGAATGAACTCGGAAACTGAAATCCAAAGTGTAGGAAGGGAGAGAATGTCTCGGAGCAGAGTCAGAATTACTCGTCATTGATGATTATTTCCCCTTAACTTCTGACTGCAGCTAGACAAAGACATAACTTTGTGTTGTTACAGGCTCTTTGCTAAGTTGGCTGCTCACTGTTCTGAACTTACATGTCTGCCCACAGGTGAAAGGACCAGAGAAGACCCTGCAGGAGAGACGCTCCAGCCTGGACGCGGAGATCGACTCCCTCACCAGCATCCTGGCAGACCTGGAGAGCAGCTCGCCCTACAAGCCCCGGGTGGCTCAGGTATGAGCCAACACACTTTTACACCATGCAAATCAGAAACTGTATTTGAGAAGTTGATGTACTCACTGTGACGTCAACAGGCCAATTTGTTGCTTCTTTTTTTTTTAGCAACAAGCGACCATATATCCATAAGAGGATTGCGAGGCCTGGTACTGTTAGCATGATAATGCTAGGTTACCAGCTAAGGCTTTTGCTAGCTATCTAGTTTGGTAAGCAACATGCACTGGGGTGTATGGAGAGCGACTCAGAGCCAGCCCCAAGTGGCCACTCAAGGAACTGCAGTAGGGCTCCCCCCAAATAGTCGACTAAACGTTAGTTGGCTGAAAAAGCCTCAGTCGAGCAAAGTTTTTCACTAGACTATTAGTCTAGTTAGTGGGGGGGAAATTGTAAAGAGAACTCAATCTAGGTGCTGCGTGTGCTTTGCCACGTCAGCTGGAAAACCCCTACAACTTCATTCAGAGCTGTGCCTGGTCAGTAAAGGTGTTTTACACCGTTTTACTGGTCCTTTTGTGAGAGTACAGAGAATTCTTCTAAATTCACGACACCTATGGGAGGGATGATACTCTCAGCTCACCCAGAAAGTACACATTGGTTGGATTTTGTTTGTGGATTTAAACTAAATGATTAACCGTAGCAAAGCAGGTTCCTGGAGCAAACAGACCGTAAGTTGCATCTTTTAAACATGTTTTGCACTAGTGTCAAAATGAGTCTTGACCTAAATCATTAGTTGATATTAAATGATATTAAGAGCAACTTCAAAAAATCAAAGCCTTGGGCAGTCTAAATCATCTGACATACAATAAATGTAGGACAGGCAGATAAAAGAACGAACCACTTGTGTTTGGAGTTGGAAGGCTCGGAGGTTTTATAACATGCAGATCATATCTCTAGTGAAATGTTCGAGTAATAATGTAATACCTGAAAGGTTGTTCTCTGGGAGGGCATCGCTAGTGTACTTTAAATATTCTTATTTTCCAGCTTTTATTCTGCGGCTTATTTACTGTTTAGTTACCATGTCTACATGTTGTCTGTTTTATTTGTTTATGAAACGATGCATACGTAAGACTGAAAACAGGGTTAGGATGATCAATTATTGACAGAGCTTTTCATTTAGCTACAGATGAGGGTTTGTGCCCTCATGCAAGATGTACATATTTACATCCCTATTATGTCATTCTGACCTTCATCTCAAGTATTTTCTATCTGCTTCAGTAGCACTTTTTTTTTTCTTTAAAGTGGACCTATCATGCTATATTTGAATAATATAGTGTAGGACCATACCTATATGAGGCATATTTATACTTTTTCTTTTTCAAAATACCAAACAGATCATGCATTTTAGCCATGCCTCATTTTGCTCAATTTGAAAAATGTTAGCTCTGTTTTTGCAAGGGTTGATTCTGTGAGAACAGCACCATCTACTGGCCTGGCATATGTACTACAGCGTCTCCAGCGCTTTCGAACGGCAATGGCCGTGGCTGTCTCCTCCTGATTGGTGGAGTTGGCCCAATAGCCGTAGCGCCACCGTCCTGACGTCAGGACAGTGTTCAAATCTGGATCAGTTTTTATCAGATCCGTTGCAGCCCCTTTTTTAGAGATTTGGGTATGGAGGAAAATAGAGAGGGTTGTGTTTTCTGACACTTGGTGAGTTCCCTGGAACACCGGGGACACATATTCATGTATAAAAGACGTACAAAAGTGCATTTTGCATGAGGGGTCCCCTTTAAGTTTTTTAAGTCATAGTTTGATATATTTAATATATTTTAGTTTTCTTCCCAGAGAAGATTGGTAAAGTCTCACATCTGTATGGTTAATATGTAGCCAGAACCAACAGCTGGAAAAACTGCTTTTATAGCACTTTTTGAATATTTCATAAATATTTCATTCCAAAATATCTGGGCAGAGTACAAGGTATATCAAAAGTGACAGTAAACTGTCTTTTTCAGTAATTCCAGAGATTTACTAAAGAATAAAATGGAAGTAATGAAAAATATTGATAAAGACAGTAACCCCTCCTACCCTGGACACCACCTGTTAACCCCCCCACCTGAACAGTTTCTTCCCCTCCCCTGCCGGCCTCATTAAGGGCCCGGGACCCCCCCTCCTGACCCTCAGCCCCTCTATAGACTTTATGCATTTCACACAATGTAAAGGATATCTTGTTCATCCTAATGCTGTCGGTCCTGCACATCCCTCTGAACTCTGCACATTGTAACTGCACATATTTGATTCCTATTTATTTTCTCTACGGTATACCTATATTTCAACCATATTCGATGTAAATATTGCTATATTTTAAACGTTATTATAGTTTTCTTAAAAAGTTTTTTATAAGTGTTTTCATTTTTGTTTTATTTTTATGTATGTTTATGTCTGCACCAAAAACACCAAGACAAATTCCTCGTATGTGTTAACCTACTTGGCAATAAACCTGTTTCTCATTCTGATTCTGAAAAATACCGACAAAAAAATCATAAAAGAGCAACTTAGAGTGCAAAATAGATGAATGAATAGGAACAGATTAGTACTTGTATAGCCCATTTGTGCATAAACACTTATTTTCACACTAGTTGAGGACACAGATTAGATTTGTAGATGTGCAAAATGACACTTGAAACACAGTACTTTGGGGGAAGTGTGCAGCATGACATGGACAGACAGAGTGGTTCCCTCCTTTAGACTAGTGACTCCTGGCTCCCTGGTCAGAGGGAGTGAAATGGGTGCACCACACACAGAGAAGAAATGATTGCACCACACAGTGGAAACATAACGGATACACAGTGGAAAGAAATGAACCATGTGGTTCTGAAATGATACACATTGGAGACAAGAAGGTGAAATATGCCGTTGTGATTCCTTTGCTTAGTGTTGTGGTGGGTCCCTGTGTTGATGGGTGCCGGTGTTAAATGCCAAACTGTAATAACATAAGATTATGTGCCCGTAAATATAGGGAAATGTCTTTCTGACCAACCAAACAGACGTTTAACAGTTTTTGGTAGAATTCAGACGTATTATAATGTTGGCAGTGTGCATAGAGCAGCTACTGTGCAGAGAGAACTGTTCAGGGTCAGGAGCCACAGTCACACTGATGCTTCTGCTGCTCTGTTGTCACAGTGTGATGCATTCACTGATCCAAACTAACTGGAAACATGGGAAACCAGAAAGACTGTTCAAAGTTACCAAAATCCACCCACCCTCACCTTTTAATGCTCACTACTCAACACCTCCGTTTTGTTCATTTCATTTGTGTAAAAACAACAAGGCTCTGTTTGACAGGGGGCTATGTCACTAACTGTTTCTTAGGGAAACCAATAAATAGTCCGGCACTCAATACATTTTCCTGTTCACACTTCTGTGTGTTGATAGTCGTGTTTCCAGTCAATTTTGATGAAACCTGAAATGTGATATTTCACTGGTTTGGAGGGAATACACTTTGTGGTGCAAGGTGTATTTTTGTCATGGTTGTAATCTGACAGTAAATCAAGTAAATGAAACCACAGAGCCGCTTTGGTTGTCCAACAAGAGTCAAAGGGAGGGACCTCAGACATTTGCCCATGTTTCATGCTCTCCGGAAACAAAGACAGACCTATGTAATGATTCTGATTCACGAGCGAATGCCTTCGACAATAAATTCTATTTTGAGTGTCTACTACTGTTCTAATGAATAAACTTCGTATTATAAACAATAGAATTATAGAATATTAAGGCATCTGTAATCATTTCATTTGTTTTCTTAACTTGACATGAGAACGTAATACACACATACGCAAGTATACATTGCACAAAAGTTGCATATTCACATGGCACAGAGTTACAAACACTTTTTAGGATGTTGGACTAGCAGCTGCTGAAACACATGCCATCTTTTCCTTAAATAAAATATAGTATAAGTGCACACCTTTGTTGGGTCAAAAACGTGCAGTATACGTCCGAGCAGGAGTCTGAAAGCTTTTGTCAACACGACTTGAAAAATTGATGTGCACCTGTACAGCTGGGTGAGAGCCCATCCTGCAAACAGTCACACTGACTAATGTATGGCGTCGTGGTGCTTTTACCTGCCAGGGTCACGCACAGCGCCTTTATTTTTAACACAACCTGCTGCAACTTCCTGAGGTGCTGGCGAGAGGCCACGCCACCTGTGTCTCAGCAGAGTACACATACATGCCATGTCATGTATAAATCATGAAATGTTATGTATCAGACATTTTGTTGACTTAACCCTGTTTCTGCAGTCTATAAGGCAGCATCTGTGCGCTGCCATGATGCCCTTTCACCGTCCCTGTGTGTGAGGGAGCTTTTTTGCACAGGGAGAGAGTTGTTTTCCATTTGAGATGTTTCTATTACAAGCAACACACACACACACACACACACACACACACACACACACACACACACACACACACACACACACACACACACACACACACACACACACACACACACACACACACACACACACACACACACACACACACACACACACCCCGTTTCCCTCTTCTCAGCTGATGCTGATTCTAGCTGATTAACTCAGGTTGACCTCTTCCCCTCCCCAGCTGCTCCTGTCAGCCGTGCTCTGCTCTCTCAAAGCTTTCTTCTCCTCCTCACCACAGTCTGTGTTGTGGCTCAGGTTTCCAGCGTTGTCCCAACTGCTGCACAGGAGTCTTCTGCATGTAGAAGCAAAGAGTAACAACTTATCTCGATTTACAGCTTTCTGCATGCAATCAATTACAGCCAGCTCTCCAAAATCAATAAGCCACCCTGCGCGGGAAAAGTCCCCCCCCCCCCCCAATGTTACATTTGGAATCAGCAGGGGGACCTTATGTGCACCCACCTCCCAGATGAAATTGCAGTGGACGTTGCTGCTCATTCATAAAAATGTAAGCAGCATTCCTGCAGACATTCAGCCGGCACTGATGCTTCACAGACATCAAAACAATTTTGTTTGCTTTAGTTGGTATTCTCTGTGGCATAACAGTGGGTAATGAAATGTGATCATTATATAATTCCCATTTGTTCTCTTTCCACTTCTATCTTAGACGCCATTTGTTATTTGACACAGTTATCTGAGTTTGTGTTACAGTTTGTTTGCTTCATCCTGCGATAGCAAAAATGAAGCCAGCCTTGATTAGAAAGACAATGCACTTTGTTCTGAGAGCTCTGTGTTTTTTCTCTTGTCATACCAGATATAAATCCAACATGCCTGAATCTGAGTGGGCAGGATGTCATGAATATGATTAGACATTTGTTTATGTTTTCACTTCGGCTCATTTACACCACATAGGTCTATGCTTTTGTAGCTTCAATCATGACGCAGTCCCATTCCCATTTCTCCAGGCGATTTATTCAGGTGTGTTACATTCATTACCAGCTGACTTCTTTACTTGAACAATCTGGAGGTGTTTTAGCAACATGTTTCAGCCGTGATAAAGACAGAAAGCTTAGCACCTGCAGCAGCACATGCAATATTACTGATGTTATTTATTTTACATTACATGATATTGTTATAAGGGTTGTTTGAGTAGAATGAAGTAAATTAGGTCACCAACGGGTCAAATGTACCCGCTATTGATTTTCAAGGTACAATGTTCTTTTATTTATCATACAGAACAGTGAGTTTTGATCGCACAGGGATGGAATTTATACCAATAGAATCTGTGGACTCTCAGCTTTTCATATGATATAGTTTGTGCAGATAGCATGAAGTATAAAATATCGCTACCAGTGCTGATTTAAACGCTTGGTGTTAGACTTGTGTTTTGTTTAGGTACAAATCTCTCTATCTCTATCTATCTATCTCTCTCTCAATCTATCTCAATCAATCAATCAATCAATCAATTTATTTATTTTATTTATCTCTCTATCTATAAGGAACCGCAGTAGACAAAAGGCGTTGCTATAGCAACACGTCATGTTTACGCTGCATTTTCTATGAGGTAAATATGACCCGCTGGCGGATATAGGTATAAATGGCATTTCTTTTGGCGATTTTTTTTCAATCTGACTTCATATTGACCATTTTTAACAACAGAGGGTGCTACATAACACACTTTCAGGAAAAGTCACGGACTGGGAGACTTGAATATTTTATTGAAAAAAAGTTACATACAATCAAAAAACAATCATTTTACCGCAGGTCTCCCTTGAAAAAGAGATCGTTGATCTCAATGGGATTTTTAACCTGGTTAAATAAAGGCTACAAGCTGCGGGTTAAATTGACCCGTTGGCGGTTCTAGTGTTAAAGTATCATATGAATAATTGAATTACGGGGATGTATTTGTTCCACTGCTGAGTCAATGAGAGTCATCACAAAACAGATCATACACCTTATTTTGAATCCCTACCAATATAAATGAGTTGAAAAAATATATGAAAGTATGGGTTGAACACAAATCATCTTTACTGATTACTGCACTTTGAACAAGAGGGGATCAGCTGAGTGTTCACCTGGTAAACTCAGGTTGGCTCTGATCCATATATTTGTGTCCCTTTATCAAATGCCTAAGATCCCCTTCTAAGATTTGAATAAGGCTTCCTGTCGTCAGCCTGTTGATTGGAGGAAACAACAGAGAGCCTGTTCATGCTGAATCCTGCTCCACTGCAGTCTGCGCCCAACCAGCCCTCTAACACGCAGCGCAGCCTGTCTGAGCACATCACATCTGTTGGGGGGGGCTAACAAGGAGCCAGATGAGAGTCATAATATCTCATCAGGAGCTGAGCAGCAGCAGGCACTGACCTCTCATCACACCCAGCTCTGTGGACTCTAATAATAATAATAATAAATTGTATTTATAAAGCACCTTTCATTGCTAAAAGCAATCCCAAAGTGCTACAGCAGGCGTAAGAAACAAACAAAAGTTTAATCAAAAGCTTTTTTTAAAAGAAAGGTTTTTAGGCCTTTCTGAAAGGCGTCTGTGGTCTGTGGAGTCCTCAGGTGGTCTGGGAGGGAATTCCACAGGTGAGGAGCAGCTGTACAGAAAGCCCGATCCCCCATTGTGCGGAGTTTGGTCCTCGGGGAGCGAAGCAGATGGTTTGTTGTGGAACGGAGGTTGCGTGTGGAGGTTTGTGATGTGAGTAGTTCTTTTAGGTATGAAGGAGCATTCCTGTGGATGCATTGATGGGTCAGTAGTGAGATCTTGTATTTGATTCTGGGACAGGAAGCCAGTGGAGGGAATAAAGGACGGGTGTGATGTGGTTGTACTTTCTCACCCTCATCAGGATCCTAGCGGCACTGTTCTGTACATATTGGAGCTTCTGAAGGCTCCCGCTAGGAGTCCCGATGAGGAGAGCGTTACAATAGTCAAGCCTTGAGGAAACGAAGGCATGGACCAGTTGTTCTGCATCTGACAGGAGTTTTGCAATGTTCCTGAGGTGGTAGAAGGAGGTTTTGCACAGGTGTTTGATGTGGGTGTCAAAGGTCAGATGTCGGTCAAATCTTACACCCAGGTTGGTAACTGCTGTGGAGAGAGGTATGTTTTGGCCAGAGAAGGTGATGTGGGTTATGGGGGATGACTGGACCTGGTTTGGTGTGCCAACTAAAATAGCCTCTGTTTTGGAGCTATTAAGCTGCAGGAAGTTTTCTCGCATCCAAGCCTTTATCTCCTCAATGCAGGTGTTAAGGGATGTTGATGGGAACGGTGACGATGATGGTGACAGTGACGATGCATGTGGGATAGGGTCTGTCTTTATATATAGCTGCGTGTCATCAGCCAGCATGGAATGATATTCCATGCGATGGTGTATTGGAGGCGCTGAAGGAGGATGTTATGGTCGACAGTGTTGAATGCTGCAGTCAGATCCAGGAGGATGAGGAGAGATGGGGAACCAGTGTCAGCCGCCATCAGCAGGTCGTTTGTGACCCTGACCAGAGCTGTTTCAGTGCTGTGGGCGGAACGGAAACCGGACTGGAATTTCTCAAAGAGGCCGTTTAGTTGGAGATGGTCCTGAAGCTGGGTGGCCACTACTTTTTCTAGCACCTTGGCTAGAAATGGGAGGTTGGAGATGGGCCTGTAGTTACCAAGGACGTCTGGGTCTAGGGTGGGTTTTTTGAGAAGGGGTCTGATGACGGCAGTTTTAAGAGCAGATGGAGCATGACCAGCCTTGAGTGAGCTGTTGATGACGTCGGTGATCATGGGACTTATAGCAGAGATGTTGGATTTGACAAGGGCTGTGGGTAGAGGGTCTAGTGTGCAGGTGGGGGGTTTCATCCTGCGGATGATGTCCTCAACCTCTTGCTGAGAGATCTCCGTGAAGCAACAGAGCGGTTGGAAAGTCCCAGGCTGTGGGTTGACAGTAGGGACAGACACAGCGCAGGGGGTGGAGAGAAGAGAGCGAATAGTGGCAACTTTTGTCCTGAAGAAAGCAACAAAGTTATTGCACTGCTCTTCTGTAGTGTCGATGTGTGAGGGAGTTTGTGGCTTGAGGAAATGATCAACAGTAGAGAAAAGCTGCTTGGAATTTCCAGGATTTTTACTGATGATGTCGGAGTAGAATTGTGTCCGTGCTTTTTTGAGTGACTTTGAATAGGTTTTTTGATGTTCCTGATAGGCTAATCTGTGAACAGTGAGTCCAGATCGTGCGAGACGCCGCTCGAGTACACGCCCAGCTGCCTTCATGCTACGCAACTCTGAAGTGAACCAGGGGGCTGAGCCGGAGAAGCTGACTGTTCGCGTTTTCAGTGGGGCGTGGAGATCCAGGACAGTACTCAGGGTTTTGTTGTAGAATTCCACTGATTCACTGACTGTTGTGAAATGTACAGGGGGGGAGATTTGCTGCAGGTCCAAAGTCATGATGTCTGTGTCTAGAAGTCAAACACATCCCCAGCCCTCCTGCTCATCAACATGTGGCCTTTATATTGTACATTGTGAGTAATCATTAAACCAGAGGTAGGAAGTAACTAAGTAGATTTACTCAAGTACTGTCCTTCAGTACAATTTTTAGATACTTGCACTTTAATTGAGTATTTCCATTTTCTGCTACTTTGTTCTTCTTCTCCTCTACAGTTCAGAGGTAAATGGTGTACTTTTACTCCACTACATGTTAGGGATGCCAGCGATTATTCGATTATTTGAATATTCGTTACAGTCTCCATAATCGAAGATTATTTTTAAAATTCGATTTTATTTATATATTTTTTTATTAATATTTATGTTTTTCTTTTTTTTCCTGGTTTGGTTTCAACCAAAATATAGACTAATGCTAATAATAGTAATAGTATTAATAATTGTAAATGACCATTGATCACACCACCAGTTTGTTTTACTGTAAACTTGGAGGAAGCCAGCAGCGCAGAGTGCAGACTGCTGCTGCAGCCTGCTACACACCGACCCCCCCCCCCCCCCCCCGCCCCCTCCAATTTGAAAGTACACCATCGAAAAAAATCTGCCCCTTCCTTCAGACTTCCTTACAGAGCCCCTCCTCCAACACACACGAACGCGCACATGACCAATGAGGGCACGAGATAAGTTTGTGCACGAGATGTTAGGCTGACAGGCAGGTAGGCCATCCAGTTATTTTACCCGGGCCGGCTCAGATGATTGGTTGTGCTTTTTACAGCGCTACAGCTTCCACAGATGACATTTTTTATGGATTTCATGTATTCATTGCTATCGGGATTCCATGGAATATAACAAAAAGTGTTTCTGAAGTGAATTACCTACCATACCTTTAATGATCAATAATTATAAAACATATCATATATATTATTCTGAAATGGACCAATCTGCACAATGACTACTTTTCTGTCGCTACTTTAACTATATTTTGATGATAATGCAGGACTTTTACTGTAACAGAGTATTCCTACACTCTGGTACTTCTACTTTTACTCAAGTACAACATCTGAGTACTTCTACTTTTAATAAAGTACAAGATCTGAGTACTTTTACTGAAGTACAAGATCTGAGTACTTATCCCACCTCTGAATCAAACCCACAAAACGTTTTTCACATCTAATTTGTTTCTTTATTTGTAGGTTAGATTTGCACACACATCTTGATATTGCAAAGATTGATAGTTTTGGCAAAGTGCTTGAAGCAGGTGGCTATAAAGCATACATGTCAAACTCAAGGCCCGCGGGCCAAATCCGTGGTGGATTTAATTTCGGCCCGCAGGATCATTTCTAATTACTATTAGATCTGGCCCGCCGGTATATTGCACGCACAACTTCACTCCATCCTGAGGGTTTCCTCAGCTCAGAGCCTGAGCCCAAACATTGATGAACTTGCACCCAAGATGAGATGCCAAGTATCTGGCTTAAACTAGTGTGCATCACAGAGCAGCAAACTGAGGTTCCTTTTTGCACTTTGTTTCTTGCGACAACAGGGCATGTTTGTTTTTTTCTTTGAAGGAAATTGTTTTTTTAAGCTGTTGTTGGCCTGTGGAAAAATGTAATCATAAGAAATGACTCCGGAAAAGCTGCAGATAGAGCCATAAGAAATGAATGCAACTGATTTTTCATTTATTTTACATTTAATTTTAAAGCTTTAATAATAGGCAATTATTTAAGCTTGTTAGTTCCAGGTTTAATATGTGCAATAAGTTATTTCAATAAGTTTTGCAATAAACATTGAACCAGTCCGGCCCTCGACTAGTACTGATTTTTAAATGCTGGCCCACTGTGTATTTGAGTTTGACACCCCTTTTAAAGCATTCATATTCTGCTGATAAGCACAGAGAAAAAGCACATTTTCTTTGTTTTCCAGGTATGACATTTTTTATTTTGTCTAGTCTTTTTGTATTATATTACTATGGTCACTGAAACTATTATCATGCAGTGTATTTGTTGAATAGAAACGTTTCCACAGAAGCTGACTCTTTACTAGTTATCCACTGTAATACCCATGAGGTAACCATTTAGTTCCACATGAAGCCATGACATCTTCATCCCAATTCAACTCTAATGCACTGCCTCCATTAAAACCTCCTTCTGATCTGATTCAGTCCTGTTTGATGAGATCTAAGTTGGTCTCTGGTCCTGATTCATCCAAACACTGTGTAACAATAATGTGCAGCATTGTGAATAAAATATTGAAAGCCTGAGCTCCCTAAACTTACCAGCCTGAGTGTCATTACAGAACGTCAGCGAAGTGCACTGGAGCCGTGTCTTTGTTTGTTTCAATGTCAATAAGGTTTCAATAAGGTGTGCATTTGTTTATGCTTTCTAGAAAATCCAATGAAGCAGGTTGTTAAGCTCTTTAGTGCCTGTGATGGAAAAGGTTGTGACCGTGTGACATGGACTTCAGAGTTCATGTTTCCATTATTAAACTCTGCAGTCAATGTGTTTTTAGATTGTGATGTAGTGAGAGAACACATGGTTTCACTCGGTTGGTAGTATTTGTAACCTGGCTTGGGACTTGACTTTGGTTTGATAGTGTGGAGTGGGGTCATATCTTTTTGCAGTGGGTCCCTACTGTTTTGCCATTTGTCCTTTTCGAACAAAGAGGTCAAGAAACTCTTGCATCAAAGGACCCAAATGGAAGATCTTTGTGTTTGCAAACCTCCAGTTAGCTTGCTTTCTTTTGATCTCTATATATAGACTGCATGTGAATGCAGAATCTGAAGGCAACAGGACAAGACTTTGGTCTGGGAGTGTTCTCGCTTCCATTAGTAGTGCGTTTGTAGTCAGAAAAGTAAAGGGCAAACACGTTTTAGAAAGCCTCAGTTGCATGCATGTAAACAGTCGGAGACAACGGAGAAAAAAGGGGCGGAACGCACTTGCTGAATCTTGGCAATCGACAATTTCGCTTTTAGTTTGCACCTTTTGTCTGCATTAAACATTGAAACAATAAGGGCGTAAATGTCATGTTTCATTTCCAACTTGGTTTAATGTTTTGATCCAATATCTGTTATCTGTATATAATCTTGCTACACTGGAACCACTAAAATATTGTCCGTTGCTTAATCGTCATCTGACCAATAGCAGATGAGTTGGAACATTCAGAGCTTCTTCCCCTTGGTTTGCTTTCTACTCAAACAGTAAAAAAGGCAAGTGAACTAAAGTGTCTCACTCTTCTCTGTATCAGAGAAGATGTCTGTGGGATAAGTTTTCATGTCCACACAAAACTAATGGGCATTACAGCAGTCTGCTGACAGTTGAGCTGAAGCCAAGTGCTTGGAATGCTGCTGAGATGGACCCTTCCCAAAGAGCGCCCTGAGGAGGCTCCCATCACTCAGTGCCAGTCAAGCCCTGCCATGACACCCCCCCTCTTAGCAGGCATGGCACTGTGGATGGCACTCGCTGTCACAACATGGCAAAATGATAGGCTGCTCAATCCCACGGCTCCCACTGATAATGGCGTCTGCTGATTGGTGGCAGGGAGTGCAGACTGCGGACCACCCTGGCTGTGTCTCAGCTCCCTAAGAGAGTGTTAGGGCTGTGACCTTTCTTCTGCCCCCCTTATGGGGCTCAAAATCTGGAGGCATCTCAAGGGATGGCCTCCATTTCAATTCTACATGCCTTCAGGAGCACATCATCTCTTACATTTCAACTCTGCCTCTATGGGGGGGGGGGGGGTTCAGAGTTTTTTTTATAAACACGTGGATAACCATTGAATCAACATATTTCATGTCACGTAGAATCATTCAAATTGTGTTTAAATAAAAGCTGCTATAACTGGGAAAGCCAGTTCTTATTGGGCAAAAACAAATGGACTATCTTGTACACATTACAACATTGTAGATAGCTGGTAATACCTGGCACAAAGAACCAAAACAAAATACTATTATGTCATTATTGTTGAATCAGATTGAAAGAATAGTTTGGCATTTTGGGAAATACATTTGAATTCTTGTTGAAGGATGAAAATATTGAAACCATTCTCTTATCAGTTGGCTAAATATGTAGCTAATTAGCTTAGCTTAGAATAAAGGCCGCTTCTGTTGGGCTGGTGTCATTGGACTAATATAAATACCTTGTTTAGCAAAAGCAGTTGAGTTCGTAGACCGTAAATGGATACAGGATGATGCTGCACAGGATTATTCTGAACGTTTTTCAGATGCTGTTAACTTCTTCTCTGTCTGACTCTATTAAAGTCTGTTTGCACTGATATGCTTTCATTATTTCAGTGTTCCTCCCTCATAAACGTCCTTTGATAAAAAAAGAAAAAGTCTATAAAGAGCATAGAGCGGTATTATGAAGGAAACTCAGCGAACATACTTTTGAGCAAGGCAACTCCAAGGTTGATTATTTTGAAATTTGCAATATTATAAATGTCAATGTTATTTTCGATGTAGGTTTCTAATTTCTACTGATGGTAACCGAGTTTCACTTACAGTTAGCACTCTATTTGTTTATAATGCTGCATGATTATGGATAGTTATCCTGTATTGTGTTTGACATCACAGGTTTCCAGGCTCTTAATCATCTTCATTTGAGGAAATAGCATGTTATTGTTGTCGTGAGATAAACTTTACATAAAAAAAACCCATTTAAATGCATTCATACCTCATAGGGCCATAGTGCCCTTGTTTTTTAGGAGCTCTTTTTACTTTGTCCATGTGTGTTGCCGTCCTGTTGTTTTGACTTGAATGGTCTTCACGTGTTTTGACTCACTCTCAACTGAGACACTCTGATTTAAGCTTCTCTTAAAGGTGGGGTAGGTAATTTTGGAGAAACCAGCTCGAGATCGCTAGAATTTGAAAATACACGACCGGAGAAAATCTGCCACTTCCTTATAGAGCCCCGCCTCCAACACACACGAACGCGCACATGACCAATGAGGGCACGAGATAAGTTTGTGCACAGATGGAAGGCTGACAGGCAGGTAGGCCATCCAGTTATTTTAGCTCGAGAAACCAGCTCGAGTGCGCTTGAATTTGAAAGTACGCAGCCGAAAAAAATCTGTCCCTTCCTTCAGACTACCTTACAGAGCCCCTCCTCCAACACACATGAACGCGCACATGACCAATGAGGGCACGAGATAAGTTTGTGCACGAGATGGAAGGCTGACAGGCAGGTAGGCCATCCAGTTACAGATGTCGCACCTCATTTAGGACAGTTCGAAACGCGAGGGCCGTGGCCGGCACGGGGTCTGCCCGTGAACTGCCTGCGATCAAGAGACAACCTCCAGTTTCACTTGAGACCGCCCCCGTGATAAATAAATGTAATTATTGTGAAGCCAGCTGCAATGGATCATTGATCCACCAGGGGGTGCAGTGGGGTTCCACACTGGAGCTCATGTGAAATCAACTTTGATACAGTAAACTGGATGTACAGTATGTCTGGTACTACTGTATAGCGGATCTTTGTTAAGATCCATATGTCACGGATAGGATCATAGTCTGTGCTAAATAAGAGACATGTAATCATTTACAAAACATCACCATGTTGTTATTTAACAAAATAATGTTGTTTAGTCGAAAAAAACGAACGAGAGGAAATGCAGCCGGCTCTCGATTTTTAATCCTAATTTAATCATCATCTTCACCACGATCATTTATGTTTATGTTCGCCGAATTGACATGAAATCACTGACAAATATGAATATTCTGTATTCAACGTTATTAACGTGCCTAAACTCAGTAATTCACGAAATATTTATATTTGAATGGAGCCTTGTCAGGCAGATCAGGATCCCGACGCGTAGCGGAGGGATCTTGATCAGCCTGACGGGTGTTATTTTCCCCATAATGACCAAGTCGCTGCAAATTATCCCGCTTATTACATGGCCACATTCTCAACAAAGTAACGACATGACTCCCAATATTAATTGAAATGCTTTTATGGATTTAGAAAATATTTTTATTGATTTAAAAAATAGTTGTATGTATTGATTTAAATTGACATGCATCCGCTAAGAAAAATAGTCCGTTGTTACCGTTTTTTAAACAGTCTGAATGAAACGGCAGCTCTCAGCTGTGTGTTTACACACCTAATGGCCCATCAGCCACAGCTCTCTCCCCCCCCCCCCTGATCTTTCTTCTCCAGCAGTTAAGTTAACTGTAGGTTACTCTGAGTGACAAGCTTACAGTTAGTGAAGTAACACTTTTTTTTTGTGAGTCACGACCTGGCTGTTTCATTCTAACATAACGCTCCAAATGCTACTGATTCCACTCAGACTTCAATACAGCTACACCATTGTTTGGTTTCCATGGTAGCGCGTCTCTTTAGTAGCGCGCACTCCTTTCCTGTAAATTACAGGTCCAGCCAGGCAAAACAGTGCACTTCTCTTTCCCGCACTACTGTGACAGACCATGGGGCTGGGTCAGCCACTAACATATTCATATTGCTCTTCTCAAAAAGAGAAATATGAACGTTAGTTTTTAACTGAAATTATCAAATAAAGTCAAAATGTCACAGTGTTTACAAACATTGACCATACCGTTCACCAGCCCCCACCCCCCTATGCTAAGGTGACCAGATTTTCAAAATGAAAACCGGGGACATTTTGAGTTTTGCGGTCAATATATCATTAACATATCCAATTTTCTTTACTGTTAAAGAAAAACGGGGGACAATTCTGGTTCAATGTAATTCGAACATTTTAACTGCTGTAATAAACTGATGTGTACTAACTAATTACTATAAATGGTAACTAACTAATTAATTAAACCTTTCAGAAAATCTGATTTCAATACCATGGTAAGTGATCAGAGAGACACAACTGTCAGACACACTGGGACAAAGAGATCAAACTGTTTGTTGAATTTTTGGATAACCACCAGGACCTCAGCTGCAATTTCCTCTCCTGTTTCTCCTTTGAGTTCAACAAAATCGAGTAGTTTTGTTTCCACTGATGTGCTATCATTTATCTTACAATATCTTGTAGCAGCTTTACATGTCCATGATTGGATGCATCAATGGACAGAGACACAAATTCCACCTGGTCTAGGTGGAATCTGTTAACTTTTTCTTCCCCTCCAAACTTTCTCCCTTTTCTTAACTTGTCTTGTCTTTCTCACTATTGTACAATCTCTTTGCTTCTTTATCTTTATTCCGGTTTTTCCCTTCTCATTCTGTTCTTCCTCTCTGATATTTAAAAATAGATAGTACATTATTAGATACACTTGGGTTAACAGTCACATTGTTTTCGTCAATGTATAAATTGACAGGCTCTGTAATTATATAATTACCATTACACTTCTATCCTTTCACATATCTTTCTAAAGTGTTTCTTCTCTTCTTACTCTCCACGCTACCTGTAAGGATAAGCAAAACTACATCTTCTGACTGAATTAAAGTAAGGCTGTAGGCCTATGTTGAGTATACTCTTTGTTTAAAACGAATTGGCCATCGGAATGTGTGTGTCCCACCCCCCCCTGTGATATCTCTTCTCCAGCAGTCTGTAGGTTTGTGTTTTGTGTATTATTGTTACGTCCTGTCTCTATACACGTGCTTTAAAATGTATTGTTTCATTTTACATATTTGTCATATAATAATCAAAATATATGTTTACAAATGTTACATAGTCTTTGTCAGCATATTTTTGCCACGTTATGCACCCCTTGCTATCTTACATAATAAAAGTGTCACATTCATGAAACTTGCTCCATTCATTGGTACTAGTCCTACAACTATACCCTAAAAAATGCTTGAGGGTGGGATTAATAGAAACCTCTTTTGGGGGGGGGTGCATTTTATGACAGGCCTGGTTATCACAATATGCCCCCCCCTTGCTATCTTACAAAATAAAAGTGTCACAGATTGATGCATTTAACTTCATATAATATAAAGAAAAACATCTTCTGTTGTAACAACAATAACATTATAAATAGTAACATAGCTGAACATGGTATTGCACATTTAGCTTTCATTGTTACTGACCTGAGATGTTTTTATTACATGAATTAAGGTGACTGAGGCTTTTTAACATAGACTTTTCAGTGTCCCACATTTTGCACAGAACTGTCCCACATTAGGAAATGCAGATTGTCTGAGACAACTTGGCACTAAGAGTACTGATATGTCTACCATTTCTTTTCTGAGTGTAATATCTGCATTTTCTCTTTTGGTTTGATTAGGACACATCCTGGGGATTGTGTTTACAAACATTGACCATACCGTTCACCATCCCCCACCCCCCTACTGTATGTTGATTTTTGACTTTGTTTAGAGCAGTGAATTCTCTTTCTCTCTTGTCTGAGACAACTTGGCACTAAGAGTACTGATATGTCTACCATTTCTTTTCTGAGTGTAATATCTCCATTTTCTCTTTTGAAAAACTAAGGCTGCTTTTACACGGGAACGTTTGCGTTTATGCACAGTATGCGTTTTCAAAAAAGTCTTCCGTTCACATGCATTCGTTTCATTTAACGTGTCTGTTCAAACAAGACCGCTGGAAACGCTGTAGTACATATGCCGGGACTGTAAGTGGCGCTGTAACTTCCGCCACAAAATACACCAAAAGCAGCGAAGAAGACCCCGGAGCAGCCCGGAGCAATGTTGCCATGGCTACCCTTCTGTTTATGCCCCGCGGTGGATTTAGCAACATGTAGTAGTTCATGTAATTCTCCATGTCCACTTGTTGCTGATGGTTGTGGTAGAGGAGCTGTATATTTTGCACTAACATCTATAGCATGGTCGAGCCGTAGATGTTGTACTAACATCTGTAGCATGGTCAGTAGCAGTAGCACTAGCAGTAGCTACTGACAGTAGCTACTGGCCATGCTACAGCAGTGAGCAGCAGAGGCGGGGAGAGGTGGGGCTATCATTATTTTTTCAGGAAATATTCGTATAGAGGCGATTACACGGACTCGTTTGACCCCCCAGAGAGTTTCGTTTGCAAATCTATCCACCTTGGGACCCGTTATCGTTTGTGGGGTCCGTTTGTTACGGCCTCGTGTAAATAATAGGGCTATACGTAAGAGAAACTATGCAGATACAAGCCGTTTCGTTCTCGTGTAAATGTGGCCTAAGTCTTAAGGCCCGCTCACACGGGACCGTTTGCGTTTATGCACAGTATGCGTATTCAAAAAAGTCTTCCGTTCACATGCATTTGTTTCATTTAACGTGTCTGTTCAAACGAGGCCGCTGGAAACGCTGTAGTACATATGCCGGGACTGTAAGTGGCGCTGTAACTTCCGCCAAAATACACCAAAAGCAGCGAAGAAGAGCAGCCCCAGCAGCCCCCGCCGCAATGTTGCCATGGCTACCCTTCTGTTCATGCCCCGCCGTGTATTTAGCAACATGTAGTTCATGTAATTCTCCATGTCCACTTGTTGCTGATGGTTGTGGTAGAGGAGCTGTATATTTTTGCACTAATATCTGTAGCATGGTCAGTAGCAGTAGCACTAGCAGTAGCTACTGACAGGAGGAAGTGTGTGTGGTGATTGCTGGTATTCAGCGGGATATAGTAATTTCCTCAGCATATGGATAAATGCTACGGGGAAGTTAACTGAAAGAAACCGAATCTGTGGATATTGCATCGACCGACGTCTCCGTGGAGAGGACCCGCTCAGAAAAGAGAGATATTCTCTACAAACACCGGGTGAGATCCTCCTTTGTCAATATAATGGATCAATGCATGAAATCTGACTCTGTTTATTTTGTTTAAGGAGTATATTGGGCGTTAACTATTCTGGTTTGCCTTTTATAATATTATTTCATTCAAGAACCCCTTGTGCGTTTAATTAACACAGCTATTTTTGATAGTTGCTACAGCAATGAGCAGGAGAGGTGCTATTTTTTTTTTTTTTCGCTATTTTTTCAGGAAATATTCGTATAGAGGTGATTACACGGACTCGGTTGACCCCCCAGAGCGTTTCGTTTGCAAATCTATCCACCTTGGGACCCGTTATCGTTTGTGGGGTCAGTTTCTATCGGCCTCGTGTAAATAATAGGGCTATACGCACGCGAAACTATGCAGATACAAGCAGTTTTCTCCTCGTGTAAACGGCACCTTAGTTTGGCAACTCATTTTTAATCACACACGTCTCCCCATCCCATTCAAATTCAAATTATTCACGGGAATAGCAGTGTAGCCTACATGTAATGGGATGGCATAGCCTATATGCATTTGAAAAGAAATAGTACCCCCCTCTGAGTGACTATCTGTTGACTTCACATCTTGTCACAAACCAGGGGACTTTACTGTGATCTGCATGCACTTATCAAACATTTAATTAAAGAATGGTGATATACACAGTATATGCTGTGATGCAGCGGGAGGAGCAAAACACACACTTCAAGTCAGATCATCACCCTTAGCTATTTTAATTACCTCTCAAACTACCTAAACTAGTTATAAATGTTTATTTTTACTGTCGGCCGGGTCACTCATTACTGGATCAGCTGCTGCATGAGACAGACACTGAAAAGTATTATCATCTGAAATGAATCATTATGTTATTAGTATTAAATACATATAAGTATTTTTACAGCTTGTATTTAGAAATACTCTGTTGTAATTATTGATGCATAAATGTGTTCATCCATTCAATGTGGCATCTGCTATAATGGGGTTAATGAATGATATTACTTAATAATACAATACACTATATAATATATGATATGATAATTACTTTTTAATTTGATTCATTTCTTATTTCATAGTTTCTCATCATTATTATGAAAGCACCTATTGTTTTAAATAATGGTCGGAATGTGACCTGTGAGCCTTCTGAATTACCGTGGGATAGCACATTCTAAACTAAAATGTTCAATCAATAAAGTAACATCTTATCTTATCTTAATAATATCTTCATATTAATATTAATAATAAATCATACAGTATGTGTCCGAAAGGGAGCAGGAGGAAGCAAACACAAAAATATACAAAAAATATACTGCATATTAAAGCAAACGATTGTAAAGGTAAAAGTATGAGCATCAAATCAAATCAAGTTTTATTTATATAGCACATTTTTAAACGATTTTGTACATATAATAAAAATACCCTACAGTAAAGACACTTTACAGCAAATACAACAGCACAGTTTGTTCAGAATATCAGTATGAGAAAACGACACCCTCTGTCCTTAGACCCTCACTTCCAGAGAAAAACCCACATTTCAAAGGGAAAAATGGGAGAAACCTCGGGGAGAGCAAAAGAGGAGGGATCCCTCTCCCAGGATGGACAGAAGTGCAATAGATGCCGTGTGTAAATCGAAGAGATAATACATTTTACAGCGTAGGTAGAC
This sequence comes from Trematomus bernacchii, assembly GCF_902827165.1. Lineage (NCBI taxonomy): Eukaryota > Metazoa > Chordata > Actinopteri > Perciformes > Nototheniidae > Trematomus > Trematomus bernacchii. Next base: position 1,221,079 of record NW_022987709.1, read on the forward strand.
CGCATGACAAATAAAGAAGTGTAATGTAAACATTTACATTATTATTATGATTATTTAATATATAAAGACTATATATTATTGAATTACAAGATTAGATATACTTTATTTGATCTAAAATATTGATGTGTTCAAATGCTCTTCTAAACAAAACTGAAAGTCCATGAAAAGTTGTCTTTCTGTATTTGTGAATGAAGCGCCATCTCCTGGTTAAATCCTGAAATTGAAAATCTGGCAACGCCCTCTTGGAAAATAGTGGGAGGGCTTAACATTCCCAGATGCTGGTTTTAGGTAAGCTGGAGTCCTATCTGGAGTGCTACATCTGTATTTTAGCCGGGCCGGCTAAAATTATTGGTCGTGCTTTTTACAGCACCACGGCTTCCACAGATGAATTTTTTTTATGTATTTATTGTCAAAGCATTTAATATATTTATTGCTATCGGGATGTTAAGAGCATTCCATGGAATATAACAAGCGTTTCTGAAGTGAATTACCTACCCCACCTTTAAGACAAAACACATGTTATAATGCACATTCAAGTTATCACTGCTGCTTTGTCATTTGATTTCCAGTGCACACAAAGGTCAGTGTTTAAAAAGTAGATTTCTCTTCCATATTGACAGTCAGCTGAGGAACCATGGCTCCTGCTGCTGTCCCAGGCATGGCAGTGGTATGCTAACCAGCCTCTTGTATTCCTCATAAAAGGTCAAAGCCGAAGGCAGCTATTTTTTGCAATGGATATTTGAACTCTTCAGGGCTCTGACGCCACGAGTGTGTGTTGCTGCAGCTTATATCCTGGAGCTGCCAGGACTGCGTCAAGTTGACACTCCAGCTCTGTGATGACAGGGCTCAGTGGCGTTTAACTTTTCCTTTCTGTTTGTTTATTACGCTGATTTTCTCTTTGATTGCATTGTTGATGCATGAAAGCATAAATATTGCTACAGAGCCGTTGGCACCCGTTGACCTTAAGGTCAATCTGGCAGCAGGTTCTGAGTTTTGACAGGGGCAACCAACTGTGGAGAGAAGCACGCCTGCGGGCGCTCAGTGTGTTCCGTCAATGTTTGTTAGTCAAATAAACCGCACAGTATCACCCCTTTGTCTCTTATTAACAGGGTGAACCAATGACAAATGTAGTGTGAGCCAAGAAGCTGTGACAGTCCATATAACCTGCCTCTGTACACCATGAAGGCCTAGCAACAATGCTAAAAGGCTTAGCATCATAAGCTGTCATTGCACACACACACACACACACACACACACACACACACACACACACACACACACACACACACACACACACACACACACACACACACACACACACACACACACACACACACACACACACACACACACACACACACACACACACACACACAGATAGCCTCAGAGAGAACAGTTAGAGTTTCCAGTCTCTGGGATTGATCATATCGACACACTGTAAGCGATGGACATTTTCTGCTGTGCAGTATTTCACCTCCTGGAGCACAACGGGTCACAACAAGTGCATGAAAAAGAGCTCATTACAGGGGTGAGTCAGTGCTGAGAGAGACGGCCTGTAGAACTGCAGGAAGTGAATGCAACTATTAGTTTGTGCTGTGTGAGAGCCACAAAACACACATTTCCCTCTTCTGTTGAAATAGCCCTGCGGAAACGCCACCATCGGTGACTCCCGGGGACTTTTTCTCTTCTCCACCCAGAAGCCCAGAAAAAAAATCGTTTTAGTTGCATCAGTGAGTAACACGCCCTACTTTATATGATGTTGTTACATCATACTAGGAATATTACATACTTTTTTACTGAAACCCAGTTTTTTGCAGATTACATAACAATATACATTTCAAAACATGGACCTAATGTTCAACTTGATGGTGTTTATGGTTGGTGGTAAAACTGAAAAGAGTGCCTGTGTATTCATATCTCACTCTGTATTATAAGTGTGTATTCATTTTCTGTATAGTGCATCACAAACAAAAAAACAATGAGCCATTGTAAAGTGATAGAATGGAAAACTATATTTAACCTTTTCAAATATCCAGCATTTCCAATTTCTTTATCTTTTGCACAAATGAATAATGGACATTCACACAGATGGATGGGAATGCATCTGCAGATACTGTAGTTGTGCATGCTGTCAAATGTACTTAACAATTCACAATAATGCTAACAGCCCTACGAAATACACCTTCCTAAAATGTCTCTTTAATTGTTTTGTTGTAATGTGTTAGTGTTTGTTGTGCGCTGCAATCCAATTTCGAAATGTTAAAAAAAATATTGAATAAGCTTAAGAAAAGTAAACATCCTATATATTTATTTGAGATTAATAAAACCAGTCAATGTGGCAGTTTTTCTAATTATAATGTAATAAAGTAAACCATAGCTTTAATACAGTATATGTTGTTGATGAAACAGTGTTGGAATATTCCCTTGTAGAGACGGGGGTCGTCATGCAGCTATCACTTTAAGCAGCCAAAAAAAGAAGCCGATATAAGATAGACAGTGTGTGTATAACACACTTTATCTGCAAATGGAGAGATAGTTGAAACAGCTAGAGGTCTCGCCATGTGCCTCAGAGACATTGCTTAATCATATTTAATGTGCCTTATCTCCAACTATTTTAGGAAGCAAATTGATACCCTCAATTGCACTAGGCTGATGGATTGTTAAATGTGACTATTGTGCCTGATTGTGCAGACAGGAGGTGACTAAAACTAAAAATGGAGGAAGATTGGGGAACGCTTTAGTGTTGACTGTGAATTCTCCTACGCTCAGAGTGCAAGCTGCTGAAATAGAGCGATGCCATTGGACAGTGGAGCTAACAGTGGAGAGGATCCGCTTTGTATTCAGGATCAAGTTGAGTGAAGAATATCCAAGGTCTGAGATGACTCTGAAAAGATGCAGAACTTCTTCCTCTTAAGGGGTTTTCCCCAAGCTTGCTTAAAAAATCCCCCCACCCTTGTGGTTTGAAATGCAAAGTTAACAGTTTTACTCCGGCCCCCTAAGGCCTGTATAGTCTCTCCTAATCTGTTTTAATGTGTCAAAAGGCTTTCTTCAGAGGCTCTGTGAAATTTCACACTTAAGTTGTTTGCAAAGTCAGTCTGAATTACAGTGTAGAGTGAGGGCTCACTTCACTGAAGGCATTAGGGAAAACTTTTCTAAAAGTGTGTGTGTGTGTGGAGCGGGGGTTAGAGACCCCCCCGCTGTATGATGCTCTATCTGAGCTCGGACCTCCAGACACAAACTGGGTTCACAAGCGGACATTGCATCAACTATCAGTGGAAATAAATTGGGATATGATTTTATATATTTGTGCGTGCCAAATAGATCTTAGTTGTAAAACCAACACAAATAAGTATAAACACTTTTTTTTAACAACATACCAAGTTTTTAAATTAAGATGAGGGAAAAGTATGTTGTGTGTTATAACCAAATAAAAGATATTTAGTAAAGATTTTGAATTTGGTATAAAAAATCTGTCAAAATAATGTGAAAATCTTGTTATTGTTTGATTATGATAAGGATCTTGTTAAACCGTTATAGTTTCAGGTTCCTGCCATAATATAGACATTTAGTTATTTATTAGTTTCATCACCCTCAGAAAGGCGTGAATCTATTCTCTTTATGTAATTTGTGGAAAATGTACCATGACAGTGTAATTATTTTCAGGGGCCAATTTGCATTTCCACTGCTTTGCTAACTAAATGCTACTGTAGGTTTTAAGGCCTTAAAGATAAATTAATAATCTAGAGTATTTAAAACCCATGAAACGTTTAAATTAAGTAATTTTACTTCCTGAAGGGCATCGAGGAGATTTTCCATACATATGCAGACAGACACACTTTTTCAAATTAACATCAGCATTAATCACTGAGACAGGAACTGGAGTGAGAGCAGAGCATATTTTCTGGAGCTTTGAATGGTCCCTTAGGGCTCCCCTCTGACTTTGATTAGATGGGATTTAGACAAAGTTGATGCATGCACCTCCAACCAATACTCAGATTTTTTTTTATCTCAACACATTATGAGGATCACAGAATTTTGCTTCATACTTTTCTACTGATTCAATTAAAAGTAAAGTGTCTCTTAGTGTCTCGTAATGTAGTGCAGCAGTGCAGAAAAACACCGTTATATGGGGCAATGCTGTGCAGCATGCTTTGATCAACCTTTAAGGGAAATCAATTGAAATTGTTGCTCTGCCCCAATTTAGAAGACACCCCATCAAACTGAGTTGCAAAAGGTCTAAAGACTACAAGTGTTCACTTTTGTTCCCGAAGTGCTGTAAATTTAGTAATTGACTCAGCTTGTTTAGCTTCAGGCAGTAACCTAATAAGGCCATCCAAGGTTAATGAAAGACCCTTTTTAGACTGGCTGAACGTCTGACACCGATATGTAGTGGTGGTGAAAAACAATTATTACTTACATGAGAGACACTTAGGGTAGAAGCCTCTGACATCAGAGTGAAACGTTGTTATTCTGTGAGACACTCGCTGCTGTATCCTGTATTAGTTTGGCCTTTGCATCAAATGTAACCATTGAACATTGGATCAAAATGCCACAGTTGTTCAGATGGTGATAATCCCTGCAGTAGCTTGTGTTGCTGCTTTACAGCCATCTCTTCCCAGGAACACCAGCGCCACAAATCTCAGTGATTTAACATCCTTCCCGTCCAAGCAGCTGGAGTCAGCACAAGTGTCAAGTGCCATTGCCAATCTGCTGTCATGGCGTCCTCTACCAAACAATTTATCCCTTCCTCTCTGGCTTTATTAGCCATAGATTATGAGCTCTTGTGGTTGGTGTAGAGCATCTGCTATCGAGGTAGCCTTGTAATTGGCTCTGGGGCGGCAGGGTGAATAATCATTTGAGCGTAAACCACTGTATCAGTAAATAGCGGTTCAATACAACTGTTTTCAGTTGGTCCTGTTGTGCTTTCATCAATGCTAGCAGCATGGCTCCAGGGATGACACTGTTGAGCTGTCGGGCTGAAACTAACCACACGATTGGATTCTATGAAAGTACAAGTACAGGACATTCATGCTTTTCAGTGAGATTTTCTCAAAGATGTTTGGAAGGATTGTCATGTATTTCGAGACACACAATAATGAATTGTTATTACTTTGGTGATCGTTGACTTTCATCAAGGATCATCATCAGGTCAACATTTGAAGATCTTCCATACTTTATCACCAAATATCTGTACAACTAATAACATTCCCATCAGCCTCAGCAATGCTTTGTATTTATTCCTTATTAGCCAATATTATACAGATTACATGTGATGATGAACATCGTAACATCTTTGGAATTACCTTGTGAGCCTATTGACATGCTGACATTAGCATTTTAAAGGTTTTTCTTTAGATTAGTTGTACGTAGATGTTTATTTCCAGCCCAGACAGTGCGATGTGTTTTTCATGAAATGTAGTCCTCCGGCTGTTTGTTTAACCAGAGCCAAACTCTTGTGCTGTGTTTCAGAACTCTGTCCCGTCTGCACCCTCCACCCCCAACGCTCCAGTGACTGGTTACAAGCGTATGGTCATTCCAACCCAGCCACCTCTGACTGCCACCAAGAAATCTACACCCAAACCTCAGGCACCAGGGGGCGGCTCGTCTACCCTCCCTTCTTCTGCCAGCCCGGTGACCAAGCCTCAAATCCAAACAGCTCCTCAGCCGGTCCCAGCCTCCTACGCCACAGCCTCCACTCCGAGCCAGCCCACCTTCAATGTCCAGATGAGGTCCGCCCAGCCCGGCCCCCAGCATCAGGCCCCGATAGGGCACCATTTCGGCCAGCAACCCATTCGCAGCCCTGCACAGGTGCAGTACATGCCTGCCCAGCCCAAAGGCCCTGACTTTGCCTATGGACCACCACAGCCTGGCTTCTCCCAGATGGCCCAGGGTGCGTATCAAGATCAGCACCATCCAGGAGTTCACCAAGTAGGTGGCTTAAGCTCCAGGAGAGCTGAGCCTGCCCCCGCCCAAGCATACCAACCACCAGACCCCAGAAAGACCTACATCACAGATGTTCCACCAAGCCTGGCTCCCTACACTGCTGGACCAGCTGTTCCACCAAAGGTAAGAACATTTTCATCCCACATAAAACATATTTAGAGTTTTAGGCAACAGTCAACCATATTCAACCTTCCCTCTTTTATTCTGGCGTCCTTTTTTTATATTTTTGGGCTACTTTCCATTCTCAAAAATGGCGACATTGGCTCTCAGCTCCTACTGGAGAACCTCGAGGCGTTCACAGGGCAGTTTGGATAGTTAATCCCTCCAGCTTTTTCTAGTGTAGCCCTGGGGCTTCTTTCCAATTGGATATCCCTGGAATGCCTCCACAGGGAGGAGTGTGTGAGCCGTCCAGATTGGGTACTTGAACCACCTCAACCTGCTCTCGTTAAATAGAAAGCGTAGCGGTCTTCAAACCTCTCTGGGATATTTCAGCTCCTCTAACTGAAAGACTGAGCCCAGACACCATGGGAAGACAACTCATTTCAGACACTTTTATGCAAAACTCTGTCCTTCATTCACTACTCAAGTCCTTTAGTTGATAGTTTGAGTATGTAGAATTTGAAGGTAAATAAAAAGCTTTGGTTTACTTTAGTACAACATCAGCACCACTGAAATCACTTCATCAGTCCACCTGTTTATAACGTTTCAAAGCAGAGGTGGTCACAGTATGAGACTGAAAACATGAGGTTTTCAAGCTGTGTGGCCAAGTATGGCACGTCATTTGTCATAGACTATTAGATCAAATAGAGATCTGTGTTTGTGTGTGTGCAGGTGGGGGAGGGTGTATTGCAAGTGTGCAGTATGGTCTGATCTCTTTGTGTGTGCAGTATGCATACATATGTGCAGCATACTATGGCCATGCAATGAGGAGCTGCTTGCCATCGTCCTTTGAGATGAGCACAATAAACCGTTTTGAACCTTTATGAATTTTTGAAAGACTTCTCTGTTGGGGGTTTACACTGTCCAATTTCATTTGTCTCATAAACAGCTGCTCATATGTATGTGTACTGTATACATGTACCCACTTAGCATTTTAAACCTAACCCTATTACTTGCAGTTAGTTTGAATTTTCCTTTAATTCTGTAAATATGGAATATGTCCAAATGTCACAATCTATCAAAGGTGTGAGCAAGCTAAGAAGCCAAAGTTGCTTCTGTAAGAGCAAATGATGATTTGACTGCCTGAGACATGCAGCTGTATCAATGTCTGCAGGTCTTCTATCAATGTGGATGTCAAAGTGCCCACTGTATTTAAGACCCCTTTAGAGGTTCCTTGTTAAAACATGAAGTCAGCCGGAGACAGTGTTTTCAAAGCGCTCACTAAGATGTTCAGGAGGGTTAACTACAGCGGACTCAACATGTTATCTACCTTTTTTTATGCACATCATTTGGACATTAAAATACATATGTTTTCTCTATTGCTTTTCATTGCTGGAGGTTTGACTGCTCTCTTTTAATAACGGCATTTTGGTGCGCTCTCTTCTTCTGCAGTTGTATGATATAATACAAAAATATATAAGAACTACATTTCATTGTTAATATTTGAGATACATTTGGATTGAAACCTGGCTTCTGTCTACCTCTGTCTGGTATCATTTTTGTTTCATCGTCCATTTTCAAACCCTTTCGTAGGTGTACCAATGAATCACATTTAATAAAATACCCACTAAACATATTTATAATAAGTTTAAAAGGCATTACATTTAATCATGTCAAGAGCAGAATGAGACTGTCATAGGCCTGGCCTCAAGCCTTCAAATGCATTGAACGACGTTAAACCTTTTTATAGAAATGTACATGACTGGGAAGAATTACAAAGTACTGTCATCTCTCAGAAAAGAGCAGTCAATGCCACAGAGACATCCGTTCTAATCTCAATACGTTCTGCCGTCGACAATCTCTGGAAAGTGCAAGGCCCTTGAGTTTTCTTTAATTCAAGGATGTTATGCTGGTTGAAAATACAAACTGGGTCTCCCAGCCTCTGGGAATATCTCATCAAGGACTGTACTTTACTAAATACAAATTAGCTTCAACATTGCACAGAGTATCTTCAAAATAAATCTAATTATATTTGTTCAGAACAAAAGTCTACATTTTGCTTGAAAAGCTCGCTTTGGTCCCAGGATGATGCATTATTAAAAAACAAAAGGTGGCGTTTAATAGATTTGTGAGCATCTCTTTGATTTCAGATAAAAGCAAATCACACATTTTACAGATATAGCGTGTAAGCTATATATATTTGTCTTTCTTTCCCAAGGATATACTGTAGCAGGGTAATGGGCTCCATGCCTGCCTCCCCTGTGCTTTATCTGAATGCTTTGAAAACATGTTGGGAAACTCAATGCTCGGCACACATTCAGCCTGCTGGAGACTGACTGTGGTGTCACATCATGTTTGACTCCCCCCCCCCCCCCCCGTACATCTTTTGTATCCAAACCTTAGCTCTAATCTGACTTGTTGTTTATTTCTATCCAGGACAGCAGCTCTTTAATGCCAAATTAAGCCAGACACTATAAAAGCAAGATTAGACTGAAAGCAAAATGTCAACTTTGCCTTTGTGATCATCACTCTGCTTGACCCGGTGTCGTGACACGTTCATAACCCCTCACACATGGTGATACATCCACTTAAAAGAAGTGGATGTGCCTTTCATCTGTTGTGTAAATAAAGCAAAACATAGTCAATTAAAGGAGCTATTTACATATTTGTCCATCTCCAGTCACAGAGTTCATGTTTATTTTATATAACACCCAAGACTTCTACTACTCTTAGTAGGGGGTCTGTGACTTTGATTGAGGACTTTATTCAAGAGATCATCCCACATAATTAAGGGTATTCATAGAAGGTCAGTGTCAATCGAAGTCCAACAAGAAGTCCTTGGATGATATTCTATGATCTAGACTTGTTCTGATTAGCTTGCCTGCTCTGCCTCCCCCCCTTACCCCTTGTCACCCCTGCCACCTAGCAACCAGTCCCCCAACATGTCCTTACTCCTGTAGAATGGAGGTGTAAGAACAGCTTTTCACATCAACAGGCTTCAAGGATGCTTAATTACCCAAATCCAGCTCTGTTTGATCTCTATTGTAGTCCAACAAATTCACAGATTTCATGGCTGCCGGTTAACATACCAATTTCCACGAGTCTCTCCGCCTATCCTAAAATTGGAGGGAAACTAAGCTGGATGATGACTTGTGTTATGCTGAGTTTGAGTGACGTTTGACAGGGGAGGATTATTTTTGCACTGCTCAATCCCTGCTGCCAGTTAAAGCCCCCTCGAAGGTCAATGATGGTTTCAACTGTCAAACATGTTTAAATATCTGACATTTCTCTGCCTTCCAGTCCTGGCCACTTCGCCTTTTGACCCGCAAGAACATTTGCATATGGTGCCATCAGGATGTGTCCAAAAGATCATGTGTGAACATGTGGCATGGCATTGAGCATAAAGTCATTTGTCTTCTAAAACATTGTAAAACTGAAACAAGAATTTCACTTAAAAAACAATGCATTTCGAACCACCTGTGAAAATCTATTCCAATAAACACTGCATTAACCACTGCAGCTGTGACTGTGAGGTAGTGTGGTCGTCTTCCAATCATAAGGTTGGGGGTTCAATCCCAGCTGATCGCTGCAGTCAACATGGCAAAGACTGGTGCATGAATGTGTGTGAATGTTCATTTCCTCGGGCAGGTGAACTTGCCTCTGCCTCTGCATGAATGTGTGTGAATGAGTGAATGCTGATGTAGATGTCAAAGTGCTGTGAGGGGTCGCACTGACTGGAGAAGCACTAAATAAATGCAGTCCATTCATATTTTAACACATTCAACTGTAGTGCAATATAGACACCAGCTCCTTGCTACGGCTCATTTAATAACTTTCATGATCAAAACGCCAACATGCTTCTTGATGTTTGTGCAGATCAACCAAAATCAACAAAAGCATATTGTGTCTGGCTAAATAAATACAACTTCAGTCTATGTCCTGTTATTTGTATAAAATCTAAAATATTAATAATACAATTATTATGATGATAGCAATTAAAACATACATTTTTAAGGTTTAACAAAATACTCAAATATAACTTTTAAGTCACCTGAACACCAAAAACCAGCTGTGAGTTTACAGGCTCGTAGTCAGAAATGATGAGATTAGGAACCCATACTAAACCAGAGACTGTTAATAATCCTACCCATGACACCAGGAAGGGTTACGATAAGGATCTATCATTTGGAGTCATTCAAGGGCAGGACATTTTTAGACCTCCATTTATCAGCATCATCAAGGCAAGACGTATGACAAATAAAAGCCTTGAACCTTGAACGTACGACTCAAGTAGTACCAGGCTGTATTGGGGCATACCTTTGTACATATTGTTCATATTAAATTAAATCAGTACTGTAAGCCACTGGAAGATATGCCCTATAATAGAGTGTTGCATTTGCAAGGGGTAGGGGGACCCATGACAGACCCCTGGGGGGAATGACTCCTACTTGTGGTTTTCTTTTTCTACGTGGAGACTACCATTCAGAATAATCTTTTCTACAGTGACTGCATATCACAGTCCAAAGGGCAGTTGTTTCTGTTAGAGGTATTTACATGCATGCCTGGAAAGAGGATCAGGTGTGGACACCTGCTGTGTTTACATCATACGTGGGGCATTCTCCTCAGGTGACTGACCCCAGCTGCCCTGCACTTAAGAGCTATGAGCAGCTCTTTAAAAAGCCTCTGACGGGATGCAGGGTTACCAGCTCTGCTCCAGAGAACCAGAGGGTGTGCTCGGTGCAGGGTTACCAGCTCTGCTCCAGAGAACCAGAGGGTGTGCTCGGTGCAGGGTTACCAGCTCTACTCCAGAGAACCAGAGGGTGTGCTCGGTGCAGGGTTACCAGCTCTACTCCAGAGTACCAGAGGGTGTGCTCGGTGCAGGGTTACCAGCTCTACTCCAGAGAACCAGAGGGTGTGCTCGGTGCAGGGTTACCAGCTCTACTCCAGAGTACCAGAGGGTGTGCTCGGTGCAGGGTTACCAGCTCTACTCCAGAGAACCAGAGGGTGTGCTCGGTGCAGGGTTACCAGCTCTACTCCAGAGTACCAGAGGGTGTGCTCGGTGCAGGGTTACCAGCTCTACTCCAGAGAACCAGAGGGTGTGCTCGGTGCAGGGTTACCAGCTCTGCTCCAGAGAACCAGAGGGTGTGCTCGGTGCAGGGTTACCAGCTCTACTCCAGAGAACCAGAGGGTGTGCTCGGTGCAGGGTTACCACGTGGAACTACAAAGTGAGAGCCCAGGGCTTTGACAAGATGAAGACGTGTTATCTGCAGCCCTGTGATCTTTTCTGTTTGTAGATGCACCTTGAAACAAATTGCCCTTTGTTCTACACAAAACAAACACAATGGGTATGTATTGATAGACAAATTGATTGACAAATGTTTTGTAGTTGCCTTTTAAAAATAAAAATAAATACCTATAGGAAATTGGTTCAAAGAAATGGACTGATATAAATCCATTCTCCATACATTTTCATTTATTTCACAGCACCACTGAACCATTAGAATAAAAGCACATCCACAGACTTCTGTATGTGTTTTTCTTTCTTCTTATATACTAAATATCCCTCTGGCTACATGAAAAATAAAGAATTACTTCTTTACAATTCCTTACAGCTGCTTTCTATTTTTACTAAACTATAAAAAGCATCCTTTTAAAATGTCTCTGTGCACCTCAACACATTTGTTTATGTGCCATTCACATGCCACTATGTTAGTGTGTGTGTGTGTGTGTGTGTGTGTGTGTGTGTGTGTGTGTGTGTGTGTGTGTGTGTGTGTGTGTGTGTGTGTGTGTGTGTGTGTGTGTGTGTGTGTGTGTGTGTGTGTGTGTGTGTGTGTGTGTGTGTGTGTGTGTGTGTGTGTGTGTGTGTGTGTGTGTGTGTGTGTGTATAATATAGTGATGAACCTGAAAATATGATCAGAACATATTCCATGGAAGTCATTATTTGGAAGAAGCCCACCTACTCATATCTAAGTATGTATTCTCCAATGACATCGTTGAGCTGCTCTGCCCTCAGCAGAGTCTTTGTTCTGAGATTGTATAAAGTAGACAAATAACAGGTGCTTTGCACTATTGTCTTTAAGTAAAGTGAAGTGACATTGGAAATCAAATGTATAATGTGCGTTTCAGTGATTTGAAGATACACTGTAGAGCTTTCATTGTAACAAAATGTTTGTTTACATTCACTGTGTGTGTATATATATATATATATATATATATATAATATATACATATATTATATATATAATATATATATATATATATTATAGTAGTATATATATATATATTGTTCATATTTATGTTGACTTTCTACCAGTATTCCCTGCCCTTGCTGGCAAACGGATGTGTTTCTTGGCTCATCCAGACAAGAGAAAAGCCCCCTCATGTTCGTTCATCCTTGGGGCTTCGCACTAAAACAAATGAAACCAGGACCAACCCGTTCAAACAGTTCCTAGTGGAGTTACTAGAAGTGATCAACTCAACAGGGTACCTTTAAGTTGTTGGACTATAAACCTCACTTAATGTATAGGGTATGGCTCCACCTTTTTTTTTAAATCTTCAGCATATGTTGTGAAACGGTGTGATGAAACCCACAGCAGGGGGTCATTCCAGTTAAACACAAACCCTCCTGAAGCTGAAGCTGTATACGCATCTCTGTTCAAAGCCACCAGACTCTTCACAAAAACAATAATTTGACCAAGCAGAACATCAGAGTTGTTGGTAAAGTACTACTTGTCAGGATGATTCAGGGTAGGGTTCGGCTCATGTCAGTCACTGCTTCACCTTGTTGCCATGCAGCACACACTGCTGTCCTCTGGTCAGAAGTCAGCACGGCTCTAAGCAGGTCACACTGTGCAGGGATCAGCTGGATGCCTGCAGCATGTACACACGGCTGTATATAGTGCTGGGCCTACAACAGGTTGCTGGATGACACGGTGTCTGGTGGAGGTCCACACAGGCTCCGGTTGCTGGATGTTTGATGTACTAAAGGTCAGTGTGTTGACCTGATTATTGAGGTCAGTATGTCCTTAAGTTTCACTGTCTCGTGCCAACACATCCAAAGCTTCCTGATGAAGGTGCCTGAGGCTTAGGCCACATTTACACGAGAACGAAACGGCTTGTATCTGCATAGTTTCTCTTGCGTATAGCCCTATTATTTACACGAGGCCGATAGAAACGGACCCCACAAACGATAACGGGTCCCAAGGTGGATAGATTTGCAAACGAAACTCTCTGGGGGGTCAAACGAGTCCGTGTAATCGCCTCTATACGAATATCTCCTGAAAAAATAACGATAGCCCCACCTCTCCCCGCCTCTGCTGCTCACTGCTGTAGCATGGCCAGTAGCTACTGTCAGTAGCTACTGCTAGTGCTACTGCTACTGACCATGCTACAGATGTTAGTACAACATCTACAGCTCCTCTACCACAACCATCAGCAACAAGTGGACATGGAGAATTACATGAACTACTACATGTTGCTAAATCCACCACGGGGCATAAACAGAAGGGTAGCCATGGCAACATTGCTGCGGGGCTGCTCCGGAGTCTTCTTCGCTGCTTTTGGTGTATTTTGTGGCGGAAGTTACAGCGCCACTTACAGTCCCGGCATATGTACTACAGCGTGTCCAGCGGTCTCGTTTGAACAGACACGTTAAATGAAACGAATGCATGTGAACGGAAGACTTTTTTGAAAACGCATACTGTGCATAAACGCAAACGTTCCCGTGTAAAGGCAGCCTTAAACACATGTCAGAGGCAACAGACAGACTGGGCCATTAAGGGTGACTGAGGCTTAGTATTGATTCAGGTTTATGATGTCATCGTGTTTCAGGTAAGTTGAATGTCACGAGAAAAACTAAAAGTGTTCAAAGCAGATTGATAGAAAGCTTTTATTGTAAATCCATTTTGAGGACTGCTTAATACATCAAAAATAATACTAGTAAATGTTTTGTTTTCCAACTGTTAGAGAGGAGTAAATCCTTAATTATATTTATTATTAGATATTTGAAACCCGAAAACTGTTTCTGGACTCTCTAAACTAAATTCAACATATTATTTAACATTATGGAGTCTACTGACGCCACATCATTTCCAACAATTCTGGCAGTTTGGAGAAGCACAGGGTCATGCTGCTGGCCTTTACAGAGGACACTTGGAGTTACTGAACACAGTTGCAGTTCACTTAAGAGAGCCCTGCCTTTACAACACCTTACTAGTATGTATGTATTTTAATAATTATTTGAATTGTTATTTATTCATATTCATTGATAATAAGCAATGATTCCTACAATACGGTTGACTATCTTACAGTTTGAAAATGCCCAAGTGGTTATTTAAGGAGGTTATGACCATCTTTGTGTTAATGAGGGTAAACGTCTCTGGATTGGAAGAGATATAAGATAAGAGTAAAGAAAGTTGACTAATTTACAGATTTTGCATTTCACTGGATTCTCTCAACATTTTAACTGTTGACCTCAAACAGACACACACACACTAAAAACCCCACACAAAACATACGACCACCAAATAGTTTGAATGCGTAGAGCTAAACCTGTAATTATTATTATAGATATTATGAACACGTAAAAGGTGTGTTGATTTGGAATGAAATGAAGACTAGGTCAGCACTTCCATTAACTCATGCTGCCTTTTGCTTGTTCTACATTCCTATCTGTTTTACTCAGAAATAGCCAGCTGTGTTCTCTCTGTTAGTTTAGTTGTTTGTGTGTTGATTGGCTGGTTGGTACAGTCCGTGGTGACCCCTCAGTAGATCACAAGTGTTTGTCACATAAGTGTTCATAAATAATAGGCCCTGCCAGCCTCCTCTCTCGGCTGCTCTGAGCCCAACAGCATGGCTGCTAAATAACTGCTGGGATCGATAGCTGTCACTGCAGCTCAGTGAGCCGGCCATCTGAAATGTCCCAGCAGTTTGTTTCTTTTCTTGTTTTCAGTTCCTCCTGGAGGCCTGCAGTGAAGTGATGCAGATTGTATCCTGCAGTCCCAACTTTATGTGCAGTTTTAAATGTGCTCCTATATTTGACACATGTAAACATGCAGATGTGTCGGTGTTTGAACCTTTTTGTGATAGTGTGAAAGGAGTTAAACATCATGTTGAAACGGTTGAAACCCTCTGAAGCAACCCACCAACTTTAAAGGCATGTTTGCTTTAAAAAAAAAAAAACCTTTGCAATTACACCACTGATCAAAACCAGAAACTATATAAAGTGAAATTATCCATGATCTGCGATGAACCCTTCCGTCAGGAAAAGTAACCGAAACTAAGCTAGAAAGTAGTGATATATATATGTGATATAGTAGTATATATATATTTTTTTTAAATAACTTTATTCGGCATGTCTCCATTAAAATGGTGCTGAAAAGGATCCATTTGCACTAACCAGGTGTTTAAAACATTTCCTGAGCTCCTTGGCGCACTTGGTAAACTATGAACGACACAAACAGTCACATGACAAAAATGTGTGACACTTCGAGACACCTTCCCAGAGCAGAGGATGAGAGAGGTTCTAAACATATAATATTTCAATATGTGTAGCATCTGGAGCCTCCTTTTTTATGTACATTACAGCATTGATTTTATTGAATAGATAATCAAATAAATTACGTTTTTCTTTTTTCAAGATTAATGACGTTAAAACCATGACTGCTGTTTCTATAGAGGTGCAGGACTGAGTGTTGCAGGGAGAAAGGGGATCTGAGTGACTCTGCCTGTGCTGGTGTATAGAATGTGCAGTTTGCCCTCTAGGTACAATCTACATCACTATACTATACTGTTTAATAGTCAAGTACAAAAGCAACCACCTGCAGAAACAGCAGCCCCTGCTGGCTCCTTCTGGACCTGATCTCACTTCTAACAGCTCACAAGTTTTCACAGTCTGTGCCTGAACCTCTCCGCCCTCTAACATCCTCCCCTGTTCACAAAGCACTCGTATTATCCGCCCCTGGCTCAGAGAGCATGAAACGTGTGCACTTTCTAAACATTTCTCTGTCGGGTCAGGCTCTGTGTTTTGTTGGCTCCAGCGTTTCAGTGGTCCACACATATCCTTCAGGATGTCATTCAGATAAACCATGTGGTTGTTAGGGTGGAAAGCAGAAGGATATATCATGGATTGTTAGGAGGCCAAATTACACAGAAGAAAGACAACACTGTGTTAGAAAAGGAAGTGCAGGTCGCCAATACATGGATTTGAATACATAACCTGTAAGAATCTTCATTATGTCCACCACATGCGTTTTAATTTAGACCCATGCTACCACATGAGGAAACAGCAGGAAAACCATGCCTCTCCAAAAACCATGCAGGCAGACCTGCATCCTGTGAACTCTGCTGTTTGCTACATTCATGATTGTAGTGGTATACAATAGACGCCAAATAAGTTTTATCTCCATCCCGACGATTTGTGCAGCCATTTGTTGTTGTTGTGTTTTTATTTTTTTTCACATTGCTTGTGGCTCCCCTCTCTACACTCTCAGATTTTCAAATATCTGTTTGCAGGGGGATGTGTCAGTTCCGAACAGATGACCTAGTTTTTTACACACGCACATTACAATCTTACAAACACTGAAAGGCCCCTCTACATACATTACATTCCTACGAACACTCTGAAATTCATCATCCTTTTTATATGAAATCAGTGTACAGCAAAGATTTGAATGGCTGTGGAAAATGTCAATTATGGAATTGGTAAATTTGTAATTATCGTCGGCTGCTCTGTACACAGCTGCTCTACAGTTGACTTGTTATTTTTTTTCTCAGCATTTAATTGGAGCTGAAACAGCATGACCTATTTTGTTTGGAGAGAATGTATACTTTATCTGTGCCTCCTCAGAAGGTGGCCTTGAGCTGAATACAGCGCTGTGATGATTCTTCTCAATGCATTACAGATTACTCATAACCTGTTTAACATCGCAAGCAGCAAATTCATCCACTGGATTACATAAGGACACTAACATGTGATTCCTTCACAAACTTAACACATTCTTCAATTAAACATGCAGCTGCCAGAAAAATGACAAAGAACATTTCCCCTTAAAAACCTTATTTATGTCCAGGCGAGGGTTTTTATTTGAACCTCCAGTGCCCACTGCTGAGAGCAACATCCTGACATCATCTGTGTGATCCAAACAGCGCCGTACTTTTATTATCATGGACCCATAACTCCTGCTTCTGAAAGTCAGCAATGAGCTGCTGTTTCACACCGACACAAACACCGGCTCAAAGCTGTGTTAAAGATGTGTCTCTGCAGTGTGGAATAAAATAAAGCCATCCACTCTAAACTGCTCTTTTAAAAAAATTATGTTTTAACAAAGCTTAAAGTGTTTAACCCATATGTTTGATTCCACACACACGGCATACTACCCCCCCCCCCCCCCCCCCCCCCCCCCCCCCCCAAAAAGAAAAAACACAAACGCACATGCAAACACACACTTACTCAGTGAAAGGATCGTGTGACTGATCCAGAAATCCCTTCATTGTTTTCCTCAAACAGAGTGGCCTAAGCTGCTGTAATCACTCGTTTAGTGTTGCTGCAACAAATGCTTTTTCAGATATCCCAATCGCAAACTAAATCCAATCCCTCATGAACCCTAACTATTAATGCTATGGTCCATTTGTTGTTATTAATACTATTATTTTAATAAGCCATTTCCTTTTCAAAAGGCTCTGTGTCCACTTTAAATGACAACGTTGTGATTTAGGGAGACAAAGAGTCAGGATGTGAGTGAGAGCTGAGTTAAGCTTTTCTTAAAGCCCGACTTAAAGCTGCAGCTCCACTGACACTGAGGAGCATTTTGTTTGTTCAGTCCATCATCATTTAATCTGTGAATAAATATGTCTGTGAGTGATTATGTCTTTCTTTAGTTTGTGCCGATCGCGCAGAAAAATGTGAAGCTATTGTAAAAGGTAAGACAATTGCTCTTGGTTTAAGGTGTTACATTGCGTATGAAGGAAACCCGAAGCTTCCCTCTTCTGGGTCTCACTCTCAGCTCAGTGGATAGGGCTGTTTATGCACTGGCTTTCATTGTATTAGCACAAAAAGTACCGGCCTGAATATGAGGATACAGCTCCCAGTTCCTCAAAAGTTCAAACGAAATCGGAGTTATTCTCCTTCTCCTTGTCTAAAGAAATAATGAAATAGCTGTTGCCATTGTTGAGCTTTTGTCACACGGGACACACACAAAGAGATCCCCTGGTGACTGTCTGGCCCTCCACCCTGGGCCCCCCCCCACCCAGACTTTGTTGCTCTTTTTTTGTGTGAACTGGCTTCCTCCTTTTCTCCTGTTATAATTACTACGGCCATTATTGGTCAAGCCTAACCATTTTTAACCTCCCCTCGGTTAAAAAGCTGACCAACAGATGATGACATCCTTCTGAACCAAAATAGAAAGTAGAGAACAAAAAAACAAGATTTATTTATTTTGTGTTGTGCCTAAATTAGGTGCATAATAACATATCAGTATATAATGAATCTACAGAGGCTCTGCTTAAAAATGCGAGCAGACTTCATGAGCCTCTAAAGGCCAGGATTTGGCAGCAGACTAGTGAGGTTGTCTTTATCCTAGTCGAGGGCAACGCATACCTTTGCTACTTCTTTCAAAGGTTGTGAATAACTGCAACCATGACAGGTCCTTGATTGTACAGTCAAAAGTGATCACAAAAGAATAGGCTGGTGGGCCCAGTGTTATGAAAGATTAGCTGTGGACAGACAGCACAGAACAGGACAAAGGATCTTATTAGAGCTGTTGTAAAAATATCGGCCAATGTTTGTCAGACAGTCGGAAGTCTCATTTCCTTCCAGCTCTGGCAGCACTTCACATGTTACACTTTATACTATAAAACTGTTAAGATATTTCTTAATAAAATGCCGGTGCAACGTTATCACATGAAGAGCTCAATCTACAAAACAACAGTTACACTTAAAGTCAATAGGCGCGTTCACACCAAGTACTTTTCCCACAATAATTCATGAGAACTTTAGTTCATGAGAGCTCTTTTAGTTCTGATGAACTAAAGCAGATCACGTTCACACCAAAATGAGTTCCTGGGGGTGGATTAGGCAAATGAGCCGCTGACGTCACTTCTTCTTCTTCTGCTTTGGGTTTACTGGCAGGCCGCAAATAACTTCACGGCGAGTACAGTAGGTGGCGGTATGCACCTTAAAGTTGCAATCCGCCAAAAAACCTCCCACGTATACTGCCGCGCCCACCTGCTGTATATGGCGTCTGTTTACCTTCCGACCTCAGACATGAGCTTCGTCTGAGTTATTTAAGCAAACACAAATACAGATCGTCGACCAGTCAAATGCAATAGCAATGCTGATTCGGAAGCGAAGGCGGTTAAGAAGGATTGACAAAAGGATTGGACGACGACATGCACGCGCTACGCTACGTGTGAAATGAATAAACTGTGCCAGGTGTGTCGTATGCACACTAAATAGGCTCAGCAGCTAACACACCTTTATTATATATCCTCCTGAGAGCAACTGCATCCGTCTGCCATGAACCCTACAGAAACCTACGTGTTAGTTTTGGCCCATAGTGGCCTCCATTTGTGTCGTGTAAAATGAGGGAAATCAAAAGTTAGCAAATCCCCATGTCATGTTCATAAAAACATTTAGTTTTAGGTCAAATAATTATTACACTGCTCTGAAACTCACTACACTAACTCCTAAGATGTTCCCTTACTATAATTAATTAAAAATATTGAACTCACAACACTGGTAATAACAAACTTAACCATTTCTCTTTCTATAAATAAATAGTGCTTGTGTTGGACGCCATTTTGAAATACAATGAAATTATCTTTTTGAAAGCCACAATAAATAAAGCTTCGCCAGTTTATAACCGATGAAACATGATGGTATCAGAATAATCACTTACATGTGATGTATAGGATGCTACACAGGTCACTGTAAAGATAAAGTGTCAGAGGAGAAATAAGCAAGCTTAGTTACATGAAATGTAATGAAAAATGTAAGATACAGGCTCCGTTTAATCGCCATGTAGGTTCTCTTTTATTGCACACTCAAGACAATATCAATAACAGCATCACGCTGTCCCAGGTGTGTCGTATGCATGTAAATACAAGTTTAAAGTTTTAATGTAAATAGAAGTTAACATTTTCAATATCAAATAAAGTGTCAGTAGTATCAAAACATATATATATATATATAATAATAACAATAGGTAGGCTCAGCAGCAGACACACCTTAGTGCAAAGTGAAGTGTCAGTATTAATAACAGTGGCATATATATAATCACAATAATACAAAATGAACTGTCCCAGGTGTAGGCAATTTGGGGTGAAGTGTCTTGCCCAGGGACACAACGACATGCTGACTGCAGTGGGGTTTGAACCTGTGCTCCCCTGATCCAAACACCAACGCACCAGATCACTGCACCACACGCCTCCCAACAAGTCATTGTACAGTTTATCAACGACGACAAGTTTTTCTTTATTTTTTTATTGAAGGCCTGTTGGATTTAATCAGCTCGCTTAGCACTGCCAGAAGCCCAGCCTGAAAGGTATTTTGTTGCTCCACCTGGCACGCCGCCGAGTCAGCATGGCGCGGCATCACCATGAGCAGCTGGTTGTCCGATTCCTGGGCCTTGTGTGAATGCAGCAGCCGTTCGTCGTGCATCTCCTTGTCACGCAGGTCCTCATTCTCCTTGCTGACCATGGCACGGCGGTCCATCGCCATGATGGTGTCAAGGAAGCTGTCATCCCGTGCCCGCTTTCCTAAGGAGAAATAAGCAAGATACAAGATCAGTTTAATCACCTAGTAGGTTGTCAACAGAGACAACATTGGACATGGTGCAGGCAGGGACAGTGTACAAAATGCAGGTGTAAAGTAGAAGATAAGATAGGATAAAATAATATCAAATAAAAAATAAATATCAAAGTGCCCTTATTTATTGTTTTGTGCTTAATGTATGCTTGAACTTTGTTTTATAGGGATTAGTGGACATCAGTTAGATGTGTAACCTTCTTTCAAGGCCAGAGTAGTTACAGTGTAAGTGGATTGACATCTAACATAACATGGCTGAGTACAATTATAACAATCAATAAAAAAAAGGAAAAATAAATTGAATTTCAATTACATTTTTACTTAAATGTGCAAAAATATTAGAACATCAGTCTTTGTGGCATGCAGGTAATCAACTGTTTAAGCTTTTACCATTAACATGTAGAATGAATGTTGCAAATGACACATGAAATTATAGCAACTACAATGTATTGTTAGAGGCATTATGTCCAGCTAGCATGCTAATTGCTAACGTTATATTAGCATTTATCCCGGAGTGGAAAGCTAACTAGTTTCCAATCCAGAGAGAAACACCTCGCCTGAAACACACGATTAGTGCCATGAGTTAGTGAAGCAAATTACAGAACATTGCACACTTATTCAAGCTAGCTAGCTAGATGTTGTTAGCCAGCTTGGAGCTATGATAGCCAGTTCTAGCATGGCTAGCTCGATCTACTGAGCAAATAAAAGTATATCTAAGACCAGTATTGTGCAGATTAAAACAGTGCAGTGCATGTATTTTATTTTACCTTCGTAGTCGTCCCGACATGACTTTGCCAGGTCTGCTAACTTTGCTGAGCCACGGAAACTGCATTCAGTAGAAGCTTCTGAATGCGGCGCTTCGCGTCCTCCGAGTAAATCGCCAGAAGCGCAGACACATCCTCATCACTCCACCGCTCCGATGATTTATTTAGTTTTGCTATAATAACTGCTTTCACAAAAGTAATCTCTTCGGGTGCGCTGCCCGAAGCAAGCAAATACAATGGCCGCTTAAAAAAAAAAATTCAGAGTCAAACGGGCGTGGTTTGCATTCCGCACAGCCAATCAGACGTACGAACTATTTTCTCCCACGTTTGTCCCTGCTCTCTAGCAGGGACTGAAAAGCGGGTCAGATTTGAACTAATTTAGTTCCTGGGGCTTTTTGGTGTGAACGCAAATATATCGTAGTTCTGATTAACTATTGTGGGAAAAGTACTCCGGTGTGAACGAGCTAAATGAGTCATGACATGTTCCTGTTTTCAACATGCTAAGTGTTTTTTGGTCTCAGCAAAAATGTTTTTTTTGATAAATAACTTTTATGTTGCCACAAGCAGAGCTTGGCTGTGATTGATCCTACAGCTCTAATCCCAGTTGGTGGTATGCAGACAGCTCCATGTTGTGTTGCAGCTCCACAGCAGAGGTGTAGATGTGAGGAGAGCAGTTGTCTCTCTCATTCACTCAGGGAAAACTCAGGGCCGGAGGTTTGTTCTTAGCGGGAAACTGTGCTGTCAGGTGAGAGCGTGCATCCAGCCCCCCCACTCCACCTCTCACTTAATCAGTTCTGACACAATGCCAATTCCACAGTGGGTGGGGCACCCAGCTGTATTGCTGGATGTGGCAGTGGGCAGTGATCAGCTCCCACTCTCTGTCAGGCTGCATCAGGCTGCATCAAGCTGCATCAGGCTGCATCAAGCTGCATCAGGCTGCATCAGGCTGCATCAGGCTGCATCAGGCTGCATCAGGCTGCATCAGGCTGCATCAGGCTGCATCAGGCTGCATCAGGCTGCACAACACACGCTGTAGTTGTTTCTGATTGTGAGTGGTCTGGCATTTAACCACAGTTTTGTCAAGGCTGGCATTTGATGGTCTATCGGGATGCCTTCAAGGAGTATTACAACCAATGTGCCATTATAAAGCAGATGGCAGATGACCTGGAACTCTAAGCCCGTCATACTGAGGAAACAGTGGAAAATAGGTGCAGCTCTTAACCCGGCCGACACTGAATTTAAGTACTAACTTCAATGAAATAGCAGCTGAGTGTCCTGAGGGCGTAGGAAAACAATTTACTGAGCAGAGCCAGACGTAACTGAAAAATCGTGTCTGCAGCAGCACGTATAGCTGCTGTATGGTTTCTATTGTTGCCGCTGAAAAGATGAACAGGAACTGCGAAGCAATCATAAAGCATGCAGGGAAGCAATTTCTTTCTCTTATTCAAGTGAAAGATTATTCCGTGCTGTCACAAAAGACTCCCTAACAAGGTGCTTTAAACTCTCTGGCAGTGCATTGCTGCGGGGTGTCAAAGAGTGGATAAGCTATAAATGAAGCTTAAACTCAAAAGTCTGTTTCTGGTAATAGCAGCATTTCGTTCCCTCTTCAATTTGCTTTTGATGTGGAGCAAAGATTAACAGTGTTAAATCGTCCTCTTCACTGTCTCAAAGTAACAACACGGGAATAATGAGCAGGTTGTTGACAACAAGAGCGCCTCTTTAAAGTCTGTGAACATTATACAGACTTGTCTTTTCTTCAGGTTCTTGTATTAGAATAAATCCCCTCTATTGACCATTGTGTATTAGTTCAGTTAAAAAAAGCCATGTAATCTGAGGCGACAATATCCATTCACTGAATGCTTGTATCTGGTCCTGATCCTCCTGGTCCTGCCTCTTCATGTTTAATCGGCTGAGACTCTCGGTGCAGCTGATTTCAGTGTGGCAGAAAGATTTGCACGTTGAAAGTGTCGATCCCTCAGGGTTAATGAGGCCTTCTGTTTGGGTTTCCATTATCAGCCAAACGTCATGCATCACAAACTTCTCTCATGATACACAGTGATCAGAGCTCAGCCTCTCTCCTTGTCTCTGGAAATAAACTCCATCAGAAACCTGCTGTATATTTGCCTTACCACTGTTCATGTATTGTTAAGATTACACCAACTTCACACTCTTTCCTTTCCAATCCTTCCTCATGATCAGATTGGTTTACTAAGGAGGTCAGTCATATACTCAGGTGGTGACTGACCTGTGCCATGTAACATCAAGACGGCCTTTTAATAATCTCCGTATCATTTCAGCTTGAAATTCATAGATATTCAGTATTGTTTCTTTCAGCTGGGAAACATTGCACAAATCAACCTATACGCAGAAATCTCCTACTGCAAACCTTCATACATTGAATACTAAGGCCTTAATTGATATTAAAATGTCTCACATATATCTTTGAAAAGTCTTGCTAAGAAAGAGTTTTCTAAAATCGTTTTTTTTCTAACCTTGCAAAACGAAATAATACCATCTATGTTTTTTTATTATTGATTGATTGGCATGATTTTCCTGCAGATGAGGTTAGCGGATCCAGCGACACTCAGATGGTGTTTGTTGTTTGGAGATAAACCGTCTGACAGCAAGCAGCGACATGGCGGAAATGTTGAGTGTTACATAACATTTGAACTAAACTGTTCCTTAAATGTTGGTTATCGTAAAGTTTTATACGTTTTATTCCGAGTGGAATCAATAAAGTCTTAAACAGTTTGACTTGCCTTAAGCTGTAGGATCTATATGGCATGCAAGGCGCTGCATGAGAACAGAAGAAGCTGTCCTCTCTCTGCTCTTGTTATAAATCCTGCTTCTGCCTGTATTCTTATATTTCTATGTTTGCATGTAAGCCTATATGTGAAGCACTTTGTAACTTTGGTTTAAAAAAAAAGTTAACACATTTGTTATTGCTTTTATTATTATACTGTTGCATGTAAATGCAGTCATCAATAATGCCGGGAGTAATTACTCTTTCAGGCAACACAAAAACATTTCTTCACTCAATTTCCTATTGATGATCGGATTGCTTTATGCGACACAGTAAAGCAGAGAGCGCTCGCTAACGGCTCCCAGATGTCACAATTAGGAAGACCACAAAGGTCAGCTCAGATCCGGCCGTGTCACAATATTGAAAATCAAATCTACTGTAAAGATCCTGTCGGCCGCAGATATAGGGAAGGTCAACGGAGTGACACTGATTTCTGAAGACGCTGAGCCGCGCAGCACGGAGAGAGCCAGGTTCAGGCCTCTGGGGTGTCTGCAAAGGACACACACCTGTGACGGGTTGCGCCGTGAGCCAGGGCTGGGGGACATGGGGGAATGGGGGGGGCTTTATTCTATGGCTCTGCGGATGATTGGCAGAAAATGTCAGGAGCAAGACGTCAGCCCCATACAGACACACAGCAGGCAGATGTCACAGACTGCATGATAAGAAGGAAGTGGCGTCTTCACAGAGTTATGTCATCCTTCAGATCCTCTCAGACTAGGCCTCCACAGCACCTCAACTCTTCTGTGTGACTGAATAAATATCTCCTGACCTATCACCCAAATGTACCCGACTTAAAAGTCGTTTCCCTCTAATGTTGTCCTTCTCTTTTCCTTCCCTTATCATTATTTTTCCAAAACACAAGGATTATTCAGGGTCACAGTTTTTCCACATGCTTGTATTTCACAGAAGGACATGCACAGCCTTCTGGGCTGCACACCACTGGGGCCTGAGCCAGGGTCAGGTATCTCAGAGGGGGGGGGGGGGGCAGACTGAAGCCCATCTACTGCATTTTAATTACACTCAATGTGTTCTGTTTGACCTTCAGAGAGTGCTTATTCTGATTTATTGAAGTCAGGCTTTTTGTGAATCTTTAAGTTCGACCTGAGCATATTTTTGATAAGCGAGATATCCTCGCACATTTTAAACACAGGTGACATTCATCAGTGAGGTGGAAATAAGTAGAGACGACTGAAATGTTCTTGATTGTCTTGCTTGGCTTTTGTAAATCACAACTCTGCTAAACCCCCCACCCCCCAGGGCAGCGCTCACATGGCCCACCCTGAGGATGAGCTGGAGCGCCTGACCAAGAAGATGCTGTTCGACATGGACCACCCACCGTCTGAGGAATATTTTGGTAAGAAAGATGGTTCATCTCACACACACTTGGTCAGCATTAGGCTTTTGGACATGTCACAGCTGAATATCATTTAGCAGCTTTGTTTTCAGGGTAGCTTCTTTTTTCTACTGAGGAGCATTTTAGCCAGTTAGACAAATGAAATCATCATAACATCAAACAAAACTGCTGACTTAAACACAGCCTACGAGCTCTGCAATTACTAATCAAAGATATACATTCAAGTTCAGACAGCATCTTTTCATCATCACACTGTTTACACTGCTATAAGGTCTCCCTAGCCTCCGACACAGCAGTCTCTTCATCGTGCCCAGGTGAGAGCAGCCATGTGGCTGAAATGATCCCATTAGTCTTTACACATGTACATTTTGTCCTGTCCTTTTCAACGTTTTGGGTTTTGAATAAACATAACATTTTCAGAACATTCATCAGAACATTTATGGAAAAGTAAAAAGGTATATTTTCCTTTTATAAAAAGGGAAAATAGACATATTGTTAAACCCCAAATCAAAAGCTTACAGAGAGAAAATAGGAAAAGGAAACCAAAGAGGAAAAAAAGCTAATTGAAGTGTCCTTTAAGATGTATTCAATCTTAGAAGCCGATACATTGTTTCATTACCTCAGGCCTGGACTATTGTAACGGACTCCTGTCTCATTTCACTGTGACATCAGAATCAGAATACCTTTTTTTCAGTCCCACAGAGGGGACATTTACATTGTTACAGCAAAAGTAAAGGGACAAAGAGGCATCAATCAAATATTAAAGATACAAATTGAAATTACAATTTACAACAGTACACATCCAGGTGGACAACAGATTTCTTTTTAAATAAGTGTAGCCTGTTTGAAGTCTCATAGCAGCCAGGTAACAGTTGTACAAGTAAAATAATATATTGCACAGGTATTTACAGATTCATTACAGTAGTTGAATTGTTTAACTAAGAGATAGCAGCCAGTAATAATAATAATAATTATAAAGCGGTATATACATTGCAAATAAGTGAAGCTGCACAATAGAGGTGATCTAAAAATGTGTCCAAAACTAATGGTTGTGCTCCAAACCCAAACCCATGCCACGTTTAGTAATAAAACAATGTGGGATAGGGTTAACACAATAAGAGTGAGCAAAGGTTTCCTCGATTAGCCCACCTAGTGACCTACAGTATTAGGTTAGTTTTGTCTCACAAGAATAGTGTTTTTAGAGAATGGCTACAGTACAGTGCAGGTGTGTGTGATACCAGGAGGTTCACCTCGTATTCTTGGAGCCTCGTATCTGTTGGTTTACAGGTGCATATCAAGCAGTCTGGGAAGCAGTCCTCAAGGTAGAGTCTCAAAATGATATCAGTGGGATCAAAGGATGAGACACGACTCCTGCTCGGGGTTTAATGAGAAAGAGAGATAAAGGCTTTGGACAGATGAAACATCCTGATTTGATAAAACTCTGTATCTTGTTTGATTGTCCAGAGGTATTTTTTACAGTACTACTCTGACCGTGTTCCTTCTCTGCAGCCCTTGATTTAATTTTACCCTAATTTAAAAATATATAAAACTGCCAGGATGAAACAAAATACCAATTTCAATACTATTGCGCAAAATATGATTCAGAAGCAAAAGGATTCGGTCCATGCATATTTCATTTGTGTTTTTCCGCCCTCTGTACCCTCTGCTGCCAGCGAGTGCCATCCCTCTGCACAGCTCTGCTCTAGCCTTTAATCCCCTTTGCCCTGGAATTAATTCCCATGCCCATTAGATACCTCACTCAATGCATTCAATAGGACTTTGCAGCAGGCTTTATATCAGCACATAATCGCCCAGCACACCATGATAGCATGTGTAGGTGTATTATAGCCACAGGGACATGTATTTAACTGGTGTTAAGGGATATTCGGCTCCACGTTGGTCGCGCTGATGTAAAGACCTTAATTGGTCCACATTAGACATAGGTCAAATGGATCTGATGGCTTAAGCAAAGTGTAGTCATTTTACAGAGGAATGGCCCCTCAAAGCCTGGTTGGCCTCATTTTTAGGTGAGTGTGTGTGCGGTGCAGCCCGGCCTGAACTCTGTGCTCTGCCATACATGCAGCTGCTGGAGCTATAAGGCTGAGTGGCTCAAGGCAAGTGAAGCAAGGACAAGGGAGTTGAGAAATGGGTCATATGTGAGCTGAGGTAGCCAGAACAAGTTAGGGATAGCGTGTGCATCCCTAGCTGACAGCGGCTGGATGTTACCGGAGTGGGAGGGGGGGTCATCTTGTGGTTAAACAAGGCAACAGCTGAATTCACTGACAGAGAGGAAGGGGCTGAGCCTCTGACTGAGGTGACTGCAGGGACTCATTAGGAGCGAGTTCAAGCACAATCACATGCCGCTCTGCAAACCCTCAGAGCCCCTGTCCTCCCCCGCTGAGGAAAATATACATATAGCACCACGGTAACGTTCAAATTAACTTCAGTCCGCTGTGTTCTTTACTGTATATCCAGGGCTGAGGGATAATCAGTCCCAGATCACGAGTCTTTTGTAATTACAAAGAATCTAATAGCACACAAGACTCTTTCTTTTGCGGGGTACAAGGGGAAAAGGGCTAGCAGTTGTTGAAACCCTAAGGCTAATAATGAACAAGATGAATCAAAGTGGGGCTGCGATCTCTGGACTGGATCGTTGTCTTCCTAAAGCAAAGGATTTATTGGTGCCACTAATTTCTTTGATGAGCTTCTAATCTGAATCAACTATAGTGAGTTTTCCTTGGTCCAGTGGGGGTTAATTGAATTGAATCAACGTTATGATATCACAAGGAAACTTTTTTGTTGAGTTACGCAACATTATTAACTTCAGTGAAGCAAATTACGCCAGTCCCACACTGTAAAAACTGTTGCTTTGGTAAAAATAAAAATAAATGTGTCAAGTGATTCCAAGCAATTTTAAGAGTTTAGTCAACTTTTGCATTTTTTGAGTTGGTGAAACGTACTTTTTTAGTTTTCCTCTACTCAAGAACGTGTTGCTTTGCTAAAACTTATAAAGAATGTGTCGAGTGTTTCCAAGCAATTATAGGAGTTGGGTAAACTCACTAATGTGATTGTTTTCTGCATGTCAAAAGACGAGTTGAGCCTACAATTAAAAGCCAAGATATGAAGTGTAACCAATGCAAATAACAATCTGCTAAGAACCACATAAGACAAGAATAAATAAAGTAAATTATAAAACACAATTGAGTTGCCGGAACCTATATACGACAAACTCTTCCTGATTTCAATCCAACCCTTTAAATATTTGATAGCATTGAAACATTGCAGACTAAACTGATTTAAAAAAGGGAACGTTATGGACATATACAATACATTTCATTAAAATGTGATTATTTCAAAACAGTTTTCATAAAACAGTAACAAGTTTGTTTAAAAGCACAACTCATTAACATACATGGAGACACATGGTTATTACTTGATGGTTATAACTGCATCTGGCTCTTGGGCAACGTATCACTTCATGCTGTGCATCACGAGCCTGGTGCACTTCGACCTCTGCTGTTCCCTGTAAATACAAATAAAACACTAAATTGAGTACAAATCAGGACACACCATGTGTTTTCCTCAACAACAAAAATCAAATCCGTCTTGAAAACATAACGAGCCAGTTTACATTAGCTGTTAACAGACGGTAACAGAGGTGCTATTCACATGCATTACAAGGGGTTCAAGCCATCAACAAAAAGGCTGGTTTGCAAGAAAATGAACCAAATAGTCATGATATTGATATAGTTCATAACATGTCCAACTACTTCTTTTTAACCCCACCTCATGCTCAGAGATTTACATAAAGTGGCACATGGGTCCTAGAATAAAAAGAACAGACGATTATTTCAACTTTTATCTTGATAAGTGAGAGCGCAGGCCAGTCTACATGAATGCAGGGCAAGGCACGTTTCTGTCCAAAGGTTCCATGATGGAGTCGATAATGTTTTAAAATATCACTTTGAGTGGTGACACTAGTGCTGCATAGTTTACATCTCCATCCCATCTGTGATTCAAAAAATAGAAATGGGTACGTTTACCTGATGCTCATTATATTAGTATGTAAACATAACACGTCTTGAATTAACCTCTGAAACAACAACTCTGACACACTCAAGGGCTTATCTAATGTGAACCTGAAGTCCATAGCAGGAGGCAAAATGTCTTCAAGAGGAGGTGTGACTGTTTTCTGGGGAGGCAAATGAAAGAACAAAATAGTTACATGATGACAATGTAACAATCATTTCAGTAGAATTCATTAAAACATCTTTAATTCAATTAATAGAATCAAACATAATTAAAATATAAGTATAATTTAAAACGGTATTGTATTTATATACATTTATAAGGATGGCATTTATTAAGGATGGTATTGGTAGATACCAGTACAATTCCATGATTCTCTACACAGCAGATCCTAATTACTTCAATATACACTCCTTTATCTCGTTTGCATACTGTCTAATATCTACTTTATGTTGTAGTAAAACATCTCCTTAATACAACTGTATTTATTGATATTTCTCGCTAAAGACTGCATTTTACTGTACTACATTGAACACATCCTGCTGACGTTATAAATGCCTCCTCGACCAATACACACTTTTACTGAATTGCGCCTGAATGCACCTTAACTGAAGAGAGCTAACGTTCTCTCCTGCAGATGCAGATGCATCTATAGCGTTGCAAAAGCATGAAAAATATAGTTTGCACTTCATTTTGTATAACAACAACTCGATGCTGTAACTGCAGACTATGAGTTTAAATTGGGTACACTAAGATTGTAGAAAGATAATTCATTGCTCACAGTAAAACAAACGGTGAAATACATATAGAGGAATTAATATCAAATAGGCGCATTAGTAACTTACTCTTACATAACCGCTGGGTTATAAAGTAGTAGGGAATAGTTTTAACGGAGGTATTTTATCGCACAACATGCACGGCAGGAGAGCCTCTGAGCCCCGCGGCCGCATCACGGTGCCCGGGCCAACGCTTAGAGCGGCATAGGGGAACAGTTTGCGGAGTTGATTCTTAATACGTACTCTTAACTTAACCACTTTTAACAGAATTGTGTCGGTAAGCACTTGATGCAAACTTTGCCCAACACCATTTGCGCGAAATAATAAGACTACATGAGCACGACAGGGCTGAGTGTAACTTTAACAGCAGTAATGGCGCTGCATGCATTAAAATGACGATGTTCCATTCGAAACAGTGGATACAAGAAAAGTCAATAACACTTGCTAGTTAAAAAGCAGTAATTAGTAACTCAGGTTGTTTTACGATTATTTGAAGTAGTTCAGAAGCAAGCACATGTGCAGCTGCCGATGAATCGCTGCAAAGAGGAACAGGAATTCTCGCACCGCGGTATTCTCGTTTGAGGGCGTGTCATGACCGTGGCGTTGACAAAAGCATTTTTATGAAGTTTTCCAAAACGTATTTATAAGAAAGTTCATAAAATGTGACTATTAATTTATAAATGAATGAGTTCTTAAAAAATGTTCTCATTGTTACTTAAGTGTTACTTATTTAAACGCACATTAATTAATTTAGGGCAAGTAAATTACATTAGAAAATAGAGTTTTATTGACTTCACCATCAGAACCGTTTTTACAGAATCCAAGTCTTTTTTGTGGCCAAACAGGCGACACCTCAAACTGTAAAAACCTGAAAATGATGCGCTATAAAAGAACGGCTTGTCTTGCAAGAAACCCAGTTTGCAAGCCAAACATTCCTCCTATGATTGAAGCTTCTTTGAAAAGCAACTGATTAGTCCTGATTTAGAGTTCCAGATTAGATTTGAGTAATCTGAAAGAGCCTTTTCTCCAAATGTCATCATCCGTCATATTTAATCCACTTAGGTTGTGCGTAGGTGTACTGTGTTTGTGGAAATCTAATAAGACACAGCTACTCAGCTCGCAGTACACATGCTTTGGCATTTGTGCATCGAAGGAACTTACAACATTTTGTCATCGCTACATTCCTGTCAACCAAAACCAGGACATAAAGCTGAATAATTGAAAGGATGAGATGCTTTGCATTATTTACAATTAGCTATGATGATACTTATGCAGTGTAGTTCACACTGCCGCAGAGAACCTGTTTTTATCTCCTCCTTTAAAACAAAATGACAAGTTAAGAATTCCTTCATGCATTCCCAGACTCTCAGTATTCCACTGTATAGAATTAAGAAGATGTGAAATGTTAATATCTGATCAATATTGATGGGATTTTACGGTGAGCATTGGCATAAATGTTTTTGTAATGTTTTGATCAGATAGTAGAGAGATATTCATTGGAAACGAGATCATTTGGGCATACTGTACTGCGCTCAGGACCCTGAGCTGTCGGAAAGCCTTTCCTGCTGTTTGAGCTAGCCTTTGTTTTATGATAAGAGCCAAAGAAGAAAAGGCAGGCTTTGCCATTCTCCCTCATAATGTCAGCTGGAGGAATCCTCATAATTTATAAGACACCTCACATGAAATGTTCATGAGGAATCTTGGAAGAGATCCAAATGGCAGCGCAGGCCGGAGAGTACAGATCAGCCGAGGTAATTGGGTCAGAAAAAGTTTAGGTTCACAGAGTGCGCTGTTGTGGAGCTTCTTATGTTTCTTTACAACACATCTGAGCATCATAACTTAATGTATTAATAGGCTTCCAGTTTAGACAGCTTTGTGCATTGTCTAAGATACTCTGGTGGAGTTCATTAGCATATTACTGAGGTCGCCCTCAGCAACCTCTCAGGAGTTTGCTTTTAGATGTGCCTCTACATGTCATAACAAGTGGGATGTGTGTCAGAGTGAAACCTTTCTGCTGGTTTAAAAAGACGCCCCCCCCCCCACACACACTCCACCTCCACAGTCTCTGAATGCCTTTGGCCAACCATCTCCCCAAAAACAGCTCACTGTTTCTATTTAGTGTGAAGGTGTACCTTTAAAGTCATCTTCGTTCCGTGTGTAAACTCAGAGAAAATCAAAGGGTCTTGCAAATATGCAGGTACAATATGATAACACATTTAGATGTATAGACACCTTCGTACATTAATGCAGTTTGAACTACTTTACATTAAATTGTAAAAAAGGGGGGGCTTAAAAGTTTTATTCCTTAGGATTTTCATTTATTCACACCCAGTATTTGATTCTATCTATTGTCGGTGTTTTTTCAGCTAAATCCTCTCAACATATTTACATCCTTCAAACACCTCTACAGTAGTTTAATGTAGTTGTTTGTGGCGGGACCACCATGCCCACCGAGGATTCTAATAACCATTACCCATCATGCCTACAGGTATGTGTTTGTCGTACGTGTTGGATGACCATTGTCACTGTTCATTACTCTTATTTCATCTCATTGCCTCAGTGTGAACAGTTCACTTCCTGCTTCACATTGGAGCTTTTCTCCACAACAGCACGCTGCACGAGGCACACCATCGTTGACATTTCATTTGACTGACTGTTTGTCTGGCTGCTGTGTAAACATACACATTCACTCTATTCATCTCAGTACTTTAGTGTGAAACCAAGGTTGCTGCAGTAACAAACCAAACCAAAATGTTAAAAACAACAACATGATATTAGTGACATGATTTTAGGTGTTTACAAATAATAATACAGTAAATACATTGCAATTTCAGATGTACTGAAATGTACAAAACAATAACATTAGATTGAGTTTGGTAGCATCCATTGCTGTAGAATCCACAACTGTGTCCTAAACTGGATTATGACAGCTTCTGTCAGACACTTGCACAAAGGCCACCAAATGAAACGCACCGTTTCCCTGATTAAAATAACAGATTACATTTAGGATAATGTTAGTAAACAACTCAACCACATAGTCCTAATAGCTTTGGCCTTTTTTAGACATTTCTAATGTGAAAATGTAACGTATTATACCTTTAAATACAAAGAGCAAGAAGTAATTACATTGCACAATTACATGTACTTAATTTTGCTTTCATAAAAATAGAAAAAAAGCAATGAAATAGATGTCCTTTTCCTTCCTTGCCACAGTCATCTGCCTCAAAGGCCCTTTAGTTTGCAGAGCCTGTAGGGGTGTAACGGTATCCGTATTCGTCCCGTACCGTCAAGGTTCGGACGTCACGGTTCGGCACATGCAGTCACACGACGAATACGCCTTTTTTAACGAGTGGGAGAAAAGTCTGTCACTCAGTATCCATTACACTATATATAATCCAGGGGGCGGTATTGTGCCTAAAAGCTGTTTGCCAGCCGCCCTTAAACAACAAATGAAGAACAAGAAGAAACACAACAACAAAACGAACAAAATACAAGAAGAAGAAAAGTTAGTATGGCGATTTCAGATAACACACAGGAGCTAGAACCCACCTGCTAACGATGGAGTGCGAGTGGTGGATCGGACGAGGACGGTGTGTCGGCGTTGTTCGACAGCGGTGCGGTATGCTAACACACGCCAAACATGCTGAATCATATCAGAAGGCATCACCCAGATTTGCCAATCACCGGAGCCCGGCAAAAGACAACAGCAGTTCAACAGCTTCTCCCCGCTGTTTTTAAGAAGCCAATAGACATGAAAGCCGAGAGACCAAAATAAATGACGGAAGCTATTGGCATATATATTTCAACAGCTATGTGCCCTTGAAACACCTTCTTATTATTTATTTTGTAATATTTTCAAGACATTCTTTTTAGTTTTACAGCTTGGTGAAACCTTTTTGTTTGACATCAGCCATTATAGATACTATGGCCATCTGAGTGTGTGTGGTACTGCTTGTGGTTTGTTTTTAGCTGTGTAATACAGTTCATTATTCAAAATGTTAGAGTTCCTTATTTTTAAACTGAAACTTGCACTACTGTTCAAAAATAAATAACAACAAACCTGGAATTATGCATCTGGGACTTTTGTTTTGCTTTTTCTTGTTGTACCGAACGGTGACCCCCAAACTGAGGTACGTACCGAACCGTGAATTATGTGAACCGTTACACCCCTATGTAAGAGTTTGTCTTCGTTGCTCTACTCTGTGTATGTTGAAGCCTCCGCAATGAGACAGAGGAGCATAATGCTGCTGGAAGGAGGTCAGCAACCACCCAGGGGCAGGGGCGTCATGTGAGGCGGTCTGGTGACATGGCAACTCGTCTAAATCCTATGCATCACTATACCTCCTACAGTGTATTATAATGTACCAATGCAAAACAGCAGATTATACAACACAATAGCCTCGGATGATCCATCATAGCTGCCTTTATAAGAGAAACGCAGTATGTATGTCAGTGTGAGGCTGCCGATTTGACTTCCAAGACCCCTCTTTCTCATGTAAATAATGTTGATGGTAAATCTACAAATGTATCAAAATGAAGAAATTCTACAAAAATCTCCTGCTCTTTCTGTTTAAACCCTTTAGAATACTGTTCTTTTATGAATTAGATCCAAGCAGTTTTTTGCAATGTCATCATCTTGTAATTGATCACACATTTTGTTTTCAGTACTTCGTCATATCCATTTCTGTTTTGGGCAGCGGGAGCAGTTCCATAAAACATGTTTCTGCAGCATAGTTTATGGGTCCTCTCTGCCATTTGTGTCCTCTCATTATCCGTCCCAGCTGACCTCGCTGTGCTGCTTTCTAGTTTCTCAGCTGATGCACAGTGCCAGCATGGGGCTTCTCTCCTCGGCGACAGAAGCCCACTTTTGGCTGCAGTTCATGTGAGGTGATCCACCCCCCCTCCCTTTCCCTCCTCCTCCCCTCCCTTCCTCCCCCCCAGGCTCGGCGCTTGCTATCCTGCCTCGTTGAGACAGCTCCACTGAGGCTTGCAAGATCAGCTGCCGTGCGAGCCCAGCTGAGGCTCCCGGGCACTCACGTTGCTAGATTTCATTTGTGAGTGAGCGTTTGACCTCAGGAATGAGTAGACGTCCGCATGTTCATGCACGCAAACACAGACACAGTTTCCAGCACACACGGGTGCGCACGGATAAATAGCGTACAAACAAACAGACGTCTTTGAACTCGCAGCTTGCCCACATATTGTGCAGCGCACACACTCACCTGTTCCTCTCTCTCTCTCTCCCTCTCTCTCACCCCATTGAGCCCCACTCGCTCCCCTCCATGTCGCTCCTGCCAACCTGCTTCCCAAACATGTAAGCTACCCTGGCCCCCCCGTGCGGCCCCCGGCCTGACGGCAGTGATGCTCAGTGTAATGCTCAGTGGCAGCGGCTCGCTCTCCTCCTCCTCCACCGTGTCCGCAGCAGTTCTGCAAATCGCTGTTTGCTGACATTGGGAATGAGATTAAAGGCAGGGGTTAGGAACGAGGCATTTTCCCAGATTGAAATGCAGCGACGACAGCTATTTCTCTTGTCATGCTGAGGCGACTGAAGGCCAGCGCGTTGTCAGGCTGCACGGACGGCCATCTGAAGCAACAAAGTAGATTAACCTAGAGGGGAAAGAGATGAAACGGCACACAACTCGGCCTGTGGCACTTCAGTAGCTGGCAGTTACACTCCAAACGTGTTCCACTGAGTCTATTTTCTGCTGTTAACCACGCGCTGACCTATTGTTTATGTCTTTAATTAAGTGTGAAAAATGTATCACAACTTTGTACCTTTGTTTGGCCCATCTTTTGTAACGTGTCACAATAAATTAAAGCTGCATTAGCAGGTGGAAACTTAATTACACCTAATAAAAATGTGAAGTAGAGCAAGATAATTAGTTATAGCGGCATCTCTATTAGTTCTTTTGAACCACTGTTGTTCCAGTGCGTTTGGACCACAGCATGCAGTCGTGGAATGTGTTCTTACCACCATATCTATCAGATATTTTTAATACAAGAACAAAACTTTAGTGGAAGTCCCAAAATGGATTTTGTGGTTCTTTTATTAGTTTTAGATACGAGCTACAGTTGCTGGCTTTGCCTTTGGGGTTTGCAAGGGTTGCACCAGCAGCATTGTATTCTTTAGTAACATAGTGTGAAAAGTTTTGGTCTCCCACAAAAAAGTTCCTTGCGATCTTCTTTACATGCACGATCTTTGATTTCTGACGATGTAAGATCAAATTGAGCTGCAAGTATGCTCCCTCTCTGCCTTTCATGCTGCTTCAATATCACGGCGTGAAAAAACAAAGAAGGCACAGACTGAGGGAAATCTGAAGCGTTCTGCCACTCAACATCCCCCATTCCCAAACAACAGCGTCTCACTGCCACTACAAATACATTAGAAATCAATTATTTATGGAACAGAGTCAGGGCCCCTTTAATCTTTTCCTTTTATCCAATTAAATTGTCTAACCATTCTCAGCCTCTCTAGCTCACAGGGAATGTGCTTCTTTAAAAAGAAAAGAAGAAAAGATTTTTCTCTTCAGTCCTTCTTTTGACTTTCGATGTAACAGAGGAGAGACACTTCTGAGGCTTGAGGAATGAAAGGAAAGAAAGTGAGTAAAGTGTAAATGAACTCCCCCTCCCGCCCCGTCACCATTGCATTAGTTCTACAGGAACTATTTGAAGTTTTGATATTAAGACTCTGGTTTCATTCCCTGCGCAAAGGGACGCTGGGGAGCGGCGAGGCCTTTCATGATTCCTTTATGCCCAGCTGAAATAGTTTGAAAGTATTTGCGATCATCTCCACGGGGGTAAATACGATGTTTCAATTGCTGTCCTGTATTATTCAAGAAGTCAATTGAAGTAGTGTCTCCAAAATTGAAAATGCTCACTTCCGACACAGACGTGTGAAATAATTGATGTGAAGCATTGTAAAACATTGTCTTTTATACTGTAAGAGTGTCAGAGGAAGAAAGTTCCAGACGCCCTGAAAAGCTTTACATTTGTACACTTTGTTGAATAATGTTCTCACCTCAGAATGAAAGAGAGCAGAAGGATGCTTTGGAGCTGAATGTTCTGTGGTATATTTCATGAAACACAATGTTGAATTTGTTTTGCTCAAGTGGGAAAGCCTGAGTCTTAATATGTGAAGTGGATGTCAACAAAGTAGTACCAGGACAACAATTTGGTTAGTCAATTATTAACCCTGTAAGGCCCACTGTTGTAATTTTACAACATTACTTTAAGCTATCCTAAAAAAGTCAGTAAATGTTTTGTTTTTTTAAAGACTACATTTACATAGTCAAAAGGTCCTTTTGTTCAGCCTCACAATGCTATTGGTTAGTACATGTGTTTATAGGTCCTGCCCTCTGGCCATACACTCACAAAACTTCAGAATCTTCAGACGAGCAACATCTCTTTGTTTTATTGGACTGGATTTGTCAGATTCAAGTAAGTTAAATGCCTCAAATAAATGTTATTGTGATTATTACAATGTCTAGAACATGTACATATTTAGTTAAAAAAAATTAATTCTAATGTTTTTCTATTTTTGGGCTTTACAAGGTTAACAATTTAGGTAATTATCAGCAAACATTTCCAACATTCACAAGTTCTCCTCTTACAAATACAATAATGAGCCTCTTATCTATGTTTATATCAGTGTGAATTGAATATCTTTGGTCAGTCAAAACAAGCACTTTGAAGGATGACCTTTGGCTCATGGAAATTGTAATGAACTTTTTTCAGTACTCTATGAATCAAATATTTGAAAAACAAATCGACTGAAAATGGAGCTTAATCCATCAGCCATCATTTGGATATGTTCAGGTCATTCTTTACGCAAAGGTTCTGTCAATTTAGAAGAGCTTTGGTGCTTGATCCTTCTTAGATCTCCTTTATTTTAAATATTTTGACCACTTCACCTTTGGCTCTGAGATTTTGTGCCCCACATTTCA
The DNA here is from genome assembly GCF_902827165.1 of Trematomus bernacchii. Lineage (NCBI taxonomy): Eukaryota > Metazoa > Chordata > Actinopteri > Perciformes > Nototheniidae > Trematomus > Trematomus bernacchii. The sequence continues at coordinate 1,259,593 of NW_022987709.1, forward strand.
TTAATGACGGTTTAGGGAAATAATGAACACATTCATTGATTATAATTAGTTGCAGACATTGTTCATCATAAAAGTAACTTACTGTATACGCTCCACATCTCCATTGAAGTCAATAATCACATTCATAAAAATGCTTGGCATGATGGGAGAGTGAGCCGGGACGTGCGATTAAAATAACTTTTTTATTTTCTGTCAAACTGGAGAGATCAAAGCAGATACTTGTAGTTGATTTAATGGATTAGGTAAATGACAGAATAAATTGTCAATTATTCTTAAAGCAAAAAGGCAAAAAAACTCTATTTACAGCTTAAATATTATAATTAACATTTTGGACTGAATGCTGTCTGAATGTATCAATTATATTACATTTTATGTATGTTTTGTTGTCTAAAAGATGAATGAATGAATCCATAGTAATGGCAGTGTCATGTAACCATGTGTCTTATTCATTATGTACTCTGTTTACATCCTTTCAACTTTGTATGATAGAGGCTTACAGTAGGCCCTGCTCTTTGTTCCCTGTGGATTCAGTGTGGGCTGCTGAGGCACGCAGCCTGGCACGACATGTCTGCACACACTATATGATACGTGTGTGTGTTTGTATATACCCGTCTACATGTGTGGCATGTCTGCTGCAAAGAGGTGTGTGTGTGTGTGTGTGTGTGTGTGTGTGTGTGTGTGTGTGTGTGTGTGTGTGTGTGTGTGTGTGTGTGTGTGTGTGTGTGTGTGTGTGGTGTGTGTGTGTGTGTGTGTGTGTGTGTGTGTGTGTGTGTGTGTGTGTGTGTGTGTGTGTGTGTGTGTGTGTGTGTGTGTGTGTGTGTGTGTGTGTGTGTGTGTGTGTGTGTGTGTGTGTGTGTGTGTGTGTGTGTGTGTGTGTGTTGGGCTAAGACAGTCGCTCACAAATAGCTCCTGAGGGCCCTCCGATCACAGACTGCCAAAAGGAAAAGGATTTCCGAGAGGTTTCCTTCTCGCTATTTAAAGTGGGAGCCCTGTGGGACATGTTTGGCATTCTCATCCACTCACTGAAGATGGCCTGTGATCTGAAGCCACTAACAGGCTCGGCGCTCCGTTTCTCGCTCGCTCTCTCCCTTTCTCTCCCCCTCTGGCTCTCTGAAGTGATTACCCTGCTTGTGATTCCACTGACACCCACATGTCCCCCGGAGACATGCCTTCACTAGTTTGTTTAATCTGCCTCCCTGTACAGTAGGTAACGCAGCCATAATTGAGGTGTGGATAGAGCTGTGGGAGCAGATGAAACCAATAGCAGGCTTTCTCTCTGGATGTCAGCAGTTGCTAAATTAACGAACAAAATGCTGCTGTGATAAGAAGTCAAACCGTTAGCAGCTAAATGTCTTCAGCAGTGATCTGTCAGCCCTCTGTTTGTGATTGTGTCCCCAGTCAATAAACGATGAGTCGCCTCATGATAGAGGCACAAATATCAGCGTTTCCATAAGGATCTGTTGCCAGGGAAAAGTTGTGCATCCAATCATATGTTAAACTTTTTTTTCACTGAGGCTGATAATGAGTTATCTGAGATTAGAATACCATTAAGCAGGCCACGCAGTCAAGCAGATATTTGATCTCAACAACATATGACTTCCAAAAGTTGTGCTGATACCTGAGACAGATTCCGCTTTACTCTCCGTTTGAATTTTTCGATAGGAGAACAGCGAGTGGAACTGTGAAAATGCGAGCATCAGATACTCTATCTCCCCCGGTTAGTGTCTATCCACTGTCTGTAACACGCTTGAACCGCTCTGTTCAGAACATACAGTGTCAATCATCGCCCAAATCAGCCTTTAGATGAAGCAAAAAAGGAACAAGAAAAGATCCATACAACTAAACTTGAATTAATTAAATATACTGTATCATGCTTCCTCTGAGAGATTGCATCTGTCCTCAGATGTGTAAAAAATAAAACATTCTCAGATATCTTTTTAAACCCTGTTATTGTAAGATACCATTAATTAAATTGACAGTGTTATTAATTTGGTTGAAGATAACTTGCATTGAGTCGAGGACATCTTAAACTCAATTAAAGATATCTGCAACTCAATTAAAGATATCCAAATGCCATGTCCCGCAATATGCAATCAGGCTCTTTCTGGCGCAACAGTATCAGTTCACTCGTGCCCCTTTGACAAAAGCTTAAAGTTTCCTTTTTTTATCATTTAAAGCCTGATTTTTTTTTAATAGATATCGCCCATGTCACACTTTGGTGATGTGTATGGTTTCTTTAATGTGGCATAATTATAGTATTTAATCCTTCTTTATCCAGCCTTTGAAATAGAAATAAAGATTATGCACTGACATCAGGAAGTGAAGCATTTAAAGGGATAGCTCCAAGTGTTTGGAACACAGCAGTGGATGCAAGGAGCCTGTCTGACAGACATGAACAGCAGCAGGTAACAGGATTAACACAGATTAACCAGCAGAAAGGTCATCGATAACTATGTTTAAAATCATTTAGCCCATTCCCATTTTTGCGTAAAAATCCTAAACATTTCCTTTCCAGTACTTGTGATCAGCATTTTTGTTTTAAAGGTTAATAATTTTAACAAAAAATAAGATCTCGGATATGCTTGGAAGTTTGCGGATAAAAAAAGGCCTTAATGGCTGTTTTATTGGCATGAAGTCCAGCAATTGTCCCACTGTTACCAGGCAGCGGCTCTCCCACTGGATTGTGGGAGGGACAGCTCTGGCCTATAGGGTCTGCGTGCTCATTCTACTCGTGGCCTGGCTACGTCCTGGGCTTTGGTTAAGGGGGTTTCCATCCAGGACATTTGTGCGGCAGCGAGCTGGTCTTCACCGCTCACTTCGTCCGTTTTTACAGATTGGATGTGTCTGCTCCAAGCGTGGCCCATGCAGTGCTGGGCTCAGGGTCCGCGTGGGACAGAGTTCTTCCTATTGAGTACTGGTGGTTTTTCGAAATAAGCATCGCTGGCAGTACGGGAGTCTCCATATCCCATAGTGAGACATCGGAACGAATGTTATGAATGAGCACTATAGGTTACTAGCGTAACCCCGGCTCTCAGAGTAACATGAGTGAGATATCTCACCAGAAAGCCCTTCTTGCTGAGGCAAAGCGAGAAGAGGTGCTTATTTGGAATGATGCTGCGTCGTAGCGCAAGCTACTTTAAGGGTGGGTCGATTTGCTGACATGGTCTTCAAGATCACCAGCCAATCAGGATTGGCGTAATGAGATTGATGCTTATGACTCATGTTACTCTGAGAACCAGGGTTACGCTAGTACCCTATAGTTTTTAATTGTCTTAGGCCAATAACTGCTGCCCTGATCCAGGCCCAGGTTTCGGTTTCACAAAAACTATTCAGGTTCAATTAAGACACTGCGTGATTTTTTTTAAAGCCATATTATATACGTATATATTATATTATATATATACTCTCTTATCAGTATCATGAAACTATTCAGTAAACAAAACATTTTTAAGATAATATATATTTTTGACCTGGTTGTATCACTGTCCTGACAGAGATTCTCTGCACACTGCAGGATGCCCTGTATCATCACTAGCTGATTATAGGATCATTGTGTCTGACAGGCCTGGTAAACAGTCTCACTCTCCAGCTCATAACAGTATCCATGGTGTGATCATGTGTTTGCAGCTCGATGTGTTTCCAGTGAGTGGGATGTGACTGTTGGTTTCCTGACGGATGTTATCTGACCTCAAATATCTGTGGTTTTCTACTGAACATGTTCTCAGCCTCCCCTCCTCTTGCTGTGCCCAGGGCGCTGTGCCAGCTGTGGGGACAACGTGGTGGGTGAGGGCACCGGCTGCACCGCCATGGACCAGGTCTTCCATGTGGACTGCTTCGTCTGCATGACCTGCAGCAGCAAGCTGCGCGGCAAGCCTTTCTACGCTGTGGAGAAGAAGGCGTACTGTGAGCCTTGCTATATTGTAAGTCACTTTTTGTTCTGCCTCACCACATAGTTTGGGCTAACTCTAGTTACTCATGTCTCATGTTGCAAGTAAGCACTTTATGATATCAGAACGGGCATGTTGGTAGCTCTGTGCTGGAATGTTCACATATTTTTACCTCAGACAACTACATTTCATCATCAATGCCCGGCAGGCTCCAAACCCTCGCCACACATATCTTCATTTCCTCTTTTTCTTTCCCTTTGTTTAGTTTTTGGTCACTTAATTCAACTTTATTTCATGGTGTCTTCCCCTGAAAGGGATGTTTTGAAGTTATTCAACTTATAATGACCAATACTGTTGAATTACATGAGAATATGCTGAAGATAATGAAACAAGCTCAGTCTCTTAAAGTGTTCAGTGCCGTTTGTTTGATATCAAAAGGTTAGCTCTTGAATCTGTTAGCAGACTTGTATTATTGGCTCAGTACCAGTAGGTGCTAGCCAGCAAGCTACTGACTAGGGCTGGGTGAGCCTCTCTATAGTCAGAGAACTCAACAGTAATCTGGCCCTGCTGCCCCCCCCCCTCCTCCGCTCCATTCAGTACCAGGCCCAATCAAAGTGCCTAAACATATAAGCACATTTTCTTTGGGGTATATTCAAATATATTTAAATTAGCAGGGGCCCTATCGAATAAAATAAAATTAGTACTGTGCCACTTCTGCCTCAGCTCTACCAGCTACATTAAGCATATCATATTTATTAATGTCAGACACAAAGCCTATAACATGTCATTGTGTGGTGAATATTGTTGTTTTTTTTGTGGCAAAAATCAATGAATGCAGGTTGTAGACACCTGTTACTCCTGTTAGCTAGCAGAGCATGATAGTAGTAGCTCATCTTCAGATGTTTCTTGGCTACCCACTACCTTTTCTTCCTGCCACACACAACCTGCTAGATTATTAATATTCTCTCGCTCAATAATGATATCAGCGATGTCATCGTTGTCTTTTTACAATGGAGGAATTTCACACATCTCTTCCTTGGTGAATTAGATGATGATTATATTGTTTTCACTCGCACATCTTTCAGTGAGCTGATCCATAGCTATCTCCAGTTCCAGCTGATAAGCACTCAGTTGTGGTTTAAATGCACTTATTAAAATCATGTTAGAATGTAACACAGTGTACCTTACTTTGCGGATGACATTAAACAGAGGGTTCTGTCTCATCTCATCTTTCACAATCTTGTCAGGAAAGACACGTCATCTCGCAAAGCCACCAGGAAACCGTTCAGTGCAGAAGTGTTTGCCTCATTCAGTTTCATTCGACTAAGGTTCAGCCTATGTCCAGTTCCTGGAAATGACGTGGTCCAGGTTTTTCTTTTGCCAGCAATAGTGTGGGTAAGTTTGTAGGTCATTTCTGGAAACTGAGAAGGGAAATAGCTGTGTTATGTATTCAGCTTTCCTTCTCATTAAGAGCTATGTGTATCAGATTAATGGACGCGATTTGTAAAACAAAAGGAATTGTGAAAAATGAAAAAGATCTGCAGGAGTGAGAAAGAAGTGATCTGGTATATCACTCTTTTCTGACTCCACCCCTCCTCATCTCTGCTTGAGGCCAGCAGTTTCAAGTTGCTGAGTTGCACTGTGGGCAATGTAGGCAACAGATTTTTAAAACAAAAAATTCAATAAAACAGATCTCTGGTTGTGCATCGAATTTGATCAGTTTTTGATTTGTTGGTTTGATTGTTGTTTTGTCAGCAGGGTTATAAAAGAACTACTGGACTGATGTCGATGTAGATTGATGGAAGGGTGTGGCACGAGCCAAAGACAAACCTATTTCATTTTGGACTCACTGGGCGGGTACACGCATTGTTCTTAGCGCAGTTCTGCGCTAACTTAGTGCACTTACAGTTTAACAATGCACTTCTCCAACAATGTTATTTGTGTTGCTAAAGCATACTGTACAGAAGTGCAAAACTCAGGATCTGACTTTTCGAGTATTTGTTTTGTATCTTCATTGCTGTAGCTTTTGTAAGACAACACTTTTTCTTCAGCCTGCGGCACATAAACGCCCTTAGACATGTTGTCAGGCAATAGTTTGCCAAAGACCACAAATTGTTCCACTATGCAGATTCTAGTTAAGACTCTTTACATCGAGATGATGGGTCTGTGGGTGTTTCTCAATGTCGAGTACGCTTGCTTGGTAGCACATGTCTGCCGAGCATCTTGCTTCAGAAGCGAGTCAAGAATACTTCCTGGCATTTGGAAAACAAAGAGAGGAACACGCTAGCAAGTGTGCAGGTGTGCGTCATATGAGAGGCCCCGCCTTACATCTTCCGCCACAGATTTGGGGAAATTGGTCCGTGCGCAAAGCATTGTGGGGATTTTAAGACCGCGGAGTCTACTCATGTGCAGCCTCGATATTTCTCCAAACGGAGTACGCCGGGCTCGGTAGATTTCCAAGTATGCTGGAGATTGGAACAGTACTTCGGCGGCACTCGATGACGTAGTATGCTTGAAATAGTGGCTCTGAAGCAGCTTTACTCGCGATTGAGAAACACCCTCTGTCTAAACCTTTGTAGCATGCTAGCTAATGAAAAGGTGAGGGCATTGTTTTTGATAGAAGATACATCTTGAAGACCAGGGCCATTTATATATTACTACTGATATATACAGTATTTGCTTTTTATGAAATGAAAATGGAATGATAATTATTGTTCCTAAAGAAATACATTTAAAAACACACTGATATCCTTGATTCTCCTGACACAGCACATTAACACAAACATAAATATTTCCTTCACATGGCTTGCAGGAAATGGATGAATGTGCAGTGAAGTCTGGAGTTGAGCTACATGACGTTTAAAGCAGTGGCAGGACATCTTCTAAATCTTCCCTTTTCAGAGGCACTCTCTGTGATTGTAGTTGTCTTGTCTGGAAGTTCTCCAACTCTGATACATGCGCTAAAGAGGAACGGGATAATTTAGGAACCTTATTTATGCATTTCATCAGCATAAATGTTCTTCTGGCACAAGATCAAAAGGATGGGGGAAATCTGAATTTCTTAATGAAAGTAATTTCTTCTTCTTTTATTCCCATCCTCAGGGTCATACGCCTCTGTAAGATTAGAGAATGAACGTGAGAGTTGAGTCTCTGAAGGGAAATGTTAAAACCCAAAGAGGAAGAGAAAACTTCACGTTAACCTCCGGGTCAGTCAGTCTAGGAATCTCTCTGAGCAAATGAAAATGAATGTGTATTTATTTTACTGTAGATTCAGATTGTGTTCTCAACCTGCCCTATTCCTATCTTAACTTGATCCATGAAGTTGCCTTTAAATTCAGACTGCATGTGTTACAGGTATCTAAAATGCTTCTGTATTTTTTCTCAAATTATGCTTTGAAAATATTATGTCAGCAAACAACCATATGCTATATGTAAAGATACATATGTAAATATTCTTCCACAGAGCTATGGTGCAGCATCCAAACATTCTATAAAACCCTTTAGCCAAAGTAGCTCAAATGCTTAGAATGACTGTACAAAGGAGATTGAAGAAATAGCTCCATAAATAACTGAATAATATATTACATAATGTTACATTAAAAAATAAATCATATTAAAATTGTAATCCAATTTACCAAAATAACCAAGACTCGTAGCATCGTTTACTTGTCTTTTTCGTTTTTGTTTAAAGGAAACTTTATTCTGATGTTTATCTTGTTGTATAGGATGTTCAGGGGCCACACACTCTGATTCATCTCCTCTGCTGAGATCACAAACACACAGGGTTATATTCAACTGTAGAAAGTGGAACAGTTATGTGTATGAACTCATTTTGCATAGTTTGTATTGATCCCATATGTACAGAAAGTATGACATATATCTATCTTGCAGGGGCCTGAGGAAACTCACTGTGTGTAAAATTGGTGTAATAGTATGCAAATATCCATTAATCCCTTGGCCAGGAATTGCAGGAATACATTTTGCACGGCAAGCTGATTGCCATCCAATAAAGTTTCTGCCATGTATCAAAGTAGGCGATCAGCAGCCCCCTTATCTAGGCTCAGACTTTGCATATTCTGTGGAACAATAGCCACATTTGTGTTAGCGACATCCATCTCTTCCGCTGGGTGATTTGCCTCATTCAAACTGTTTGTGTAGATATCGTTAATTCCTTTTAGTAATGTGCAGGAACTCTCCCACATCTGTTATCATCGCCCAGCTACTTCCTGATTTTACAAGCTGCTATCTCTGTGCCTCAACAACCTCAGTCACACCGCCGGCCCACAGACACCAGGCCAGTGATCCGCCTTTGTCCCTGGCACTGCCATGGCTTTCCTCCAAAGAGGACTTATCGCTGTCTATTTGAATACACAACCAGGTTGATAAACTGAACAGACGTTCAATTAATGTCTCGTTTTGCATGGGGTGTACTGTAATCGTGTTAATGTGACAACATCGGGTTGCCATTGGGCTTTTATTTTTTTTCTTGTCTGATGTGTCTCTGCCTGAGGTGTCCCACAGCTTCCCTCATTCCATGTTTGCACACATGATTAGATTTCAAGTATTTGTGTGTGTGCGAGCAGTCCATCAGTGTCACTGAGAGACGGCAGTTTTGAGTTTTAGTGCCACTAAGTGTTTTCCAAGAAAGCTCTCATGTGAAGCATTTTCCAGCAGATTGACAAGTATCGCTGACTGTGTGTTTTCTCTAACAATTAATCACAGTGCATCTGGAAATGCACAAATATGAGAGGAAAGCAGTGGGGCTGGACCTTATAACAACAGTGTTACCCTGCAGCCGGGGTCTTAGCAGGGCTCTCATAACTGGACATCCAATAATGTAATCAGATCTACCATGGCAGTATGTTTGGTTTAAAATACTGTAAACCAGGGCTATTCAATTGGCGGCCCGCGGGCCAAATCCGGCCCCGGGGTGATATTTACTGGCCCTTTGAGTATAATGTTAAAAAGTAATCTACTTTTTATTTTTTTTAAGATCATTTAAGATAATTTTTTGTGCCAGAGTGCCTTTATTCCAGAGAGGGTGTTAAATTGAGAGATAGGGGGGAAGACATTGCCTGAAAACTTCGGCGGGCTAGGGTTTCGAACCCACCTACTAGCTACTGTAGTGACAACTCCTGTCATTTATTGCATCTCTGCGTGAATGATTAGATCATTTCACCTAAATGAAATCAAATGAAATTATGTTGATGGTTAAATTAGCTTCACATGTAGGCCTACTGAGTTCTGAACTTGCCATTTAGATCTATAAAGGCCTTGGGGCTATGTTGTTTGATTGAATTAAACACAATATATGCACTCCACTATGCTGTTGTAGTATTTACTGTATCTGAAGCTCTTAATATGATTGATCATATTTCAAGCCATCTTTTTCCCGGCCCCTTGCTTTGGATCATTTTCATCAACCGGCCCCCATTCCAAACTAATTGAATAGCCCTGCTGTAAACCTTTGAAGATGTTCATTGATTTAGTCATCTTACAGTTAAATGCATATTAAAGGGATAGTTCATATTGTTTGAGGTGGGGTTGTGTTAGCTACATATCCATAGTCAGAGTATTACCTACAGTAGATGGTGGATCAAGCAGACAAAAGAACTAGCACGGAGGCCAAGTCATGTTCTGCTGTGGATGGTGGCAGCACTAAAACATATTGAAGACGCCTACAAAAAATCTATATCAATTCAAATGTATTGCTTTATTTAAAATCATTTAAACTGATTTACCATGCTGTAGGAAAGCCCTTTCTGATAGGAACTGAAGCTATTCATATCCATATGCTTTTTCTTAAAAATCACCAAATGTCTTTTGAAAAAGATGTGAGTTGTTGGCCTATGGCTGCTGCCGGTTTGTCTTATCTGCAAGGTGAAATGAAATGTAGTTTTCAACAACAAGAGCAAAATCTGCAGGTTGTGGTGAGTGTGTTTGTATGTGCTGTATTTTCTCTTGGACCAGTGTTTCTGGCGGTTTCTCAGGTCTGTTGTCATAATGACAAAAAGGCTAGGTAAATTATTTTAGATTATCGTGATATAACATTCATTTTTAATGCTATTAATGGTACTTCTGTTTGACCTTTCTCTGTATTGTAATTGTAGTTGTTAGTGTCAAAGACAGTCATGTCGCTGGATCCGTTCAGGGAGTCACAGGAAACACTGCTTCATGTAATCCCATTTTTTCTCCCTGGAAAAAGGGAGGCTCACTGCTCACCGTTCACTTGGCTTCAGCAATGTCAGAGCTGTATTAGTTGTCTGTTTATGCTAAGCTAACATGACCTAATGCTAGTGACATTAAGAACCTTGAAATGGAAAACAAAACGTCTGAAGATAAATTAAAGAATTCATTAAATGTATGTCGGAGATCTTGCCTGCTATTTATGTATTCAAACATAAACAAGCATGTTTAAAAAAACATCTATCTATAGAGGCAATAAAGATTTTCTAAATAGGTGCGAATGACATTTTAAAAAGAAAAAGGATGGTCAAAGAAAGCCTTTTCCCAACGTACCATCATCTTGACTAACCTCTTGCATATTTGCTGTGTTTTTTTGCCTTTTTAACATTCATCTACAAAAAATAAATATATTTTATATATATATATATATATATATATATATATATATATATTCACTAAACTAAAAGGACCATGGCAGTTTTTATAGGCTAATTTTTCACAACTTGACACAAAAAGAAAGTGAAGCAAATGAAGTCATTATGTTCCAGCAGTCATAACACAATTCAATTCAAGCCAAAATGTCAGCACATCTTTTTGAAATCATGGTCTGAGAAATGAAGAGTAATTCTCCGTTTCCTTTCACTTACGGAAGTCTGCTTTAACCACGAGAGCATATTAGTTAAGAGAGCAGAGGGACACAGGGACTCTTCCTGTACTGATAGCTCTCTCTTTGAAGAAGTCCAGCAGAGGAATACAGTGTCACTGAGGTTAATTGCTTACCATGCCGACTGTCCTTAAGCACATTTGATGTCATCCCTATGTGCATTGTTACTGGTTCTTACACATTGCTGCTGGTTTTGCCCAGTTAACTGACTTGAACAGGCTCTTACGCTGCGCCTGCTTTGTGTAGAGCATACAGTAAACAGATCCATTCAGTCTGCTTTCTGACACCAGCCAGTGGCAAAGGGGTTGTGGACAATTCTCGGCTTCCTGTTTGAAGCAGAATCAAATCCCCACTTTTACTGTTTATACCAGCACTTGCTGTGAATGTAGATCATCCAAAGAGCAGGCCAATTTAAGTGTTCTGTAATGAGCCTGATTTCAGTAACACAAGGTCATGCCAGGAGCGGAGCTTCATATTGAAAAAGCAGTAATAAAGAGATAGCGACTTGCCCACACAAAAACCCTAATCTATTTCTTCTTCTTTTGACATAATTTCAGAGACCACCAAGGTCACGGACGCCAAGTTGCTTGAATGTAATTACGTTCATTATCTGCTGTTCTACTATGGCTCTGTTATTTAAAATAAATGGGCTTTGGTCTCATTGGCTACACTTTTCCAAAGATGTTCCATTGTGCTATTGTAAAGAGCGAGCTGCACACACAGCCCTGACCTGCCCGTCACCAGGAGACCTGCATGATGGCCTGATGAGCTCACAGTGAGTCTGTGGGTCTGTCTTGGAAAGCCATTCAACATGCATTCTTTTATGGCTTTCAAACGTGTGTGTGTGTGTGTGTGTGTGTGTGTGTGTGTGTGTGTGTGTGTGTGTGTGTGTGTGTGTGTGTGTGTGTGTGTGTGTGTGTGTGTGTGTGTGTGTGTGTGTGTGTGTGTGTGTGTGTGTGTGTGTGTGTGTGTGTGTGTGTGTGTGTGTGTGTGTGTGTGTGTGTGTGTGTGTGTGTGTGTGTGTGTGTGTGTGTGTGTGTGTGTGTGTGTGTGTGTGTGTGTGTGTGTGTGTGTGTGTGTGTCCGTCCTGTATTTGAGTTTACAATTGATTTCAACTGCACCAAATGAATTAAGAAAGTAAGGGCACATTTCCAAAGGGCGGTCCCCAGAGACCACAGGCATGGTGCCAGCTGTATCGGGGCCCCTGGTGATGGATGTCCTCCACAGCACATCATAGCAGACCCCGCTCCCACCTAACAATTGGGGATATCCCCAAGAACTCCCCTGAAGCCCTTGATGTTATTGAGAGAGGGGATACACCATACAATACATCCAGTCACAGAGATGTAAACAAGCACAACATGGAACACATGAGGTTAGTGCTGCTGCTTCACAGTAATAAGGCTCAAATTAGAAATGACTGCACACCACCCACACACCTGTCTCTCTCTGTGATGGATATCCAGGTAGTCAGATCCAGAGGCTTGCAGCTAGCGTGGGGGGGTCCAGGGCCCCCACATGCTGGCCGCTGTGCCGCTGCAGCTCACTGTTGGCTCTGCATGTCTGCGGAGCGGCAGGTAAACACACTCCTGCTGTACTTACCAACACAGCAGCGACCCGGCTCTCTGCTGACTTCGTCATCAAATATTCATGGCTGTCTGCATTAGCTTGCAGAGTTCTAATTGAGTTCTGTATATTCAGACGTGATTAACTCGGTCTAATTCCTCAAAGGAGTGAGCCAATTAGATAGCACTTGCATGAATAGCATTTCACATCTTAGTACGTCTCCAGTCTTGGCAAGACAATTATATGTGTGTATAATCCCGCTGTACAGTGGGCGTGAGCCCCCGAAACTCTAGCAGGTCATTATTTATTGTTAGTGATCCGAACTACAGGAAATGCAGCAGTCCTATCCATTACCAGCAAGTCAATGAACTTAGAAGACACTGTTTGGACAAGAGAAGATAGAGGAATACAAACACCGGGCCCTCTAATTCTCCCTCATGCTTTTTGTCTAAGCACATCCCCACCCCCAGGAGCGAGCAGGAGAAATATATCCGTGACCCAGTGCTGACCCACCACAATGTCACTCTAACTCATGGCATGAGAGAACTACTGCCGGGGTCTTTGTCAGTTTCTCTCTGTAACCAGAGCAGGAGACATTGCCGAAAGTCCAGAGGGGTCACATTCTGCTGCAGAGCTGAATTTAAGGCAGAGAGGCAGACAGGCCGGCCGCTTCCTGAGCTGCAGAGAGGGAGAGGGTCCCCACTGCCACCTTGTATTCCTTAAAGAAAGGCCTGAGCCAGGCCTGGCCTGCGTGTCGCCCCGTCCCCTCTCGCTGGTTACAGCCTGATATTATCACTCAGCTAAAATAAGAACTGTGTTGGAACAATCTGTGACACAACTGAGCGTAACGGAACGGATGAATATTTAAATCTCATTTGACACGTGCAGTTGTTGTTACTTTGTTGAAACTCGTGTGTGGAAACCTGCAGGCGGAAGCTGCTCAGGACGCGTCCAGGCAGAGATAAAAACAAAATGTTAAAAACAAATCAGGACTGAGGCTCTGACAGGATGCAGGTCATCCATACCCGGTGTGAATGTATCACACAGACAGACACACTCACTGACTGGCGTGTGCACAGATGAGTGTCACAAACGCTCCGTGTGTGAATTATACAGCTGATAGTTTCAAGGTCACTGATCCTCACGAGTTACCAAACCATTAAGAGAATCGCTCTCCGTGGCATGACATGCTCCCTCACACACACACGTAAACACACACCTCAGTCTTCTGCATCCAGGCAGCAAAAGAAGAGCGAGTGGGTGATTTACATAACAGGGTAAATATGACAGGAATTATAAAGGAGTCAGGTCATGTTTATATATCTGTATGTGCTCCACAATGTGCAAATCATGCTTACACTCTGCACAGACAGATGCACAGGCAGGGTGGATCCATCACTGATATGTCAAATAACATTGAGTTGAATGTCAAGGAGCTGGGGAGGGGATCATGTTGGGGTGGTGGGGGAGAGGGGCCAAAGGGAGGGGAAATGGCAGGGGGTTTCTCACTTGTTAACCTTCGTAGGATATGGTGGGAAAGATGATCATGAGCCGCTGAAGTGAAACACACAAACAGAGTTACACACACTTCGGCGGCCTGAGCAGACCACAGATCAGAGGGGGGGGCTCCCTCAATCCCTTCGCTGATGTGTGAAGATTTAAATCCGCAGGTCTCCCTTGAAAAAGAGATCGTTGATCTCAATGGGATATTTTAACCTGGTTAAATAAAGGCTACAAATGAGAACCCAACTGCCTTCAATCAAAGCTGAATTCTGGCATTGTTTGCAGGCCGAGAACAACATGATGGGGCTAAAGAAAGTGGAAAGCAAATGTTTCCTCTTTAACTCTGATCACAATAAGGTGTCCCAGAGAAGCTCTCTTTTCCTGTGATGGAATAGATTTGCTTAATTTCTCTGACATTAAAGGGGTAGTTCAGACCGTACCCTGTTGGAAAGGGCTTTCTGATATGGAATACAATTTAAATATAGCATACACTTAAACTGATATTGATTTTCTAGGTGGGCCTTTTAAACATGAACATGTTGCTGCCTATATGTAAGGGGGCAAGTGATATCTTATAACGCTGGTGAAACTAAAAGGAAATCCAAAGGAGCCACAGAATTGATTGATAGGATTAAAGTGATTGACCGATTACATTCAGTATCGCCTTCGGAGAATCTTTACAAGGAGAGAATTTCGCTTCAGACAGATTTTGATTCTCTGTCCAATAGGGACGCTGTAGATCTTCATTTAAAATCACGCTTTAATTTCTACGAACATGGGGAGCGTGCCAGCAAGCTTTAGTGCCATCAACTGAAACAGTCAGCAGCAGCTTTTATATCTGCAAGAAAAGATGAGCAAGGTAATATTGTCACAGACCAAAAAAACATGAATGCCCAGTTCCAGTCTTTCTATGAGAATCTGTGCACCTCGGGGGCAAGTAGCAAGGCATTAGCCTTATGTAGATGACTTCTTTAGTCAAATGTAAATGCCCTCCTTGGATGAATCAGACAAATCTGGACTGGAGAGAAATATAACTTTAACAGAGATAGACAACGCAATGAAAAGAATGAAGCCTGGAAAAGCACCAGGCCCTGATGGTTATCCAAGTGACTGTTTTAAGAAGTTTGCCCCTAAACTATACTGCCGCTATTAGTAAAGGTATTCGAGGAGGTCCTGGTTAGGAAGGCTCTTCCCCCAACTATGACGCAGGCCTCTATCTCACTATTACTCAAAAGAATAAAGATCCGTAGTTGTGTGAATCATATCGCCCCATTAGTCTTTTATGTTGCGACTATAACATTCGAACCAAGGTCCTAGCAGGGGGGCTTGAGAAAATGATGCCTCACTTGATACATCCAGATCAGACTGGTTTCATTGTGGGTAGACAACTATCAAGTAACCTCCGCCGTGTGTTCAATGTTATCTACCAGCCCAACAATGTCGAACCTGAACTTATTATATCCTTGGATGCACAGAAGGCGTTTGATAGGATTGAATACAATTACCTGTTCACTGCGCTCGAGAAGTTCGGCTTCGGCCCTACTTTTTGTTGGCTGATGAAGATCCTTTATACAGCGCCTAAAGCTTCAATTCGAACTAATGGGATAATATCTCATTATTTCCCACTTTTCCGTGGGACACGACAAGGTTGTCCACTGAGCCCCCAGATATTCGATATTGCTATAGAGCCCCTGGCAATAATGTTAAGAGACCGCCAGTCTAATTGGAGTGCAACGGGGGGAGAATTGCATAAACTGTCGCTCTATGCGGATGATCTTCTTCTTTCTCTTTCGGATCCCCATGCCACTATACCTATTGCCTTGGAACTTATCGCCGAGTTTGGCCGGGTGTCGGGCTATAAATTGAACCTGAGTAAAAATGTTCTATTCCCCATAAATGATAAAGCACGTCAAATGTCATTTCAGAACTTCCCTTTCTCTGTGTGTAAGGACAGCTTTACATACCTAGGTGTCTGTGTCACTTACAAAGATCTGATGGACAATCATTTTAAAATAGTGCTTGGTAAGGCTAAACTGGACATGGAGAGATGGTCGACCCCCCCCCCCTGTCACTAGCTGGCAGGGTTCATTCTGTTAAAATGACGATCATGCCCAGGTTCTTATTTCTGTTTCAGGCAATCCCAATCTTCATCCCTAAATCCTTCTTTAGGGAATTAAATGAATACACTTCCACTTTTATTTGGAATAAAGCTGTACCTCGAATTAGGAAAGAGTATTTGGAAAGGCCAAAGGGGGAGGGTGGTTTGTCCTTACCCAATTATTTGTATTACTATTGGGCTGCCAACATCCACAAGCTGATGTTTTGGGTTGATGTGACGGACAACTCCCCAGTTTGGTCTGTAATGGAGCAGCATTCAAGTAATCCAGTGTCACTTGGCTCTTTACTTTGCGCTCCACTACCCTTGAGTAAAAACTACTGGACGAATAACCCAGTCATCCAAGGCTCTCTAAAGATATGGACTCAACACAAACAGGCACTTATTGCTTCCCCAATTCTGGCAAATGTAAATTTCTCTCCATCTCTCACTGATCCATCTTTGGGGTTATGGCATGGGAGAGGGATTAGGTGTGTTAAAGATCTTTTTAAAAATGGACACTTTATTTCTTTTGAGCAGTTAAAGATTTCATGTTTCTTCAGATATCTGCAGATACGTAGTTATGTCAGGACCCACTTCTCTCTAGCAGCCCCACAGAGTACCTGGATTAATGACTGTTTAAATATGGATCCCTATGACAGGGGTCTGGTGTCTGTATTATATGACAATATTCAGAGGGTCCCCGCTCCGTCGCTTAATCACTTAATGAGGCAATGGGAGGAAGAGCTGGGAATAACTATATCAGATACTATTTGGCAGGCAGCAATTCGGTTTGTCCACTCATCCTCAATGTGCATTAGACATAGGCTGCTACAATTTAAGGTTTTGCATAGGTTACATCTATCTGCAAGTAAACTGGCCAGATTTTACCCAGGTTTAGACCCAACCTGCATCAGGTGCAGTCGGGACCCGGCCAGCCTAAGTCACATGTTTTGGCTCTGTCCAAAACTGGCCCCTTTTTGGACTGGTATATTGAAACCCTTTTCGTACATGTGTAACACGGCTGTGGATGCTAACCCATTGACTGCATTATTTGGCGTGGTCACACAGGAGACACGAATAACAATTGATCAGGCTGAGGCTGTGGCATTCTCTACCCTACTTGCTAGACATCTGATACTGGAAGAAGGCTGCACCGCCGTCTCACAAGCGCTGGGTAGAGGAAGTAATGTCCCATCTTAAACTTGAGCAGCTAAAGCACACTACCCCGGGCTCTATCGCAAAGTACTATAAGGTCTGGCAACCATTTCTGTCCTACTTTGAGAACGAATTCTCTAACATTAAAACAACGTAGCCAACCCCCCCCCCCCCCCACATTGTTTTTTATTCATTTATGTTTTACTTTTTACTTTTGGCTATTTAACCATGTAGTTTTTAATTTAATAATTTATGTTTATGTTTATTTTCTATATACACATGTTGTATCTCTTCTGGATGTCAATTGGTATTTTGTATACTTTCTGTGTGTACTGTATTTTTGAATGTTGAGCGCTGCTGTTTGTTATATGTGGAAAATCAATACAAATATTTGAATAATAATAACATGTTACTGCCCCCCCTGTCTACAGCAGTACAGTGTTTTACTTCTCTGCCTGTACCGTGTACTTTAGGTAAGACACTGATTTTGGTTTACAACCGCTAACAACCCCACCTCAAAAAAGCTGCAGTCTCCCTTCAACAAATACCACTGTGACAGAAAGACTAGGTTGGGGTCTGCATTAGGATCCACACAGCAGCAAGAGCCTCTGTAAACACTGGCATGCGGGCAGCCAATTGTGCTTTTTAAATATGCATGGACTGAAGCTGATGCCAAGTCAGCTGTGAGTGAGGTAACTCACACACATACTCTACTACTTGTGGAGTTGTAAGGGAGTGGTGCATTGGATGGCTTTGTAAATAAATAGATGACTTTCAAATAACATTTAAAATCTCTAGTGCATTACAGCCATCTTACTGTAAGTGGTTTTTTTTGGATGGGCAGCAGGTGTAAAGTGTTTTATTGCATGGACAAAATAACAGGAACACCTTTCAATTTAAATGCAATTCAATCAAATAACATTAAAATAAATACTTCCTCTGCGATGTTCATCTCTTTTGCCAATCAGTGGTCAGCGGTGTCATTACTCCACCCACTAAAAAGGGATCAGCCGGTTTGAAGGTGGTGCCAATCAAAGCACCAGGTATTCACAACTTTGGCTAAACTAAATATTATTAAAGTTGGTGGTTAAAGCTGGCGGACCATATGCAGAATCCGGCTTGCAGAATGTTCCGGCATTGCCCACCCGGTCTCCCCCCATTCAAAACTGTGTCTCTCAATAAAGGCCCTCTCTGGTCAAACATATCTTTAAAAAAACTGCAGTATATTGCGACTTTATGTTTGATGACCCATGCAGTTTGTAACTTTCTATTTAGTATCAACTACCTATGAGTCACAATTTCTTCATCTCCATTATTCAATACTTCTTCCTGATGTGGGTGTTCGATAGTACTTCCTGTTGAGAGATACACTACTTCAGAACAGATTGAACTCCTGGTTTCTTTGTTAGTTTGTTTGTATGTTTGTTGGTTGGTTTGTTAAGTATGGAAAAAGCTGTTGGCCTGTTTTCTTCCTAATACTTGGTCATATTGTGCAGCATTGGCCAAGGAAGAACTCATTACGTTTTGAAGCAGATTCAAAACACAGGGCGGATGTGCTTATTATTTTCCCATATGCAAAGGGCCTTGGTGGCGCTCTGCGCTCTCAGAGTGCCCTTCTAGTTATGTATTTGTTGGCAAGATTATTTCTGTTGTCTTGCTTGAATGAGCCATATTAAGTGATAAAAAGGCGACATGCTGCTTGTCAAGGTTCATTAGGTCAGCAGACTCCTTCCCTCAGGAAGCAGTCAGGCAGGGATTTGACTCTCCACAGTGTGTGTTCCTGTCCAGAGAAACGCAAACACAGCAGCAGCGAGCGGGCCTTCCCTTTGAACCCGCTTTGTTAGAAATCACCGTGCTGCCTTCAGTAGTGTGGAGTTAATCCACACAGCATGGCCTGGCACTGACCAGCACATTCACACACACACACACACTGAATCAGATCATCTGTACATTTGGCCCGCTCTGACTGCCAGGTCATAAATCGCGTGCGGTCCCTCTGAACTCCTGCCTCCCTCCTGTCAGCTCCACTTTGCCATGTGAAGACAAAAAGAGCAGATAGGTGTGAAATGTGTGTTGATACGGTCCGAAGAGATGGTAAACAGCTTCAACTTAACAATATGCCACAGCAGATTCCAACTGTTTCATCTGAAAACATGGACAATAGTCTTTGTTCCAGCTTTGTTGCACCTGTAGCTGAATCCTCTGGAAGATTTTAAATATTGGGGATGAATCCTGGACCCTATTATGTGTGAACCAGTGATGAATGTATGTATATTATAAACTTAAACATTTGCCAAATATGAAATATCATCAATAATAATGAGGAGTTTGCATGCATTGTTTTTGATATGACTAATGTGTTTGGCTTTGCCTTGTGAAAGGTTACAAATAGCATGAAACATAATTACAATGCAACTTACCAGTAACACGAAGCAATTTAAAAAATCTCTTGAGTCTGACTTATTGTTTATTCACCTTAAAATGAGCTGGCCTCATTGGGCATTCTTTATTTGCAACATGGTTTTCAAGCTTGTTTTAATCGTCAAGTGGGAAGTGACTAAATGTGCCTGTGTTTATCCTATTCATATGGTTTTTCTCGCTGGTTAGTATAAATGTGGACATGTTGTATCGCTGTTTCTTCCTGCATTGGCTACTGTGTAATGTCTGTCCTGGGGGAATACAGGAAACTGCATATTACAGGCTCTGTGAGAATAATCAATGAATGAAGAAAATGATCTTCAGAGCTGTCGGCCTTCTTCTTGTCTCATGTCATTTAGTCAACTAATGGGTGTGTGTTCAAATACTAGCATAGACATTCTCAGTAATATCTTTTACTGGTTTTTAGTTGTACTTATCTTGTTTAAAATGAAAGTCACTCTAAGGCAGTGTCATTTGATCTAATGAAATAACAAATGAATTCAAGTGGATTGAAAACAGACATAAATTAAATGATCTCACTCCATTGACATCAGAATGAGAGTTAGTGATGTGAGAGGTTTTCCTCTCTGTCTCACGCTGTCAGGCCGGTGTCTCCCAGCACATGGGGACCCCCCCCCCCCCCCCACATGCTCACTCAGCCCTCTGACAGGTAAATTGTTGCTAAATAGTGGGGAGCTGTGCCGGACTGCGCTGCTCTTTGTGAGATCATCATATCACTTTTTTTGAAGAAAGGGGGCCACAATTGACTTTAACGCACTCTACTCACCCCTCAGTTCAGCAAGAGGCTGTCTGACCCAGATTCACTTTTACCTCATCTGCCTAGACATTTGTTTAGCCTTCTGGGCAAACACTTAGAGAAATGTATGAGGCAGAGGGGAAGGGGGGGTGGGGGGGGTACATATGCTTGAATACATCACATTTAGTCAGGGGAGAAGCAAAACCCGGACATCCGCAGACATATACAGCCCTCTAGTGGCAAACTGCAGAGGACCTGGGTGTCTGACAGAAAGGGCATGAAGTGATTCATGCAGAATATCCTGAACCATCTGTGGAGGTCGGACCCAAACACAGAGCAGAAGACGTGTACATTTTTTGTTTTGAAATTAGATTTGTGTAACAGGCATGCTAAATGTTAGGTTACACCAAATAAAAGCAGTCACGAGTGAATACAAACACAATAGAAGCTGAGCAGAATGAATGAATTGAGGTCATAGAATCTTACCATCGGAGAAAAAGAGAGGAATTTTGTCTTTTGAGTACTGTACTCATTACAATGGCCCGGAGGAACTGTGTGCTGTGAAATCATATGCTCTAGTTAAGCTAAACAAGGGCAAGGTATTCCCACATGAAGGGCAGATGAGAATAAGGAAGTGGGATTGTAGACAGATGAGGAAGAGTTGAGGACGGTTTAGTGCTGTTTGGGCCGGTACCCCACTCTCATTCTCACGTCTCATATTCTCTCTCTCTACCTCTCTCTGTGTGTGTGTGTGTGTGTGTGTGTGTGTGTGTGTGTGTGTGTGTGTGTGTGTGTGTGTGTGTGTGTGTGTGTGTGTGTGTGTGTGTGTGTGTGTGTGTGTGTGTGTGTGTGTGTGTGTGTGTGTGTGTGTGTGTGTGTGTGTGTGTGTGTGTGTGTGTGTGTGTGTGTGTGTGTGTGTGTGTGTGTGTGTGTGTGTGTGTGTGTGTGTGTGTGTGTGTGTGTGTGTCAAACCTCTGGGGCTTAGTGCAGCGAGCTCATTAAAAGCTTCATTCCACTTCCAGGATCGAGCAGGATTGCGATATGGACATTGTTTATACACAAATGTTGCCCTGGGAATAATGTTTATTTCTATTACCTTCTTGGAGGGGAGAAAAAAAGAGAGAGGAATCAGAATGCAGAGCTTGTCTGCACAAATTGCTTTTCAGGAAATAATGCCTCTCCAGGAGTGCTTTGAAGAAACGGCCATTTTTCAAACCACCTTTTTCTACAGCCTGGAGTCATACATCAGCCTGTCTCATGTTGCCCTCTTAGCCTGACCCAGGATCAGTGCTGTGAGGAGTCACCACATGGAGGTATGTCAGGGACACTGAACCCCGTCCTGTTGAGCTGCTGTGCTCATTAGCATAGCGACTATAAATGTCAGTGCACGTGCTCGGCAGCCAGACTGGGGGGGGGTTCACCTCAGCCGAGCGGTCACACAAGTGTCATCTGAAACTCTGGAGGCAGCCGATGACGCAGCGCAGTGTTGCTACACACCCCGAGCTGTGTTTGGAAACACTGAGCAGCTCTGCTACCAATGGAGCAGCTGAACCGTGCACTGTTTAGCCCAGCCAAGCGCAGAGAGGGGGGCGGGGGGCAGAGAGACACAGAGATCCAGGAAATGCCTGAGCGAGAGGCAGCGAGGCCCATCAGCTCTCTCAGGCCGCACATTGATCACCCTCACATGATATATCCATCCCCAGTAATTGCATTGCTGTTTAGAGAGGCGGTCGTTATTTATGAAATATTGAAATAACAAACGGCGTCTCCCGGCAGATATAAGGAAGAGAGATGCCACAGATAAGTCAGAGGCAGGCGGCCACCACGTCCCTCCCCCCAGGCCGCTTGCCCAGTCGCCTGGCTGCAGAAAACCTGCAGTCATCACAAAGTGGAAATATTTACTGCTCTCATTCTTGCATATGGGAGGATGAAGTGTGGGCGAGGGCCACTGAGAAATGAGCGTGTTTGTGTTTCCAGAGGAGTGCTAATCAGATTCCTTCAGATACAGAGGTATTTGAGGACAGCAGAGCCAAAGGTCCTGGGCGTGGATTTATATGTAGCACGGGAGAGAATGGTAGCTGTGCCCCCTGAAGTGAAACACTGGCAACAGGAAGTTCAAAGGCACAAAACTTCAGGAAATGCAGAAAAACTTTTCTTCGGTTATCGTGCTGGTTCAACTCTATCAGCAGACAAGTGCTCATTGTAAGTGATCCATTACATTCATCATGAGATGTGTTGTGTAATGTGTGTGTGTGTGTGTGTGTGGTGTGTTGGTGTGTGTGTGTGTGTGTGTGTGTGTGTGTGTGTGTGTGTGTGTGTGTGTGTGTGTGTGTGTGTGTGTGTGTGTGTGTGTGTGTGTGTGTGTGTGTGTGTGTGTGTGTGTGTGTGTGTGTGTGTGTGTGTGTGTGTGTGTGTGTGTGTGTGTGTGTGTGTGTGTGTGTGTGTGTGTGTGTGTGTGTGTGTGTGTGTGTGTGTGTGTGTGTGTGTGTGTGTGTGTGTGTGTGTGCAGAACACCCTTGAGACCTGCACCATCTGCAGTAAGCCCATCATGGAGCGCATCCTGCGGGCCACGGGGAAGGCGTACCACCCCCACTGCTTCACCTGCGTGGTGTGCAGCCGCAGCCTGGACGGAGTGCCCTTCACCGTGGACGCCTCCAACCACATCCACTGCATCGAGGACTTCCACAAGTACGTAGTTCAGATAAGATAAGATTTACTCCCACATTGGCCAGTTTTTATGTCACATCAGCATGTTAAAACAAGGCATTGCACAAAATGTGAAAATATGAAAAGTAGAAAATAAACAAACTTAAAATATAAACATCTCCTAACAGAAAAAAATACCAAACTAAAAAGTTAAATATATACATGTTGACAGGAAAAGATAATAGTCTGTACCCTACCAGTCCAATACATTTAAAACAAAAATACTGGTTTGGAGGGTTCCTTTGAATATGTATTTATATATAGTGTGGCGCTGTCTGTTGTTGTCTGTGTTATTGTTGTTGTTTATATATATTATATATTTATTGTGTACAGGAATTTCCCCCAGGGGACAATAACTCTAATCTAATCATTACAATAAAATATGATGTGTGTTTGAACCTAAGTATCACAATCTAAAGTAATGTAACCTGATACATTTCCATGACCTTTGGATAACCTCAATATCAAATGCAGCACTAAAAAGTACAACAACAACAAATATCAACAAGAATGCTTTTACTTAAGAACTCAATTCCAAATCAACTAATGCTTTTAAATCATTTACTTACTGACACATTCAGTTAGATATCACATCATGGGGCTTTCTTTTCAGGGAAATATTGCCAGCAATGCCACAAGCACAATGACCTTATAAGATGTGGCTAACATGAATGTAATAGTAAATTCCTGTCATTGTGTCTCACTCCACCCATTGCATAACCCTAACCTTCCCAGAAATGTTGCTTTAGTCAGTGACCAGAAGGGAAACAGAAGTAAACAGCGGGCTCTTGGTGTGAGTGCTCAGCTTTTCGCTTTAGAGGAGCTGCACTGGGCCGTCGTTTAATTCCACATGACAGGTGTGACCTGAGCCGCGCGCCTCTTTGTGTCGAGGAATAATCTCGCTCTGAGAATACTGTACTGTGGTTTCTCAAAGCTCCTTCACTTCCTGATTCCCAGCATGCAGTCAATGTCTCAGGTAGAGTCCACAGCCGTCAGTCAGCTGACCTGAGGTCTGAGCCTGCTTTCATATCCTCTCTGATCCTATTGTTAGACACACCTCTTCCTGCTGAAGGCATTCCCACACATACTCATTTCAAAGTCACTTCTGGTATTTGTAAAGGTCCTACTATGTTTAGCTTTTCCTCAAATACACCATTTATATGCAGCGTTTCAGAGGAGAGACAGTTTAGCCTCTAGTGGTGAGGTGCATGCATAATGAAACAGAGAAACATGCACAGGCTGTGCCTTTGTTTGAAAACCTCTTTAATCATGTGTGGGCAATATTGGTGTTAATCATTTGTGCTATGTTTACTCTGGTGTGAAGAGCTGAGACCCTGCTTTAACCGATTGGTTGGCCAGTGGTACCATACTTATAGGGGTCACAAGATAAACCTGAACAGTCATTACGTAATCAACAATACAACAATGTATGTTTATTTATTTCATTATAACTTTGATTAATTTACTTGTTAACTCCTCCATACATTAACGTTTTTAGACATCCAAAGATTAAACATATATAACATATGATGGTTGATAGTAGTATTTTTTGCCAGAACATAAAGCTAAATCCAAATCATTTTAACACCTCTGTGTATCCCAGAATGTATCATTACAACTTTTAAAGTGGAATAAGTTCAAGTCATTTTCTCCATTGTGTAGATGGAGTTGATTATTTGACAAGAAAGGCAATAGCTTCTTTACTACAGCAGTAACGTATTATTTAGTGGGAATGCTGATTCCAACTATATGTTATGCTACGGACAAAAAGTTTATTATTCCACCGACTTATTTTGGCCCTCTTCTCCTCCCACATTCAACATCGCAGAAACTCCGTTCAAACATCAAAATGTTCAGCTCGGTCGGGAATCGCAGGCTATTACTTTTATCATTCATAACTTTCATTATTCCAGAGATACATCCCATAATTCATCACATTTTTAACATTTTAACTTTAACATTGCGCAGCTCGTTAAGGCAGAGTGCGTGATGTCACAGCTAGAGGGTAGGAAATCTTGAAATTTGCCTTCATATCTTTTTTTAAAACTGACATAATTCCCAAACCCTACATTCCTGAGACATAATTTTTCATGACAAACGTAGGAAAACATCTCGTAGCTTGAAAAATGACAAATAATTAAGCAAAATAATTAAACAAAATGCCTCTTGAGGGCATGAAGTGACAAAAACGTTCAACATGTCTCCATTAAAACCCATTGTAATTTCAGCCTGATATTTCCTCACAGCAGCAGCCGCACACCTTTCTTAAACTGCCAAAAAGGCCACATTATTAACCCGAAAGTACACAAAAATTACACTTCAGATACTCAACTTCCTTGACATGCTTCACGTTTTGAAATTTCACAGATATCTGTTATCGTTCACAAAACGTTCACATGTAAGAGGTTCATCTCTCATTCAGAACAATGAAACCTTTGATCTCTACAGAGCTCGTTAGCTCAACTATAAACACCTGTGTAATGGAACACGATGATGTCATCACTCCAACTGACATGCTCAGAGCAGCAGACTTCAGATAATGGTTAATGGTCGTGCCCTCAACAGCTCTACGTCAATTATGGGGTGTCATCATATGCCGTTTAAGAGAAGAGAGAGAGGGCGATCAAGAGTCAGTTCTAACTGTTCATTTCATTCTCTCTCTCTCTCTCTCTCTCTCTCTCTCTCTCTCTCTCTCTCTCTCTCTCTCTCTCTCTCTCTCTCTCTCTCTCACACACACACACAATGTTCCAAACGGCCCAAAACTTCACAGGTTTGGTAACGATGCAGCCATCAACGCATCTAAGCGTATTATGGGGTGTCATCAAATGCTGTTGCCATGGCGACAGATCATTCGCCATCAAGTTAGTTCAAAAGTTTGCAGTTCAAATATTCTGCTGCTTTTCCAAGCCTTTTTACTTTCTTTTCTTCTCTCATCACACATTCAAGCCCCCAGTGTTCATGTATCATTTAAATCTAAATTCTTCACTTTCTTCTTACACATTACATTTCAGCATAGCAGTTTAGCGTCAGCTTTTCAGCATAAAGCATTCCCACTAGCAATTTCTTCAGGAATTGCATTCTCTAGTTAGTTCTGCTGCTCTCTTTTGTCAAGTAATATGTACCCATCAGTTGTAACCGATTACTCAAGAGAGTATCAGGCTGACTAATCAATAATAAAAGCATCGTTAGCTGTGTGTGCACAGTCTCAAACAGCATCAATATGATAAGTTATTATAAATGACATTTGTGAGCTCAGTCCTGTTCTTCCTGCTTGTGTGTTGCAGGAAGTTTGCTCCGCGCTGCTGTGTGTGCTCTGAGCCCATCATGCCGGCGCCGGGCCAGGAGGAGACCGTCCGGATCGTGGCCCTGGACCGAGACTTCCACGTGCAGTGTTACCGCTGCGAGGTGTGTTCTGTGTGTGAGCTCTGTTTGAGCTCTGTAGTCGACAGTCATTATGGTCTGGATGCATATCGTGCTCGTCTCCCGGGTCACCTTTGCAGCCAGGTCTGAATCCTCCCTCCATCTCTCCTCTGCAAAGTTCAGGCTCACACAGTAAGCACTCTGTCAGCAGCGCTGGCTGATAAGCGGCGCTGCGACACGACGTGCTGGCGAAAAGAGAAGTAACGTGTCACGTTGTCAAAGAGCCGTGTGTGTACAGAGCCTGGCAGACACAAAGGTCAAAGGAAAGCAGAGCAGATTAGTTCAGCACCAACAGAGGCATCTCGTCACCACGGAGACATGAGTAGATGCATTTGTAATTCTCAGAGTGTGCGCGCGTGCGTGCGTGCGTGCGTGCGTGCGTGCGTGCGCACAGCCATCGAGAAAGAATTATGTAAAAAGAAGTGTGTGTATATTTCTCTGTTTGGCACACACTGCTTTAGCAGAGAAACATTTCCCCTTCTCTCATCTCTAAAGCTTCTGTGGGCTCTGCCAGGTAACCATCAGCAGACAGTCACCTCCACAGGTCTGTCTGTGATATTTGTATTGGTGGAATCAGAGCACAGCTAGATAACAACCTTGAACATTTAAGCGACGTGGTTCCTTCAGTTTTTTCCCTGTGAATTTATAACTTTTTAATCTCAGAGATTATTTATCATATATTTATATCGTCTATTTCATAACTTTACGTAAGTTATATTCGAGAATCAGCAGCTGGTAGAAACTAAACTCTGGTCCCGCCTCACAGAGAGCCTCCTGAAACACACTGGCTGGGTTTAAACGCACTAAATGTCTCATTTAGGGTGTGAGCACAGAGAGAGGGACTGTGTCTCAGCTGTGAGCGTGCATAATGAGTGTGTGTGTGTGTGTGTGTGTGTGTGTGTGTGTGTGTGTGTGTGTGTGTGTGTGTGTGTGTGTGTGTGTGTGTGTGTGTGTGTGTGTGTGTGTGTGTGTGTGTGTGTGTGTGTGTGTGTGTGTGTGTGTGTGTGTGTGTGTGTGTGTGTGTGTGTGTGTGTGTGTGTGTGTGTGTGTGTGTGTGTGTGTGTGTGTGTGTGTCCTGCAGGACTGTGGCTCTCTGCTGTCAGAGGGGGACAACCAGGGCTGCTACCCTCTGGACGGACACGTCCTCTGCAAGAACTGTAACAGCAGCCGCATCCAGGACCTGACCGCCAAGGCCACCACCGACCTCTGAACACCCCCCCCTGTGATAACACACACCGCTCGCTCTCTCACAAACGTACCCATCCACAGAAGCTTGCATTCCTCAGCACACACACACACCCTCAGTACATAGCATCACATGTATCTATTGACTCGGTACATCACAGCAGGAGAGGCTGTGAGATGTTTAACTGTGTTAAGGAGTGGTTCGAGATTTTGGGAAATGGTTTTGATCTGATGCACTATGTCACTATGTTTTATACGATATACAGCAGGCGTTCAGACAAGAATAAAACCGTGATACAGATAGCCTGCTGCCAAAGAAAAATCCTATTCAGATCTAGATATTTATCTCTTCTGTGTTTATGACGTAAGAACAGGTGAAATAAAAATTCACTTTTTAAGTTCCTTAAAAATGTTTTTACTCACCAAAACTCTATGTTCCCCTGGTTCACTGGTTCCACTCTTTATGCTAAACTCAGTTTAATATGTCCACATGTGCTCAGCGTGCATATAAAAAAGCGACTTCAATCTTCTGTTCTGACTCTCAAAAGAAAAAACGAATATTTCCCAAAATCTCAAATCTTTAAACGAAGCAGTTAACAGTAAAACAATATATCTTCACTCAGTGTTATTATCTTGTATCATAATCCTCCAGCATGTCCTCACCCGAGTGCGTATGTATTTAAATGTCCTGCCGATGGGTTCTTTGGATCTGAAGGGAGTCTGACTCCAACATGTGACATGGATGACAGGTGCAGATATGTGTATGACTGTAGCTTTATCAGTATTTAGGAGCATTTTTTGGTCAGAGCATTTTTTTCATTCTAGTGTTTGTCTCACAGACATACGGTACACTAATAGGGAACATATTATCACAGGAGCTTATTACTTCAAAACACTTAACTGAACACCAAAGAATCTAAACTGCCGTATTCACTGTGTACATATTCTGTGTGCAACTATTTGAAACATAACGGGACCACAGTCATCCTCATAGTAGTGTGTGTCAAAGACAAACCCTCAGTAGGCAGCAGCTGAGTGCCATTCCCTTTTTAACAAACATACATCTTTGACTTTCTAATTGAACTTGCTGTTATGTTTTATTATTTTCTGTTGGCCTGAACAGTACAATCAGGGCATTCCATTCAAATAGAAAGGGCCTATTATCTGAGTTTTATGATATGGTTTTTGAGCAGAGAATGATGTCACTTTTTCTCTCATTGACATGACATAGATTACATTAGTGATTGTTTTGTAAGTCTGATAGAAATAACTGATTAGGAATGGCTATGCAATTTTTGATGTTAATTGCATCGACACTTTATAAGACATTTTATGAATAAGGAAATATTTTACCTGTACAGATTAAAGCACAAGTGTCCTTACAGTATAATGATGCTTTAATAGGGTACTGTGTGACTTTGTGTCACTGTGCTGTGTGTCCGTGTTGTCGTACCAGTGACACTTGTCTTTTATATTTAGTGTGTGTAAAGGTAATGGGCGAAGAAGGGACCATGACATTTGTTTCCCACAAAGTGATTTTATTATTTTTTCCATCCAAGAGTCAGTCGTTTGACAAGCACTGTTTGATTTGATAGTTACTTTTTTAATTACTAGAGCAATGTGATGTTTGTGAGTTAAAGGAACCCTGTGGAGTTTTCACCGCTAGCTGTGGAACCATGTTTTCATGATTAGGTTCTCATTGAGCAAAGGCCTGGCCGAGTGCAGTCTCATTTTAACAATGAGTTTTTCACAGAATAACCGATGAAGAACAACATAATGTGCAGCCCTGAGAACCTCTGCAGGAAGTGACTGTGTGTATCACTTAGCACAGACGCAAGCGGGCAAAAAAAAGACACATAGTCACAACAATTTAAAAATACACTCAAAACAAACAAACTCAAAAACGTCTCTTTGAAAACACGGGTTAGTGTGTGGACATGTTGTGTCTCTTTAGGTCTCAGGGTCTTGGTTTAGACATTGTGTTGTAATCTGTTCCTGGCTGCAGGCTCTCAGATCGGGGGTGATCTGATGCAAACATTTAGAAATGGTTTGTTGCTACTCCACTGATCCTCAGTTGGTGAAAGCCATGTTTGAAAAGGAGCAGCAAAGGCAGAGGACTACAGGTTAGCTGTTAACATGTAACGGAAGGTAACAGCTAAAGTGTGCAAACAGTCAACTCTGCAAATGTTTATTTACAAAGGAAATTCAGTCATTTTGTTTGCATTTGGGTGTTTACAGGAAAACTCCACAGGGTGCCTTTAAACAACAACATCTGAGTAGTATTAAGGTCTGCTGTTGGTTTACAGTGTTCCTCAGCCCCGATAACAGATGTGTTGTCGTGTTATCTGTTTAGTGCCATTAGGATAGCAGATGGTTATACCAACATGTATGTGTACTGTAATCAGTTACTCTGGTTACAAAGCTTTGTGAGCCATGTTTTACCCACGGTTACACTCTGTGCATAACTTTGCTAATAAGCCCAATAATATAAATAATTCATAAATAAACATTCATCAGACCTTTGCCAGGACACATCTTCTACATGAGGATGAAAACACTGTTTCACCATCCAAGGCTGGGCGAACTGAACTCAGTGCAACTCACCAGTGCATTGTAATGGATCTTAAAGGCTTGTTATAACACCTTTTATCTCATATAACTAGTTATTAAAATAGATTACTATAATTAGTTTGAGGACAAAGATATTCTCTAGTACAGAAAACACTTTTTTCAGGTTTTCTTTTTCAGGTACAGAGCCATGAGGTTGGATGTTTGGCAGCTGACTCAGTAAGCCATATGATGGGGACTGGTTGTTAGGCAACAAAGGTCAAGAAGACCTTCTTTATAACATGATGTCACATTTGTTTGTTGGTTTTCAGCGCTCAGGGAGAGGCTGGGGATCCGGCTCAGTTAGCATTGACAGCGCCCCTCCTGACGGGCTGGGGTAATCACACAGGGTTAGGTGTGTCACAATAAAGATTTCGGAGTGACTAAACATTCAGGTGAACAAAAGCCATGCAGTAGTGCTTATATACAATTCTTATTTAACGTTGGACCAATCAGAAGTGTTGTTAGCAGCACATGCTAACAACACCCTGTGCTGTGTTAAAGTCCAGATGAAAGAGCTGTGGCTTGGTAAAGGATGTGACGTTGTTCTAAAGCCGCACACTCAAATGTGTGATGGAAATGTATGTCACTCATCAGGTCAAACCCACGGAGAATTATCACGGCAGGCAGGCTGTTAACAGCTAGCTGGGAAACTGTAGGGGGCAGCACTCTCGTGTTTTAGACATTTTTTTATTGTTATATATTTTATTATTGGCTTATTAGCATGTTTGTACAAAGTGTACTCGTTCACAGAGTTAAACCTCATGTGCCATAAAAGCTGTTTTAAACTCTCCTGTTGCTACAGTATATTATTATGGACAGTCTGTGAACACATCTGACTTAAAGAAGTATAAAGACCGTACTGTTTTTTTTATTTAGTTTGATGTATTTGGGTGGTCTACGGTCTTTGTTTCTGCCCGTGTCTGTGCAGTCACCATACTGTTGCTGTGTGCTCCATATGTTGCCTCCCTCAAAGATGGTGCCATGACTCTTTACCGAAGTTGAAGATGTTTCAGCCGCGGTGTGAGGCTGCAGCAGCAGAGTCTGAATGAGAAGCTGGACCCTGTGGTGTTGGTGAAGCATCTGTTGGGGGTCATTGGAAGGGGCCTGTAGTCAACTGGTGTTTCTTTTTTCTTTCTTCAATAAAGCCTTTGCAGTAGCGTCATGTCTCTATGTACTTTTTCTGTCTTTTGCAGTATATTTATACAATTATGTGAGAGCATATTAAAAACGCATCCCTTTCTTATTTAGCCCTGCCCTGTATGTGTCCAGCCCCTCCCCTTGTGGCTGGTTCATTTCTGTAACTTGATGTGCATCAAGTTACAGAAATGCCAAGGTAATCCGCCTCCTTCTCTCTGACTTCCCCTCCTGCTTCCCTGAAACCTCGATGTGACCTCCAGAGCGGCCTACCTGCAGATGAGAGGGATTTATTCCCAACAAGTAACCCATGGCTGCTTCCCTCTCTTCAACAGTCATTTAAAAGCCCTTCAGTGGCAGTGAACGCCCCGCGCTCACACACCTCCATTCATTGCCCCTGTCAGGCTGCGGCTCCCCAAACACTCTATACAGGAGAATCACCTGCTTAATAGAAATCCTACACCGCTCTGGGACGACGCTTTAATTACACAGACACACAGTGTGCACTCTCCTCTTCTTGTGGCCATGTTCAGCAAATGCACTCAAGTATGCTTACTGCTGGGATCAGCCTGATGGAGTTGTTAGAATAATTTAAAGACCTCCTGAAAGTTTTTTTTCCTACTGTTGCCTTCCAAAGGCCAGCTTAACTTAATCATCTTTACTTGTGTGCTGCATATCAGCAGTAAGTCACTGAGCATGTTCTCCCCTGCAGATTGCTAAATTAAAACAGCCTTCTGAAATGTTATAGCGCGCAAATAATGTCTGTGGACAAAACAAGGAACACTTTTGTTTGTCGGAAAAAACAATCAGCACCAGCGCTGTTGGATGGAATTCAAAATCAAACACAAATATTTAACTATGGCCGACCTGATGCTTACAGTACAGTGCCTAATCCTCAGAGTACAGCGTATTCTCACACCCTAGTACTCTGCTAGAAGCAACATCAAGATTTCCTAGTCATTTTTTTCAAAATATGCTGGAGGCGTGTGTGTGTGTGTGTGGGTGTGTGTGTGTGTGTGTGTCACACACACAGGGAGAGAGGAGCCCTTCAGCAGTTTAGCCGAGGACTTACTGAACATAAATCTGGTGTTTACCAACAAATTGACTGATGGGCCCTCCAGCCAACATTGTGTACTCTCCAATTTCTTCCTCTGCATAATATTCCAGCGTCGAGTCTCCAGGGCCCTGCTTCTAAATTTGTTGAATGTTTGTATTTATTTGTTGTCTTTTTATTAGAATGAGTGGCTGAGCTATTTACCGGGTTGCAGGGATGAGCACGAGGGAGCAAAATGGGCCACTATTGTGCATAATCTGGCACACTCCCATTTAAATGAAGCTGTCATATGGTCAGATTTACATAACATTACAATGTGGGCCGACATCGCAGCGCTCCCAGCTTAATGTTATTAGCTTTAAAGTTAATTCCCACTGTGCATTTGCATCAAGAGCATTGATTTTGTGCGTCCTTGAGTTGGCTGAAGGCAGTGATGTAATCACTGAGTCAGTGTTGCTCTCGGAAGAACTGAGACAGATCACTCTGAGACACAAATCCAAACCATTCCAATGTGTACCTTTTATGAAAGCTTCTTTAGTGCCTTTACTTGTTGTGTGAGCATCCGAGCTGCCCACAGAGTTCAAGGATGCCCGTCTTTATGACTAAATGTTTGTGATACTTCCTATGTGAACATTTCTGATTCAGTAAAAAGTGACTCATGTAGAGGTCACTCAAAAGCCATACTTCTCCTTACACCCTAATGCTCAAAGTGGCATCACCTATTTGCAATGAGAAATTTGAAGTGTCATTATCCATTGAGCATAGTGTCTAAAATAACTACAATCATTTAAAATGTTAATCCTACCTCTGGGGATCACTCTGTCAAACAAGTGTTCCCTCTGAATTTCTGCTAGCGGAGCTACTGAACTGCAGACTGTTTTTAGCCTGTTAGTCCATCAACATGTATTACTAAAGGGCCCTCTTTACTCAGAGAATAAAACATAATGTGCTAATGCCTCAAATCAAATCTGTTCTTCCTTGGCCCACGCTACACCCTTTTACCAAGTTTAATGGAAATCAAGCGAGTAGTTTTTATATTATCCTGCCGACAAAACGAAAACATAATCTACTTCTATAATGAATATAGACCAAACCTTTTTTCTTGCATTAAAATGTTCAACTAGTTATTTAATAAAAACACAATGATTTGTTGGTTAGATAATGTTTGAAGCATGTTGTTCATGTAAAGAATGACAATGAAATCACTATTATACTGAACTGAACACTTTCCTTTTTTATGTCTGCATTATAACATATGCAATAGATTGAAACTAATTTACTTTAAATAAAAAACTGAATCCTCAAATGTGTCCAGTTTTAGAATCTTTAAATCTGCATTTTGTACAGTTTATATTTTCAAAAGTAAAATTATGTGCGTCAAGTTAACACGACCGTCATCGGCCTGATCACAGACGATGACGAGACGGCGTACAGAGAGGAGGTCGAAACCCTGACATCTTGGTGCCAGGATAATAACCTCCATCTCAACATCAGCAAAACAAAGGAGCTGATTGTGGATTACAGTAAGCAGCAGAGAGAGGGACACGCCCCCATCGCCATCAATGGGACTACGGTGGAGAGAGTCAGTAGCTTCAGGTTCCTCTGTGTCCACATCACTGAGGACCTGACATGGACTCTTCACACAAACACCATCACCAAAGAGAGCATCCTGACTTTCTACAGGTGCACCAAAGAGAGCATCCTGACCTTCTACAGGTGCACCATAGAGAGCATCCTGACCTTCTACAGGTGCACCATAGAGAGCATCCTGACCTTCTACAGGTGCACCATAGAGAGCATCCTGACCTTCTACAGGTGCACCATAGAGAGCATCCTGACCTCCTACAGGTGCACCATAGAGAGGATCCTGACCTTCTACAGGTGCACCATAGAGAGCATCCTGACCTTCTACAGGTGCACCATAGAAAGCATCCTGACCTTCTACAGGTGCACCATAGAGAGCATCCTGACCTTCTACAGGTGATAGAGAGCATCCTGACCTTCTACAGGTGCACCATAGAGAGCATCCTGACCTTCTACAGGTGCACCATAGAGAGGATCCTGACCTTCTACAGGTGCACCATAGAGAGCATCCTGACCTTCTACAGGTGCACCATAGAGAGCATCCTGACCTTCTACAGGTGCACCATAGAGAGCATCCTGACCTTCTACAGGTGCACCATAGAGAGCATCCTGACCTTCTACAGGTGATAGAGAGCATCCTGACCTTCTACAGGTGCACCATAGAGAGCATCCTGACCTTCTACAGGTGCACCATAGAGAGCATCCTGACCTTCTACAGGTGCACCATAGAGAGCATCCTGACCTTCTACAGGTGATAGAGAGCATCCTGACCTTCTACAGGTGCACCATAGAGAGCGTCCTGACCTTCTACAGGTGCACCATAGAGAGCATCCTGACCTTCTACAGGTGCACCATAGAGAGCATCCTGACCTTCTACAGGTGCACCATAGAGAGCATCCTGACCTTCTACAGGTGCACCATAGAGAGCATCCTGACCTTCTACAGGTGCACCATAGAGAGGATCCTGACCTTCTACAGGTGCACCATAGAGAGTATCCTGACCTTCTACAGGTGCACCATAGAGAGGACCCTGACCTTCTACAGGTGCACCATAGAGAGTATCCTGACCTTCTAAAGGTGCACCATAGAGAGGATCCTGACCTTCTACAGGTGCACCATAGAGAGCATCCTGACCTTCTACAGGTGCACCATAGAGAGGACCCTGACCTTCTACAGGTGCACCATAGAGAGTATCCTGACCTTCTACAGGTGCACCATAGAGAGGATCCTGACCTTCTACAGGTGCACCATAGAGAGCATCCTGACCTTCTACAGGTGCACCATAGAGAGGACCCTGACCTTCTACAGGTGCACCATAGAGAGGATCCTGACTGGCTGCATCACGGCCTGGTATGGCAGCTGCACCGCCCTCAACCGTAAGACTCTGAAAACTGCACAGCACATCACCAGGACGGAGCTGCCATCCATGGAGGACCTCTACTCCCAGCGGCTCAGGAAGAAAGCCCTCAGGATTATCAAAGACCCCCATCACCCCAGCCACAAACTGTTCTGTCTGCTGCCGTCTGGCAGGCGGTACCGCAGCATCAGGACTAAAACCACCAGACTCAGGGACCGTTTCATCCCACAGGCCATAAGACTATTAAACACCTGAACTCTGTAAAGAACATCCATAACAATCATCTGGCTGCTACTTACAAATTATTTATCTAATATATCATATTCCAATCACTTGTATATAGACTCTTATTGCACTATTTTACTATTTTTCTTTTTGTATTTACTTGCACTATTTTTTCTGTTTTTCAGTTTTATTGTGTTGCGCTGTTGGAGGAGCCTGAGACCTAAGATTTTCATCGTCATAACTACACTGTAGCTATGTACGCATGATGACCAATAAAAGCCTTGAACCTTAACAAAACGTACCTTCAATATGAAGAGCAGTGTGAGTATTTAACGTCGCTGGTGGCATGGCTGAGTTAGCATGCTAACTCAAGGAAGTGTACATGATAAACATGTTAGCTTCAATGTGAAGGAAGCAACCCAGTCTCACGGCATTTCGTGTTATAGTCACGAAATTAATCTATTGATTTGTGTTCACCAACACGATTTCGCCATTTTTTTCGTGTCACACAGAACGATTTTAAAAGCAATGCAAGGCAAGGCAAGTTTATTGATATAGCACCTTTCAACACAAGGCAATTCAAAGTGCTTTACAAAAAATGAAAGACATTAAGAAAATGGCATTTAAAATCAGTCATTAAAAAGCAAAGATAATAAAATAAACACTAAAAGAAAAAATACATGGATAAAAGTTACAGTGCAGTTTAAGATGTGAATAGTTCAATTAAAAGCAGCGGCAAAAAGAAGAGTCTTCAGCCTGGGTTTAAAAGTAGTAAGAGTTGCAGCGAACCTGCAGGTTCCTGGTAGTTTGTTCCAGATATTTGGAGCACAATAACTGAACTTCTCCATGTTTAGTTCTGACTCTGGGGACAGAAAGCTGACCAGTCCCAGAAGACCTGAGAGTTCTGGATGGTTCATAATTTAGCAGTAGGTCAGAAATGTATTTTGGGCCTAAACCATTCGATGCTTTATAAACCAGCAGCAGTATTTTGAAATCTATTATTTGACACACAGGAAGCCAGTGTAAAGACTTCAGAACTGGACTGATCCACTTTCTTAGTGTCAGTGAGGACTCGAGCAGTAGCGTTCTGAATCAGCTGCAGCTTTCTAATGGATTTTTTAGTGA
Source organism: Trematomus bernacchii (assembly GCF_902827165.1). Lineage (NCBI taxonomy): Eukaryota > Metazoa > Chordata > Actinopteri > Perciformes > Nototheniidae > Trematomus > Trematomus bernacchii. The sequence continues at coordinate 1,296,227 of NW_022987709.1, forward strand.
GACCTGTCAAGACACCATTACAGTAGTCGAGTCTACTGAAGATAAAAGCATGGACAAGTTTTTTCAAATCCTGCTGTGACATTAGTCTTTTAATCCTATATATGTTCTTTAGGTGATAGTATGCTGACTTAGTAACTGTTTTAATGTGACTGTTGAAACTCAGGTCAGAGTCCATGACTACACCTAGGTTTCTGGCTTCATCTGTTGTTTTGAACATTGCAGACTGAAGCTCAGCGCTAACTTTTATACGTTCTGCCTTGGCTCCAAAAACCATTACCTCAGTTTTATCTTTGTTTAATTGGAGAAAGTTCTGACACATCCAGTCATTGATTTGTTCAATGCACTTGCTCAGTGTTTGAATTGGAGCATAGTCTCCTGGTGAAATGGTTACGTAAATGTGTGTGTCATCCGCATAGCTATGGTAACTTATTTTGTTGTTTTTCATTATCTGAGCCAGTGGTAGCATGTAGATGTTAAAGAGAAGAGGCCCCAAGATGGAGCCTTGAGGAACCCCACATGTCTTATTTGTCAACTCAGATGTGTATTTACCTATAGAAACAACGTTTTTTCTGTCCTTTAAGTAGGATTCAAACCAATTTAGAACTGTTTCCGAAAGTCCCACCCAGTTTTCTAGTCGGTCTAGTAATATGTTGTGGTCAACAGTGTCAAATGCAGCACTGAGATCTAATAATACTAACACTGAAGTTCTGCCACTGTCTGTGCTTAAGTGGATGTCATTGAAGACCTTTACAAGAGCAGTCTCAGTGCTGTGGTTTGGACGAAAGCCTGACTGGAACACATCCAAACAGTTATTTAAATGCAATTAATTACTCAACTGTTGAAAAACAACTTTTTCAATGATTTTACCTAGAAATGGCAGGTTTGATATGGGCCTGTAATTGTTCATTACTGAAGCATCTAGATTATTATTTTTTAAGAGCGGTTTAATGACTGCAGTTTTCAATGTAAATAATAACAAATTAGAAGGAAAAACAGATACAAAAAAATACAGATTTAAGTATTCTGACACAGAACGATTTTAGAAGCAATGTATTTCTATTGGTAGTATGTTTCGTGCCTGCACAAAATAATATCAAATTAGAAGGAAAAAAGATGACAAAAAATACAGATGTCAGTATTCTGAGGCTCTGAGCCCCATTTCTTTTCCTCGCGGACGGCAAAAAAACTCCGACATTATACCATTTAAAATAAAAAGGGATAGGGTTAGGCTTAGGGTAAGATATTGAGTAAGAAAATGTTTTTATGAACCACACAGCTTCTGGTATTCTAAGACCCGACCGGACAAAAAGACGTGGTGCAGGCACGAAACATACTACCAATAGAAATACATTGCTTTTAAAATCGTGTTGGTGAACACGAATCAATAGATTTTGTGACTATAACACGAAATGCCGTGAGACTGGGTAGCATGCTCTCTTTAACATGTAGCTCAACACACTGCTCTGCTTAACACAGCTTCATACATCCGCTAGCTCGACTGTTAGCTTGTCACGTAAAACTGAACAAATCCTCCTGCCACCCAGGCCTTACCTACAGCGCCACCTGGAATAACTTCAGGAACTGTAATTCAGACTGGACTGTTACAGATGTGTTCCTTAAAGTTCCAGAGACTTCTTTGTGCAAACTTGTCAGATCAGAGGGAACACATGTGTTGTTACAGTACATCTGTATAAGAACAAACCTTTTCTTACCTTTTAACTTTTGTTTTGTTTGAATGTGCCAACTATGAATTAGTGATGCTCCAAATCTAAAGTTAGGATCACATTTGACAGCGTATTTACTTTATAAAGGGTTCATGCATCCTGAACTTTCAAACCTGAAAAATAGAATACAAACTACAGATGCTTTGTCCAGAGTCTGATCTAAAGGTTTCTCTCCTGTTTTTATGACTTAAAAGCATTTCATATATGAAACAGGTGTACTGTAAATGAAAGTGTTACCATTATAATGGCAATTTTAATGTTCCAATGTCCTATATCCTTTTGCCATTACTTCACAGGAGGGTTGGAGAGTGATCCAGACGCAGACACAAACAGATGAATTTCCGGTCCTTTGGTGCAGTTTATAAGAGGCGCTTTCACACCGCAGTACTTTTCCCACAAAGGTTCATCAGAACTTAGTTCATCAGAACTCTTTAGTTCTCATGAACTAAGTACAGATCACGTTCACACCGGAATAAGTCCCTGGGGGAGGATTAGGCAAATGAAGCCGCTGACGTCACTTCTTCTTCTTCTGCTTTGGGTTTACTGGCAGGCCGCAAACAACTTCACGGCGTATACTGCCACCCAAAGTCCCCGACCGGAAGTCCCCGGAGTTGGGGACTGGCTTCTACTGAAGCCAGTCCCCAACTCCGGGGACTGGCTTCAGTAGAAGCTGCTGGGACTCCCAGCAGCTTCTACTGAAGCCTTCAGAGTAAATCGCCAGAACGCCGACACCTCCTCATCTCTACCGCTCCCATGTTTTCTTTTGTGTTGCCATAAGTTAGTCTCTCTGCGTTTCTGCACTGGGCTAATGCTAATGCTAATAATGCTAATGCGAGGATAATAAAATGGCGGCTTCATAAAACCTTTTGGGAGTTTTACGGGGCGTGGTTTGCAATCCGCCCAGCCAATCAGACATAGGAACCTTTTTCTCCCACGAAAGTCCCTGCTTTCTAGCAGGGACGGAAAACTGACGGAAAAGGGGGTAAAAAGGTTCTCATGAAATCATTTGAGTTCCGGCTCTTTTTGGTGTGAACGCGACATTTCGGAACTATATCGGAACTAAAGTGGGAAAAGTACTGCGGTGTGAACGCGCCTATTGATGTTTTATTTAGCGTTTACATACCAAGGTTTAATTACAGTCAATAGTTGTGGTTAGCATCTGCCGGGCTGGTGGAATCGGTATGCTCTTTCCTCCTGTGTCCTCTTCCTCTCCTGTCACCTATGACCCCTTTTATACACCCGGTGCAGCTAAACCCCGCCACCAAGTGTTCAAAATAGCATTGCACTATACATATAAATAAAGTAAACTGAGACACCAACAACACCCATAAAATGGCTCCTACAGCCATGATCATTTAAATATGATGGTTTTGAAGTTGTGAGCTGCTTTTATGCATTAGTGTGCGTTAGCAAGTTAAGATTACTGTCATGTCTTATTATAAACATATCAATGTTTATGTACTTCACCTGAATTACATATATTAAAAAGATGTATTTAGAAGATTAATTGCTCCAATACTATTTTCAGGCTTTTTCTAAAATTATAAGAAAATACTTTTTTTTATCAGATTAGAAATTGGATCATCAGAATAAAATGTCACTTGCAGCTTAGAGCTTCTGTTACACAATACGATACCATTTGTTGTGGAAATACCTAAAGACAAAATACATAAAGAAGAGTAACATTCATTAAAACTGTTGTCCAGCGTGTGTTGGAGTAACAGCTTGCACTCCTGTGAGCATCATCTACTAAAGAGCCAGCTGCAGCCATCAGGATGAAATAATGAGTGCTAACTGATCCACTGATTGAAACAGGGATGGTGAACACTTGTTAAACTGCCATAGTTAGACGCTTTTATCCAAAGCGACTTACATACACTCAGTTCTGAGGGCAATCCCCACAGGAGCAATCTGGGGTGAAGTGTCTTCAGGAACATAACGACATGCTGACTGCAGGGGGGATTGAACCAGTGCTCCCTGATCCCTGATCAACGCACTAGTCCACTGAGCCACAGTCTCCTATATGTTACACAATGCTGATAATATGTCTCCTGTCATCACTGAGATCCTATAGAGACGCTCCAGTATCACTTACTAATGCTCACAGAGGAATCATGTAACACACTCCCACAGCTAAAATGACTTATTGAATACACATCTGATATTAAATACCTCTAATGTATGCTCTGTAGAAACACAACAACAAGCCACTGGAAGAACAAAGATGGCGAACATGTGATCCCAAATGAAGCACAATGGCACAGAGCACACACCTCTGCAGAAGTCAATGTGTGTATTTGATTGCTCAGTGTGTTTAAACAACATGTTTTCATGTTGTTCCTACTTTTTTTTTGACATTCACAAGAATGTTTCCTGGTCTGTATAATCCAATTATTTGAACACAAAATGAATGCAGCAGATATCCTTATCTCGTAATGTTAATGGAAATAAAACGGAATTATTCTGATCCGTCCAACCCAAGGCTTAACGAAGCACACACATTCACACCACACAGTGTAGGTAAATAATGTAGTTTGAAACTGTGGCTACGAGAGGATTTCATCATAATTACTTTGAACTCCCGCATGATGTCAGAGGTTTGATCCTGGGCTATTTGTTTCTTTTACTTGATATATGTTTTACACTGTTAAAGGGCAATACAGCTGATGGTTGCCCTGTGTCTCTCCACAACCCCTCTTGCCACATCCTGACTGTCAGGCTCACACAGCATCCACAGCTGATTTATATGCAGCACAGGGGGGGTTCAGAGCCGGATAAATCCTCAGACTTTACTGACTTAGTGTAGGTGCGTCTCTGCAGCTCCACTGAAAGGTAAAGCAGTTCTCATGATTTAAGGCTCTTTGAGCTGTCACCTCTTGACCTAAGGGTAAGAGGCAGAGAGTCGTCCCTGGATTTAATGCAAAACCTTGTGTTTCACCTTCATCTCTCATTCTCACACTAAAGCAGGCCGGCAGATTAAACCAGCTGAAGGTATCTGAATGCTAGAACAGTAGTCGCAAAGTGAATACCACTTTCTCGTTTCCTTGACAGTTGGTGGGATTGTTGAGTGCGATCAATTATACCTGAACCTCCACGGATACATTTTTAATGGTGAATAATGTGAACAAGACTGCTTTTTCACAAACAGGAATGTAGCTGTTATATCATAGTGCAAACAAGAACCATTTTAAATGGGGTAATATCCTATTAATATGGTTGGACAACTCGTTACCTATTACATTTGTCTGATTGACCCCCTACCAGAGGAAACTAATCCCCCTTCAACACCACCCGTCATTTTAAAGTGGATATATGTAACATTAGAAGGATACTGTCACCAAAATCTTTTCAAGCTATTGTACTGTCAACTTTCAGGTCAGTTTGGTCAAAGTTGCATTCTGACTGCAGGAGGGGAGCGTGTCTGTGTGCAGCATGTCCTCTTCCTGTGACACATTATGGAAACCTATCGAATGGTTTTATCCTCAATTTACAGCTAATATTGTTTTTTGGCTCTTGATATTTTCAACATAGGTGGTATATTTTCAACAGTCCAAAAACTGAACAGTTGCTAGCAGTTAACTGTAACAACTGTTTATCTATTGCTTTTGGCTAATTGTTTATAAGCAAAACAGTTTCAACGGTTTAATGTTACTTATAGCTAATCATTTTTACTACTATTGATCATTATATTAGACTCTATTATTTTACTCTCTATAGTGAACGGTAATGTGACGTCATCAACAGCAAGTCCGCCATCTTTGAAGGGTACCAGCCTGATGACTAACCTGTACGGCCAGCGAAGTAGTACTATGCTTCCAATTCAAACCTTTTAAACATAGGTGGTAAGCACTGTTATGCTGTTGAACACAGCCAATCCCACAACCATCAAACTAAAGAAAATAAAGGTTCATGGGATTACGTTCTATTCTTTTACAACAGGGGGAGTTAGGAGTGGGACGCAGCCAACATCAGCAGAGAGGCAGACTGGGCCGGTGTCAGCCTCTGTTCACTGCAAGTGTCAAGAAGAATTCTGAAACAAACACAAACTACACAGGACATGAGATTACAAACACTAACTGTAGATTAATGATGTATAAACCACCAGTTGTTAGCATTCTGTTAGCACAACATTAGCTATCTTGCCTTTGTCCCAGTCATTTAATATCATTTAAATATGATGGTTTTGAAGTTGTGAGCTGCTTTTATGCATTAGTGTGCTTTAGCGAGTTAAGATTACTGTCATGTCTTATTATATGTACTTCACCTGAATTACATATATTAAAAAAAAATATTTAGAAGATGAATTGCTCCAATACTATTTTCAGGCTTTTTCTAAAAGTATAAGAAAATACTTTTTTTTATCAGATTAGAAATTGGATCATCAGAATAAAATGTCACTTTTATTATTATTATTATTACATGTTACTTGTTAGACGCTTTTATCCAAAGCGACTTACATACTCAATACTGTGGAGAATCACCACAGGAGCAATTTGGGGTGAAGTGTCTCAGGGACACAACGACATGCTGACTGCAGTGGGGTTTGAACCTGTGCTCCCCTGATCTCCCCTGATCCGAGATCACTTGCAGCTTAGAGCTTCTGTTACACAATACGATACCATTTGTTGTGGAAATACCTAAAGACAAAATACATAAAGAAGAGTAACATTCATTAAAACTGTTGTCCAGCGTGTGTTGGAGTAACAGCTTGCACTCCTGTGAGCATCATCTACTAAAGAGCCAGCTGCAGCCATCAGGATGAAATAATGAATGCTAACTGATCCACTGATTGAAACAGGGATGGTGAACACTTGTTAAACTGCCATAGTTAGACGCTTTTATCCAAAGCGACTTACATACACTCAGTTCTGAGGGCAATCCCCACAGGAGCAATCTGGGGTGAAGCGTCTTCAGGAACACAACGACATGCTGACTAGATTAATGATGTATAAACCACCAGTTGTTAGCATTCTGTTAGCACAACATTAGCTATCTTGCCTTTGTCCCAGTAATTTAATATCATTGAGGCTGTAGAGTTTACGGTTGTGTTCCCACCCGATTGTAAATTAGACAGCATCCTCCAAAGATGAACCATTTTTAAAATCTGCGACAGGTCTAGGCACGAACTTCAAACAGCAGATACGCGCCAACATCAGTAACAGTGATCTGTGGCAAGTTGTTAAGATCCTTTGACCATTCTTCTATTCATTCATTCCAAAACCACACTCCTCTGCCTCTGTCCAGAGCTTCTTTAAATCATTTCTGATTATAAACTGGTTATGAATCTGACAGGTGAAAGCTGATAGATATTGAAAGCTGTATCCACTTCTCTCTATGCATCCCCGATGACCACATGGAGTTCAGGTGCTGGAAGGTAACGTGCTGTCAGCCTGTTAGCAGGTAGCCTACTGGGACGTTTGACAACACAAACGTTTCCCTAACCCTAAACAAACTTTGGATATTTATTTAGATAAAATCTAAATTTATTTACTTTCTTTTTAATTGAGCTTCTCAATGTTATCATGTAGCCTGCGGCAATTACAGAAGTTCCCCTGCTAAAGAATCCATAGACAGCCGGTGCTTATTCCGGTCAATCATACCTGAACTGATTTAGATTTGGCCATCAGCATCTAAACCTCACACTATCTCTGATAAGATTCATTTTTATTCTTAAGAAGACGTTGTAATATTCAAATTTTGCAAATGTTCTCAGCTCATGAGTTTTTAGTGGCAGTTAGTTTGAGGTCCCTGAAGTATCTCTAAAGTGCAGAATTCAGATAGAGTTATAAAGATTTCAGAGTTCAAATGTTAACCCAGATTATGATTAAAAAAGGTGCTTCTTGCAACATCACAACAGATTTTGTATTGTGCATTTACATTTCTCTCTTAACTCATCACTCATGTGATAATCAGTTCTAAGAATTATCTCAAATGCCAGCTCCACAGTCTTTACTCTTTACAAATACAACAGATACAACATCTTTGCAAGAAGGTTGCATAAGGATAGCATTTCTGGTTTGGATGCACTACTTTCACCACAGCATTAAACACAGAGTCTTGTGAGACAGATTAAGAATTAATAAGTGTAACTTACTGTCTTACTGGATCCATCTGTTGTTTCCAGTTAGGCTTAATAATGTCCACTTTTACAAAAGTAAATGTTTGAAACCATGAATGATTCAACAACTTTGATGAGTGTGTAGTCATTGGAACACCAGAGTCACATCTGCATGGTTTGAATTATTTAAAGCAGAGGGTGATGGGTAGAGAGAAAGGGCTGTAACCATGTGGCCTCAATTCTAAAACAAATAATGAAAGAATAATTATTTTCTTAATCGCAGGACTTTTTTTTTGATCACACATAATAAGTCAAGCCACAAAAGTAAAAAAAATGAATCCTTTGGACCCAGAACAAAGGCAGTGGAAACATCAGTGATAAATGATTCACATCAAACTTGTCGCCCCTCCTTCCCCCATCACTGTTTGCCCAGACACTCTAAACTAATGCACTCAACTCCAGCCTGTTTGGCTTGAATTAGTGGAGAAGGGACTGGAGACGCCTGAACTTCTGCACTTCTGCTCTGTCAGAAAGTTCACATGCTGTCGTCTGTGCCTTCTCCATGTATTTACATTTTCTTGGCCGGATGCACAACTCATAACAACAAGTTTCCAGTTTGCATCAGTTATATAGTATGGAGTGTTGGCGTAGCTCTAGGCAGCTCATTCCACCACATACTTAGATTTAGTTTGAACAGATGTTAGATGGAACTTTTAAAGGTGGAGCACATGTTCATGATGCCTTTCCTACTATGGTGTTCTCTAACTTCTCTATAGCACCACATGCAGCTTAAAGATTTCACGTATCTATGAAATATGAAAATAGGAAAACTTCTTGCATAATTCAGTACAGAGATTCAGGGTTCCCAGATGATTTATTGTAATAACTTTGGTGCTTTTCTGACTTTTCCTCTGACACCACCATGAGTTGATCATGTTCTAGTATTCAGGGAAATGTCTCATGGTAGTAGGTGAAATGTTTCATATTTCTCTACAGAATGAACGATTACTGCATCCCCTGATTATTCATCAAGCGCCATTACCAGGTAGCTGAGACCAGGGGAGGGCAGGAGAGTGGACATACAGAGAGACTGCAGACTGTGACACTTTCAGGGATATTTAGATTTCACTTTTGTAGAGTGGGAGGAAATGTAGACTAGTGGTACATCTATATATGTGCTGTCAATCAGCTAAAAAAAATAATCGCGTTTATTACAATAAGAATCTGTTATTAATCATGATTTATCACGTGTAAAATATTAGTATTGACTTGTATTTTGGGGGGGGAGATAATAAAAAGACATGTGTGGTTTTGAAATGAAGAAACATATGACAAACTGGGCAGGGAAATCACATAGTAGCACATAACAGGATTTCTCAGTTATTGGCATGTAAGTCCAACACATTTCCGACACTTAGCTAACGCATAAATAACCCTTCTGTCACAGAGAGCTGTGGGATGGCCCTCTGTGTGATGTGTGCTACACAGGGCATATTATCACTGCTGCTCTATCCGTCCCACTCCAAGGGCCACACAAATTGTGGCCTTTCACATGCCACAATTTGCATTTTCTGTTGAAGACGCTGGTTTTTGGTATTTCCTGTTTTCTTTTGATTTGGGTGGATGCAAGACTCCTTGCTAAAGCGGATTGAACTGTATATATTGACTCTTTTCACCACACACACGCTGCACACACACTCATCTTACATGTCTGGTTTTCCCCCATGAAATATATCTGACCAAAATGGAAATTGATTTGTGATTTCATTTGTATTGCATTTCGGTGATATTTCCAGAATTAAATCATTTGTGTATGGTTTGACTGAACAATTTCTGTTACTTTTTGTTCGACCTGATTCTGACATTAAAACAGGTCAAACCCGCTACAAAGTTTAAGGTATTCCATATAGTCTGTTGAATATTATCTGACTCTCCAGATATGAATGAAAGGCAGAATTGTGTTTTTATTGTGAGTTGTTCACGCAATCCTGAGTGGCTTGTATTTAGTTATTTTGCCATTTGAAAAATAAAGATAATTGTGACAATATAAATGGTTATTTAACAGTGTATTTGTATGTTACTTTTATGTTTAAAAAATGTCAGAAGGGACTATTGGCTCACGGGCATATTCACAATATCAAATCTGGCCCTCTTAAAAAAATAATTGGACACCCCTGGCTTATATAGTGACATTACAATAACACAACATGACTTATACACAACATACATGTATATGACACAAAGATCTGACGTGTTACAGTACTTTGATGATTCAGCTGTGCTTCACAGTTACAGTAAACAGTGCTAAGCCGCTCCATTAACCTGCACCCTCTGTCAGGCTGAGGCCTCCACTTTATCAAACGCTTTGAGTGAGTGATTCAGTGTTTTTGTTCAGGATCAGCCAGCTGTGATTAAGGGGATTTGTGGGGGGGATTTTATGGATTACCACTTCAACATTTGTGTATAAACAGCTGAATGTCACAGGTTTTGTGTGCTCTCATGACCGAGTCCATTCACTTCACAGAGTGGATTAAGTGAAGAAGTGTTAGCACATTGCTACTGCCACAGAAAACAGCTGCTAATTCAAATTGTGCACATGTTTTTTGTTGGTTCTTTTTAAAAGAGTTGTAGAAAAATGTGGTTCAGTGCAATTATAAAAAAGCAACAAAAAGCAAGAAATTGGCTCAATCAATGACAGACACAGCATGCTTGTTCTTACAATGCTTTGTCCATTGCATAGGATATGATTGACTCTGTCTTTATCTCCTTGCTCTTCTGCTCTTTTGGAGCACTCAACATAATTGATTATGTCTACATGGCAGAGTTTAGTAGCCATGAATGCATCACTACTTAATGAACGGCCGTTTGTGCTCTCTGATATTTGATTGGAAGATTCACTACAGCAGACGGCACTGACTCTGAGTCTGTGGAGAAGATGTTCTTCAACTCCTCTCTCAGAGCACTCTGTGTCAATATGCTGCCATTAAACTATGTTCTTATTTTTATTTTTATTTGAGCTTTATTGGACATTTTACTTTGTATATTCATATGTTTATATGATATCTTATTTGTGTTATCCTTTATTTTAAAAGAAGTATTTGGGATTATGATTGTTCTCTCAGGAATTAGAACATCATATGGTGGTTCCTCTAACAAAGTGACATTGCCAGTTGTACATGTATTGCCCATAATGAAAGCCTTCTTAGAGATCATTTGAATGCATAATTCATGTCTTGATTACATGTTCTTGTTCCCCCTCTCACAACACTTGGGAACTATGTCACAAATGTCTCAGTTTAAACATGTAATCTCATTTTTATCATCTGAGTTGGCTTTTCTTTTTTTTTACCATAGCAGCAATCATTTCTTAAAGCTAATTAAATAGTTTGACATTTTAGGAAATGTACCTTTGTGCTGAGTTGGATGAGAAGATTGATATCTCTCACGTGTCTGTGCATTACAAACTAAAGCCATCTGCCAGTTAGCTTAGCTTAGCACACCGAATGGAAGCAGGTGGATACAGATTGCATGGTTCTTCCAAAGGATAAACAAAACGCCTTTATGCATGTCTAAAACTCATGTTATAACCTGTTTGTGTGATAGCTAAAAAAGAAAAAAGTTAAAATGAAAGTGTGGTATTTTGTGAATGTATTAAAATATCACGTTTCCCAGGAGATGAACAGATTCCTGGAAGCAGTAAAGTAAATGCAGCCATGGCAACCATCACCTGAATACAGGCCATTTGAGATATTCAGACCACTTGTCAGTAAAGTAATGACACCCTCACTGTTGCAAAGCTGCTGTCTTAAAAAGTTAATCCTACTTGTTTCGTTCACCATCATTCCATTAAGACATCCTTCTGAGACTCCTTTCTTCTCACAGGAACACAACAGCAGCCCTGCAGCGCTCCCTCTCAGCTGAGTGCTGCAAAATCACCTGATCTGGATCCACTCTTGTACATTATGTGACCAGACTTTGACACTGTGGGTCTCACCAAATGAGTGATCATGTTTGAAGCACACAGGGCTTAAATCAAGGAGAAAATTAACATGTTTCTTTAATACATTACGTTTCCATTCTTCACCAAAATACCATACATCTTGTGCGCTTGACTTGTCAGGCATCAAGTGTTGATGACACCTGAACAGGATTGGATACCTATAGGCTACTGTAAGACACCCAGAAATAACATTAGGCAACGTGCACTAACAAAAGACAATTGACAGTATACGAGATACTCTACTGGTGTAACACCTAGAGCTGTGCATGACATACAAACACAGCCAATGCTTGTAACATGCCAGTCTAAAAAGAACACAAGAATATAAATGCAAGTAATTATCTATTTCCAAAACCAACATTCTTCTAGAATTCTAACTTCAAGGCCTAAGTCCATCTGCACACATTTGAGCTAAAGGAACGCACACACGACTGGTGGATTAGTGGAAAATCTCCTGCTATTTCCAATATGAGGATGTGTGTGTTGTCTGCAGCCACAGTCAGTGTGTCTGAGGCGCATTTTAGATTCATCCCAGAATTCAGGGAACGTAATCCATCTTTATGCATCGGTAACAACACTTTATATTAGGAGCACAGGGTTGAGTGTTGTTTATAGCATGGCAACAGTGAGTCAAGCATCTGATGATAGTACCACACAGCATCCTTCAATATTAATTTCAATTTGATTTTGATCTTCAAATATTTATGAATGTTGTTAGATTTATATCTATAATGTCACTTTTTAGACATATCTAATCAATGGCATGAAATACATGATACACCATTCTCATGTTCTTGCCTTGTGATAGCTAAACGTCAGCATTACTGCCTTCCTTGGGCTCTTTCTGCAACAGTCTCCTAGCAACCTGTTGCTTTTTGACTGTCTTTATTCCAGGTAATTACAGTGAAGAAGACGCTGTGGCCAGCTGAGGAGAGTCTGTAAATTATAAGACAGCTCTCCTGTGTTGGTGCAGTGTTTAAAAACTGACATCTGAAATCAGGATCTAAAGTTTTGTTCCTAGAGTAAAGGAAGTGATTTCAGTATTTCTGCCAACTAGCTAAACTAACACTTTTTCTAATCCAACTCACTAAGACCCAAAACTAGCAACTACCTAGTAAACACACGGTGTGTTTTCACTGCATACGCTTCTGACACGACATCATCATCATGTACAACGTGAAACTCACTGAATCCTTTAGCTAGTGGAGCATGCTCGTGAGCTGTTAGCGCCGGAGCCTCACAGCCGGGAAACTGTGGATCGCAAAATTGTGCCGCATTTGCGCATAAAATGAGGTACCCTCCGCAAGATGAGGCCCCACGCAGTCTGCGTGATCTGCGTGTAGGGAGGGGCGGCCTTGATTAGTAGTAGTAGTTTTGCAGGCTGCATAAAATGTAGCTCTATGTTCCTAAAAAGGGTTTTAGACATTAAGCCTCAGGTGTAGGCCTTCATGTAAGTTGTTTGACGGTATGTTGATGACTATATCCTGGAATTAGCAGCCACCGAAGAAGAATTCCTTCAGATATGTCACATAAGAAGATCCCTTCCCCCACCAAATTCTTACATTTTAATAAGCCCTTCTGAGGATAACCATTATTTCCATGTTTTTAGCATTAGCCTCCTCATCCCTCACTGGCCATGAGTGTTTCACATGCACTCCATTCAGTGGTGTATTTTTCTGAATTACATAAACAAATTCCTTTTTAAGATCTAGTCAGTGGTTCAGGTTTACATGGTAGACAGCACACTCATGCTGCTGGCACGATCTCCCATTCTCACAGTATCCAAGCACGCTCCGAGCAGAAACCTAATTTGTGGATTACCCTCAGATTTACATCTTGGAAATGAGGCACCTTCCGAGGGAAAGTGTTAGCGATGCCGGCTCGCATTTGCGTAAATCATTAACAATTAAGAGCGGGAGAACGGGATGACTCAAAATGGTAGCAGATCTGCACGGAAGCAGCAACGCCAACTGAAATAGTAATGTGTTTTCCTGTGTAGCTGTCGGCTCTCTTATCTCATATCCTTTGAGTGGCAAAGGCTTGACGTGGCATTCCAACAATGCAGATAATGTTCTGTTGCTACTCACAGAAACAGTTAATGGAAAAAATCCATCCTAACATGGAATTCACAAATGTCATTCCTATGTTATTCCACATTTGCATTAAAAAACCCTCCTCATAGATTCAATAGAACTAGGAGCTTGTCTATCTGCTAACATGATGTGCTGGCTGTACATAAGAGGTTCTGCTGTGATAACTAATGTACTGTTTCTTCTTTTAGGAGAAAGAAGCAGAGAGAACATTAGGATGGAAGACAACTGACATCTCTTTTGTTTGAAATATACAGTCACATCTCAAAATCTTCAGGTTAAAAGGTTAGGGGTCATAAATCACTTTCTATTTAGTCTTTCCTCCAAGGCAGTGCGCAGTGCTCACCTCTCTCTCACAATCTGCTGATGTTTTATACATGGCACCCTTCACACTGTGTCTTCATCTTGCATGTTCCCCAGGCAAACATGGAAAAATGGGAGGGATCTATGTTTAGTTTCTGTCAAATGTTTTTCTCCGGGGCAGAGTTTGGGCAGCCTGACGATTTGGGATATGAGAAAGAGAGACATTTTTAAGTCATGCTTTTTGCATCCAACAGTTCTTATAGTGGAATGCTTTCATACTGTAGGCGACCTCAAAATGATATATTACCGGTTGGCTGTTGTTTTTGGCCAAGTGTGCATGTGCTTCCAAAACCATCAGCCCCCAGGCCGGGATCCCAGAGGAGATAAGGGATGAAGAATAGATGGCATTCTGAGCTCTCAAGACTCACGCACATGTTTTTATTTTTACCTCCAGACTTCTTGGGAGCCATCTGTTCAAACATTTAAAGAATACCTTGCTCTCGCCAGCCAGAGAGCGTAACCAGCAAACATTAAGAATGTGCTCTCGAGAAAATGTAGCTCCCAAGTGGAAGAGTAAAGAAATCAGTTTGAGACAAACCCAGGAAATACATTTCTTTGCATTTAAATCACTGTCATGCAGTATTTGAACCAAACTTAGTCATGGGTTTGTTACATACATGTTCAAATTCCTGTAAGACTGTCAAAATACTAGTCGTTCCTGGCATATTTTTATTAACCTGTTAAGCACCAAGCCTGTTTTTCATGTTTCAGGCTCGAAAATGACATGCCCAAAACAAATGACTACAACTTAACTTCTAAAAGGGTTATATGAATAATTCCTTTTATCAAAGCAAGGTTACATCTGTGAGTTGGATGTAGAAGTGTCAGAATCAATATAGATGTTTTTCATTTTAAAGAAATTTCAGATTTTACATAGTAAAAAACTGTAAATTATAGTGTCTGTCCAAAAATTCTTTTTTACAGATAGTGAAAACTACCCTTGGATGATGGGTTAGTAGACTAAAAGCTTTAGGAATCCAAAGTACAACATATAATAAGTACCCTGTATCAAGATTGATGCAAAACAAGTGACATTTGACCTTTTTAAGAGAGGTTTAGCCAAAACCACCCCACCTCTGAGGTGATTTGGGTGAAAATGTTTTTTTTTCTCCATATCTCTGGCCCCCTTTGGTCGATTTTGATGGTTGACACCTCTTTCTGACCGTTAGAGCCAATAGAATCGAAGGGGGAGGCCCCCACACACACGTTGTGAAGAGAAGAGGTGGAGGCTTCGCGCATGTAATTTTGCAGCAGAGTGGACCGATCTCTCGCTCTGACATTTGGAAACGAAAAAGCAGTTTTATTGCTTATGGATTATCAGAAATCATTTCAAAGAGGACACAGACACATTGGATGAACCTATGGATTCACTGCAGCATCGTTTTAATGCCATTGAAGACCAGTTTTGACCAAGGTAAGCCATGTTAGCGTTTCTAGCTACCTAGCTCCACATGTTATGATGTACGCTTTTGTTTATAGCGTCGCAAATGTTTATCACTGAGTGTTGAGGTGGGCACCCCCAGATTCTGTGTCTCCAGGAGATGCTAATCGAGGGGTTGGCTGTGCATCTAGGATAAGTAATAAGGGAGTTAGGAGTGAGTTTAGGTGCAGAGATAGGTTACATTTTTTCGCTCGTGGCTAATTCAGAGGCTGAGTGTTAGCATTGTGGGGTTTTTTTTGGGAAAAAAAAATTAAAAAGATCAGTTAGCTGAGTTTCTTCCCGTTACATGGATATAAAACATTCATAGTTTATTAAATATTAAGATTCCTTAGACGTTGTTTCCTGCAAATGACGCGTTTATCCGCCCGGTATCGGGGGGGCGGTGCGTAACAGGTTAAAGGTCCCATCATATGCTTTTCTGGTTATATCTTACACAGGCTCCGCCCTCTACTGGACTCTATTGCGGCTTTCACACCAGCGCTTTTCCCGTTCTAGCTCCGTGCTAGAGCTTTTCTGGTTCAGCTCCAGTTTCCCTTTTCAGCCCCCGTTTTGTTCACACCGCCCAGAGCCCGACTGGTGCTGCCGCTGCTACGTCATGACGTCACCGTTTACATCGCTGATTTGCTCCCCAACGGCGTTATGGCGCTCACTACAACAACAACAACAACAACAACAACAACAACAACGGGGGACTGCGTCGGGTCGATGATCGTGTTGCTTTTAATCATACGAAGCCAGATTAAATTAAATAACGACTTCTCCAACTTTATACTTTTCTCCAGAGTGCCGTGGTTCATTGTTTATTAATGTGTTTCAGCGGCATTTACCGACCGCTGCAGTGCTGGCTGCTCTTCCACGGGAGTTTATTCTCCCGTTAGCTCCGGGTTAGCTCACACGGCTCTAAAGTATTCACTGTCTGACTGTCACACAAGCAGCTGATACATATCCCCAGTTCCCCTTAAGTGAATGTGTGTCAGTCTGAATTGACGCTGTTTGGCATCACAACGCTGTTATGAAAGTTTCTCTGGTATAAAATGGGTGATGCTAGCATAGAAACCGAAGCTAAACTGACTACTTGCTATTGCTATCCTATTGTGGCATAAGCCGCAACCTGTGCAGCCCATGTATTGATTCCATCCGATAGCTGCTATAATACAAAACAAAAACGTCTGCCTGCTCTCCACAATGATCAATAACAGTGAACGGATGGTCAAAGTAAGGTACAAATAAACAGAATCACACGAAGCCTGGTTAGTGTTGCCTGACTTTATAGAGTGTGTTTTTTTTTATAAGTGTGTGGTTGCCTTCTAGTTACTTTGCTCAGCACTACTGCTTGTAGGCAGGCATGACGAGACTCTTCAGTCGACCCATGTTCAGGGGAGGTGGGTTTAGTTTCCTGCACGCCTCGACGTAAGAGAGACGTAAGCGGCGCCGCCTCTTAGATCCGGAATATTGCTTCTAGACCGACAATTTTTTGGAGCTGGAAACGAACCGGATTCCGGAGCTAAGAGGCGGCGCCGCTGCGGTGTGAAGAGGAAAAACCGGTACTTTTCAGGCTCTAGCTCCGAGCCGGCCCTGAAAATGCGTTGGTGTGAAAGGGGCATATGGGTACTACCTCTTAACCATACTATGCGAGCATTCACCTACTGAGATATCTATAAACGTAGCCGGCCCCTCGGGGCGGGCCTACCTGAATGCGTGCGCAATCCCACCGTATAAAAGGCGGCCACGCCTCCTGACTGTCATCCTTTTCTCTTCAGCGAGCGAGAAACAACTGAAGCATTGAAAGTAAAACGTTTGAAAGAAGAAGAAAGAGTTATCATACCTTCATGGAGTCGCCACTTCTGGAGACCCGGGTCTGTCCTTCGTGCCCTGGCTTAATAGCGGGCGCCGATCCCCACCACCTCTGCTTCGAGTGTTTGGGGGACCAGGATATGGCCGAGGCGGTGCCATTCACGCTCGCCATTCCAGCGGGGAGGATGACTCCGTTTGCCGGGGAGGAGGATGACGAGGACTTCTCGTTGTCGGGCACTTCCGGGTCCGGCGTCCATGGAAGTCCATCGCCCAGGTCTGTACTTCCCCCTAGGTAATGACCATGGCGGCGGAGCGCCCATCTGCTCACAGCAGCCAGCAGGCTGGGCAGAGAGCCTCTTCACAGCTGCCGCGTGACAGTGCGACTGCGGTGTGGCCGCCGCTGCTTGCCGTGTGACATCCCTGGGGGATCACGCCGCATGGCACTTTCCAAAAAGACCGTGATGATCTCCGGGGAGCCCCCGTGTTTACGGAAGGGCTCTTTGGATCGATTTCCTTGGTCACGTGGATGAGGAGTTGTCGCAGTTTGGCGTATGCTGCTTCCGCAGAAAGTGCTGTCAAAGTTCAAGAGACGCTATTGCCGGCGTGCTGTTGTCAGAAAACACACTTTGCCTGGTATAATAGCTCCGATTAATGCATTTCACCGTTGAATGTGAAACACAGCGTTAATACGAGGGCGCGCGGCCCCGGGAGAGTGGCCGCGGTGCGTTCAGGTACCTCCGCAGAAGAACGGTGGGTTATGTATTGTAACCCTAGTTCTAGAGTGATGTGTGTGTGAAAAATGCATTCAGTAAAAGCGATTGCATGTATCCCAGAGTAACCCCTCGATTCCACCGGGTCTGTCTGCGTCGCGTCACGGCTGCGCCGCGGTTTTGGTCCAGCCTCCTCCGGCGTCATACCCTACCGGGCGCGTTTCAGAAGCATTTCAGAAGCGGAGCGTCTTGCCTGCCGGCTCGCAGTTTTTGTTGATTTGGGCATATTTCCTGGACAGGCTACTTTCTACAGACAAAGTTAATAATAATTGTAATATTCCAGTTATAAACGACATGAATCAAAGATGTGTTGCTGTATTTTAGTGGTAAAAAAATGCATTCATCATCATAATTATTCTATATATATAATTTACACAGTGCCTGTAAACCGGAGGAGAACGCTGGCATTTCTCCTCCTACTTGAAAGACTACAGAGGGATAGGGTCTGCAAAATGTTAGTTTATTTTGGGAATGGGCCGGATGCTCTGACCGTTCCACTTCCTGCCCGGTGCCTCTGCAACGCCTCGCGTCGCGTCGAAAATAGACGTGCATCCTATTCTGACCCCTAGATTCCACCGGGTCCGTCTGCGTCGCGTTACGGCCGCGTTACGGCCGCGTTACGGCTGCGCCGCGGCGTTCGCAAAGATCGCGGCCACTCTAGTCAATGGGTGCTATTCCACCAGACGCGCCGCGTTACGGCTCAGAAGCGTCCCAGAAGCGTCTCGGCGCTGGGCTCCGCTCAAAATAGGATTCAAGTCTATTTTTAGACGCGACGCGTTGCAGAGGCGCCGGGCAGCCGTAACGCGGCCGTAACGCGACGCAGACGGCCCCGGTGGAATCTAGGGGTAGTCATCTCTCTCCACAATTCCACATTTCCCCATAATGTCCGTTTCAAAGAGACGGCATTATGACAGAGCCGCGGCCCCACGAGAGCGTGCCGCGGTGCGTTCAAGGACCTCTGTAGAAAATCTGCCCTTTCTGTGTCAGTGGGTAGAAATGCAGGCCCTGTTGCAAGAACGGTGGGTTACGTAGTGTAACCCTAGTTCTAGAGTGATGTGTGTGTGAAAAATGCATTCAATAAAAATGATTGCATTCATCCCAGAGTAAAGTCATCTCTCTCCACAATTCCAAATTTCCCCATAATGTCTTGTTGAAATCGGCAAGATCCGTTTCATACGATGTTAATTGGGCACCCATTATGAGACATAATTCCCCACTCGCCGCCCCAGTTGTAACTCCAGTAAAGGAGGCAGCCAGTGGGCGCGCGCATGTGAGTGTGATTAACCGCAGGAAGTGCTGTCAAAGCGCTGTGCCGGTGCAGGGACATTATGGCCGGCGTGTTGCAGAAAACACACCTCTCCTAGCTCCGATTGATGCATTTCACCGTCTGTGTGAAGACGGCGTTATGACGGGGCGCACGGCCCCCCGAGGGCGTGCGGCGGTGCGTTCAAGGACCTCTGTAGAAAATCTGCCCTTTCTGTGTCAGCCCCCCATGAGCCAATCTTCCTTTTATGGAAGGTTTGGTGGCGGAGTGGGCCGCCAGAGAGTGCTACAGCTTCTTAGCTGCGACTCCACAGCTGCTTGCAGGTTCCCCTAAACCAGCGTTTCTCAAAGTGTGGGGCGCAGAGATGTGATAGGTGGGTCGCGAGTGGACGTGATGAACGGGAGATTTAAAAATAAAAAAATGTTTTTAATTAATTCTCACAACGGCGGGTGTTTGCGGCGGCGGTACCGGCGCTGTGAAAGTCCACGGCCAGCGGCCCACCGAAAGCAGCAGCCCACCTGGAAAAGTCCCGAATCTCCCGATGGCCAATCCGAGCCCGCTCACACACACACACACACACACACACACACACACACACACACACACACACACACACACACACACACACACACACACACACACACACACACACACACACACACACAAAAACACACACACACACACAACAGCGTTGCAGTCGGGAAGAAAAGCAATGTGGAGCGGCACCTCACCACTTCATAAGGAGTTTAACCATGACACTTTTCGAAATCCCGTTTGTGTCCCCCCACTTTACAAATAGGTCTATGTTTATTATTATTTTTTAGCGCAAGCCGTCATCGCCACGGAGGAGCACACAGCCTCTGTGAGCGAGCGAGACAGAGAGAGACAGACAGAGACCGAGAGAGAGACAGAGACAGAGAGAGAGCGAGAGAGCACACCTTTATCTATTTAATATAGCCTGGTTGTAAAAAATAAAGTAAGAAATCATTCCAATGTGTACTATAGGACAGTAAAAATAAAAAAAAACAGTTTAAAAGGGGAGTGATTAGTAAAAATATGCATAAATAGAAAGAAAGAATGCTAACTGTAACATAAGATAGGAATAAACCAGTTTAAATGATTTGTTATTGGTTGTGATCATATTCTAAAGATGTTTGGATTATTGAAAAGTATACAGCTCCCTTTCATCTGAGTGTTGAGAGCTGTATCCATCAATTCATGTTGTGCTCAAAGTGCACCAGATTGATGCATTTCACTTCAACATTTAAAAAAAAATCTTCCCGGGGTTGTATGCCCCCAGACCCCCCGAGAGGAGGAGAGGTCCACGCCCAAATAAAGCAGGTTAAAATCCATATATATTGCCTGGAAAAGTTCCATATGTAAACCAATTACTGGAAGTAGGGCAGCCGGGCGATTTGCAATATTTATACAACATATCGATATGTGTATGTAGCTACAGTACATCAATATGCTTTTTGTTTTTTTTAAGTAAAATTAGCTAATATTAGAGGATTAAGATAAGATAAGAAGTACTTTATTGATACCAATTGGGGAAATGTTTGCATTTCAGCAGCAAAAGACAAGGCATTGTACATTAGACAGTTAAAAGACTAGAATTAAACAATCGAAAATGTAAACATCTTAAATAGAAATAAAATAGCATTAAAAAAAGTAGAAAATATACATAGATAGTAGGGCTGAACGATTAATCGATTTTAAATGAAAATCGTGATTTTAAATGATGATTATTTAAAAAAAATTAAAGTTTCCCCACTGACACAGAGAGGAGGAAAGAATGGCTGGCTCAAGTCAGCAGGAGCAATTTAACTATCACAAAAGACAACAACAGCAACAAAATATGTGAGGTCATTATATTTTTCATAAAACGAAGACCACACCATTGAGAAGCTTAATGTCTGTTTAATAAAAATAAAGAACAGGGAGAGGCTTGCACAACTCTGGGAGTTGAGACTCAGGCTCAGGGTGAGGGTCTCATTAGGCGCGTTCACACCGGAATACTTTTACCCGTACTTTTCCCGTTTAGTTCCGTTAGTGCCTGGAATTTTGCGTTCACACCAAAAAGAGTACTTAGTTCCGAGAACTTTTACCCCCATTTTTAGTGCCTGCTAGAGAGGTGGTACTATCCTGCGGAGAAAAAAGTACCAATTTCGATTGGCTGGGCGAATTGCAAACCACGCCCCGTAAAACTCTGAAAAGTTTTGTGAAGCCGCCATTGTATTTGCTGGCATTAGCATTATTAGCATTAGCCCCGCGCACCAACGGAAAGAGAATAACTTATGGCAACACAAAAAAAAACATGGGAGCGGTGGAGTGATGAGGAGGTGTCGGCGTTCTGGCGATTTACTCGGAAGGCTTCAGTAGAAGCTGCTGGGAGTCCCAGCAGCTTCTACTGAAGCCAGTCCCCAATTCCGGGGACTTCCGGCCGGGGACTTCGGGTGGCAGTATACGCCGTGAAGTGGTTTGCGGCCTGCCAAAGAAGAAGAAGTGACGTCAGCGGCTTCATTTGCGTAATCTTCCCTCAGGGAACTTATTCCGGTGTGAACGCGATATGTACTTAGTTCCATGGGGTACTAAGTGCTGGCACTAAGTGCTGGGCACTAAGTACAGCAAAGTACTTGGTGTGAAAGCGGCTATTGCAGGTCTTCAGGCTCCATTGAATCCCCCTGGGGTTCTTGTGCTGAAAGAGGGAGACAAAGACAGGAGAATGGGTTAGATACATCTATATAACAACCTATAGCAGGTGGATCGCGGGGAGATTCACAGTCGATCGCGAGATGTGTCTAAAAATAGAACAACAATATTCTGTTTTATCGTTAATGTCCTATAACATAATCTTCCTGTGCCAGAATAATGCACTTGAACGCATCAAAGCTTTGTGATTGGCCGGCGTGACCTCATGTGTCGGGGCGTGGCTGGTGGGCAGTGGGCACTATTTTGCTGACGTTGTCCGTGTCAACAGGAGTGACAGTCCGCACCATATAGCGCGTTCACACCGGAGTACTTTTCCCACAATAGTTCATCAGAACTACGATATATTTGCGTTCACACCAAAAAGCCCCAGGAACTAAATTAGTTCATCAGAACCATTTTTACCCCGTTTTCAGTACCTGCTAGAGAGCAGGGACTTTCGTGGGAGAAAAAAGTTCATACGTCTGATTGGCTGTGCGGAATGCAAACCACGCCCCGTGAAGCTCTAGAATTTATTTTGAAGGCCGCCATTGTATTTGCTCGCATTAAGCTCAGCACAGCGCACCAACGAGTAGATTACTTTTGTGAAAGCAGTTATTATGGCAACACTAAATAAATCATCGGAGCGGTGGAGTGATGAGGATGTGTCGGCGCTTCTGGCGATTTACTCGGAGGACGCGAAGCGCCGCATTTAGAAGCTTCTACTGAATGCAGTTTCCGTGGCTTGAAGTAAGAAGATATGATTCTACACTGTATTGAAGTAAACATGTATTGTTTGAACTGTTTTATGTAATCACAACGGTTTGGGTAATTATATATAGAATAGGAATGTTATTCTCACTTTCAAACTCACTGACTCAGAGATTCTGTGTTTCATACACCAACCTGGCCTGGGCTCACCCCTAAAAGCAGATGTCGTCATTAAGGTCGTTAAAGACAACATTACATTGCTTCTTATCATCCCTAAGAACAGATGTTGTTTTCAAGTCGTTAAAGACACATCGTTAAATAGGTGAGGAAAAGTTTAAATGTCTGTGGGAGAATGGTTTAGGTGAAAATATCCCCTGGGAAGGAATGTAGAGTAAGATAAGGTAAAGATAAACATTGACTTTTGACCTAGTGTGGTTTGGGGTCTCACTCTGTTCGAAACTCTGATTGACCTCGGCCAGAAGCGAATCCAGCCAATCAGGACACTTGGAGGAGGTGGTCAGTTTAAACAGCTCCTCCCCAGGGGTTCTCTAATTCGCTTGGGAGAAAAATGGGAAGGAAGACTCGACAAATCTCCGCCCCAAAAGTAGATAGAAATACTGATGTTTGTGTGTGTAAAATTGCTTTTGGGTTTGGTGAGTGGCAGGTCCTGAGAACTGTGTCCGTATCGCATCACAAACCTGAAGTCCAATTTCTTTTTGGTTTGATGAGTTGGCGGGTCCTGACGCATTTATCCGCATCGCATCACAAATCTAAAAGTCCGGAGTACTCGAGTACTCTGTATAACTTGTATATGTGTTTGGTTTCCTACTAGAAGTAAACTCAGATAATTTGTTATAACTTTGATTCCGGTGTTTTCAATTCCTTTCTTAATTTAATAGAGATCCAGCCTCATCCAACGAACGGCGCGTAGCAGAGGTATTCTACTCCAACAGGCTCAGCAAAGTTAGCAGACCTGGCAAAGTCATGTCGGGACGACAACGAAGGTAAAATAAAATACATGCACTGCACTGTTTTAATCTGCACAATACTGGTCTTAGATGTACTTTTATTTGCTCAGTAGATCGAGCTCGCCATGCTAGAACTGGCTATCATAGGTCCAAGCTGGCTAACAACATCTAGCTAGCTAGCTAGCTATTCTCAGCCGTGCCCGCTATGAACACGTTTTGACTTGTGAATAAGTGTGCAATGTTCTGTAATTTGCTTCACTAACTCATGGCACTAATCGTGTGTTTCAGGCGAGGTGTTTCACTCTGGATTGGAAACTAGTTAGCTTTTCCCTCCAGGATAAAACGATAATAAAACGATAGCAATTAGCATGCTAGCTGGACATAATGCTACCTCTAACAATACATTGTAGTTGCTATAATTTCATGTGTCATTTGCAACATTCATTCTACATGTTAATGGTAAAAGCTTAAACAGTTGATTACCTGCATGCCACAAAGACTGATGTTCTAATATTTTGCACATTTAAGTAAAAATGTAATTGAAATTCAATTTATTTTTCCTTTTTTTTATTGATTGTTATAATTGTACTCAGCCATGTTATGTTAGATGTCAATCCACTTACACTGTAACTACTCTAGCCTTGAAGGTTACGCATCTAACTGATGTCCACTAATCCCTATAAAACAAAGTTCAAGCATATATTAAGCACAAAACAATAAATAAGGGCACTTTGATATTTATTTTTTATTTGATATTATTTGATCCTATCTTATCTTCTACTTTACACCTGCATTTTGTACACTGTCCCTGCCTGCACCATGTCCAATGTTGTCTCTGTTGACAACCTACTAGGTGATTAAACTGATCTTGTATCTTGCTTATTTCTCCTTAGGAAAGCGGGCACGGGATGACAGCTTCCTTGACACCATCATGGCGATGGAGGACTGCCGTGCCATGGTCAGCAAGGAGAATGAGGACCTGCGTGCCAAGGAGATGCACGAAGAACGGCTGCTGCATTCACACAAGGCCCAGGAATCGGACGACCAGCTACTCATGGTGATGCCGCGCCATGCTGACTCGGCGGCGCGCCAGGTGGAGGAACAAAATACCTTTCAGGCTGGGCTTCTGGCAGTGCTAAGCGAGGTGATTAAATCCAACAGGCCTTCAATAAAAAAATGAAGAAAAACTTGTCGTCGTTGTTAAACTGTACAATGACTTGTTGGGAGGCGTGTGGTGAAGTGGTCTGGTGCGTTGGTGTTCGGATCAGGAGAGCACAGGTTCAAACCCCACTGCAGTCAGCATGTCGTTGTGTCCCTGGGCAAGACACTTCACCCCAAATTGCCTACACCTGGGACAGTTAATTTTGTATTATTGTGATTATATATATGCCACTGTTATTAATACTGACACTTCACTTTGCACTAAGGTGTGTCTGCTGCTGAGCCTACCTATTGTTATTATATATATATATGTTTTGATACTTTCGTCTCACACTTTATTTTATATTGAAAATGTTAACTTCTATTTACATGCATACGACACACCAGAGGCCTGTACTACGAAGCCGGATTTTCGCTTAGCCGGCTGACTTCAGGGAAAACTCGGGCTTTCCGGTCCTACGACGCTGGTTCTCTTTTTAGCGGGCTAGATCTCCATGGTAACTTATGCTGAGCGGCTAACCTCCTCGGGAGGAGGTTAGGTTGCAGGCTAAGAGATCAACTCAGTGAAAGCACCGCCTGCTGACCAATCAGAGCTCCGTGTGCGGAGTTTAAAGCTATCAAGTCATATTACAGGATAGAGGAAATACAGAAAAACTGCCGTTGCAGGAAAGACGGCCGGCAAAAATCAACTGACTGTGTGAACGTGAAAATTAATAGAATATCCCCTCCTATCTTCAGAGCAATCTGACTATTATAACATTAGCGTTAAGAAAGCTTACTTAAATATCTGCCACGACATAAGTAACCGGATCAGAGTAACATTAAGTACAGTCCGCGGCACTGTGAGTGCAGACGTCGATGTGTCCCATTATCATTCATATCATATCACATCATAATGTATCATATATTTCCTTATTTGAGTCAGCTTCTTGAGCCGTATCTGGCCGTGCAACACTCACAGTGTCACATACTGTATGCAGAAGTATTATTTTAAGCAACACATTAAGTTGACGAAACACTCGAGTCAAATGTAATTAAAGTCAGATCGTGTCTTAGACGGGGCAGTGATATCATAAACCTGTTAATGTACGCATTCAAACACTTTTTCTTTTACCAGCTGTATTCACCTTGCAGGTGCAGCTATGTGGCTTTTATCCTGGATAAAGTGTTTAAGTCATGGATGTTTAAAGTTTAACTTCTTCATATTTGACTAATATTAAAGTTCACTTTTCATTCAGGAAGTATGACGCTGCGCTGTCAGTACGCTTGTCCATGTTTGAGATTGGTCGAATGCTCCAAATACCACCCCTTTCATGTGAACGCGCACCTAACTAGATAGGACACGGCTGGCTTGAGCGATCCACTTGATAACCAGCGTCGTAGTACAGTTTAGCCAGAGCGCGTATGTTTTGGATTGGGCCAACCGGCTAACTCAAACATATCCAGGTTAGGAAAATCCGGCTTCATAGTACAGGCCTCTGGGACAGCGTGATAATAATAATAATAATAATAATAAATGGAATATATAAAGCGCCTTTCACGGGACCCAAGGTCGCTGTACATGGTGGACAGACAAAACAAAACAGACAATGAGGAGCGAACAAAACAAGAACAAAATAAAATAAAATAAAGGAAGCCAGGGGACCAGGAAAGGACTAGGGTCCGAAGGCCATGGTGAACAGGTGCGTTTTTAGTGAGGATTTGAAGATGTCCAGTGAGGCAGCGTTCCGGATCTCAGGAGGAAGTGCATTCCAGAGGGTGGGGGCCGCAACACTGAACGCCCTGTCACCCACAGTACGAAGGCGAGAGCGGGGGATGGAGAGCAGGCCCGTGTCGGAGGACCGCAGACTCCGAGAAGGGGTGTAGGGATGTAGGAGGTCTGTTAAGTACTGGGGGGCGAGGGTATGGAGGGACTTGTACGTGAGGAGGAGTGTTTTATAGTGAATCCAGGACTTGACCGGCAGCCAGTGGAGGTGGATGAGGGTGGGGGTGATATGTTGCCATGGCTTAGTGCGGTGGGAAGCCTGGCGGCAGAGTTCTGGACATATTGGAGCCTGGCCAGGGTTTTGCTGGGAACCCCGGACAGGACTCCATTGCAGTAGTCCAGACGGGATGTGATGAAGGCGTGTATGAGTGTTTCTGCCACAGAGTCAGAGAGTGAGGGGCGGAGTCTGGCAATGTTTTTGAGATGGTAGAAGGCAGATTTGGTAATGGGTTTGATATGCGCCTGGAAAGAGAGGGTGGAGTCCAGGATGACTCCCAGGTTGCAGACTTCAGTGGATGGGGAGATGGAGCAGCCGTCAATGGTGAGAAGCAGGTCACCAACCTTCTGGAGCTGCGCCTTGGGAGCCACAATGATGAGCTCAGTTTTGTTGCTGTTTATTTTTAGCAGGTTTGATGACATCCAGTTTTTGATGTCCTGGAGGCAGTTGACAAGGGAAAGAGGTGGGAGCTGTGTGGACGGTTTGGTGCAGAAATAGAGCTGTGTGTCATCGGCATACGAGTGGAAGCTGAGACCATGTTGGCGGATGATTTGACCAAGTGGGAGCATGTAGATGGTGAATAGGAGGGGTCCAAGCACAGAGCCTTGAGGTACACCTTGGTTAACTGGGGCCAGAGGCGAACTGCAGTCACTGATGGAAACTGAGTGAGTCCTGTTAGAGAGGTAGGACTCGAACCAGGTAAGAGCTGTGTGACTGAGGCCAAGGTAGTCTGACAGGCGGCTGAGGAGGATGCTATGGGATATTGTGTCAAAGGCAGCGGAGAGGTCCAGGAGGATGAGAATACTGATGAGGCCAGAATCAGATGCGATGAGGAGGTCATTAGTGATTTTAATGAGGGCAGTCTCAGTACTGTGATGCTGTTATTGATATTGTCTTGAGTGTGCAATAAAAGAGAACCTACATGGCGATTAAACGGAGCCTGTATCTTACATTTTTCATTACATTTCATGTAACTAAGCTTGCTTATTTCTCCTCTGACACTTTATCTTTACAGTGACCTGTGTAGCATCCTATACATCACATGTAAGTGATTATTCTGATACCATCATGTTTCATCGGTTATAAACTGGCGAAGCTTTATTTATTGTGGCTTTCAGGTTTGTTATTACCAGTGTTGTGAGTTCAATATCTTTAATTAATTATAGTAAGGGAACATCTTAGGAGTTAGTGTAGTGAGTTTCAGAGCAGTGTAATAATTATTTGACCTAAAACTAAATGTTTTTATGAACATGACATGGGGATTTGCTAACTTTTGATTTCCCCCATTTTGCACGACACAAATGGAGGCCACTATGGGCCAAAACTAACACGTAGGTTTCTGTAGGGTTCATGGCAGACGGATGCAGTTGCTCTCAGGAGGATATATAATAAAGGTCTGTTAGCTGCTGAGCCTATTTAGTGTGCATACGACACACCTGGCACAGTTTATTCATTTCACACACGTTACGCAATCCATAGCGCGTGCATGTCGTTGTCCAATCCTTTTGTCAATCCTTCTTAACCGCCGTCGCCTCCGAATCAGCATTGCTATTGCATTTGACTGGTCGACGATCTGTATTTGTGTTTGCTTAAATAACTCAGACGAAGCTCATGTCTGAGGTCGGAAGGTAAACAGACGCCTCATATACAGCAGGTGGGCGTGGCAGTAAACGCGGGAGGTTTTTCTTCTTCTTCTTCTCTCGGTTTTTTGGCGGATTGCAACTTTAAGGTGCATACCGCCACCTACTGTACTCGCCGTGAAGTTGTTTGCGGCCTGCCAGGAAACCCAAAGCAGAAGAAGTGATGTCAGCGGCTTCATTTGTCTAATCCACCCCCAGGAACTCATTTTGGTGTGAACGCGATCTGCTTTAGTTCATGAGAACTAAAAGAATTCTCATGAACTATTGTGGGGAAAGTACTTGGTGCGAACGCGCCTATAGACTGTATATATGGGCCGCACACACACACAAGACCGCAATTATGGCAGAAGCAAAAAAGCCCATAATATATAATTTTCACTCCGAGTGGGAGGATGATTATTTTTGTATCTATTCCAATTCAAAGTCCATCTGTCTCATCTGCAATGCGAGCGTGGCTTTATCGAAGAATGGTAATTTAGGAGCGGCATTTCAAAACAGTGTACAAACGATACGAGACGGAATTCCCTCCTAACGCAGCCTACACACGGCGGCGTGCGTTGCCGCTTGGCGGTGGGCGTGTCTTGAGCTTGGGGAGTTTACGCGAGCAACGCGAGCAACAACCAATCACATGAATCTCCCGTGTCTCTCCCCAAGGGCTGGAAAATTGAAG
The DNA here is from genome assembly GCF_902827165.1 of Trematomus bernacchii. NCBI lineage: Eukaryota > Metazoa > Chordata > Actinopteri > Perciformes > Nototheniidae > Trematomus > Trematomus bernacchii. The sequence goes on from NW_022987709.1 coordinate 1,325,551, forward strand.
AAGTGACCAGAAAGTCGGGTTTGTCAGCTGGAAAAAGCGATGTCTATTATTTTAGGTACTAAACGAACGGGGGCTTGCAAAACGTTTAGCTGCTGCAGGACACAAGAGTTTGCAGAAACAAGACAGGAGTTGATAATTGGAAGGGGGGGTCTGTGTAAAGTTTGTGATGGGAAGGGGGGGGGGGGGTTCTGTTTGCAGCGGGGTAAAAAGGCTTTAAAAAGGCTCCCGTGTATGAATCTCACCATAGACATTAATGTCTAAAAAGCGATTTTTAATTAATGTCTATAGTGCTATTTTATGCAACATTGCATGGTGGCTAAATATACTGTCTATGCCTGCTGTCCATTCAAACGAAGTACACTGGATATAAACTCCCCAAACAGGCGAAAACCTACCAGTTTCACCCACTGTCTCTGCCACCTCCCTCCATGCCTGGCTCCTCCGGTTTGTATCCCGGTAGGTGAACAGGGACTGAAAGCACCGGGTGATTCCCTACCGCTACGATTATTTTCTCCTCAATTTTTTGGCATATGAGGAAATGAACTGCGGTCTGGCTCTCCCAGCATACACACGGTTTGATTGGCTACTAACGCTTGAACTGTCAGATTTGCATACGCGGGATTTGATTGGCTGACGCCTCCGCCTCAGCTTCAAAAGTAGAACATTGCTCTACTTTTGCAGCGAGCACCGCGAGAAAAGCTACGCTTTGCTCCCAGAATGCAGTTCGGCGAATCGTGACGTCACCCCATTCAAAGTGAATGGGCAGAAGCGTTGAAGCGTCAACGCACGCCGCCGTGTGTAGGGGCCGTAATTCTGCCCTACGGTCACAAAAGGTGAGGGACCTGAAAGGACAGCTAAATGCACAGCAGTCCATTTTCACCAGGCCCAACAACAAGAGCAAGGCTGCTACAATAGCATCTTATCGTGTCAGTCACGTTCTTGCGAAACACATGAAGTCTTTCAAAGACGGCGAAGTTGTGAAAGAAGCATTCCTGGAGGCTGCCGACGCGCTTTTTGGGGACAGTAAAAATAACACATTTCAACAGGTTTTTGATATAATAAAAACTCAAGTTAGATACCGTTATTAATCAGCTGTAAGTTTTAGTTTGTTTGAACTTATTCATTATAATTATTGTACAAAATGGTATAAGAATGCAAACTTAAATTGATTATAGTCTATTATCAATTCAGGTTAAGAAACTAGTGTTGCTTGCATCCTATTTTAAAAGGCATTTCTTTTTATACTCTACTAAAATTCAACAAAAAAAGGGTTTGATTCTATTAATTTTGTCTTTTATTGCACTTTTGCAGCAGATTCCTGTGTAGCTTCAGATCTGAGTTGTCTTATTAGTAAGCCTAATTTATACTTTTGTAACAACACTATTTTTATATAATGGCGAAGAAAGGGTTCAGAGTCTTTTCTTTTTTTCCTGTATCATATGTGGCAGCACTGTTCAATGTTTCTTGAAAACATTACCCACTGTAGTATGTGACGTGTGAATAAACTCCAACTCTGTATCAACAACACTGTTGTGTAACTTCAGTTAAATACTTGTATGTGTGTAGATTAGAAAGAGGTAAGATAAAGGATCTGCAGTATTTTATGAAGTATTAATCGTACAAAGGTCAGTTTTATACAAGTAGAAGTGTGTATTTACCTGGTAGTAGGCTGTCAGTAATGGCTACGCCTCTCTATTTGGACTGGTAGATCTCGGCAGACTGGCAACTTTAAAAGTAGCTCTCGGTTCAAAAAAGGTTGGGCACCCCTGACCTATAGGATGGGAAATTGCTGACCTATTTTAAACTTACCTTGTGTTTTCACTCTCACTTAAGTCCCTCTCCCTTTGCCATCAATCCAAAATCAGCTGAGCTGCAACATAATACAGACAGGTAATAATCAACAGAATCACAAGGACATAATATGGCTCTGCTAAAAACACTCACTCATAAATTACCTTTTTGTTTACTGTTTAGAAGTCTCAAATATGCACTCTAAATCCATATCAATAGATGTATTATTGCGATTTATCACAAAAATTGCTCTCTTCCTTATTATTATGTAACGTTAACTATAATATACTAGCTTGAACTCCAAAATGGATATCCTCATTTCACCACCTCCACCCACTACAAACACACGCCCCAATGTTATATTTCACTAATATTTAACTCCCTCCACCCCGCATAAAATCACGTTTAGAAGCCCCTTTTCTCTAATTCCACAACGTTGGACGAAATGACATTAAGAGAACGGAATTTACAATTAAAAGGCTGATCATGGTTAACGTGTGTTGCTAACTTTATCCGGTATCCTAGCCTAATCTGTTATCTGTAAACGTAGATGTCGCAACTCTTCTATTATAGGGCTCTGGTGCCACCCTGTCAGAGGGCAGACAGGCATCCCTGCTTCAGGCAGTTTGCAGACTGCGACAGGGGGCAACGGTGACAGCTTTGACCGTCAAAGAAACAAGATGGCGCCTGTGTCGGCATGCCGCTCCCTCAGCTCTCTGCCTTTAGCTATCCTGCTTTTGTTCTATGTATGTCAAAATGTCTCTGCTCTGCTCGTCTATGATCGCCAAGCTCTCCTCCACCTCAGACCCTCACTGGAGTTTATACTGCTGCCCAAACCTACATCTGGCAACCGTAAATCGACTCCCCCCCCTCTACTGTCGGATATTCCCACCTACCTGCGCCGGTTGCACTGCATCCTGCCTCACCGAAAGCGCTTTAGACGACGGGGAAAGCGTGCTGGTGCGCTTGTCCATCAAAAAGCACACCTGACGGCTTTTTCTGGGACTTATCCACGCATCAGATGCCATGGCCCTCCCGCTGCACGCCATCTGAGGGATCGGTGGATTCGCCCTGTCTTTCCGGAGTTGCGGCCTCTGCTGGGCCCGCTGGCAGCTTAACAGGTTAACCACGCATGGCATCCACGAAAAGTTTCAGTCTGGCTTCAAACCTATGCACAGTACTGAAACAGCCCTTTTAAGAGTTTTTAATGATCTGCTCCTGGCCGCCGACTCAAGTAGCCCAGCTGTCTTGGTGCTGTTAGACCTGACAGCTGCCTTTGACACTGTGGACCATAGCATCCTGTTGTCACGGCTTGAACAGTCCGCAGGCATCACAGGCTCTGCCCTTGCATGGTTCAGGTCCTACCTGACAGACCGTAGCTTCTCAGTGCAGCTAGGTACCTTCTCCTCTGCTAAAGCCCCTCTTACCTGTGGGGTTCCCCAAGGTTCGATCCTGGACCCCATCCTTTTTCTACTGTACATACTGCCCCTAGGCTCAATTCTCACAAAACACAATATCCCCTTCCATTGTTACGCTGATGATGTACAGATCTATCTGCCTCTCAATCCAAATGTCAACTCACTACAGCAGCTGATGGACTGCTTAACAGAGATCAAATCCTGGCTGAGCCAAAACTTCCTCAACCTCAACGAGAGCAAGACTGAGGTCATCTTTTTTGGACCCCAACCTCCAGCCTCTCCGGTTGATATTCTGGGCTCCCTCAATAAAAACATCCTCCCCTCTGTCACGAACCTTGGAGTGACCTTCACTAGCGCTTTTAAATGTGATAAGCAGGTCAGCACCGTAGTCAAGACCTGCTTTTTCAAAATTATTGGCCAAGACCAAGTCGTTTTTATCTTTTAAAGACCTAGAAAGGGTTATTAACGCCTTTGTTATCTCGAGACTGGATTACTGCAATGCTCTGTATGTGGGTATGGACCAGGCATCAATTAGACACCTGCAGCTAGTTCAGAACGCAGCTGCACGTCTTCTCACTAGCCATAAAAAGCGTGACCACATCACCCCAATTCTGGCCTCACTACACTGGCTTCCAGTTCGGTTCAGAATTGATTTTAAACTCCTTTTATTTGTTTTCAAAGCCCTAAATGGGCTGGCTCCGGCCTATATAGCCAAACTCCTCCATCGCTACACCCCAGCCAGAGCCTTAAAGGTCCCATGTCATGGCCATTTCCACTGATCATAATTCCATTGTTGAGGTATACTAAAATAGATTTATACCGTGCAATTTTCCAAACTCACATTGGTTTCGCATACAGCATCTCTGTAAAGTATGTGTATTCACCGGTATTCACTCTCTGCCCTAAACGGCTTGTTTGAGCTCCTGCCCCCCCCCCCTCCCTGTGAGCCCAGTGTGCTCCGATTTGTCAGCTCGGCCACTCTGTTCTGATTAGTCAACCACCAGAGAGGCTCCGCCCATGTCTAACAAAGTGTTTTTTCGGCTCTGAGCGGAGCATCAGTTTTTGTATAAGCTAACCTACGTTTGCTAGTTGTTCAGTGTAATATGCCAACCTACTATGAACAAAAGCTAGTGGTTCATATTAGGCTAGCAATAACGTGTTTACAATTGCAATCTTATACGGTAGTCTGCTACGTGTCGGTCATTCTTTTTAGCTTGCATAAAAACTATGTTTTTCCTAGCATGTCTAGCTATAGGTAGCCTTGTTGTTTAGCTTTGTAGCATACATGCTAGGAAAGCCAACTATAATGTAATTAAGTTTTGCGACTGACCGTACGGTAAATCACCCGGAGTATACTGTCTATGAGTATTTTGTGTGTGAATGCAGACATTCTCCTGCTATGAGAAACATGTAAGGCCATCTGCTGACATTGTAGTTGATATATGTAAACTTCGTTAGCCCAGTTAGCACTGTGTCAATGGCTTGTTCTGTGTAATAAAACCACTATGAACAAAAGCTAGTGGTTCATATTAGGCTAGGAAGAACGTGTTTACAATTGCAATCTTATACGGGTAGTCTGCTACGTTCGGTCATTCATTGTAGCTGGCATGAAAACAATGTTTTCGCCTAGCATGTCTACCTCTCGGTAGCGTCGTTATTTATCTCGGTAGCATACACGCTATGAACGGTAGCTCGGTTAGGAACGCCAACTATAATGTACTGACCGTAGGGTAAATCACCCGGAGTATACTGTCTATGAGTATTTTGTGTGTGAATGCAGACATTCTCCTGCTATGAGAAACATGTAAGGCCATCTGCTGTCATTGTAGTTGATATGTAAACGCTAGCAACTTCGTTAGCCCAGTTAGCACTGTTTTGAACTGAACCTGAGATTCCAACAGTATATATGCTTGGCTGGCAGAGGGTGCGTCATAGCTCTGGGCATGGCTACTGGGTATCCAGACGTCACGATGCCCAGGAAGAACATGAGAAATCTCCAACGAGGCGTTTTGGGGAGGTCTTTTCTGTGTTCGAGTTTTACTCCCTACAGGGTGTACTTTGAGGGTTTTTGACTCTGCAGACCGTTTACATGCATAAAAACCTTCATAACACACAAGGGGACGGGTAATAACCGGTAAAGCATGACATGGGCCCTTTAAGGTCGGCTGACCAGCTGCTGCTGATAGTGCCCAAGACCAGGCTCAAAACCCGAGGGCACCGAGCATTCGCAGTCAGAGTGACTGCGAAGTCAGAGTTCCAGAGCCCTAGGCTCTGGAACACTCTGACCCTCCACGTGAGGTCGGCCCAGACATTAGGGGTTTTTAAATCAACACTTAAAACTCACTTCTTCTCTCTGGCCTTCTAGCCTTTTCTTATCAAGCTCAACTTTTGTGGAATTAGCTTCCAGTTTGTGTTCGGGCGGCAGACAGCCTATCCGTTTTAAGAGTACGCTTAAGACCTTCCTTTTGATAAAGCTTATAGTTGATAAAATAACCTAATGAGAGTTCTTTGACGCAGATACGCTGTGCCTCTTCACCTACATTTTGGTTCTTGCTCTTTCACTTAAATCCTAAAAACTTGGATCTTATATTTAAAACTAAGGTTATTACTACTCTTTCTATTTTCTCTTCATCCAAAACCTTTTCCCTCTATGACCTCACGAGGTTTTATTAGAGGGAAACAGGTTTGCAGAGGGGCTTATTCCAGCCGGGGAGTGTTATGCCGTAGTCACTGCATACCTCCTTACCTCTCACCAATTCCAACTAAGGCCCCGGGGACCTTGCTCCCTGCGTGTGCCTGTCTGTGTCTTTTTTTTTGTGTCTATATCTACGCCGGGATCCGGAGTCGAGGCTGATCCTCTTGCTGTGGTCCTGTGCCCTGGATCCTCTATCCTGAGTTCTGGATTAAGTCGTAGACTTCGGGTCGTGGCTGGGCCTGTCTCTGCGGTCCTGCCTGGGTCTCGTCATGCTGCTTCCCCACAGGATTGTTCTTGACATCTTCGTGGATTCATCTTCTTATTATAGACACAACCATTTCCAAACATTCGTTCTGCCTACGCTGTAAAATGTATTATCTCTTACACACGGCATCTATTGCACGTCTGTCCGTCCTGGGAGAGGGATCCCTCCTCTGCTGCTCTCCCTGAGGTTTCTCCCATTTTTCCCCTTAAACTGTGGGTTTTTTCTCCAGAAGTTTTTCCTTGTACGATGTGAGGGTCTAAGGACAGAGGGTGTCGTTTTTCTCATACTGATATTCTGCACAAACTGTGCTGTTGTATTTGCTGTAAAGTGTCCTTACTGTAAGGTAATTATTATATGTACAGCACTTTGGCTCGACCAAAAATCGTTTAAAAATGTGCTATATAAATAAAACTTGATTTGATTTGAAACTTGATCATGCAGACTCTGGGTCTCATGGCGGCTGCTTACTTTGTGGTGCCGCTGGGGTTGCTGCATATGCACCGCCTGCAGAGGTGGTTTGCCGGCCTTCGTTTAGATCCCAAGAGGCACAAACAACGTCTGGTGACCATCCCCCCCCTCAGTGGGGGGCAACCTCCGATACTGGGGGTCCCCAGAGCATCTCCGGAGGGGAACTCCACTGGGGCGACTGACCTCCTACATCACGGTGTTCACAGACGCATCCGTGACACGATGGGGGGGGGACCTGCCTAGAGAGAGCTATAGGTGGTCGCTGGTCTCTGACAGAGACGCGGCACAGCAACCTTCTAGAGCTGTGGGCAGTAGTGTTGGTCCTCCAGCATTTCAAACCCTTAATACAGGGCAAACGTGCTGGTGAGGAGCGACAACCGATCAACAGGCAGGGCGGAGTCCGCTCCGCCGCCTTGTTGACCACAGCGGAGAAACTGTGGTTGTGGGCTTCAGAGATTGTGTTGTCTCTGAGAGCCCTCCACATCCCGGGACTGGAGAACAGGGGGGCCGACTGCCAGGCGAGTGGGTGCTTCACCCGGAGGTGGTGAAGCAGATCTGGGCCCAGTTCGGGAGAGCGGAGGTGGACCTGTTCGCCAGCCGGCGCAACAGCCAATGTACCCTGTGGTTTTCCATGGCTCGGCGCCCTTGAGGGTGAACGCGTTTGCACACGAGCTATGGCCAAGAAAGCTGCTCTACGCCTTTCCACCGCTGCGCCTCATTTTCCCCCTCCTGGGGAGGGTGAGATGAGAACGTCTGTCAGTCATCCTAGTGGCCCCAGATCGCCGCGGGGCACCGTGGTTCGCAGAGGTGACACAGATGATGGTGGGTCAGCCCTGGGCGATTCCTCAGTTCTGGGGGGCGATGACTCAGGAAGCAGGTGCTTCTCCAGGCTTGGCTCCTGAGAGGGACAGGCTGAGACAGGGGGGATTGTCTGACAAAGTTATTCAGACTATCCAGGCAGCAAGAGCAGGATCCACCACAGCCTGTTACAGGCCAAAGTGGTTGGGATTCCAGCGATGGTGTGAAGAGCGGAATCTAGAGCCCCTATCTTGTACGTTGGGCTCTATTCTGTCCTACTTACAGTTACTGGTGGACAGGGGGCTTGCTCATTCCACAGTTAAAGTGAATGGAGCAGCCATTTCGTCCTGCCATGAGGGATTTGGCGGCAGGTCAGCCTTCAGTCAGCCGCTTATGTCGCGGTTTTTGCAGGGGGTCAGGAGGCAGCGCCCAGTAGTGCACGCCTCCTCCCCCGCAATGGGACCTGCCGTTGGTGTTCGAGGCTCTGGAGCTCTCCTCCCTGAAAGCACTGTCATGGAAGACAGCGTTGCTACTTGCCTTGACTTCAGCCAAGAGAGTGTCCGAGCTGACCGCTCTGTCGGTGCACCCAAGTTGCTTGTTGATCCAGGGTGACCGTAGTGGGGCGACACTCAGACCGAACCCCTCCTTTGTTCCCAAGAGCCTAAGGAGTTCGTTCAGGTCAAGGGCTATTCAGTTAGGTGGCTTTAATCTTCCACCCCATATTGGGGCCAAGGAGGCTAAATTGCACCTCCTCTGCCCGGTGCCCGCGCTAGCATGTTATGTGGAGCGCACGGCTGCCTTTAGGTGCACTGAACAGCTGTTTGTGTGCTTTGGGGGTGGTGTGGCCGGTAAAGCTCTGTCCAAGAAACACCTGGCAGGATGGCTCTGCGAGTGCATTTCACATGCCTACGGACAGGCGGGGAGAGCCTTCCCCACGGGGGTCCGTGCACACTCTACACGGGGTATGGCTGTTTCAACAGCCTTATTCAACGGCGTGAGTGTGGAGGACATATGCACGGCGGCGTCTTGGTCCACACCAGGCCCCTTCATAAGGTTTTATCTCTTGGACATGTCTGGCTCCTTCTCATCCACACTCTTCACGAGGTCACAGCCGGAGGAGAAGAGGTGCAGTGGCTGTTAACCAAAAGCCGGTCAGGGGCAGTGTGATGGGTCGATGTTGTTGGATGGCAAGGCGTTTATGCATCAGGGCTCCACCCACTGTACCCATAGAGTCCAGTAGAGGGCGGAGCCTGTGTAAGATATAACGGGGGGTTACGTATTGTAACCCTAGTTATATAAGCACAGGCGGAGTCCTCTACTTGGGGCCCTGTCTGTCCTATGCCGCTCGCTGAAGAGGGTGTAGGATGACAGTCAGGAGGCGCGGCCGCCTTTTATACGGTGGGTTTGCGCACGCATTCAGGTAGGCCCGCCCCAAGGGGCCGGCTACGTTTATAGATATCTCAGTAGGTGAATGCTCACATATGTAGCCGGCGCTACTGTTTTCTGGATTAGCTGTCAGATCATTTTTTCACGTTGCTGGGCCGCCACTGCCCCTTTAAGACACACACCCCCCCCTTCTTTAGTCAGCTGGCCTTTCCATATAAGGAAAACGCCGCAGCTGTACGTAGTTCAGCATCTCCCGCTACACTTTAAATGCCCACTGACACCTCACCCAAATCAGCTGTGACTATTACGAGTGTGTTCTTGTTCCGGTCATCGTTGTCTGGCTGATAGGCGTGTATTCCCCCTATACGAGGTATGTGAAGCTGCTGTTAGGACTTGTAACATTCAGTGTACCACTAAAATGTTAACATGTGGCCTGTAAACGCCAGGCTTCTTGACAGCCCCAGCAGAGACTGTGTAGAGAATCACCGCTGCGGAGGTGTCCAGTGAGGTGATATTTGAGTGGATGCGTTTGCATCAGGGGTAGGGGCGACCAGAGGTAGGAGATTAAATTGTATAAGTCTTTATACAATTTCTAATCTCCTTTCTCCATTTATTTTAGGATTAGTTTGCTACTTTTTTGCCTTTCCTTTTCTTTATCTTAGGTTTTAGCTGTATTTTACCATGCCTAAAGGCTATTTGTTGCCTAAGTATTGATTTGCCTGCCTTCTATGTTTTGCTTATAGACTAGTTTGTTGTATTGTGTACAAACTAGTGATTAAGTCTTTAAAGCTACAGCACCCTCCTTGTAACGACCCACCCTGTCCCACAAGGTCTAATACTGTCTCTGTGTTTATCCTTCTTCAGTGACGATCCTGGCCATACTGTGGAGTGGAGCATGTGGTTTGCTGGGCACTTTTTGCATGCAGATAGGTATATGGGTGATTTGCAGTGAGTGTTAATTGAATGCAGCTACACGTGGTGATATTGTGATTTTGGGGAAACCCTCAGCAGTTGGCCAGAAGAATCACTTTTAACTATTTAACTATATGTGTGATATTATAATCCTTCTAGTTATTCTCTCCTTGTCAGAGCCAGCCTTCAATCGTGGGACTTAGGTGTGTCGACTGGGGAAGCTGAACAAGTTTTAATCTGCATTTTATAATACTGAACTTTTAACCCCTTGTGTGTTATGTCGCTTTTTCTGCATGTAAAGGGTCTGCAAAGTCACAAACCCTCAAAGTACACCCTGTAGCGAGTAAAACTCTAAAACAGAAAATACCTGTCTGTGCTGCCCCAGAACGCCTCGTTGGAGATTTTTCTTTTTCCATTTTCTTCTTCCGGGGAAGGTTGACGTCATTAGACCAAATGGACCAATTGGTCCAAATGGACCAATCCGCGGAGCTCCGCACGCACACACACTCACTCAGCCTTATCTTTTCTCAGCCGCGGTGCTCCGCACACACACTCAGTCTGTGGGTGTGTGTGTGTGTGTGCTCAGACTAAGCTCCGTGGTGTCTTGCTGTCTCGCAGACCCCACGCAGCAACCAGGAAACGACACCAGTAATCCAGCTCACACTGTCCGCTCCAGCAGCGAGCCCTGCAACGTCCCGCTAACACGGCACCCAGACCCCACGCAGCATTCTCATCTGTTTGTCATTACTGGTGTCATTTTCTGGTTACTAACAAACGCCATTGTAACACATAAACACACATCAGAGCACAGTTGGCTCATAGGGAGGGGGGGGGGCAGGAGTTCCAACAAGCCGTTTAGGACAGAGAGTGAATACACATACTATACAGAGATGCTGTATGAGAAACCAATGTGAGTTTGGAACATTGCACAATGTAAATCTATTCTAGTAGACCTCAACAATGGAATTATGATCAGTAGAAATGGCCATGACATGGGACCTTTAAATTAGTCAAAGAAAATATGTGATGTCCAATGTGGCGAGGTGGTCTGTTTAAATATTGTTATTTATATTAAATTAGATGTTTAAAGGAGACAAAGGACCGACAACTCCATCTGCGGACTTGCACCTCAGGAAATAGACACAAGGCAATGCTTTACCTTTGACCAAAACCCTTGATTACACAAGTAATCAGGACACACAGGACCGTAACGCAGCTTGACCAGCAAACATTAAGAATTTGCTGTCCAGAAAATGTAGCTCCCAAGTGAAGGGGTAAAGAAATCTGTTTTGAGACAAAACCAGGAAATCAAAGGCAACTACTACTAGAAAACACGGAGGACCTGAGGATATTACTGAAGAGCGTGTCTGATTTAATTGTGTGCATCTGACCAGCTGAGTCCTTTTGGCTGATTGAAGAATTGATCCACTTCCTGCTGTTTTCACTGCACCAGCCTCTGCTGCACATCTTTGTGGGCCACTCAGGGAACAGCTTGTTCTTGGCATTGTGTCTCAAGACCAGACAGAACATTCAGGGAGGAAGCAGAAGAAAAAAAGACCTTGACTGAAACAGCTACATTTTTCAGTTCATATTCTCCTAATGTCCCACTCTGAATAACATGGCGTTAATCATTGTTTAATGCATCCAGTGTAATTGTTCAGAGATAGGCTAAAGTAGAATAAAAGCTCCAAAGTCATATTATCTGTGTTTTTCAGATATAAACGAACACCATTGAAACTCATTTCTGAAGAATTTTATCAGGTGTAAGCTTCTAGTCTTAAATATAATTTTTTTTTGCTCTCCCGTCTCTGTGTTCATAATTGGCCTTTCTTAAGGAGATAGCAGGTTTTTAAAAAAAAGCCAAATTGTGACACTGAGTGCCTCCCTCAAGACCTCTCTGCTATTTTCTGGGAAATCCTCAAAAAAGATCCTGACAAGCCATTACTGCTCTTCACTTTCCCCTGTTTATTTCTATTTACAGCAGTTAATACAATTATTCCCAGTCGTGACCTATTTAAACGGTGCAGACTCGCTGAATGCTAATGGCTCGTAGCATTCAGCGAGTCTACAAAGTTACCGCAGTGATGGATTTGTGAAAGGAGGTTGTGTTTTTTAGTGCGCGCGTAGGTGGAGGTTCAGAGGCCTCCTGTTTGTCTTCATTTAACTGATTTTCTGTTGCCATAGGAGCAGGCATCTTTTTTTCTCCCATCAAAGTGCAGCACTTCAGAGCGCACTGTCTGGATTCAGATCTACAAGAAGGTGTCAGGGGAGTTGTCCAGGATTTTACGCTTATCATCGCTTCCATTAGATGACTTGCCGCTCACTTTGGAGAAAATGTTTTGTTCAGAATGTCTTTATTACTGCACATCCATTCAAGAGTACAAAGTGATGTGGATTTAGCAGATCTTAATAAAACAGCATATACGTTCTACAGCATGTAGGAAGAGAAGACGCATCTCCTGTGTTCATGTTAAAGTGCAAATTAAGGATTTGATAGCCTTTTTGTTTGTCATCTACATGCCTTGATTTCTTTTGGAATATTTCCCAGCTCCCTGTTGTTCTTTTTAATTTGTTGCACCACCAGAGTAGAGCTCAAAGACAATCAAAATAAATAAATCAGGACTCTCCTGGATGTGCCGGTCACTGACCTGTGAAGTGAATCCCTGAGGCTCAGCGGTACCGTCAGATCATCTGATCTCCAACATGTTCATTTTACAAATGTTTTCTTTTCAGCTTGATATCATGGGTGATAAGTGACATCACAAAAGTAAGTATTTTATTTTTGTACTACTCAATATTCAGTGTTTCGACAAGTTAGCACGACATCAACCGTTAAGAATAACAGAAAGTACACCAAGCATTTGTCTATCAGCTTGTGTCGGTTTGATTTACATAGCTCTCTTATACTTTGAGCTTAGTATTCAAACAAAGTTTTTACTTTTAGCTAACACCCAATACTTTTAGCTATTTTCTTTAACTATGTATTAATTACTTTTAGCAAATATCAACCAACATGCTTTCACCTGTTTATCCCTTTATTGCTCACTATTCTTCAGGGGTGTAGACTTCTCTGCTAGCTTGCTAACTCTTTTTCATGCACTCTCCTTGTGTCCTCACGCCTCATTCTTGCTCAACGCTCCAGCCTGGTTCCTAGTGTTAAGTGTTTATGACAGCTAGTTTCTTTTATTAGATTGATGTTTCTCTCCATTACACAAATATTTGGACAAACATAGAAATCTTTTTTTTTTTATAGTTAAGCTCCTCAACAATATTTCTACGAACCCCCTGAATCATGCCTGTGGTTAACTGATAGAAAAGAAGAGCAGAACCAGGCCGCTCTGAGAGCATGACGCTCTGCCTGGATCTACCTTGTTATGTGGTTTTGCTCCAACATGTAATGGCTCCTTTTTTGTCCCAGGCTTCAACCTCTCATCAAGTTTCATGAAAATCGGCCAGGAGTTTCCCATAAACCTGCAGACAAACAGACAAAAGAAACTAAAAGCATTTCCTTGGTAGAATAGAATAGAATAGAGAGGGATGAAACCCTCTTTAATGGTCACACATGCAGAGCACACAGCACACACAGTGAAATTTGTTCTCTGCATTTAACCCATCCTAGTACCGGGAGTCTAGTACTAGGAGCAGTGGGCAGCTATTGTACAGCGCCCGGGGAGCAATGGGAGTGAGGGGGGAAGAGGGGTGTCCGGTGCCTTGCTCATGGGCACCACGGCAGTGCAGGAGGTGAACTGGGACCTCTCCAAGTAGCAGTCCACACTCCATATTTTAGGTCTGGTCGGGGACTTGAACCGGCGACCCTACAGCTCCCAGTCCAAGCCCCTACTGACTGAGCCACTGCTGGACGTCAATCTGTATTAAAATGGTCTTTTCCACAGCCCAATGGTAGCTGCCTTTAATAACAGCTACTTTGCAAGGCAGTCATATCTGTGTTTAAAGATGATTGACAGTGGAGAGACCACACTGAAGAATGACCTTTGTAGCAAACCAAATGAAACCAGAGCCTTGCTGACTTTACATAGCAGGAAAACATGCTGCAGGTGATGTCATTGTCTCCTCAACATTATACTGAGAAGAGGATGACTTGATGTTTCTATTATAGGTCTTGTGTGATCCGATCTATCCCTTTCAACAATGCCAGTGAGTCCTATTAAAAAGTGGGTCAATGGAGCTATTTTTAGTAGCCATTGCAAACCCCTTTTCACAAACAAGCAAAGGCACAAATTCTGGATGAAACGTCTCACTGAAAACAAATATGCAGAGGAATGAATGTGTTCATCTTGCCAGTAAATGGGGTGAACTATTTATCTGGATTCAAAGTTCACCTCCCGGTGGAGATGAGAGGCAGAGTGAGGGCAGGGAGTGACTGAGGGGGGGATGGGTGGTGGGGTGCTTTGCCTCCTGGATTGGCTTTTATAAACTTGGGCTCTCTGTTCTAAAGTGGGCTTCTGTTTCATCATCTCAAGTCCCGCTGCCTTGCGTGGCTACCTTGCGTAGCTACCTTGTTGTAATTCCTCCTCATTTTCCCGGTTTCTGTCTCTCCTTTCATTCTGATAGGAACAACTTGAAAGGGAAGTGTTTGCTGCCTTCTCCTGTGTTAGAAGTGACACTGTGGGCGATGATGTGATGGAGGCGTTCCAGAGACAACATCCTCACATGCACCTTACAGGATTAATGTTCCACAATTGCGCAAAAAAGTTTGTCAACCAAACAGAGCATGAAGTGGCATATGTTGGAACTAAATCTGAGCAGAAAACCCTATTTATTCAGGAAGGAACGCAAGGATGAAAAATACAAATTAGGTTTGTTTCAGGATTATACAGTGTTAATTATGGCGGGGGCAGCAATGAATTGCTGCTCATATTGCGATCAAACTCAATAAATCATATGAGGCTGTGCACTGCCCCAACACACGGCAAGAGAATGTCAGTGGAGCAGAAAGGGATTTTGCAGCGGAGCAGAAAATGCACTGTATTCCTACAGGCATTGCATGACAAATCTGTGAACTTCCACTAAGTAGAGGTGGAGCATTGTTTGCAGGAATTCCTGAATGGCTGCTTCACCTCAGGCAAAGAAAGGAAACATTAAGAAATGAAGGCCTGAAGTTTAACTTTGACATCAAAATAAGGTGAAATGTTGCTGATGCTTAAAGAAAGAGGTGGCACTTGCAAACGAAATATTTGTATTGGAACAGTTTTCGACGTAATAATGCTATAACATATTTCAGCCACTAGGGGGGGCAATGCCCCCCCCGCAAAATCCGCCTATGCTCTTCTGACAGCCCAGCAGCTGATCAGAGCACGTCTCCCCTCTCCTGCAGGGGGGCGTGGTCAGCAGAATCAGACCCGTAGACAGCACATAGAGCGAAATGAGGCATGGCTAAAATGCATGATCCGTTTGGTATTTTGAAAACAGAAACGTATAAATATACCTTATATAGGTATAGCCCTACAATATATCATTTAAATATAGCATGATAGGTCCACTTTACATTTCTAAACCCTTTAAAGTCTGTGTCCTGCTCCTGAGGTGGTGGGGCCTTCTGCATGTCTCTTCCCAGGGGCCCATTTGGCGCGTTCACACCGGAGTACTTTTCCCACAATAGTTCAGAACTACGATATATTTGCGTTCACACCAAAAAGCCCCAGGAACTAAATTAGTTCATCAGAACCATTTTTACCCGATTTTCAGAAAAAGGTTCATATGTCTGATTGGCTGGGCGGAATGCAAACCACGCCCTGTAAAACTCCCAAAAACTTTTGTGAAGCCGCCATTTTATTTGCTCGCATTAAAATCTCAGCGCAGCGCACCAACGAAGAGATTACTTTAGTGAAAGCAGCTATGGCCAGAGTTGGGTGTAACGCGTTACAAAGTAACGCGTTACTGTAATAATATTACTTTTGTCGGTAACGGAGTAGTGTAACGCGTTACTTTTATAATTCAGTAATCACACTACAGTTACTAACATTGCCCCGACACGCGTTACTTCGTTACTTTTATAATTCAGTAATCACACTACAGTTACTAACATTGCCCCGACACGCGTTACTTCGTTACTTTTATAAAATCAGTCATAATCACACTGACAGACAAGAGGGGTTTCCGCCGCAGGTTTATATGTACGTAATCTGCGTGACTTGCGCGTCCACATTTCCACGTGCAGTGCTGCATAAACATGGCAGAGTCAGCGATAACTTTCGAGGGGTGGAGGTATGCCCATTATTTTGAGTTCGTCTGAAGAATAGACAGGAATGTGACGGTGAGGTGCAAACTGTGGTGACAACTTCCTTGACACCATAATGGCGATGGAGGACTGCCGTGCCATGGTCAGCAAGGAGAATGAGGACCTGCGTGCCAAGGAGATGCACGACGAACGGCTGCTGCATTCACACAAGGCCCAGGAATCGGACGACCAGCTGCTCATGGTGATGCCGCGCCATGCTGACTCGGCGGCGTGCCAGGTGGAGGTGTCGGCGCGCCAGGTGGAGCAACAAAATACCTTTCAGGCTGGGCTTCTGGCAGTGCTAAGCGAGCTGATTAAATCCAACAGGCCTTAAAAATGAAAAAAATTGTCGTCGTTGATAAACTGTACAATGACTTGTTCGGAGGCGTGTGGCACAGGTTCAAACCCTACTGCAGTCAGCATGTCGTTGTGTCCCTGGGCAAGACACTTCACCCCAAATTGCCTACACCTGGGACAGTTAATTTTGTATTATTGGGATTATATATATGCCACTGTTATTAATACTGACACTTCACTTTGCACTAAGGTGTGTCTGCTGCTGAGCTATTGTATATTGTTATTATATATATATTGCCACTCTTATTATATTGTTTTGATACTACTGACACTTTCTTTTATATTGAAAATGTTAACTTCTATTTACATTAAAACTTTTAACTTGTATTTACATGCATACAACACACCTGGGACAGCGTGATGCCGTTATTGATATTGTCTTGAGTGTGCAATAAAAGAGAACCTACATGGCGATTCAACAGATCCTGCATCTTGCTTATTTCTCCTCTGACACTTTATCTTTACAGTGACCTGTGTAGCATCCTATACATCACATGTAAGTGATTATTCTGATACCATCATGTTTCATCGGTTATAAACTGGCGAAGCTTTATTTATTGTGTCCCACCCCAAATATGTGGCTTTGAAAAAGATAATTTCATTGTATTTCAAAATGGCGTCCATCAACACAAGCACTATTTATAGAAAGAGAAATGGTTAAGTTTGTAATTACCAGTGTTGTCAGTTCAATATTTTAATTGATTACAGTAAGGGAACATCTTAGGAGTTAGTGTAGTGAGTTTCAGAGCAGTGTAATAATTATTTGACCTAAAACTAAATGTTTTTATGAATGTCCTCTGAGGAGGACATGGGGATTTGCTAACTTTTTATTTCCCCCATTTTACACGACACAAATGGAGGCCACTATGGGCCAAAACTAACACGTAGGTTTCTGTAGGGTTCATGGCAGACGGATGCAGTTGCTCTCAGGAGGATATATAATAAAGGTGTGTTAACTGCTGAGCCTATTTAGTGTGCATACGACACACCTGGCACAGTTTATTCATTTCACACAGGTTACGCAATCCATAGCGCGTGCATGTCGTCGTCCAATCCTTTTGTCAATCCTTCTTAACCGCCTTCGCTTCCGAATCAGCATTGCTATTGCATTTGACTGGTCGACGATCTGTATTTGTGTTTGCTTAAATAACTCAGACGAAGCTCATGTCTGAGGTCGGAAGGTAAACAGACGCCTCATATACAGCAGGTGGGCGTGGCAGTATACGCGGGAGGTTCTTCTTCTTCTCTCGGTTTTTTGGCGGATTGCAACTTTAAGGTGCATACCGCCACCTACTGTACTCGCCGTGAAGTTGTTTGCGGCCTGCCAGTAAACCCAAAGCAGAAGAAGAAGAAGTGACGTCAGCGGCTTCATTTGCCTAATCCACCCCCAGGAACTCATTTCGGTGTGAACGCGATCTGCTTTAGTTCATCAGAACTAAAAGAGTTCTCATGAACTGAGTTCTCATGAACTATTGTGGGAAAAGTATTTGGTGTGAACGCGCCTATTGTTTCATCATCTCCACAGTCTAAAACCTTCATTCTTCTAGTGGCAGAGGTGGTATGTTTCCAGGAATCTCTACCTATATTCCTCACCTCGAGGAAAACCCTGTGATATCTGGTAAACCTCACATTTCTGTCGTTTGAGGAGTAAATGTTAAATAATATGATGCTTGTATTGCATTCACGTTTCCCATAGAGCTGAGGTTATGTAAAGAGCGTGGCAGGACACTAATAAAGCCCAATACAGAATGCCTTGCTCAAAGGCAGCAGTTAAGAATAAATGTGTTACTTGCCACCCTTAATTCATCAACTCAGATTTGGCTTTCATCCTCCTGTTAGTAGCACATATCAAAGCAATCGTTTCCTAGTGATTTCTCAGTGCCAGTCTCACTCTGAGCTCAAGGCTAAAGTGCTCCTCAGATGACTCAGAAACATCACAATATTTATCATGAATTATCAGATATTGGTGCCTCCTATTTCAGTGATGGGCCAAGTGGGAGCAGTCAGTCCCGCGTGACACTTTTTCAAAGAGAACAGTTTGGATTGGTAATGACATCTGCCAGGAGGGCTTGTCTGCTTTACAGTCAGAGGTGATGTGATGAAGATGAGACAGAATCAGGATGGCAGAGAGGGAGGAAAGACAGTGAAGGCATATTGACACAAATGCACAGTGAGCTGTAGTGTTAGGATCAATATCAACAGTTTGGCTGGAGAGTGGATCCATGTTAAACATCTTGTAATCACACATGTAACATGAGTGTGCTCCCTGTGGTCCACTCTGTTCTGCTGGGGTTGTCATCACTGGAACAACACTGCCCCTCAGTGGCTGCACCCCCTCTCCCTCTTGGCTGAAGCACACTCACACAGCTCTCAGCCCTGTGTGATATTTGCACCATAACTGAACTCATGAGGATCACTTGAGGTTTTTGGCCGTGAGGGAAAAACTTTGCATTCTTAAATGTGGGGCATGGGGAAGGAATTTGTCGCGAAATACTTGTTTGAGCTGCATGTATACCCCATTCTGCTGTTATGATTTAATAACATGCCATCTATTATTACCCACGTGTTTACACAGTTCCTGCTAAGCCTATTTTCAAGCTTTTCCAACTTTACTGTTGCTAGGTTTCAGCTGGAACTATGTAAACATTTTCAAAATACTATTTTGTAACTGTCTGTTCTCTGACATAGCTCTGCTGGAACAATCAGTCTCGAGTTGACGCTGCAGTATCAGGGCCAGCCTGGGCTGAATTAACCTTGCTGGGGGGCCTCAGCTGACATCGGTGTTCCTAGACACTGTCCCACATTCACTGCATGGTCATTTCATTTGAAATAAATGAAGGAATGTAGAATTTGTAAACAAACTAAAGAAGAAAAAAAACCTAGATGTTATGACTGTTTCTGTGAGCCACCTGACCTGAGGTGCCGGTGTCCTTTTGAACTCTAGACTGAGCCAAGCTTTTTATTCTCCCCGTTGCATGCTTTCCTATTGGTGCGAATAATGTCCTGTTGGACTGAAAGCTCATATTTGAACAAAAACAAACAGCCTTTTTTCTATATTTAGTTTTAAGTATATAGAAAAGCTGTTACATAAGGAGATAAGAAGATGATTTATTTATTCAGTTTTTACATACATAGTTTAACCACACAGTACACAGGTAGGTGCAAACATGCACATGCATTTTTAGTACACATAGTTTTACACTCTACACAGCAGGGGTGTCTTTTTTCAAAGAGGGCCAGATTTGATAATGTGAATATGCCCGGGGGCAAAAAGTCCCTCCTGACATTTTTTAAACATAAGAGTAAAATACGAATACACTGTTAAATAACAATTTCCTTTTTCACAATTGTGTTTATTTTTCAAATGGCAATATAACTAAATATAAGCCACTAAGGCAGACGTGAACATCTCTAAAAAAACATTTCTGTCAGATAACATTGAACAGATTATATGGAATACCTTGAACTTTGTAGCGGGTTTGACCCCCTGAAGTGGGGTGCCAGTCAGAATCAGGTCTGACAAATAATCTAAAATATTCAAAATAAATTGTTCAGTCAAACCATACACAAATTAATTAATTTGGGAAATATCTCCTCTATCACCGAAATGCAATACAAATTAAATCACAAATCAATTTCCATTTTGGTCAGATATATTTCATGGGGAGAAACCAGACATGTAAGATCAGTGTGTGTGCAGTGTGTGTGGTGAAAAGAGTCAATATATACAGTTCAATCCGCTTTAGCAAGGAGTCCAGTTGGTTACAACCCAACATAAGTTAAAACATGTCGCTGAAGACAAACACGTCGCTGATGACGATCACCTAATATTTTATTTATAAGGAAAATGTATGCTAGGACCAGAAACGTTTTTTTTAAGCTTCTTCTTGCCCCTGTTGAACATGACAGAGACTATTTGAGAATTATTTTTATTTTTTTTGTTTGTATTTTATTTTTTTTGTACTTTGTTATAATTATTATTATAAGTGAGAAAAAAAAAGAATATATATATATTATTATTATTGTTGTATGTTTTGTTTCTGACATGTTCAATAAATTGACTAAAAGAAATAAAATAAGTTCGATCCACGTCATACGCCCACAAACACAGGGCAAATAAAAAGTCTGCTCCGTTTTTTTACAATATCGGACCGACAGTCGCACATATAGGCTATAATGTCCGAATAGAGAATCTACCTACACCTGAAGAATGCTTATTGTACTTTTATCCATGTTGAGAGTGAATGACACACAGCACAGGCACAATCTGGCAGCGGGGTGCACTGACGCTGATAGTGGATCAATAAGTAGGTGGACAGCGCATGGTGCTGAAATAGCCAACATGCGGTTTGTGGTTTGAAAAAAATTACACCAGCTCACTAAATCATTCAAACGTAATGTTTACTTATATGTGAACAGTAACAAAGTTCAGTCAAAACATTGACAAACATGTCCGAGTGCAAGTGAATGCAGCACAAGACGCGAGCCTTGTAACCCCTCCCCCGGAAATGTGATTGTCATTTGAACGGGACGGCGCAAAACGAGCAGGGTTGCCCAACCAGTCGATCGCGATCGACGTCTAAAAATAGAACAACAATATTCAGTTTTATCGTTAATGTCCTATAACATAATCTTCTTGTGCCAGAATAATGCACTTGAACGCATCAAAGCTTTGTGATTGGCCGGCGTGACCCCATGTGTCGGGGCGTGGCTGGTGGGCAGTGGGCACTAGTTAGCTGACGTTGTCCGTGTCAACAGGAGTGACAGTCCGCACACACACAAGACCGCAATTATGGCAGAAGCAAAAAAGCCCAAAATATATCATTTTCACTCCGAGTGGGAGGATGATTATTTTTTAGTTTATTCCAATTCAAAGTCCATCTGTCTCATCTGCAATGTGAGCGTGGCTTTACCGAAGAAGGGTAATATAGAGCGGCATTTTAAAACGGTGCACACACGCTACGAGACGGAATTCCCTCCTAATTCTGCCCTACGCTCTTCTGTTCGTTGCATGCATATGTAACAGAGTTAAACATGTGAATACATAATTATAAGTTTGTGAATGTTTAATTCATAATAAGTTGTGAATTTTAAGAGATGAGATTGTTTCATTTAATATTTTAAGTTTTGTTTACCGTTGCACATCTTTTTTTACTTCCGGTATGTATTTTCCACCCTCCGCGGACTGGCCATCTGTAGAATCAGAGAACAGCCGTCACCGCCCTTAATTTTTTATGTTTTTAAAAGGCATCATTGAAGTTGCACCGACAGATTTCGGCGTTTCCCCGCAGCGAGGCTCCCCCCTAGTTGACAGTTCGCTAGCACCCCCCCCCCCCCCCCCCCCTCTCTATTTGGACTGGTAGATCTCGGCAGACTGGCAACTTTAAAAGTAGCTCTTGGTTCAAAAAAGGTTGGGCACCCCTGGCTTAGAGTGTGTGCTGCCGCCATACGGTGAAAGGATAAATTACACTTTAAAGATGTATTCTGTTTGACAGTGCTAGCGGGCCATAAATAATACATTATAGGACTGTATTAAATCTGACCGCGGGCCAGCCAGACCTTTGACATGTCTGCAATACAGTTTTTACAGTTAGCTGCCAATCTCGTCGGCGCCAGGGAGCAGTTGGAGTTTCGGTGACTTGCTCAAGCGCACCTCTGCAGGGCCCAGGAGACGAACTGTCACCTCTCCAGCAACCAATCCACACTCTGTATTTATTTTGTTTTGGTCCGGTATATTAGGACGTGAACTGGCGAACCTTCGGTTCAAAGACCAAGTCCCAACAGACCGAGTCCCAACAGACCGAGTCCCAACAGACCGAGTCCCAACAGACCGAGTCCCAACAGACCGAGTCCCAACAGACCGAGTCCCAACAGACCGAGTCCCAACAGACCGAGTCCCTACAGACCGAGTCCCTACAGACAGAGTCCCTACAGACCGAGTCCTTACAGACCGAGCCAAAGCCGCCCCAGTCTCTGCATTCGACCCATCCTAGAGTTAGGAGCAGAGGGCTGCCATTATGTATGGCGCTCGGGGAGCAGTGTAGGGAACGACGCACCTAAAAAGTGAAATATTAAATTCAAGTTTAATATCATCCCAAACCAAAGTCTTCCTTAAGATTTAAGGATTTCATTTTGTAAGTATAATAATCTGGTCAATTGTGCAGCATGTTAAGAAGTATGGGAAGTACGCAGGCCGGCCGTGACTTGACTCGAACTCCAGGATTGACTTTCAGAGCAGTGGGCTTTTATTATTTTATTTTATTAAATGTTTATATACCCTTAATCGTCCCACAGAGGGGACATTTACATTCTGCATTTGACCCATCCTAGTGTTAGGAGCAGTGGGCCGCCATATGTACGGCACCGGGGGAGCAGTGTAGGGAACGGTGCCTTGCTCAGGGACACCTCGGTAGCACTTGGGCTTTTGGGGACTTGAACTGGTTCCCAAGCCAAGTCCCTATGGACTTCGCCACCACCGCTCATTTAGTATTCCGTATGACAGGCCTATATGAGCTTTTACAAACTATTGCAGTTTTGGAGCAATGTGTCTTTGTAACAATTGGCAGTCCCCATCTTAATACTCACCGGCTCGTTGTTCTATCTAACACGTCCAGTTTTCAATTAACAGACGACATGAGACGGTATAAATCTTCTGATCAAACTCTCAACAAGCAAGAAAATAAGCAGAATGTCGAAATGTTTAACTTCCCCTTTAAACAAACTTTTTAAAACTTTTACAATTTCAGTGCCTTGCCAGTTTGCCAAACATATCATCTCATCATCTAGTAACCCCAAATGCTAGCAATGAACCACAAACCATTCATGTAAAACTGTCTCGGGTCTGGACGAAGAGGGTCATGACCTTGAACCATTTATCTTTGAGAAAGGACAGCCACAAGTCACACTGATATAAGAATGTACTATAACTTTCAGGCTCAGCAGGCACCCAGCAGACTGTCCTGAATCTCTCCATCATTGACCTCACACGTCCCTGTGAACCGGAGCAGTCGGGTCAGGTCTGGGCCTGCCGGTCATACCCACCAAGGTCAAGTGGAACAGTTGTCTGCAGTCATCTGGAAGTGGAGCCTCTGGGCAGTAAACACTGCGGTCAGCTCACGGTCAGTTTGTGCAGCTCTCCCACGCCACATCATTGTCAAATCAAGACAACACACCGGTCCCAAGATGCACAAAGATGTCTGAAAGAATTAAGTGTAGTTCAGTTATTATGCAAAAGTTAACTTCAGATGGATTCACTCTGGATATGTCTTGTACCTGGACCAAAAACAATAAATGTGTCTGTTTTTTGCAACAGAACATTTAAAGTGTTGTCTTTATACGAGTATATTAGAAATACTATTTTCATGTCACGTCAGCTCATAGAGTTATGGCATAATATCCAAATCATGGCACTAATACTGATGCTCTGACAACAATGCATATTTGTTTTTGGCTTGTTTTTGAATAATCTGTGTATGTATTGTCAAAAATGAAAAAGCTGTTAACATAAACTCAATCAATTTGCCATGCTGGGCCAAATAGAAGTCCTCCGTGGAGCTTTTGTTGGGCTAAAACATTGAAGGTTAGGAGTTTTCCAGCTCATCAGGCTTCAGCTGAGTTAATGAACCCCGCATGGCCCAGCCCCCGCACTCCGGTCTGAGCATTACTCACAGGGCAAGCAGGGGAAACAGAAGCTGCCAGTGTTGCTACGCCTCAGCAGGCCAACACACACACACACACACACACACACACACACACACACACACACACACACACACACACACACACACACACACACACACACACACACACAGGGTCACAGAGGTCGATGCAACATCTGCTGATCCTGTGTGATATCTCAGGAGAGTTTAATCAGGCTTTGTTGGGATATGGATAAACAAACACAAACATGCTGGAGCTTAATTGAATTACTTCCATCCACCAAGAATATTGCAGTTGAAGGGTGGATGCCCCTGGCCATGTTTGTGTGTATGTTAAAGCTGCATGTGAGGTCGGCCCAGACCCTAGGGGTTTTTAAATCTACTCTTAAAACACACTTCTTCTCCCTGGCCTTTTAGTCAGAGCGGAGCACGACTCCTGACTTTTCCCTGTGTTTTCTTTTTAAATATCTGTTGTAATTTATTGTCTTTTATTGTGATTATAGACAGGTGTGCACATAACTTTTTGAGTGAGTTACTCAGATGAGTACCAGGAGACAGCGTTTGGTACTCACCCCACATGAAGCGTGGTGTTAATAAGTGCAGTCTTCCTCACTGTCCTCCTCAGTGTCTCCTTCACTGTCCTCTATTTACACTTCTTGCATGCTAGATGATGAAGATGATGAAGATGCACCTCCCTGTCTCTTTGTAAGCCGCCGATTTGCTTTCTCCAAAACTTGTTGCCAAAACTGTGAAGTCCTTGCATTTCCTGAGGCCAAGTTGAAGGATCACATACTAAGAAATTATCACATGACTTGAAGTCATATCTGATTTCAGAGGTGGGAAGTAACAAAGTACACTTATTCAAGTACTGTACTTAGGTACAATTTAAGATACTTGTAGTTTACTTGAGTATTTCTATTTTATGCTACTTTGTACTTCTACTCCACTACAGTTCAGAGGTAAATCATGTACTTTTCTTCCACTACATTTATTTAATACCTTTAGTTACTTTACAGATGTGGATGAATGATGTGAAAATATAATCAAGTGTTAAATCAGACTTTAGTTCCACCTGGAGTAAATCCACAAGCTACCTTGCAGTATACAAAGTCATTCAAACTAATTTGTAAACACTTTAATGATCAATAATTATAAAACATATCATATACATTATTATGAAATGGACCAATCTGCAAAATGACTACTTTTACTGTCGCTACTTTAACTAGATTTTGATGATAATACTTTTCTAATTTTACTTGAGTAACACTTCTTCCACCTCTGTCTGATTTCAAACTCTTCCATTAACAGCCTGAGTAAGTTTGCAGCTGTGTGTTTTACTCCACTTTGTTGTAAATAAAACTGCAGCAGCTTGACCACAGAGCGTGAACGTTGTGATCAGCTGATTTTGCGCAGTTCTCCAGTGTGTGCGCGGGGCACAGAATGTGCACAGGGGAGTCTCCCACCGCAGCCAGTTGACGTAGTTTTGGTACAATTCTGTTGTACACACCGACGTTAACAGCAGCTCCGTCTGTGCACACGGCGACCAACTCTGTCGTCCAGTGATCTAAGCCTCTGCCTCCTGTGAAGCTTCACAGGTCCGTCGGTTATGTCCTGCGCGGCACGGCCAGCACCCAGTTCAATCAGTCATAGAAAGTCTGAAGATTTTAGCAGGGAGCGAAACGGCAAAGTGGCTGCTTAATGTCTTTGTTTTTTTTGGACATGTCTAATAATTTACTCATGTGTAGGCGAAATATGTGTTTTGTTTTGATGACCTATCAGGTACGCAAAGGCGCGTTGTGACACAAGTGACGTTACGCATTTCAGATTGTTGCCGCGCATGCGTACCTGCGTACCAGTTATGTGCACCCCTGATTATAGAAATGTGTTTTTATGTGATTGTAGTTATTACATGTACAGCACTTTGGCCCGACCAAAAATCGCTTTTAAATGTGCTTTATAAATAAACCTTGATTTGATTTGAGAGAGGACAAGCTCTCCCAGCTGGACGTGCCCGACTCCACCTGCAGGTGGATCACAGACTTCCTGTCTGACAGGAAGCAGCACGTGAGGCTGGGGAAACACGTCTCTGACCTCCGGACCATCAGCACCTGGTTCCTGAGTCCTGGATCCTGAGCCTGTCACTGTGGTCCTGCCTGATTCTCACCATACTACTTCTCTGATGGCTACCACAGGATTGTTGACATCCTCCTGGATTCATCTTCTTCAAGGTTCAAGGCTCTTTATTGTCAAACTAACAAAGCTACAGAGTAATTATGTCGTTCTTAGGTCACAGGCTTCTCCAACAATGCAACACAATAATACAGATAAGCAGACAATATTAAAACAATATTAAAATATACTATATAATATGTAATACAAAAAGAAAAATAGTTTTTAAAAAGTGAGAAAAAAAAAGTGGAATAGTGCAATACGAGTCTATATACAAGTTATTGGAATGATATACTGTATTAGATAATAGATAACAGGGATGCAAATTCATCAGGTATGAAAAAGGTGACAAGGATCTGAGGCCCGAGCCCCCCGACCCCACGGAATATCGGCTTTAAAACGAGGAATAACAGAGGATTTTAGCAGTCAGAACAACTAAAGCAGCAGTTAATAATAACAGAAACGCTAAAGAGTCACATCTAATAGAAATGTATAAAAGCATTTATTTGAATTGTGTAGCAGTCAGTTTATAATTTTGGCAGCACTGTTGAGCATTTTGAAAATGTATTTTCATGCCTCTGTGCAAGGCTTAGTCTTTCTATCTGTATAGCCACTGGTGTAAAGTAACTAAGTTCATAAACTCAACAAGTACTATACTTGGGTACAACTTTGAGATACTTTGTTCTTCTTCTCCTCTACAGTTCAGAGGTAAATGGTGTACTTTTCCTCCACTACATGTATTTAATACCTTTAGTTACTTTACAGATGTGGATGAATGATGTGAAATATAATCAAGTGTTAAATCAGACTTTAGTTCCACCTGGAGTAAATTCACAAGCTACCCTGCAGTATACAAAGTCATTCAGATTTCAAGATGGCGCCTGTGTCGGCATGCTCCCTCAGCTCTCTGCCTTTAGCTATCCTGCTTGTTCTCAAAATGTCTCTGCTCTGCTCGTCTATGATCGCCAAGCTCTCCTCTACCTCAGACCCTCACTGGAGTTTATACTGCTGCCCAAACCTACATCTGGCAACCGTAAATCGACTCCCCCCCTTTACTGTCGGATATTCCCACCTACCTGCGCCGGTTGCCCTGCATCCTGCCTCACCGAAAGCGCTTTAGACAACGGGGAAAGCGTGGTGGTGCGCTTGTCCATCAAAAAGCACACCTGACGGCTTCTTCTGGGACTTATCCACGCATCAGATGTCATGGCCCTCCCGCTGCACGCCATCTGAGGGTTCGGTGGATTCGCCCTGTCTTTCCGGAGTTGCGGCCTCTGCTGGGCCCGCTGGCAGCTCCCCCTGCCCGACTGACTGCTCCCGGCCCGCGCGGCGTTCAACACGCACATCTTCGTCCGCTAAGACGCACTACACCAGGGCTATTCAATTGGCGGCCCGCGGGCCAAATACGGCCCCGGGGTGATATTTACTGGCCCTTGGAGTATAATGTTAAAAAGTAATCTACTTTTATTTTTTTTATTTTAATCTTTTTTAAAGAGTGCCTTTAATCCAGAGAGGGTGTTAAATTGAGAGATAGAGGGGAAGACATTGCCTGAAAACTTTGGCGGGCTCGGGTTTCGAACCCACCTACTATAGAATTGGGAGGGATGAAACCCTCTTTAATGGTCACACATGCAGAGCACACAGCACACAGTGACATTTGTTCTCTGCATTTAACCCCTACACCTTCGGCTAGCCCGGAGAGAAAACTTTGCATGGCTTTGCTAAATGCTAGGTCAATAGCAAACAAGACGTTCCTGCTAAATGACTTCTTCACCTCTCGTGATCTGGATTTGATGTTCCTGACGGAGACCTGGGTCCACGCTGGCGAGTATACACCGTTCTCTGAACTTCTTCCTCCTGACTGTACTTTCTTCAGCTCCCCCCGTGCCACCGGCCATGGTGGGGGCATAGCATCAGCGTTTAGAGCTAGCCTCCAATGCCGATTGCTTCACCCTGTAACTAGCTATGCTAGCTTTGAGTTGCAGCTTTTTGAACTGAACCCGGCCTCGCCTGTGCTCTGTGCAGTCGTGTATCGTCCGCCAAAGTGCAATAAGGATTTCATCACTGACTTTTCTGACTTTCTGTCCGGGATCATGGTGAAATATGATCGTGTTTTGATTTGCGGAGACTTCAATGTCCATGTGTGCTGCGAGTCCAAACCTCTGGTTAGGGACTTTTTAAATCTCCTTGATTCTTTTGGTCTCGTTCAGTCCGTGGCTGGCCCAACACACGATAAAGGACACACTTTAGATTTAGTATTATCGTTTGGACTGTCTGTATCTGTGGATGAAATCTGTGCAGCAACGCGTATCTCAGACCATTTACCGGTTCTGTTTACAACCTCGATCCCTTCCGCAGGAGTCGAATCACGTGCCCCTACGCGTCGTCTGCGTTCGATTAACCCCTTGACTGCCTCACAGTTTTCAGATGTTTTTAATACTTCTCCAATCTGTAAATTAGAAGTGAACTGTGCTCTTAGTGCGGATGAGCTTATCTCCATGTTTGACTCGACATGTACACTAATACTGGATTCCGTTGCTCCTTTTACGCTTAGACGCACCAAAGTTCTCTCAGAGCCGTGGCTCAATAGCCGCGTTCACACCGGAGTACTTTTCACCGTACTTTTCGCGTTTAGTTCCATTAGTACCCCTTATGTCGCGTTCACACCAAAAAGAGCACTTAATCTCGGGAACTTTTACCCCCATTTTTAGTGCCTGCTGAGAGATGGTACTTTCCTGGGGGAATAAAGTGCCCCAGTTCTGGTTGGCTGGGCGAATTGCAAACCACGCCCCGTACAACTGTGAAATGTTTTGTAGAGCCGCCATTTTATTATCCTGGCATTAGCATTATTAGCATTAGCATTCGCCCAGTGCACAAACGGAGAGAGACTAACTTATAAAACATGGGAGCGGTGGAGATGAGGAGGTGTCGGCGTTCTGGTGATTTACTCTGAAGGCTTCAGTAGAAGCTGCTGGGAGTCCCAGCAGCTTCTACTGAAGCCAGTCCCCAACTCCAGGGACTTCCGGCCGGGGACTCCGGGTGGCAGTATACGCCGTGAAGTTGTTTGCGGCCTGCCAGTAAACCCAAAGCAGAAGAAGACGAAGTGACGTCAGCGGCTCATTTGCGTAATCTTCCCTCAGGGAAAAGTACTCCGGTGTGAACGCGATCTGTACTAAATGCCCTGGGGTAATAAGTGCCGGGGCACTGAGTGTCGGCACTAAATACGGCAAAGTACTTGGTGTGAACGCGCCTAATGACAGTACTCGCGCTCTTAGAAGCACCTGCAGAGAGAAAATGGAAAAAGGATAAACTCCATGTCTCCTTAGAAATCCTTCGTGCTTGCCTTTCCGACTACCAGACGGCAGTCAAAGCAGCCAAAACAGAGCACATTTCTCTGTTAATCTCCAAAAACAGCCATAAACCTCAGGTTCTTTTTAATGTCCTCAACTCGATCATTAATCCCTGTGATGCTTCTCCAATTGTGCCATCGACTACTCTCTGTGATACATTTCTTACATTTTTTATCGAAAAAGTATCTGCTCTTAGGCTAGCCCTGTGTGTGGCCACGCAGTCGTGAGTGAACAGGGAGTAGACACATGCTTTTTCAAGCATTTGGACTACATATATTGTAAATGTATTATCTTTTTAATTTACACACAACATCTATTTCACGTTTGTCCGTCCTGGGAGATGGATCCTCCTCTGTTTCTCTCCTCGAGGTTTCTTCCGTTTTTGCCCATAAACTGGGGGGTTTCTTTGGGAGGGTTTCCTTGTCCGGTGTGAGGGTCTAAGGACAGAGGGTGTCGTATTCATATTCTGTACAAACGGTAAAGTCCACTGAGACAAATGTAACATTTGTGATATTGCCAAAGACGATGATAGTGAACTTCTACACCTCCATCATGGAGTCCATCCTCACCTCTTCCATCACCATCTGGTATGCTGCAGCTACAGCCAAGGATAAGGGAAGGCTGCAGCGTGTCATCCGCTCTGCGGAGAGGGGGATCTGATTTGTTTTTTTAGCTTTTAAGGTTCTTTGTATATTTAAATGTATTCAGTTGTTTTTACCTACTATTGCAACTTATTTCTTAGATTGTTCATGTTCGCACCATCAGAAACCAAAGCAAATTCCTTGTATGTGTAAACCTACCTGGCAATACACTTGATTCTGAAATAGATTTCGAATGTAATATATTTATGTCATTTTTCCAAGTTATATACAAATAAAAGTATCCCAGCAGGCAGAAAAGATTACTTGATTTATTTCACAAAAAATGCTTCTTTCAGAAACATTATAACAGAAACTCATAAACATCCTAAATGGATATAGCACCTTCACAAGACATTGAAGGAGTTATTTTAGTTTTTTTTGTAAATGCTTGTACTTCTAATAGCCTACTTATCTTAGCTTAGCACTGAGACAGGAGGCAGGGGTGTGACTGACAGGGGCAAACGTGCTACAACTGTCCAAAACACTTACATTAGAAGAAACATGCTGCACTTTCATAAACTATGCAAGTATAAAAACACAAAAGCGCCAAAACACATGCAAAGGAAGGGCTGGTTGACGTTCAGGATTATAAAGCTGGACAACTGTCTCTGTTGCAGAGTTAGTCTGTCTCTTAACTGTAAGTGTTTGTCAGTAGGCCTATATCTGAAATGACTAGGTTAGCTACGTTAGCTAACAGCAGATCTGCAGTAACATCAGAAGGAGTCATGTGATCACATTGTTAAAATAAGACCATAAAACATTTTGGGTACCTTTTTAGTGACAGTTGGCCAACTTTATATCTTGAACGTCACCAAGCACTCAGGTCCCAGCTGTGTGCGTCACTTTTTAGTGACCCCTGGTTTCCGTAGTGTTGAATACAGGAAATTGGATACAAAAGGTATCATTATTCTCTGGAAATAAGCAGATGTTCAGCTTGTTTTAAACAAAACATAAATATATTTAAACATCTTGCACTTAAGAAAGGTAAGTCTCCAAGTAATCAGGATATTATGATGGGCTAGTAGGTTAAGACAGTGTACGGTAAGTAGTGTTTGCAGACCAGGCAGCATTTTCTTGCTTTACAAAAATGTGTAGGATTTGGCTCAATGAGTACTGAATGTTGTGAACATTGCTAATTAATACCAACAGTGAACCTTAAAAGTTGTTTTAGAAAACAACAGACATTTGTCTATTTACACTTAAAAATGTGGACCAATTTAATCATGAAGTCACGATTCTTGCCAACGGAGGAATGTTAATCCTATATTCGCTCTCTACTATGCTTTAGCCTCCACCAACTCCTGAGTGAAGTTGCTTAATGTTCACAAGCTACAGGGTGATTATTTTGTCTGTGTGCTGTTGGAGCCGTGGAGGTAGTGCACATTGTGTTTTGAGTGCTTTTTCTTGTTAAAAGCAGCTGCCTCTTAAGGCCCTGACACACCAGGCAGTCACCAGAGAACTCGCCGACACCGACAGTTCCATCGACGAGTTCTCCTGCGTCTTGGCCATGTGTCGCACTGGAACACACCGCAAAGACTTCAGCCGAGCACGTACGAACTGCGCATGCGTGAGTGGCAATAACTCTCCTTACCAGCAGGCGGCGGTAGTGTGTATTCATCATTCAAAATAGGCAACAACCGGAAGACAGAGAAGAAGAACAGACTGATATAAACAAACAAATAGCGTGTGCGTTCCATTTTCACTCTCGTCCATCGAAAACATGTTTTAGAATATAAAAATACATGAATGATGAAATGAGCACATAAAGTGCAGACATACTATAAAATCACAGTTAATAGACCTGCATCTGATGATCGCAGTGTTCTGGCGGGTGTGTAGTTTATTGAGTCAGCAATGTAGTAATGTATGTAATGTAATAATGGCCACTTCTTGCTAAATTTACATTTCCATGTGATGCTTTTATCCGAGGCGACTCACAATAGGTAAATGAACAGCAGTAGACAGTATCTCATTTACTTAGACACTGTACTTAAGGACAATGTTGAGGTACTTGAGACTAATCCTGCAACTTTATACTGACAAATAAACCGATGAGATGAAAAACCGGACTTGATCAAACAAATCACGGAGCTCTCAGCAGAGGACAGCCGGGGACGCTCCCGCCGATATCAGAGATGTCCCTGCTATGTGTGGGAGGTAAGAGAGGACATTTAAGGGCTATGTTTGATGTCTTTTAAGTATCACCTGCTGGGGTTTAGCTGCTGTCCTGTGCCTTTTTAAATCGTTTGTTTACGTCCCTCCCTTCCGTTTCGCTTCTCATTTGCTAGCTGAACAGCTGATCAGAGTGGTTTCTTGGCCCGATAGCTTGTGTCCGTATTTTGGCCGATTCAACATGTTGAATCGGCCGTGTGTCGACCGTGAAAGGCCAAATAAGGCGTGTCACGGCCGAGGGTTCAGGACACACCAAATTGACTATGGGCGACAAGGAACGCGTTGTCGCCAGACAACCGAAGACGGCCGAATACGGCCTGGTGTGTCAGGGCCTTTACACTTAGAAAGCAATAAGAGTGAACCAAAACAGTGAATTGTTGGGAAGAGAACCAAAGCTGAAAGATGCTAAAACACTCCGTAAAGTTTTAGGAAACTGTAAGGTCAGGTAATCATTCTCTGTTGGATCATCGGTTTAAGCGAGCCCTTTCACTTTACACATAGCAACATATTCTCATTCAACTTTCGTATGATATATTAAACAGTTAGTTCCTGTGCATTCTATGAAACTAGAAGTGGCTATTACTAATAAATAAACCTTGACTTAACACAGGACATGAACCCTGGTATAGAGTGGTGCCGTGACGAGTCCTAAAACCCGGAAGTGAGTTAGCATTTTACCACTACTGGTTCCCTCGTCTCAGAGTCAATGGGATTTCTCCATAGGATTTTGGAAAATAGCTGGAAACGCTGGGTTACGTATTGTAACCCTTGTTATATTAACACAGGCGGAGCCCTCTACTGGACTCTATGGGTACTACCCTCTATGCAAGCATTCACCTACTGAGATTTCTATAGACGCAGCCCGCCTACCATTCAGGTAGGCGGGCCTACCTGAATGCGCGCGCATCTCACCGTATAAAAAGAGGCCTCGCCTCCTAACTATCATCCTACACCTCTCTTCAGCGAGCGATATAGGACAGACAGTGCCCTGAGTAGAGGGCTCCGCCTGTGTTAATATAACAAGGGTTACGTAACCCAGCGTTATATCTCTCACAGGCTCCGCCCTCTACTGGACTTCATGGGTACAGTGGGTGGAGCCCTGATGTATACGCGCACTGTCGTCCAACAACATCATTCCACCCTACTGCCCCTGACCGGCTTTTCTGGTCAGCAGCTGCTGCCCCACCTTCTCCTTTAACCCGGTTGTGACCGTGGAGAAGTCTGGGCTGCGGCTGACAGAGCACACTCAGCTGCGCTTACCTCGCAGAAAGTGTGCTCAAAAAACAGTGCTGGGGGCCCCCCCCCTCCGCCCATAGGCAGATGGGGAGAATCCCCAGCCCTGTATGGGCTCACTGTGCACCTGCCTCTCTGAGTCCCTAAGGATCACAGGGAGAGTGCAAGTGCCCATGCCCCACACTCAAACACTGACCCCGTGCAGAGTGTGTGTGGACTAAAGTGTGGAGGGCTACCCCATCCGCCCCGTAATGGGCCAGTGCGCACCTCGCCCATCCCGGGACCTCAGAGGGCCCGGGAAAGGTGAAGGCGCATTACGTCCGGGGAGGGGGTCAGATGCCTACTGACCCATATGCACCGGCTTTTCTGGTCAGCAGCTGCTGCCCCACATTCTCCTTTAACCCGGTTGTGACCGTGGAGAAGTCTGGGCTGCGGCTGACAGAGCACACTCTGAAGCACATCAAATCCACCCTCCCCCCATCGCTGGACCCGTTTCAGTTTGCCTACCGAGCTAAACGGTCCACAGAGGATGCAATCTCCTCCGCTCTCCACCCAGCCCTCACACACCTGGACACTAACACTAAGGCTAAGACTAAGACTAAGGACCCATATGTCAGAATGCTATTCATAGACTTCAGCTCAGCATTCAACACCATCATCCCCCAGCAGCTTGTACAAAAACTTACAGACCTGGGCCTCAGCCCCTCTCTCTGCAACTGGTCTTCCTCACAGAGAGACCATAAGCTGTACGGGTCAACAATAACACCTCAGACACCCTCATACTGAGCACGGGGGCCCCCCAAGGATGTGTGCTCAGCCCCCTTCTCTTCACTCTGCTGACCCACGACTGCAAACCCATCTTCAGCACCAACCACATCGTGAAGTTTGCAGACGACACTACTGTGGTGGGTCTCATCAGCAACAACGATGAGACTAACTACAGGAAGGAAGTGAACCAGCTGGCCCTGTGGTGCCAAAACAACAACCTCTTCCTCAACCTGGAGAAAACAAAGGAGATAGTTGTTGACTTCAGGAGAACCCACCGTTGACCCCCTCTCCCCCTGACCATCAACGGCGCTGCTGTGACGCAGGTGACCAGCACCAAATTCCTTGGTGTGACCATCACTGATGACCTCACCTGGAAAAACATCTCCTGAAGACGACTCTCCACCCCTGTCAGGTGAAGGCAAACTAACCATTGACAGTGATGTAGAGAGTGAGTACAGCTCTAACAGTGAGATTGAAGATGATAAATACTATGAGAGTGTGAGCGAAAGCCCAGGATCTGACTCTAGCCCTGACAGCCTTACAGCTGGACAGCGAGTCAACATGCCCCTCTACTCGCCCCCTGAGAGTCACTCGGGGTCTTTTTCACCGACTCCGGATTATCCAGACCCCCCGAGTGAGGCTCAGAGGGAAGCCCCGTTTGAGGTCTCTAAAAAAAAGAGACCTGCAAGCAGAAACTTGAACGAAATAGAAAAACGGGCTAATTTAGAGACAATATAAAACCAACATGAGCTTCATAAACGTCGCTACTTGGAATGTACGTGGTATTCAGTCTAAGAACTTTCGAGAGAGGAAAATGAAATATTTATTGGACACTAACTATGATTTCCTCTTTACGCAGGAACTTAGACTGAATACCACCGGGGATGTTGACGATGTATGTAAAATGTGGCACAAAGGAGAATGTATTATCTCCATCGGAGATAGCAGAGCTGATGGAGTTGGCATTTTCTTCAAGGAAAGGGACATTACTATTATTAGAAGAAGGGACATAATTCCAGGAAGGCTGCTTATGGTGGATTGTTTTTATAAAAATGAAAAATATCGACTTATTAATATTTATACTGCCCCTGACGCAACAAATAAGTTACAAATATTTAGAAAACTTAGAGAAATTTTAACAGTGGGTTATAAAATTATATTAGGTGGAGATTTGAATACAGTAACGGAAGATATAGATAGGTGTAGTACAGCTGTTTTTAAACTGAGGGCGGAAGGAAAACTGCTGAAAGAAATCTGCAGCGATGCAGGCCTCATCGATGTCTGTCGCTCACTTAACCCCGCAGGAATAGATTTTACGAGATACGATAAAACGACAAAAACTCGTATAGACAGGATGTATGTATCTAATCACTTCTCTGTTACAACCTATAAAACCATTTTTAGTGACTTTTCGGATCATCTTTTGGTCCAAACGTCGTTGTCCTCCGGAGCCCCTTCCACTAGAGGCTTCTGGAAACTGAACACACAGTGCCTAAAAAATACTTGTGTTTCAACAGAATTAAAACTGGAAATACAAAAAATGATACAATTGAGATGCTTAACAAACTCTGACATCAAATTATGGGAAACATTAAAAAGTAGGTTAAAATGTTTTTTCAAATTTAAATGTAGGGAACTCAATAAAGCAAAAAATATTAAATATGAATCATTAATCAAACAATACATTCATTTAAAGCAGATGAAAGTTAAAACTAAAACGGTAAAAGAAAATATATCTAAATTAAAAACTGAAATTGATCAATTAAACCAGGAATCATATAATATACATACATCTGAAATAGATCAAAGAGGCAACTTGGCTCAAGCCATTAAAACCAACCAAAAGAAAATCCAAAGTAAATTCATCAAATGTATAAAAAATCAAGAAGGTTGTATTGTGTATAATGAAAAACAGAAACGGGAAGTGATAAGAGATTCATGTTCTGAAGCATATAAAAAAATAGACATTGAAACGGACTGTGTTGAAATTCTGTTGGGAATAATCCCTCCGTACAACATCCAAGAATTTGATTTCCTTCTCGGTGAAATTAGAAAAGACGAGGTGATCCAGGCGGTGAAAGAGCTGAATGTCGGTAAGAGCCCCGGTCCTGATGGCCTGCCCACTGAGTTTTATCAATTATTATCTGATGATGTTTTAAACTTACTGACCTCTATGTTTAATGAAGGTCTCAGCAGTGGTTGTATGGGTGACTCATTTTATGAAGGTGTCTTGTCTCTACTATATATAAAAAACGATGAAACTGATATAGATAATTACAGACATTTAACTATTATGAATACTGATTATAAGATACTAGCAAAAATAATAATGAATAGATTAACAGATATATTAGATAAAATAATAGATAAAGAGCAAACATGTGCTATAAAAGGTCGCCTTATGTGGGACAACTTATCAATTTTAAGAGAAATCATAAATAAACCAAAAGAAGAAAAAGTTTTTTTTATTATTGGACTTGATAAAAAAAAAGCCTTCGACTATTTATCCAGAGATTACTTATGGTCGGTGATGAAGGCCTACGGATTTCCTGAAGCCTTCATAAACATGATTAAGTGTCTGTATTTTAAATCTTGTGTTTGTGTAAATGTAAACGGTGTGTTAACAAATGCATTTAATGTTGAAAGAGGGGTTAAACAGGGCTGCCCAGTGGCGTCGCCTGGCCTGGGCATCCGGGGCTTTAGCCCCGAATGTTTTTTCTGTAGCCCCGGACAATTCTCCCTCAATAATATAATACATTAACCGTGTTTTACGTGAACCTCATCATGACACAAGAGAGGACGGCAGCACTGTAATTTCCCGTGTTCAGTGAATGCAACAGAGGCATGACACCAGACCAATCAGAGAGTTGCATGGAAATAAACGTGTGCTTGTGTCATTCAAGCTCGGCTCTGTGTGTGTGTGTGGCAATAGCGCATGTGAGAGAGAGAGAGAGGGGGAGAGGGGGAGAGAGGGAGAGAGGGGGAGGGAGAGACCGGTGTCAGCATGGACCGTGTTGTTAGCATCTGGTTAGCTAGCTGCACTAACGGACATAAGGAGCTGTTTGTTCCACAAGAAGCTGGAGGAGAGTCCTCTCCTCTCAGACTGAGAGACTCAGGTGAGCTAAAGGACTCTCTGAGTGTTTAGATACATAACTTTAGTCTAAGTTATCTCAGTGGGTCTCAAACGGTTTGGTCACAAATTATTCAAAAGATTATTTCCGTGGCACACATTCATATGATCATTATAGTTATTAAAAAAAAGAGAATAAAGGAAAAACAGTTATGAAATACTATATGGCAGTAAAACAAGAATAGAGTTTAAAAGGGGAGTGATTAGTAAAATATCCATAAAGAAAAAGTACATCTGTTTACAGTTCTGCTTCATATGGGTGTTGAGAGAGGTATCCATAGATCTCTTCATTTTGCTCTCAAAGTGCACCAGATTGATGCATTTAACTTCAATATTTAAAAATAAATCTTCCCGGGGGAGCATCCCCCCGGACCCCCTAGAGGAGGTGAGCCCCCCACTCATAAAAAAGAGCACTTTACCCCTGCCTATATGCCGTGAGCTGATTATCGAGCCTTCATTGTAACAGTCGCGGGTGTACTGTGTGTGTGCGTGTGGGGAGTGTTGCAGTGAAAAATACCACTGTAGTGCCGCCGCCACTGTGGGCTAAGCCCCGAATGTTTTCAGGTCCAGGCAACGCCCCTGGGGCTGCCCTTTAAGCGCAGCTCTGTACGTGCTAGCCATAAGTCCATTAATTAAAATAATAAACAACGACAGGTTAATATCAGGAACACCAGTTGGCCATGCGCCCAAGATAACTGCCATCGCCTATGCAGACGATGTCACTGTTATTATAAAAAACCAACAGGAAATGGATGTTTTAACAAACCACCTAAACTTATACGAATTGGCATCAGGAGCTAAATTAAACCACAACAAAACTGAAGGTGTTTGGATCGGCACCGACGATGCCAAATGCGACATAAACATTCAAGTGAAAAAAGAAATTAAAATACTAGGAATAACTATTTGTAGCGACAATTGTGCCGAACTCAATTGGGAGAACAAACTAAGTGAAGTCAAAGAACAAGTTAAACAATGGGAGAATAAAAATACAAATTATAAATCAAGAATAAATATAATCAAATCTTTCATTCTTAGCAAGATCCTTTTTCTGGCAAACATTTTCCCCCCACCTACCCAAATAATTATGCAATTAAACAAACAGTGCGTCAATTTGGTGTGGGGTACAACCAGGGAGGTTGCAAAACGGAATTTATTGTTTAAAAGTAGGGAATATGGAGGCCTGGGAGCCGTAGACCTGGGCATTAAACTACAGATTACCTTTGTAAAAAACATCTCTGCTGCAATTCACAGGAAAGCACCTTGGGTTGAAGAGGGAAGAATGGGATGGAACAAGAGAAGAGGCCGCGCTATAAACGGACCCTATTATAAACTAGTGTACGGGGACTTCACAACGGAACTCAAGCATTTAGCGATTGATTGGATCGGACTCCCGAATAGAGTAATTTTTAAAATAGTAAACGATTTTAAATATGGAGGTAATGTAATGTATAAAAACCTCACACCTGTCGAAGGCAACGAAGTTTTAAAATTAATCAAATGTAAACAATTGTCGGAGAGCATGAGAGACGTGAGGTGGCTGATATCTGCCAACAGACTTGCGGTCAGAGCTGTGGTCTCATGGAGCTGTTATGTCAAAACTAAAACATGCCCCATGATTAACTGTGAGGAAGACGAGACCTTACAGCACCTCCTCATGGACTGCTACAGAGCCGAGGAGGTGTGGTCGCTCCTGCGGGGCATCGGTTTAGTATTCAATGTAAGATATGCCTCAATTATGTTTTGTATTCTAGATGAGGGGATGGGCATAAAGCAGAGGGAACTTTTTCAGATGATAATTTGTATCGCATGTATGAAAATGTGGAAAACAAGGTATAAAATGATACTGAACCAGACAGTAATCGGCAGTAACACCATAGTGAAACAGATACTTACTGAACTAAGGAGAAAAAAGATCCTGGACAAATCCCAGACTCTGCCATGGGGCGTCTTGAGTCTGTGACCTAACTGAGCCTCATAAGTAAAACGTGCTCTCCTTATGTTATTTATATATTTATACTTAGTGTGATGTGTGTATTATTGATGTAACTTGTATATAATGTACTGCCCTAATAATTTAAAATAAAGTTTAAAAAAAAAACAACACCACCGCACTAGCGAGGAAAGCCCAGCAGCGCCTGTACTTCATCCGGAAGCTCAAGCAAGCCGGAGCATCACCCCCCATCATGCTGTCCTTCTACCGAGGCGCCACCGAGAGCATCCTCAGCAGCTGCATCACGCTGTGGTTCGGAAGCTGCACCGCCGCCGACCGCAAGAGCCTGCAGCGCATAGTGAACTCTGCCCAGAGGATCATCGGTGCCTCACTCCCCTCACTACAGGACATATACAACACCCGCCCCACCCGCAAAGCACTCAGCATTGTGGGTGACTCCACCCACCCCTCCAACAGCCTCTGCAGCCTCCTGCCTTCAGGAAGAAGGTTCCTCAGCCTCAGCTCGCGCACCTCCAGGCTGGGCAACAGCTTCCTCCACCAGGCGGTCAGGATGCTGAACTCTCTCCCCTCCCTCCCTCTCTCCCCCTCTCTGACATCTCTCCCTGAACTCTCCACCCTGCCTCCCACCTTTCTCCCCTGCCCCAAATGGTCCTGGACTCTAACCCCCCTAACTCACTTTTCTGCCCATCTCCGCTGCTACTGCACTGAAACAGTACTTTGAACACTTAAATTATATTATTAACATTTTAAACTGTATACCCCGGTTATCTAGGCCCTTTTTGTTTTTTGTTTGATGTATATATGTCACACTGTAGGACTGCGGGAAACGATATTTCGAGATTTGTGGATGTACAACATGTAGAATTCTTGACAATAAAGCTGACTTTGACTTTGACTTGACTCTGCTGCGCTTACCTCGCAGAAAGTGTGCTCAAAAAACAGTGCTGGGGGCCCCTCCGCCCATAGGCAGATGGGGAGAATCCCCAGCCCTGTATGGGCTCACTGTGCACATACCTCTCTGAGTCCCTAAGGATCACAGGGAGAGTGCATATATCCTCCACACTCACACCGTTGAATAAGGCTGTTGACACAGCTACAGCCCGTGTGGAGTGCGCACGAATCCCCGTGGGGCAAGCTCTCCCTGCCTGTCCGTAGGCATGTGCAATGCACTCGCAGAGCCAGCCTGCCAGGCGTTTCTTGGACAGAGCTTTCCCGATCACCCCGCCCCCGAAGCACACGAACAGCTGTTCGGTGCGTCTAAGGGCAGCCGTGCGCTCCACATAACATGCTAGCGCACGCACCGGGCAGAGGAGGTGCAGTTAAGCTTCCCTGGTCCCACCATGGGGGGGAAGACTAAAACCCCCTAACTGAATAGCCCTCGACCTGAACGCACTCCTTAGGCTCTTGGGCACAAAGGAGGCGTTCGGTCTGAGTGTCGCGCCGCTCCGGTCACCCCGAATCAGTAAACAGCTCGGGTGCACCGACAGAGCGGTTAACTCGGACACTCTTTTGGCTGACGTTAAGGCAAGAAGCAAAGCTGTTTTCCACAACAATGCTTTTAGAGAGGAGAACTCCAGAGGCTCAAATGGTTCTGAGACCAGAGCCTCAAGCACCAGCGGCAGGTCCCACTGCGGGGTGGAGGCGTGCACTACTGGGCGCAGCCTCCTGACCCCCTGTAAAAACCGCGACATCAGTGGTTGACTAAAGGCTGACCTGCCGCCAAATCCCTCATGGCAGGACGAGATGGCTGCTGCATACACTTTCACTGTTGAATGCGCAAGCCCTCTGTCCACCAGTAACTGTAAGAAGGATAAAATAGAGCCTAACTCACAAGCAGAGATGGGGTCGTTACTAAAAAAAAGTAATATATTACATATTACTTTAAAAAAAAGTAATATATTACACTACTTCGTTACTCTCTACATAAAGTAACTCGTTACTTTACTCGTTACTTTACTCGTTACTTTACTCGCAGGGCCGGCCAGCCCCTCCCTACAGGCAGATCACGCAGACTGCTAAAGTTTCAAATGTTCTCTTTAGTTCAGTTTCCATTGTCGCATAAGACTGATCCAGATAGCTCTGACCATGGCTGTCCTCTGTCTCCTGCTATCTGTATTTTGCGCAGTATATCTCTGAACGATGCGATGGTGATTCCACTGTGCAAATGGGCAACATTACCTCTACTATGAAGGATGCTACAAGCCTGTCCATCTCTGCTTTGGTTACCGGTCCTCCAAATTCTACTTTGTGCCGCTTCAGAGTCGGCGGCGGCGACTCACAACATCCTCACTCTGGGTTCGGGGGTCCGGTCCTTAGCTATTAGCTTCACCTTAGCATGTGTTCTTTGCAGGTGTTTGTTGAGGTTTGACGTGGTGTTTACAGCAGTGGATAACAGCTTCTGGCCTGGACACAGTTTGCACCTCACCGTCACATTCCTGTCTATTCTTCGGACGAACTCAAAATAATGGGCATACCTCCACCCCTCGAAAGTTATCGCTGACTCAGCCATGTTTATGCAGCACTGCACGTGGAGATGTGGACGCGCAAGTCGCGCAGATTACGTACATATAAACCTGCGGCGGAAACCCCTCTTGTCTGTCAGTGTGATTATGACTGATTTTATAAAAGTAACGAAGTAACGCGTGTCGGGGCAATGTTAGTAACTGTAGTGTGATTACTAAATTATAAAAGTAACGCGTTACACTACTCCGTTACCGACAAAAGTAATATTATTACAGTAACGCGTTACTTTGTAACGCGTTACACCCAACTCTGCTCACAAGATAGGGGCTCTATTCTCCGCTCCTCACACCATCGCTGGAATCCTATCCACTTTGTCCTGTAACAGCCTGTGGTGGATCCAGCTCTAGCTGCTTGGATAGACTGAATAACGCTGTCAGACAATCCCCCCTGTCGCAGCCTGTGCACCGCCCAGAGAAGGGACGCACGTCTGCTCTCTGACAGGGTGGCGCGTAGCGCGTCTGCATCGAGCACCACTCCCAAATACAACGCCTGTTGGTGAGGTATGGGGGTGCTCTTTTTCCAATTGATCGCAAAGCCTAATTTGGTTAGGTGTGTGATCAATCGTGCTGTGCAAAACATTGCCTGTTCCCGGGACCCAGCCATGACTATGAGGTTGTCTAGGTAAAAGAAAACTCATGCCGTGGGCGCGCAGCGGTTGAAGCGCTGTGGCCACACATTTGTTGAATGTGCGTTGAGATAGGGAATAGCCGAACGGCTGCCTGTTGTACTCGTAGGCTATTCCCTGGAAGGCAAAACGCAGATACTTTCTGTGCTCTGGAGCAATTTCTACATGAAAGTACGCGTCTTTCAGGTCGATGGTGGTGAACCAATCGCCTGGCTGCACAAGCCCCAGTAACTGTTTCATAGTTAACATGCGGAATTTCCTGCAGGAAATGTGGCGATTCAGGCTGCGGAGATCTAGAATAGGTCTGAATTCCCCTGTCCCCCTGTACATGGAATAAAGACCCTTCTCTCTGTGCTGAGGATGCACAACAGACACAGCCTGTTTCTGCACCAGAGCCTGAATCTCTGCTGAGAGGAAACCCATCTCCTCCTGGGAAGACCGATTTACCTCTCGCATGCCCATAAAAGGAGGTGGGACGCTGCAAAACTGGAGTGAATAGCCCCTTTTCAGCATCCTGTCCATCCACCTTATTAGCAACAGCTGAGTTTCCATTCCCCATAACATTGTCAGCTGTGGGGCCGCAGCTATGAAGCTGTGATACTCTCTGGTGACCC
Source organism: Trematomus bernacchii (assembly GCF_902827165.1). NCBI lineage: Eukaryota > Metazoa > Chordata > Actinopteri > Perciformes > Nototheniidae > Trematomus > Trematomus bernacchii. The sequence goes on from NW_022987709.1 coordinate 1,368,719, forward strand.
GTTCCGCCGCAAAACTCCCCATGAATGGAAGATTTGCCCATGGAGGGTGGACACAGAAAGGGCCGATTATTTACTGAGGTACCTGAACGCACCGCCTCACGCTCTTGTGTGAGCGCGCGCACCACCATAATGCTGTTCTCACCACTACGGTAAACAGCATTAATCAGAGTCTTTATAGAGAACCGCAGTGACGCGTCCTAAAACCCGGATGTAAAGTCCTTCCGGTTCCTTCGTCAAAAAAGCAATGCAATTTCTCCATAGGATTTTGGAAAATAAGGTCTGTGGTTGACACACATTTAAGAGACGGATCACGTTTTGTTCAGCCGGATAATATCCACATGTCTACCCTACTTTTATAATTTTCGAATCATAAATCTAGTCGCCAGAAGCAAAATGCTAACGTTATGCTATAAACGAACTACAGTCGCTGCTTCAACGTCACGCCAACTTAAGATCCATATTCAAACATACAGATTCTAAATGGTACAAGTTGAAGCGTTTCTTTGAACAGTTTGCAGGAGGCAGGTACTTGCTTTCAAGCAGAACAGGGCAAACAAACTTAGCGAGTGTTTTACGTGTTCGGTGTAATGACGTAAAACGGCCTGGACAACTTCTGTAGTCCTATTCAGCCACATGTTAACAACCATCGTTTTTCAGACACGTGGTAAAAATGCTAACTTATTCCGGGTTTTAGGATGCGTCACTGCGGTTCTCTATAGGCGTTAGGGGTGTTGAAAATAATCGTTTCTACGATGCATTGCGATGCGGACGTGGACAATTCGGTATCGATGCAGTGACGGAAGATAATCGATTATAGCGTAGTAACGTTGCTTCCTGATTTTCCGGCCGCAGCTTTACTATAACGTTTTTTTTTCTGTCACTTTAATATCAAATCGGTCGGTGACGCAGAGATCAGGGAACAGACGTGACAGCGGCACAGCACACCAAACACGGAGCAGTCTGCTTTATCCACCAACACAAGAACACCAGTCCAGAACCAACAGCAGAAGGACCCGCTCTGAATCACTCCGTGTCGCTGCGGCTCAGAGACACAAGGATTTATGTTTTCAAAAATAATCGCGTTACAATCATATTCAGGTTTTTGGTGGATTTAATTAAGTCTTGGATAGCAGAGTATGAATGTCCTCTAGCAATTTTCAGACGATATATACGTGTGTAAAGTTTGTGAAGGCAGGAGGAAAAAAGCTTCCGCAATCACCGTCTCCTCTCCGTTCCTCCAAACCCCGCCCCCTCCCTGAAAATAATGAGTGACAGGCTGATAGTGACCCGATAGAAACTTTATTATTCACTTAATCACTGATTGAGATATAATGAATCTCATACATGCATGGGATTTATGTAACAGTAAGACAGAGAATGTAAGTGTGCACCCACATGCAGTATTTTTGTTTGTATATGCTATTGTAACTACTCCTGTTGTCTGCTGTGTTCAGACTCAAGTCCTGTGTGTGATGCCACATTCAGGACATTCAGTGTCCTTTTTTTAACAGAAGATCGTTGCTAGAAGCTGCAGCTAGACTGCAGAAGCATTAGTTTTTTGTTTTTGAGGATGGAACAACTTCACACACAGATATAGGGAGGCTAGACCTATACAATTAATTTATTTTGGTTTATAAATTAATGTCAAGACATTTATGTTATTGATTTCTGAAGCACTTTCTAAATAATAAAAAGAGAGTTCATATGTATTTACTGCATGTATGCATTAATGAAAAATAAGCCATGTGCAGTAATATAGAAAATTGAGGATGCAACGCATTGGTATGAATCGTGATGCATCGTGATGCATCGAGATATCGAATTGAATCGAATCGTTAGACCAGTGAAGATTGTTGGATCAGAACACCTATCTGGGTGGCTGAGAGCCCCCCCTCTGCTGCGCGCCGTTCGTTGAATGAGGCTGATCTCTATTTAATAAAGAAAGGAATTGAAAACACCGGAATCAAAAGTTCTAACAATTATCTGAGTTTACTGGTAGGAAATAGAACACGTATACTAGTTTTACAGAGTACTCCGGACTTCAGGCTTGTGATGCGGTTTACAGGTAGACAGACCAGCCTTCAGGAAACGAGAAGTACAGACTTCAGGTTTGGGATGCGGTTTACACGTCTCTAGACCAGCCTTCAACAAACCAGAAGCATTTTACATACAAAAACAACAGTATTCATATCCATATTTTGGGGCGGAGATGTGTTCACTTTTTCCTTCCCATTTTACTCCGAAGCGAATTAGAGAGTCCGTGGGGAGGAGCTGTGTGAGCTGCTCACATCCCCCAGGTGTTTTTACTGGTTGGATTCACTTCTGGTCGGGTTCAATACAGCGAATCAGAGTTCTGACCAGAATGTAAGATTCTAAAGTTTCACAAGGTCAAAGTCAATCTTATCTCTGCCCCGATATCCACTCCCTTACTTTCCCATGGGATTTTTCACATAAACTATTCTTTCTCATACAATTAAACCTTGTACACAGATATAATGATGCCCATAAAGAACCTTGAAAAGAACATGTGTGTGCGCTCTGGTGAAAAGGAGCTGTGTGTGTGTGAAACAGGATCTCTGTGTCAGTGAGTTGTAAGTGAGAAGACATTATATATGGGATTACTTAAAACAGTTCAAACAATACATGTTCACTTCAATACAGTTTAGAATCATATCTTTTTACTTCAAGATGCACAGCCCTAATAGGCGTAGTGTGTTTTTACTAAGGTCCCTGAACGCACCGCCACGCGCTCTTGTGTGAGTGCGGGCTCCGCCATAATGCAGCCTTTACCACTACGGTAAACTGCATTAACTGGAGTCTTTGCTCGTAGTGTGTTCTCTGACAGCAATACGCCGGCCATAATGTCCCTGTACCCCGCATAGCGCTTTCCTTTAGATAGCACTCCCTGCGGTTCATCCCTCTCTTCTGCGCATGCCCACTAGCCACCTCCTTTACAGGAGCTACAGCTGGGGCAGCGAATGGGGAATTTGTACGGTTAACATTGTGTGTAGCATTTGTGGAAACAAAAGACACTTAGATTTGGACACTGTTGGAGCAGAACACCTCTGCTACGCGCCGTTCGTTGGATGAGGCTGGATCTCTATTAAATTAAGAAAGGAATTGAAAACACCGGAATCAAAGTTATAACAAATTATCTGAGTTTACTTCTAGTAGGAAACCAAACACATATACAAGTTATACAGAGTACTCGAGCACTCCGGGCTTTCAGGTTTGTGATGCGATGCAGATAAATGCGACGGGATCAAACCAACTCATCAAACGAGATGAAAGTGACTTCAGGTTTGTGATGCGATGCGGACACAGATATCGGGATCAAACCAACTCACCAAACCAAAAAGCATTTTTACACTCAAAAACATCAGTATTCGTATCTATTTTTGGGGCGGAGATCAGTCGACTCTTCCTTCCCATTTTCCTCCCAAGCGAATCAGAGAGTCCGTGAGGAGGAGCTGTGTAAGCTGATTACCTCCCCCAAGTGTCCTGACTGGCTGGATTCGCTTCTGGCCGGGTTCAATCAGAGGTCTGACCAGCATGTGAGATCCTAAGTTACACCAGGTCAAAAGTCAACGTTTATCTCCACCCTATCTACCCCACATTCCCTTCCCATGGGGGCCTCCCATAAACTATTCTCCTTCAGACATTTAAACTTTCCTTCACCTATTTAATGATGTCTTTAACGACTTAAAAACAACATCTGGCTTTTAGGGGTGATACAGGCAAGGTGTGTTTATGACACAGAATCTCTGGGTCAGTGAGCTTGAAAGTGAGAATAACATTCTTTTCTAAGTGATTATCAAAACCCGTTTGTGATTACCTAAAACAGTTCAAACAATACATGTTTACTTCAATACAGTGTAGAATCATATCTTTTTACTTCAACACAGATCAACCTCATTCTTATTAGAAAACGTAGTGATCTGTGCATTATACAGGGAGGAGGCGGGATTCGCCCTCTCGTCCCGGGCGGAGAGATTTTTATGAAGGTAGATATGGTGCAAAATGCGAGAGCGTGTAAAACCTGATGTGAGCACTTGCAGAACAGAAATCTGAGCTTGTGTGCATACATTTACACTTGTATAAAATATCCACGTATCTGTGAACCACATTTGAAGTCACAGAAGAAAAAAAAAAGTTTTGTAGCTTGTAGAAAAAAAATTAACTTAGTGATGAAATGTTCACTTGCAGAAAAATATATATTTTTAAAATATATTTTCCATTACAACTGCAACTTGGTTATTACAACCTCTCAAATCAGTCATTACAACTTCACGAATCTGCTCTGTGGCAGTATAAGTCGACAAATCTGCGGCCTTGACTTTTGCTACACTTCTTGCGATGAATGTGTCGCAAAAGTAATTTTCACCTGTAGATGTGGGGGAGGGAGGGGGGTTGGAGCGAAGGGGCGGAGCTATCACAACGAAACAGCCATAGTCAGGTCCAGCGCCATATAGATAGAAGAGTTACGACAGCGGAAGTCCAAAATGCTTGATCGTCACGTGGTTCAGGGAGAGTCAATAGTTCCCCGGAAGTTCGTGGCGGGACATATGAATGCATGATTACCCAACACAGTCTCACGGCATTTCGTGTTATAGTCACGAAATGAATCTATTGATTCGTGTTCACCAACACGGTTTCGCCATTTTTTTCGTGTCACACAGAACGATTTTAAAAGCAATGTAAATAATAACAAATTAGAAGCAAACACAGATTAAAAAAAATACAGATGTCAGTATTCTGACACAGAACGATTTTAGAAGCAATGTATTTATATTGGTAGTATGTTTCGTGCCTGCACCAAATAATAACAAATTAGAAGGAAAAAAAGATGACAAAAAATACAGATCTCAGTATTCTGAGGCTCTGAGCCCCATTTCTTTTCCTCGCGGACGGCAAAAAAACTCAGACGTTATACAATTAAAAATAAAATGGATAGGGTTAGGCTTAGGGTAAGATATTGAGTAAGAATATGTTTTTATGAACCACACAGCTTCTGGTATTCCAAGACCCAATCGGACAAAAAGACGTGGTGCGGGCACGAAACATACTACCAATAGAAATACATTGCTTTTAAAATCGTTCTGTGTGACACGAAAAAAATGCGAAAAACGTGTTGGTGAACACGAATCAATAGATTAAATTAATTTCGTGACTATAACACGAAATGCCGTGAGACTGGGTTGGATTACCGGAGATAGAACTACGATTTTTGGTAATAAGTAGTGAATAAAGGTCTTGATTTGCAATATTTATACAACATACCGATATGTGTATGTATTTACATCAATATGTTTTAAAAAATAAATAGAATCTGCTAATATTTATGGGTAATATTAGGAATAGTGTGAACAGCTAGTTTACTATACATGTTAGGCTGTTGCCTTGGTTAAAGAGCCTGTTGCTGTTGTGTATTGCTTTGAATTATTTAAAACAAATATTATCTTCTTAAACAGGTATGGTAGTCAGGAGCATCACTTCCTAATGTTTATTGATATATTTAGAGAGAGGGGATGGCAAGGAATGCTTCAAAATTTAGATTAGATTAATTTCTACCATTTTTTAAATTCATGGTGGTTTCAGTAATCCCATGGTACTTGAGGACATAAGTAATCTAAATGACTAATGTCATCTTTATGACTTTCAGAAAGGACAGGAGACCAACAGGTGACTATCAATGGACTAGCAGCAACATGATTATGACGTTAAAAGTGTTGTTTTAGGAACATCCATTGTAAATACATGGAATTCAATAAACATTGAATAGCATGTCATGCAGTTTGTCTGTGCCTTTTCCTCCGTGTTGTCCTGGCATATAGTCTCCACCATGGTTTGCTGTGCTGCCTGGGGATGATCCAATCGCTCCGAAAAAGGAGTAAGAATCAGAATGTACGGCTTCCCCACTGACACAGAGAGGAGAGAAAAATGGCTGTTAAATTGCTCCTGCTGACTTGAGCCAATCAAAACAGACAGCCGCAACAAAATATGTGAGGTAATCATATTCAAACACTGCATTTGCACTTTTTCACAAAACGAAGACCACACCATTGGGAAGCTTAATGTTTGGTTTAATACAAATAACAGGGAAAGGCTTGAAAAACTCTGAGAGTTGAGACTCAGGGTGCAGGGTGAGGGTCTCAGTGCAGGTATTCAGGCTCTATTGAATCCCCCTCTGGTTCTTGTGCTGAAAGAGGGAGACACAGACAGGAGAAAGGGTTAAACACACCTATATTATGGAATGCCATTTAAGCCTAAATTAAATAAATACATAAATAATTAAATAAATACATATATATAAATATGCCTATGAAATAAATTCTGAAATAAATAAATGAGGCAATAAATATGTATACATGTACATTTAAATACACATTTATTTATTTCATGGGACTTTTATTTCATAATGACACATTTATTTATTTCAAGAGACTTTTATTTCATAATGAGACATTTATTTATTTCAAGAGACTTTTATTTCATAATGACACATTTATTTATTTCAAGAGACTTGTATTTCATAATGACACATTTATTTATTTCAGGGGACTTGTATTTCATAATGACACATTTATTTATTTCAGGGGACTTGTATTTCATAATGACACATTTCCATTTCTTATATGCAAATGAACGGGGCGTGGTTAGCTCACAGATCCAGACCAAAGCAACAGCACCGCAACACTGACTCAATAGCTCTTGTTTCACACTCAGCCTGATTTAGCTCTGGTTCTTCCTGTTTCAGCCACAGCGGAGCCGGCTCTAAACACCGAACACCGGTTCTTAGCTGACCCCACTTGGCTGCCCGGCAAGAACCAAGAACCACGCTCACGTCGGAAGGGGGCGAGATTAACCTGAGCCATAATAACAGTTTATGGCGAGTACGGAAAATGAAAGTTGTAACAAGCAGTAGCGCTGAGCAAAGTGACTAGAACGCAACCACACACTTATAAAAAAACACACTTTATAAAGTCAGGCAACACTAACCAGGCTTAGTGTGATTCTGTTTATTTGTACCTTACTTTGACCATCCGTTCACTGTCATTGATCATTGTGGAGAGCAGGCAGAAGTTTTGTTTTGTATTATAGCAGCTATCAGATGGAATCAATACATGGGCTGCACAGGTTGTCATGTCCGACTATCACAAGTAGAATCATAATGAAAAGGTCAAATGTGCCTGTAGAAAACGGCTTATGCCACAATAGGATAGCAACAAGTAGTCATGATAGTCAATTTAGCTTCGGTTGCTGTTGCATAACTGCGGTCAACTCAGCCGTCTCTCGCGTTCGCTTGGTCAAATCAGCAGCTATTCATTTTTGAGTGCGCAATTAATAGCGCCTTTACGGTAATCGCTGTACAAGAGTAAAATAATGCATGTTTTGTTCTGCTTTATTTGCAATACAAGTCATTTGTACCTTAAGTTCTTAATAAAACTGACACTGTTTGACTCAGTCCTAGTTTGACTGCTACAATAAAATGAAGTAGGCTACTTTTACTGTGTACTTTTTGGGTAATACTCTCTCAAAGTCCCCTCCTGAGAACAACATCATGCCACTTCTGCTATATTTGATGAGAGATAAAATAATTTTTAGCCATAAGTTCTTAATAAAATTGGTAGTGTTGGACTCAGTACTTGTTAGACTACTACCACAAATACAATGAAGTAGGCCTACTTTTATTGTGTACTTTTTGAGTAATACTCTGTCAAACTCCCTTCCCGAGTACAATAATGCATGTTTTTAGCTATCTTTGATGAGAGATAAAATGGTATTTTGCCAAAAGTTCTTAGTTAAATTGATAGCCTACTGTTGGACTCAGTACTACTTGGACTACTACCACAAGTACAATCAAGTACTTTTACTGTGTACTTTTTGAGTAATACTAGGTCAAACTCCTGTCCTGAGTACATTCTTTCATGTATTCTGCTATCTTTGATAAGAGATAATATCTATATTTCAGGTATTTATTTAAATAAGAAGTGACCTTTGAATAAATATTGCAAAACAAAGCCGATATCACCTGCAGGCTTAGCCAGTGTGTATTTCTTCCTGCACTACAAGATTTCGATGTGCACATCTGGGCCATTTATTGTGTAATTTCTCCAAACATATACAAATGCCTGTATTGGAGTCAAAAGGTGCAGTAGAAGGACTTTAGCAGCATCATAAGAGGCCAACAAGAGTGACAGGGGTGTGTCACTGTGCTGAAGGAAGGTTGTGAACAGCTATCCAGGATAGTCTCTAAAGACTTTCCAAGGGGTAACAATGCTGCTGCTGGAGTACTGATCTAGTGGTTCTAGTGTTGATGTCATCGGTCTACCTTATCCTCTTAAAATACTCTGTCTAACATTATCTGTACATTACATGACATTACATTACATGTCGCTTTTATCCAAAGCGACTTACTAGTCCAGTATTCAGTACTGTGGACAATCCCCACAGGAGCAATTTGGGGTGAAGTGTCCTCCCCTGATTCAAAGTCCAGCACACTACCCACTGAGCCACAGCCTCCCAGTATTGTGAACGCTTTTAACGCTTATTAAATATAGCAGAAAACATGCATTATTCTACTCAGGAGGGGAGTTTGACAGGGGATTACTCAAACACTTGATTGTACTTGTGGGAGTAGTCCAAGTAGTACTGACTCCAACAGTATCAATTTCATGTAGAACTTGTTGCAAAAAATCATTTTATCCCTCATCAAATATAGCAGAATACATTAATTATTGTACTCAGGAGGGGAGTTTGACAAAGGATTACTCAAGAAGTACACAGTAAAAATACTTTATTGTACTTGTGGGAGTAGTCCAAGTAGTACTGAGTCCAACAGTCCCAATTGTATTAAGAACTTATGGCAAAATATCATTTTATCTCTCATCAAAGATAGCTAAAAACATGCATGATTGTACTCTGGAAGGGAGTTTGACAGAGTATTACTCAACAAGTACACAATAAAAGTAGGCCACTTCATTGTATTTGTGGTAGTAGTCTAACAAGTACTGAGTCCAACACTACCAATTTTATTAAGAACTTATGGATACAAATCATTTTATCTCATCAAATATAGCAGAAGTGGCATGAGTTTGTTCTCAGGGACTTTGAGAGAGTATTACCCAAAAAGTACACAGTAAAAGTAGCCTACTTCATTTTATTGTAGCAGTCAAACTAGGACTGAGTCAAACAGTGTCAGTTTTATTAAGAACTTATGGTACAAATGACTTGTATTGCAAACTAGAAAATGCATTTCCTGCAGAAAATGCGTGCGAATGCTGTAAACTGTGAACATTTGTGGCTGAATTTAGCTGAAAATGCAGAAAAAGCTGAATATGTTATTAGCTGAATGGTAGCTGCTATAGCTACAAAAATGCAGAAAAAGCTTAATATTTAAAAGAAAAGGTTTAAAAAAAGGTATAAACAACAACATGTATAGCCTTGATGTCCTGAAATAGCTGAATAATGTAATAGTTGAATGGTTTCTGCAGCTGAAAATAGGCTGAAGGAGTTAAATATCAGATGTAAGTAGTAGTGAATGAATTTGTATTAAAGCTCCCATGTCATGCTTTTCCGGTTATTACCCGTCCCCTTGTGTGTTATGAAGGTTTTTATGCATGTAAACGGTGTGCAGAGTCAAAACCCTCAAAGTACACCCTGCAGCGAGTAAAACTCTAACACAGAAAATACCTCCCCAAAACGCCTCATTGGAGATACGTCACTGCCCATTTGATTCTTCCGGGTACCGCCTGATGTCATGCGGTACCCGGAACGAAATGGACCAATCCCGAAGAGCTATGGCCACACCAGCAGCGGCGTGTTCCTCCTCCAGAGGTTCGAAGAACCGGCATTTCACAGACGAAAGCTTCCAAAACATTGCCCAGTTTGAGGCCGGATATGCACAGCTTGTTTGGACCGTTTGGAGCAGGGGAAGATCTGGGTATACAACCTGTAAGTTTGCATTGTTATTTGTGTATTTATCAAACAAGACTGTTTAAATGTGTAAACTGTGTTGGACTGCTAAGCCATTGACACAGTGCTAACTGTGCTAACTAAGTTGCTAGAGTTTCCATATATCAACTCTAATATCAGCAGATGGCCTTGCATACATGTATCTCATAGCAGGAGAATGTCTGCATTCACACACAAAATACCTATTGACAGTATACTCCGGGTGATTTGCCGTGCGGTCAGTCGCGAAATGTAATTACATTATAGCTGGCGTAGCGTGTATGCAACCGATCTAACACACGGAGCTAGAGCTAGTTTTGGTCGGAAAAACATTTTTGTGATGCTACGTTGCTAGCGTTTAAATATATCAACTACAATGTCAGCAGATGGCCTTACATGTTTGTCATGGCAGGAGAATGTCTGCAGTCACACACACGGAATACTCATACAGTATACTCCGGGTGATTTACCGTACATTGTGACAGTACATATACTGCATGTAGCTAACGAGGCTAGCTGTATGCTAGCGCAAAACAATGTATTCATGCAAGTTACATTGTATGGTAGCAGAATACCCAACCCTGTCTCCTAGAAATTACGTTCCCACAAAACTAAACTGCATTCTCAAATACGTTTTGCAAGAAACGTATTTCTTTCCACGTTACGTTTGTTATGAACATATCTTAAATACGTTTATTTTCTACATATCTTCTAGAAACCTATTTTCTCTCACATGACGTTTGTTATGAACGTATCTTAAATACGTTTGCTTTCTACCTATATTTGCCATTTCTTTTCTAGCTTATAATATTGATAATAGTCATTTATTAATATCATTTTAGAGCAAACTTATTTTCGCGCTGGCTGGCGGCTGACTTTTCAGTTGACCAAATCCGTTATTATGCTGGTTAATGGTTAATAATCACAATATTGTTTGTAGTCGTTTCATACAGCATTCTCAATTACGTTTAACAAGAAACGTCTTTTGTCCCACGTTACGTTTGTTCTGAACATATCTTAAATACGTTTGCTTTCTACCTATCTTTGACATTTCTTTTCTAGCTTATAATAATGATAATAGTCATTTATAAATATCATTTTAGAGCACACATTTGAAATCGACGATCGGTCTTGATATCCTATGGTTAAATTAAAATCAGTAGGCGAGGCTGTAATTTCGCCAGCTGCGAGGCAGAAAATAATAGTTTTAACATGCCAAAAAGCTGCTGTGTCGTTTATTGCACCTCAAACATTAAAACAAATCCAGAGTTACGTGTTTCTGTACTTCCTCTAAGAAGAAAGGACAGTATACAACAGAAGAGCTCTGTGGCTTCAGGCTGATCGCCGTTCAAATGACAGCTGGTTTCCCCAAAAGTGGGCAGGGCTGTAAAGTGACGTAGGAAAGATCCTCAGCTCGCTGATTGGATGTTTTAGCCGCAATGCACGTCGGGATATGGTGTTAATGCGATATGAAATCCGAAAAAAAATCCGAATTTAGGATGGCCGAAGACACTACACTACCCATAATCCCCAGCTATCGTTTGGGACTACAGTCCCGTTGACAAACCCCGTGATTAATCTTCAAGCTCTGGGATTGGATGTTGGAGTGGCAGTGCGCCAAGGTTACGCCGAGCGCCAAACAGCTCTTTGAAATGGAACGAAACCACGGCAGACTTTCCAAAACTGGACTCGAACGCCCCCCCCAGAACTACAAATGCTGGCTATTGTGTTTCGCATGTTCTATGCCGTCTCTACTGGGAATTGTAGTTTTAAAAGACGTTTTCGTTTTTCCCAAAATTAGAAGTTGATTGTATTAAACTGTGTACAGCCCTGGATGTTTAGAGGATAGGAAACAAATTGGTGTGTACAAATGTAAAACATGTAATTAATAAATGGGTGAAAATCGCTTGTGTCCATAATGGGAAGCATTAATATATACCCACATGCCAGCTCATTGTTACTTTGGAATTCTACTCCACTACAATTCAGAGGTTAACCTGGTATTTTTACTCCACTACATTTATTTTAGTTACTTTGCAGATTCTGATTAATGATGTGAAATATAAACAACCCTTAAAGCAGACTTTAGTTACACCTGAGTAAAATTCAGGGAAAGGTGATTGTCAAGTGCCAACAATCAGGAGAGATATTAGTTGGTGCTTGAGAAGACTAAACATTTATCTGCAGATCTCTATAAAGTATATTCATTACTCGTTATTCTCTACTAATAGTTAATTAAAAACTGTATATAATAACTATTTTGCACATCCCTTTCAAGATTTTCTAAGGTTTATTGACATATCATATACACCACGATGTTGAAGTTATGCAATTAATGAAAAACTTGGGTCACAGGTTCCTCAACAGTGCATTACAAGACATCTATCAATATGTGTGTATTCCTCCACCATTAAACTCAAATTCTGCACATGTCTTATACTATCTACATACATAAGAGTATAATTAATATATATATAATATCAGTTAAAATAAGTGCTTCAACACAGTTAACATTGCAGGAAAGCAATATATTAGACGCTAAGTACTTTGTCAGGCTTAATATTTATCTGTAGATAGATACCCCCAAAGCTTTTTTCTTATTTGAAAGAAAACCTAAAGTATTCTTTAATGTGTTAATAAAGGTTAATTAGTTTGTCTGTTTTGCACATCCTCATATTAATATCTTTGTACATCAGGCACTAAACTGTTTTATTGTAGAGATCACTTACAGTATCTTCTTGATTTTTTATATTCTATATTTCTATCATTGACCTTCTACTTTCCCCCTATGAAAGTATGTACTCTTAATATTTTATTCATCAAATAACATTATTCAACAAAAATAACATTATTCAACAAAAATGATTAAATAACGTGCTTTAACCACTAGGCGGTGCACACAAGGTACACACAGTATACTAATAATAACTTTGTATTATTAGTGTAGGACACTTATGTATGTATAACATCTGAAGATGTGTAGTTTTATTCATGTTTTTACATAATTGTACAGGATATTGCTATATTATTTCTCATGTTTACTTCTACACATTAATATCTATTTTGTAAAACATCACAGACAGAAAGGTATATCCGTCATTTAATGGTAAGCTATTGAAATTGTGATTCCATAGATGTGTCTCCCATCACCCAAATCCCCTGACTATTCTCTCAACTCAGTATTTACATTCTTATATTCAAAGAAAATCAGTAATATCTTTAAAAACTACAAGTCCTTTTCTATCAGCTGTGCACCGTTATGGTGTAAATATAACCCATCTACCAATTGGATCAAATATAAAAGTCAGCCGTATTAGTATTGATACTGCAAGGAGACGTATTTTGTGAAAAGAAATGTAAGATGTTGTTTAATTGTTGATATATTTATGATCCACGTGACGTATTCAGTTTCGGCGGCAGTTCTTCCAGAACTTCAGTCCAGAAGTCTTCTCATCAGGGCTCTATAAATAAAGAACTATGGCAGATGTGTAATATTTAATGTAGCCGAACCGTGTATTACAATGCCGTTATGTGATGACTTTCAAAGAGAAAAGCAAGAACACTCAGAATAAAGTATTATTATTTTTTTTTTTAATGTTTTCGGATTTCACATCGCATAAACACCATATCCCAACGTGCATTGCGGCTAAAACATCCAATCAGCGAGCTGAGGATCTTTCCTACGTCTGTTTCCGGTATTGTTCCTGTAATGAGAGTTCACATTTATGCTACATTGAAGGGTGGAATTGACTACACATCTTCAGAAACATAATTTGCTTCAGATATATACTGTAACTCATAGCAATATTGTAACCATTAAGAAAAGCCAACTGCATTAAAAACCCAGTTAACAAACACAAGGTAAAGTATTTTTCCTTCAGTAATGAAGATGTAATTCCAATGTAGACACACCTGGGGTCGCTGTTCAGTCTGTTACGCTGAGCCATGCATTGTCTGGAACGTAAAAGGGACGAAGAAGACAAAGTGAAGTGACGTACTTCCGGTTCAATGTGAAAACATTCCCAGTTAAACCATAGATATATATAAAAACATATGTTTATATATATCTATGAGTTAAACAACATAAACAAATCGCTTAATAAAAAGATAAAACACTGGCATGTAATTTACGTTTGGATTAAATAGAATGGTTTTGAATAATAGATGAGAGTAAAATCTACGTCACAGCCCCACCCACTTTTGGGGAAACCAACGCTGTCATTTGAACGGCGATCAAGCCTGAAGCCACAGAGCTCTTCTGCTGTCCTTAGAGGAAGTTTGAGGTGTTTGAGGTGCAATAAACGACACAGCAGCTTTTTGGCATGTTAAAACTCTGCCTCGCAGCTGGCGAAATTACAGCCTCGCCTACTGATTTTAATTTAACCATAGGATATCAAGCCCGATCGTCGATTTCAAATGTGTGCTCTAAAATGATATTAATAAATTACTATTATCATTATTATAAGCTAGAAAAGAAATGTCAAATATAGGTAGAAAGCAAACGTATTTAAGATACGTTCATAACAAACGTCATGTGAGAGAAAATAGGTTTCTAGAAGATATGTAGAAAATAAACGTATTTAAGATATGTTCAGAACAAACGTAACGTGGGACAAAATTAAACGTAATTGAGAATGCTGTATGAAACGACTACAAACAATATTGTGATTATTAACCATTAACCAGCATAATAACGGATTTGGTCAACTGAAAAGTCAGCCGCCAGCCAGCGCGAAAATAAGTTTGCTCTAAAATGATATTAATAAATGACTATTATCATTATTATAAGCTAGAAAAGAAATGGCAAATATAGGTAGAAAGCAAACGTATTTAAGATACGTTCATAACAAACGTCATGTGAGAGAAAATAGGTTTCTAGAAGATATGTAGAAAATAAACGTATTTAAGATATGTTCATAACAAACGTAACGTGGAAGGAAATACGTTTCTTGCAAAACGTATTTGAGAATGCAGTTTAGTTTTGTGGGAACGTAATTTCTAGGAGACAGGGTTGGAATACCCGTATACGATTGCAATTATAAACACGTTATTGCTAGCCTAATATGAACCACTAGCTTTTGTTCATAGTAGTTTTATTACACTGCATTATAGTTGCCTTTCCTCCAAGCTAACGTTCATATCGTGTTAGCTACCAAGGTAAACAAAGCTAGGTTAGCATATTAGCAGGCAAGCTGTTCATTACACAACTACTACTAACGAATCTAAAACAACTAAGTTTCTCTAATATTTTGTGATTTGCATTTGATTTCGTCCAGCCAGATCCTGGCGGACATTCCATGACGGGGACGGGACTTCTACTACTACTGAGGCCTCGTGCTAAAAGGCACCGCACCGCACCGCACCGGCTGTGCGCAGGCAAGATGCGAGGAGGAATGGATGATATACCGTGTGTATATATGTATATTTATGTTCATTTTGTACATTTCTAAAAATAAAGTTTAATGGAAATACTTAGTAGGCCTATCCTTTCTTCCCTGAATTCATATATAGCAAACCATGATTTGATTTCTCATCAAACAGTAGTAGTTTATTACAGGTAAAAATAACTTACTCTTTGTTACGACCGGCTCGTAGGCCACAACGCAAAGGCAAGGAGACATACACGAGTTTACAAAACCACGGCACATTTATTGTGGTAAATGCAGAGATAGGTGGTCGAGGGGAGAGGGTCGCTCATTTCGTCCTTCTGCAGCCGCTTTGGAGAGAGACTCCGGGCCGCTGGGATTAATAGCACCGGCTACGGAGGTGTCCGTGATCGCGCTGATTACCCTCTTCAGCTCCACCCCACCGTAAGCCCTGCAACACACCTGCACAAAGGCCCTGGGGCCGTCACACTCTTCTATAACAACAGTTGTAGGTTCAGTTCGGTTAGTTGGCGTATAAAATATACGGCTGTACCGACGGCATGATAAGACTGATGTTCGGCTGAGAGCAGCCGTTTAGACATGGGCGCAGCCTCTCTGGTGGTTGACTAATCAGAACAGAGTGGCCGAGCTGACCAATCGGAGCACACTAGGCTCACAGGGAGGGGGGGGCAAGAGCTCCAACGAGTCGTTTAGTGGAGAAAGTGAATACTGCTGAATACACATGCTTGACAGAGATGCTGTATGCGAAACCAATGTGAGTTTGGAAAATTGCAGAGTATAAATCTATTTTAGTATACCTCAACAATGTAATTATGATCAGTGGAAATGGCCATGACATGGGCCCTTTAAGATGAGAAAAGAAAGTAAAAAGGCTTGGGAAAGCAGCATAATATTTGAACTACAAACTTTTGAACTAACTTGATGGTGAATTATCTGTCGCCATGGCAACGGCATTTGATGACACCCCATAATACGCTTAGATGTGTTGATGGCTGCATCATTACCAAACCTGTGAAGTTTTGGGCCATTTCGAGCATTTTCACTGAAGTTATGAGAAAACCGTGTTTCATGGTGAGCATTGTGTTGCCATGGCAACAGCATTTGAAGAAATCTCAAAACTGTCCCGTAGATGTCTTCACGGCTGGACTGTTAGCACACATGTGAAGTTTGAGCACTTTTTGAACATTTTCATAGGAGTTATACATTACATTAGGAGGTTACATTACTCTCTATCTTCTCTTGATCGCCCTCTCTCTTCTCTTGATCACCCTCTCAATCTTCTATCGCCCTCTCTCTCTTCTCTCTCTCTTCTCTTGATCGCCCTCTCTCTCTTCTCTCTTCTCGCCCTCTCTCTCTTCTCTTGATCGCCCTCTCTCTCTTCTCTTGCTCGCCCTCTCTCTCTTCTCTTGATCGCCCTCTCTCTTCTCTTGATCGCCCTCTCTCTCTCCTCTTGATCGCCCTCTCTTCTCTTGATCGCCCTCTCTCTCTCTTCTCTGGATCGCCCTCTCTCTCTCTCCTCTTGATCGCCCTCTCTCTTCTCTTGATCAACCTTTCACTCTTCTATCACCCTCTCTCACTTCTCTTGATCGCCCTCTCTCTCTTCTCTTGATGTGTCTGTGAGAGAGAGGGAGAGTGTGTGTGTGTGTGTGTGTGTGTGTGAGAGAGAGAGAGAGAGAGAGAGAGTGTGTGTCTGTCTGTCTGTGAGAGAGAGAGTGTGAGTGTGAGTGTGAGTGTGTGTGTGAATTGTTACAGCTCAAATGCATTGCAATGACTTCCATGTTAAAAAAAGACTTAAAAAGCTGAATGTTTTAAAAAGTATAACATATTTTGAAAAAGTTGAAAGTTTCCCCATCATGTGCTGAAAAGGCTGAATAGTTTGATATTTGAATGGTTCCTGCAGCTGAAATTAGGCTCAAGGAGTTAAATAAAGATATGAAATGTAAGTAGTAGTTAATGAATGTTTACAAACACCTGTGTGTGTAAACCCAGAGATGAAAGGTTACCATGGTGACGACTTATGACGATTTACCAACTGCAGCACTGAGTCCCATTAAGAATGCATTGAGGATTATATCTCAATGTTTTTTATCTGGTTAAATAAAGGTTAAATAAAAAAAAATAAAAAAATCTGACAATTTTGTCACCTGTTCAAAAACTATGGCTCCTATCAAAAAATGACCAGACCGTGAGCATCAGGGAACCCCAATGAACTGATATACAGATGGAGCCTCTTATTTTGGACGCCAGCATACAGCTTCCTGCCTACTGCCAGCCAGTTACCTGCCTAAGACCTGCCAAAGACCAGTATCCAGGAATGTTAGGCCCTCCCACTATTCTCCAATTTCAGGGTTTAACCAGGAGATGGCGCTATATATTAAATAACTAAGACTTAGTTTTTCACAATAGAAAATGCAGATATTATATAAAAAACTAAAGTTAAAATCTTGTTTTTAATGCCCCAAGAGCAATAACATCTTGTCACAAGCTTTTTGGAAGAAAAAGACTGACCCAAGAGACCTGTAGTTGACTAATTACAGGCCTCAATAAAGTTCTGCCATTGGTTGTGAAAAACAACGGTGGACATAGTGGAAAGTGAAATTGACATTGTCGAATTTAATAAAAATACAAAATAATGTATCTGTGTACGTGTTTTACTATGTGATCTGCACTTATCAAACATCTAATTAAAGAATGGTAGCTGTACCTCTCAAACAACCTAAACTAGTTATAAATGTTTATTTTAAATAAAGTCTTTATGACTCGGAATATGAATAACATGGGTCCGTTACAGTTTGTTTTCATCTGATTTCAAATAAACAAAGTCTTGGCTTTCAGAATATTAAACTTGTTTCGGCAAATTTAGATGATAAATACAACTATGAAGCTTGTAACGGCATAATTACTTAAGCGGAGAACGGAGTAAGTAAACGTTACAGCAGGCATAACAACAGCCGGTGTTTATTTTATTATAATATATAGTCGTTTTATTATATAACTATATATGTAGTTTTATAATAATATATAGTTTTATTATAATATATAGTCGTTATTCATTTCCTATAATATATAGTCGTTATTCATTCGTTATTCATTTGTTTTAAAGCTCAATATATAGTTTTATATAATATATAGTCGTTATTCATTTGTTATAAAGCTCAATAAGGAAGATTGAACTTTAAACTTTCACACACGTTGACCGGCGAAAAAACTCTGCCCGGTTCACCGACCCCCCTCTGAGTGAATACCCAAGATATCTTGGTTTGATTTGGAGAAGGCTTTTAAAGTATACTAACTCTAACTCTATTGTATACTAACTCTTCCCGTCAAGAATATGAATAGAACTTAGATAGATCACTTTACATTTCTGCGAATGAATAGCTTAGCTACTTGGCACTAAGAGTACAGATATGTCTACCCTTTCTTTTCAGAGTGTAATATCTGCATTTTCTCTTTTGGTTTGAATAGGAGAAGGGCAATGGTTATCAATGGTGCTTTTAATGCCTATTGTATACGAACTGTGTGATTTATATTGCTTTTCAAATGCATATAAGCCCCCCATTTACACTGCACTTCCCCATCAAGAAATGAATAGCACTTAGTTAGATCACTTTACAGATCAGGTTGGACCAGCCCTGTCGCTACTCTCTGCATTTCCTACTGCAGATAAAAAAAAAGCTACAAATATGTATTTCTTAATAAACTAAATAGGCCACCATTGGTAGCAGTTCTCATTATATACTTCTCAGTAACTGCTCCCCTTAAATTAAATGTATTCTGTAGAGAAATGTAAACGTTCACCATCCCCCACCCGCCTACTGTATGTTGCTTTTTGACATGTAAATGGTTAACTACCCCCCTCTGAGTGAATACCTGTTGTACCTGTCCGGGGCTAAGCCCATAGGACGATGCTCTGATGTCATCACCCTCGCACATTGGTCATATGTTTACAAAAAACGATGTTAACACTTTCTCGTTCTTAATATATGCTATATTTAGGGTCGATATGTGTTGAATTTACTTTAAAATAGCACTGTGATTCACTTCTCCGCGGCTCCTCCGTGCAGAGAGGCCCCCCCCGTTGACAATTCACGAGCGTCTAACTCTCTCCCCCCTCCCCCGCCGCACCTTCTAACAGAACCCCCCCCCATATCAAATCCCAATTTATTCATATTCTGAGTCATAAAGACACACACACACACACACACACACACACACACACCCCGAGTTTGGTTAGGAGGGACAGCACAGCAAAAGCACAGAGATAACATTAGACAGAATGGCAAGGGGCTGCTTTTGAACTTTTCGTGAAGATGGCCTTATTCATTTTTAATACAACTGAGATGTTGGGAATCTATTTATAGACAATTTATTGTGGCTCAGGTTAAGATTCCTCAAGTGAGAATCCAAACATAAATAGTCTTGCAATGGTCTTTGACAGAAGAGATTGACAGCTTCAAAGACTGGCGCATGGCTCCCTCTTTTCTGTCTTTTGAGGCGACTGCAACAAAGGCTCCCCACTGTTGTGTTCGCAACAAAGCATGACTCAGTACACATATTCCAGGAATGTAGCTCCTCAATTTCTATTTCATGTCCACAGTATTAGAAAAGATTATTATTCCACAAATGTATTCTCTCTAGTGATTACCTTGATGCCAAGGAAGTGCTCAGTGTATGTCTTATGACCATTTAAATAGTTAATGTGTTGTCTTGTGTTGACCTGCAACCGCATCTTTACACCTCCATGTTCACATTTCCATTACCTGGAGCAGGGGGTGTCAAACTCAATTTCATCGCGGGCCACATCAGCATTAAGGTTGCACTCAAAGGGTTGTAACTTTAAGACTATATATATAAATAATGTTTTATATAACATTATTGCCTCTGCATTGGATTATTATCGGATAAGGTAATAACTTCATAATTAACTATGTCTGAGAGCAGAAGTTTAGGGCAAATAATTTCAAATAATTGCAAGTCTCTTCAGTGCGCATGTCACAAGATGCATTGTGGTACATGTAGTTTATGGACATTGTGCTTCTGTAAAGTGGCATGAAACCGTATAATAAACATATTATATGTTTTGAAGCTCTTGCAGGCCAAATCAAATGAAGTCGGGGGCCGGATTTGGCCCACAGACCTAGAGAGTACCAAAATACAGTGAGTCCTAAACACAAGTAGTCAGGGTTCATTTATAACGCTTATTTTGATTTATTTTTCTCAAATGATGCTGTATGTTTCACTTTCTGAAAGCGTTAGAATCGCACATGAAAAATATTGAAAGCTGCCAGCTGCCCTCGGCCATGTCTTTGGCGGTGATCCAAGCTTCGGTACCACAGTGGATAAAGTTAGTAATACATTTATACTGATCAAATGTCAATACATTACATAAGTCTTATTCTCATTCATACTTAATTTATTTCTTCTTCTGTCAGTATGAACACAAAAAACTAACCAGTATTACATTTCATTCTAAAGTTTACGGTCTAAAAAGGTATTTAAAACAGATAATTTGTCGTTGCTTTTGGCATAAGCAGTCAGAGGAAACATAACATTCTCAAGTAAGATTCCTTGAAGAACTAGAGCACAAGAACCAAAGTAAGCTTTACTTTCAATGAACCTTCAATATAGACCTAACATGTGAAGAAACATACTTTATTTAAAATAAACATTTATAACTAGTTTAGGTTGTTTGAGAGGTAATTGAAATAGCTAAGGGTGATGATCTGCGAACACAAACTACAGACTGCTGGAGAAGAGATATCACAGGGGGGGGGTTGGGACACACACATTCCGATGGCCAATTCGTTTTAAACAAAGAGTAGGCTATACTCAACATAGTGGGGTGGGGGCTGGTGAACGGTATGGTCAATGTTTGTAAACACTGTGACATTTTGACTTTATTTGATCATTTCAGTTAAAAACTAACGTTCATATTTCATATTACTGTTTTGCCTGGCTGGACCTGTAATTTACAGGAAAGGAGTGCACGCTACTAAAGAGACACGCTACCATGGAAACCAAACAATGGTGTTGCTGTATTGAAGTCCGAGTGGAAACAGTCATATTTGGAGCGTTATGTTAGAATGAAACAGCGAGGTCGTGACTCACAAAAAAAAAGTGTTACTTCACTAACTGTAAGCTTGTCACTCAGAGTAACCTACAGTTAACTTAACTGTTGGAAAAGAAAGATCAGGGGGGGAGAGAGCTGTGATGGGCCATTAGGAGTGTAAACACACAGCTGAGAGCTGCCGTTTCATTCTGACTGTTTAAAAAACGGTAACAACGGACTATTTTTCTTAGCGGATGCATGTAAATTTAAATCAATACATACAACTATTTTTTAAATCAATAAAAATATTTTCTAAATCCATAAAAGCATTTTAATTAATATTGGGAGTCATGTCGTTACTTTGTTGAGAATGTGGCCATGTAATAAGCGGGATAATTTGCAGCGACTAGGTCATTATGGGGAAAAATAACACCCAGGGATCAGTAATTTTTAGTGAATTACTGAGTTTAGGCACGTTGTTTTGTTTTGTTTGTTTTGTAGCCTTTATTTATCCAGGTTAAAAATCCCATTGAGATCAACGATCTCTTTTACAAGGGAGACCTGCGGAGATCTTACCCTACGTTAATAACATTTTAATGAAGTTGAATACAGTATATTCATATTTGTCAGTGATTTCATGTCAATTCGGCGAACATAAACGATTAAATTAGGATTAAAAATCGAGAGCCGGCTACTGTTCGTTTTTTTCGACTAAACAACATTATTTTGTTAAATAACAACATGGTGATGTTTTGTAAATGATTACATGTCTTATTTAGCACAGACTATGATCCTATCCGTGACATATGGATCTTAACAAAGATCCGCTATACATTAGTACCAGACATACTGTACAAGACTCCACACATGACTCCAGTGTGGAACCCCACTGCACCCCCTGGTGGATCAATGATCCATTGCAGCTGGCTTCACAATAATTAAATTTATTTATCACAGGGGCGGTATCAAGTCAGACTGGGGGCCGGCCGGCCATCACGGAACGTGCACGAACCGATCACGACCCTCGCATTTTAAACTGTCCAAAATAAGACGCTTCATCTGTATGTTGTTTTTTTTGGTTTTGTGTGTAAAATGTGGAGATGGGAGCAGTTTGTCTAAAGTGTACTTCTCTCTGTTCTGAAGAAAGTTCCGGAAATATTTAACATGGGAGTCTATTGGGAGCTAGGTGGACTTTTTGTCACTCTGATCACTATTGGGCCAGAACGGTATGTCCGTTTGATATGATGAAGGCAATTGAGCAGGCCAGACTAATAATGCTCCTGAAATCTTTTGAAATTATTTGAACAGATTGTATATTTTGGCTCTGAGAGCAGTTTTAAAATATTTTTTCCGAAGATCTTTAAGACCCTCTACACTCTAAGGCCCCGCTCACACGGGACCGTTTGCGTTTATGCACAGTATGCGTATTCAAAAAAGTCTTCCGTTCACATGCATTTGTTTCATTTAACGTGTCTGTTCAAACGAGGCCGCTGGAAACGCTGTAGTACATATGCTGGGACTGTAAGTGGCGCTGTAACTTCCGCCAAAATACACCAAAAGCCGCAAAGAAGAGCAACCCGAGCAGCCCGCTGCAATGTTGCCATGGCTACCCTTCTGTTTAAGCCCCGAAACTGAAACTGAAACTGAAAGAAACCGAATCTGTGGATATTGCATCGACCAGAAGCACGTCTCTGTGGAGAGGACGGCTCAGAAAGAGAGATATTCTCTACAAACACCGGGTGAGATCGCACCTTTGTCAATATAATGGATCAATGCATGAAATCTGACTCTGTTTATTTTGTTTAAGGAGTATATTGGGCGTTAACAATTCTGGTTTGCCTTTTATAATATTATTTCATTCAAGAACCCCTTGTGCGTTTAATTAACACAGCTATTTTTGATAGTTGCTACAGCAGTAAGCAGGAGAGGTGGGGAGAGGTGGGGCTATCGCAATGTTTTCAGGAAATATTCGTATAGAGGTGATTACACGGACTCGGTTGACCCCCCAGAGCGTTTCGTTTGCAAATCTATCCACCTTGGGACCCGTTATTGTTTGTGGGGTCAGTTTCTATCGGCCTCGTGTAAATAATAGGGCTATACGCACGCGAAACTATGCAGATACAAGCAGTTTTCTCCTCGTGTAAACGGCGCCTAAGTGATGATGTCACGCACTCTAAAATCTAAAACAGCCTGTACATTTACCAAAACTCAAACGTTGATAAGTCAAAAACCGTAAAAGATATCAAAAATAAAAGTCAATTTTGAATAGCTGAAGGTCTTGTGATCATTATAAAGTTGGAATGAAGTGTCTAGCTGAAAGTATGTGGAAGGAGTAGCATTTGGCGCAAGGTGTAGGGAAAGAGGATTTGAAGGCATCTCCCATTGACTTACATGTTAAAAAAAGAGTTTAAAAAGCTGAATATTTCAAAAAGTATAAAATATTTTTTAAAAGTTGAAGGTTTCCCATCGATTCCTGAACAGGCTGAATAGTTTCATATTTGAATGGTTTCTGTAGCTGAAAATAAGCTGAAGTTATGGAGTGCCAAAGTATTGGCTGAAATAATAATAATATTAAGGGGAAGAATAAAGATTTGAAGTACTATAGTGGAATGCTGTAAACAGCATTCGCACTAATAAAGCAGAAAAAAACATGCATTATTTTACTCTTGTACAGCGATTACCGTAAAGGCGCTATTAATTGCGCACTCAAAAATGAATAGCTGCTGATTTGACCAAGCGAACGCGAGAGACGGCTGAGTTGACCGCAGTTATGCAACAGCAACCGAAGCTAAACTGACTATCTTGACTACTTGTTGCTATCCTATTGTGGCTTAAGCCGTTTTCTACAGGCACATTTGACCTTTTCATTATGATTATACGTGATAGTCGGACTCGGACATGACAACCTGTACAGCCCATGTATTGATTCCATCTGATAGCTGCTATAATAATACAAAACAAAACTTCTGCCTGCTCTCCACAATGATCAATGACAGCGAACGGATGGTCAAAGTAAGATACAAATAAACAGAATCACACTAAGCCTGGTTAGTGTTGCCTGACTTTATAAAGTGTGTTTGTTTATAAGTGTGTGGTTGCGTTCTAGTCACTTTGCTCAGCGCTACTGCTTGTTACTTTCATTTTCCGTACTGAAGTAAAAAGATATGATTCTACACTGTATTGAAGTAAACATGTATTATTTTGAATTGTATTTTAGTGAACATGTATTGTTTGAACTGTTTTAAGTAATCACAACTGTTATAGGTAATCACAACGGTTTTGGGTAATCATATATATAGAAAGGATATTCTCTCTTACAACTCACTGACCCAGAGATTCTGTGTCATACACACACCTTGCCTGTTTCACCCCTAAAAGCAGATGTCGTCATTAAGGTCGTTAAAGACAACATTACACCGCTCCTTATCACCCCTAAGAACAGATGTTGTTTTTTAAGTCGTTAAAGACCTCATTAAATAGGTGCAGAAAAGTTTAAATGTCTGAAAAGGGATACTTTATGTGAAAAACTCCCATAGGACCCTTCTTTATCTCTGCCTCGATCTTAACTCCATCCCCTGATGGAGTTAAGATCGAGGCAGAGATAAAGATTGACTTTTGACCTTATGGAACTTTGGAATTTCAAGTTCTGGTGAAGAACTATTGAACCCGACCAGAAGTGAATCCAGCCAGTCAGGACACTTGGGGGAGGTGATCAGCTTACACAGCTCCTCCTCACGGACTCTCTGATTCGCTTGGGAGGAAAATGGGAAGGAAGAGTCGACCCATCTCCGCCCCAAAAATAGATATGAATACTGATGTTTTTGTATGTAAAAATGCTTTTTGGTTTGGTGAGTTGGTTGGTCCTGACATCTGTGTCCGCATCGCATCACAAACCTGAAGTCCGGAGTACTCTGTATAACTTGTATGTGAGTGGTTGGTCCTGACATCTGTGTCCGCATCGCATCACAGACCTGAAGTCCGGAGTACTCTGTATAACTTGTATATGTGTTTGGTTTCCTACCAGAAGTAAACTCAGATAATTTGTGATAACTTTTGATTCCGGTGTTTTCAATTCCTTTCTTTATTTTAATAGAGATTTCAGCCTCATCCAACGAACGGCGCGTAGCAGAGGGGGTGGCTATCAGCCACCACAATAAGTGTTCTGCTCCAACAGTACTCGCCATAAACTGTTATTATGGCTCAGGTTAATCTCGCCCCCTTCCGACGTGAGCGTGGTTCTTGGTTCTTGCCGGGCAGCCAAGTGGGGTCAGCTAAGAACCGGTGTTCGGTGTTTAGAGTCGGCTCCGCTGCGGCTGAAACAGGAAGAACCAGAGCTAAATCAGGCTGAGTGTGAAACAAGCCTATTGAGTCAGTGTTGCGGTGCTGTTGCTTTGGTCTGGATCTGTGAGCTAACCACGCCCCGTTCATTTGCATATAAGAAATGGAAATGTGTCATTATGAAATACAAGTCCCCTGAAATAAATAAATGTGTCATTATGAAATACAAGTTCCTTGAAATAAATCAATGTGTCATTATGAAATAAAAGTTTCTTGAAATAAATAAATGTGTCATTATGAAATAACAGTCTCTTGAAATAAATAAATGTCTCATTATGAAATAAAAGTCTCTTGAAATAAATAAATGTGTCATGAAATAAAAGTCCCATGAAATAAATAAATGTGTATTTAAATGTACATGTATACATATTTATTGCCTCATTTATTTATTTCAGAATGTATTTCATAGGCATATTTATCTATATATGTATTTATTTAATTATTTATGTATTTATTTAATTTTGGCTTAAATGGCATTCCATACTATATAGCACACCTATTGGATGGGAAATTGCCTTGGGGAGATAAGGTGTGGTCTTTGTTTCCAACTGAAATTATGGAACTTTATTATTTGTGAGTTTAACAAAGTATGACAAATGGCATCAGTAATGGATGTGATATGAATTTGAATCTGCCCCTCCACCTGTAACATCACTGCCCCTCCACCTGCCAGCACCCAGCCAACATCCCTGCTCCTCCACCTGTAACATCACTGCCCCTCCACCTGCCAGCACCCAGCCAACATCCCTGCTCCTCCACCTGTAACATCACTGCCCCTCCACCTGTAACATCACTGCCCCTCCACCTGCCAGCACCCAGCCAACATCCCTGCTCCTCCACCTGTAACATCCCTGCTCCTCCACCTGTAACATCACTGCCCCTCCACCTGCCAGCACCCAGCCAACATCCCTGCTCCTCCACCTGTAACATCCCTGCTCCTCCACCTGTAACATCACTGCCCCTCCACCTGCCATACAGTAGGTTACTAATATACACTAACAAGATTACTTATATAATACAGTGATAGAATACATGTTTAGTATGCTTACTTATATAATACAGTAGTATTAAATGTACCTTGTGTTTTCACTCTCCCTTTGCCATCATTTCAAAATCAGCTGAGCTGCAACATCATACAGACAGGTAATAATCAACAGAATACACTAAAAACACTCACCCATAAGTTACGTTTTTGTTTACCGTTTGGAAGTCTCAAATATGCACTCTTGTAGCTTGTAGGCCTACTCCAAAATGGAGATCATAATTTCTCCACCTCCACTCATTACAATCACACGTACCCCAATGTTATATTTAACTAATATTATATTCCTCCACCCCACAAAAAAATCACCTTTTGAAGCCCTTTTTCTCTAATTCCACAACGTTGGATGAAATAACATTAGGAGAACGGATTAATAGGCTGTTCATGGTTCACGTGTGTTGCTAACTTTATCCGGTATCCTAGCCTAATCTGTTATCTGTAAACGTTCCCTAAATCAGTAGATTATGGGATAATCCACTAACATCCTTTAATACACATGTTAATTTGACTCAGATGTGCTGATAATATCCGCAATATAAATCTTTAAACGTCTTCTTACCTTTAAAAGTCCATCACGAACGCTGCAACTCTACTGCGCTGCCAGCCACAGATCGTCAATAGTCCCCCGGAAGTCAGCGGCAAGCTAACTTCCGGGGAACTATTGACGGCTCCACGATCCGCCATTGCTGTAAAAAAACTGGTCCATTGGAGTGAACGGAGATGTCGTAACTCTTCTATTATACGGCTCTGGTCAGGTCGAACCAGATGACTGCGGGACCAACGGTCCGTGTCGCTACCAGTCCGCTGACATGGCGCGTCAATCAACGGTACATTTTGCCCTATTATTGTGATTGAGGATGAAATCCGCTATGAAGACCACCGTTTTATATCGTGCAGTTTAGCGGCAAAATAACGTCAGTTAGCCAGCTAACGCTGGCTTTGTTGAATTTATGCTAGCTAAACAAGTAGTGGTTGTAGTCTATACAGCAGTAATTAATATATTATAGCCTACTGCTTTGGCACTAACGGTTGATAACCGTTTATGAAAATAAAACCAATTGAACTGTACTGAAAAAATGACAAGTTTTATAATTGTCTTGAGCTCCTGCTGTGTTTTTAAAGCCTTTGTAAATTATCCATGCTATTTTCTATTTTGAACGAAGACTTCAGAATCTTAAAATCCCTTGACGTTTGTATGCAATTGTGCTAAATGCAACACTGGAATCAAGCACATATTAATATGTTTGCATGACATTAGTTATTTATATTTTGCTATCACTTAATTATACGTTTAATACATTTAAGTTAAGCTAAGGTACATGAGACTTCACGGCCAGATGCGGCGTTCGTTGTGGCCGGAGATTTCAACACCGCCAACATGAAGAAGGTTTTGCCAAAATATTACCAACACATCAACTTCCCGACGCGCGGGGGAAACATACTGGACCATGTTTATTCCCCTTTCCGGAATGGATATAAGGCTCTCCCTCGCCCTCCCTTCGGCAAATCAGACCATATCTCACTACTGTTGTTGCCTGCGTACAAGCAGAAACTTAAAAGGGACAGACCGATAACAAGGACAGTACAACGATGGAGCGTGGAGTCAGATGAGGCACTGCAGGATTGCTTTGCATCTACGGATTGGAGTGTGTTTGAGGACAATAACATCAACACACACACGGACACTGTCATCTGCTACATTGGGAAATGCATCGATGACGTGGTACCGAAGGTTTCTGTACGGACATTCCCAAATCAAAAGCCCTGGGTAAACGGTGAGGTGCGCGGCAAACTGAAAGCGCGCACTCTCGCGCACACAGCGGGAGATTTGGAGGAGTACAGGAAGTCTAGGTATGATCTCCGGAGAGCAATTAAAAATGCAAAGAGACAGTACAAAGACAAGGTGGAATCTGACTTCAAAGGCTGTAACACTAGGAATATGTGGGCGGGACTAAGGACAATGACTGACTACAAAGGAGCAGCGGGGTGTGCTACGGGAGTGTCTGCGTGCGCATCTCTCCCAGATGAGCTAAACAGTTTTTTTGCACGCTTTGAGAGCAGCCAGGCTGTGGAGGTACAGAGGGACCAGGAGCTACACTGCCCTTTTGTTTTAAATAGGGCAGATGTGTGTAAATCCTTTAAAAGGGTTAACCCACACAAGGCTCCTGGACCTGATGGCATCCCTGGCCGTGTTCTCAGGGTGTGTGCAGTTCAGCTGGCAGAGGTGTTCACAGACATCTTCAACAGGTCCCTGCTGCAGTCTGTAGTCCCCACATGTTTTAAACACTCCACCATCACTCCTGTCCCCAAAAAGACAATCATCACCTGCCCCAACGACTACCGCCCAGTAGCACTCACCTCCATCATAATGAAGTGCTTTGAGCGGTTAGTCAAATTATTCATCACCTCCTCCCTCCCTGAATCTCTGGACCCCCTGCAGTTTGCCTACAGAGCAAACAGGTCCACAGACGACGCCATAGCCCTCACCCTCCACACTGCCCTCTCACACCTGGACCCGAAGAACAGGAACACATATGTGAGAATGCTGTTCATTGACTACAGTTCAGCATTCAACACCATTGTGCCCTCCAAGCTGGCCATCAAGCTCAGAGACCTCGGGCTCAACAGCGCCCTCTGTGACTGGATCCTGAACTTCCTGACGGGCAGACCCCAGGCAGTGCGGGTGGGAAATATCACATCCTCCACCCTGATTCTCAACACCGGTGCCCCTCAAGGCTGCATGCTCAGCCCTCTCCTCTACTCCCTGTTCACCCACGACTGCGTGGCCACACACAGCTCCAACACCATCGCGAAGTTTGCTGATGACACGACCGTCATCGGCCAGATCACAGACGATGACGAGACGGCGTACAGAGAGGAGGTCGAAAACCTGACATCTTGGTGCCAGGAAAACAACCTCCATCTCAACATCAGCAAAACAAAGGAGCTGATTGTGGACTACAGGAAGCAGCAGGGAGAGGGACACGCCCCCATCGCCATCAATGGGACTACGGTGGAGAGAGTCAAAAGCTTCAGGTTCCTTGGGGTCCACATCACTGAGGACCTGACATGGTCTCTTCACACCACCACCATCACCAAGAAAGCTCGACAGCGGCTCTTCTTCCTCCGCAGGTTGAGGAGGTTCAAAATGGATTCCAGGATACTCTGCAACTTCTACAGGTGCACGATAGAGAGTATCCTCACTGGCAGCATGACGGCCTGGTACGGCAGCTGCACCGACCTCGATCGTAAGGCTTTACAGAGGGTGGTGAAAACTGCACAGCACATCACCAGGACGGAGCTGCCATCCATGGAGGACCTTTACTCCCAGCGGCTCAGGAAGAAATCACTATGGATTATCAAAGACCCCCATCACCCCAGCCACAAACTGTTCTTTCTGTTGCCGTCTGGCAGACGTTACCGCAGCATCCTGGCAAGGACAAGAAGATTCTGAGACAGTTTCTTCCCGCGGGCAGTGAGACTGTTAAAAAATTGAACTGTTGAAACAACATCAAACATTCATCTGCTACTCAGTAGTATGTATCTAATACCTAATATATATATATATCATTCCAATAACTTGTATATAGACTCATACTGCACTATTCCACATCATAACTTTATTTCATTTTTATAACTATTATTATTTTTGTATTGCTCATGCTCTTATTGTTATTATGTTATGTTATTATGTTGCATTGTTGGAGAAGCCTGTGACATAAGATTTTCAACTGCATAATTACTCTGTAGCTATGTCAGATTGACAATAAAGAACCTTGAACCTTGAACCTTGATGTGATGATAGCTAGTTAGTGCTCTTACCTGTGAGGCCTCCTCCAAACAGCATTATAACCAGACTGTATCATTAAAACTACAAGTACCAGTTCTAGATCCTTGACTTTAGACAAACAATTCAAAAGACAAAATGTATTTAAAGACCAATCTTTATTTGAAGGTGCCTCTTAACCTGAGATATTAGTTATACAGTAATAGTATTGACAATCTAAAAAAACTGAGCAACTCAACAGTCAACTTTATATTTCTTATTGTCTAAAGCATTTATTATTTTCATTTTCCCCCACTCATATTCAGTGTGGACGGATTGAGACAGCGTGGTGTCCAGAGAGCTGCAGAGACTTCAGGGAGAAACCTCCGTGTGATGGACGTCCAGTCTGTTGGTTTGGAGAGGACTGAGAAGAGGACCAGGCCTGATGGAGGAGCCCATGCTGGGCATAGCTGATACCAACTGCACAGGCCTTGTCTGTCAGTAGGGGCTGTAGATATAATTATTTTGTAATTGTAATGTTTTATTTTATTTCAACAGTGAGCTACAAAGACAATCAGATTATGAATGAACAGTATGACATTCATCAACATTGAAATATATTTTATTATCAAAATAATATTTAACTGTTATCAAAACTTAGTGCAACTGTAGAAGCTTGCTCTGTTCTCTCACTGAAATCATAACTTTTACCACGTTTTTTACAGACAATATTGAGAGATAAATAGCAGTTGTCACTAATAGCTTTGCCTTCAATACCTTAAATTAGTTAACTTGTTAACATGTAACCCTTTGCATGGAAAAACCCCTCAACTTCACTGATGTGTAGGTGATCTAGTATTTAGTATTGTTTAATGGAATGTATATCAGTGTATTAAAGTCAATACTTCATTTATTTAAACCAATATCTTTCTTGATTCTTTGTACAGTATGAAAAAAGAGTATTTGTACCTGTGCTGAAGTTCACTGCTGTGAGGAGTCCAGTTCTGTCTCTCAGTCTCTGGTCCATCCTGTCTGCATCACCTGGAAACTTTAAACAAACAGATATATATGTAAAGAACCATGTGTACAAACAATATAACTTATTCTCTTCTGTTGAACATGTTGGATTGTGTATTGTCCGAGTCAGGTTCCTTTTTATTTTACTGTAACTTTGGAAGTTGTGTTACCAATGCTTACTGTTTATTTGATACCAATTTGGTAATGCAATTAATAAAAACAACAACGTTTGGGTTCGTTCTTCAGATGACTGTGACGTTAATGTGTAAGCTCAATAATGAACTCCAGCTCAACCAACCATATTGTAATATCTAAGTAATCATCTTGAAATATGACATTAATAATTGTAATATACACACATCTTATTGTGAGGTTGATTTCACATACACTACTTCGACGTTAGCTTGTCTACATACTTGTGCATAGCCAATTTAAATTAACCTTAGCGATGCATACAGTTCCTACCTACATAATAAAATATCTCTCTAAGTTACAAGGATGACCTTATTTTATCAACCTCAAACAGAAGCCTTTTGTTCTACAGTACTATCTCACTTAACGCTTAACACTTGTCTATTTCATTTTAACCTTTATATATACAGTCTATGGTTTTAAGTTAACTTGGAGGATACGATTAGCATCGTTAGCACCGATGTAGCTACCACTCGCTTACACGCTAACGCAAGCCTTAACATTCATTACGTAGCTGATTAAAATCATAAACACATAAATAAAGTACTCGAATTTCACTTACCGCAAAACGGCATTCATGCACCGTCTGTTTTAACCGCAGAGCGAGTCACAATAGTCCGATATATAAGCATGAAGAACAAACAAACACGGCCGGGATCAAGTTGTGTTCCCTGGATGAACTGACCAGGCAGAGTCCCTGTAGCTTCACGGACGGAGCAGCTAGCAGAGAGACAAAAAGCTAACAGCAGCAGTCACCTGACAGAGCTGTCACTCAATGTGACCACGCCCTAATTTATGCAACAACTTTAAGACCTAATATAAATAAAAGGGTCGTGTTAGAAAACAATTCACTCACAGATCCATAATCATGAAGGTGGAATCTAACTATATTCATAATAATATTTATTGGATCCATAGGTAGAAACATGTTTTTTTAGGCTGTGAAATTGGGCATTTTAACATGGGGCTCTATGGAAATTGCTCCTTTCTGCAGTCAGCGCCTATCGGCCAATATATGAACTGCAGTTTGTGGCACTTCCGCATTGGCGTCCCGGCTCTTCCCCAGAGTTTGCCGCTTGGGTAGTACCCATAGAGTCCAGTAGAGGGCGGAGCCTGTGAGAGATATAACAAGGTCTGTGGTTGACACAAATTTAAGAGACGGATCACGTTTTGTTCTACGACATTAAATACATCAGCAGTGACCCCACTGGTGATTTTTGAAAAGTTTACGTGTCTGAAAAACGATGGTTGTTAACAAGTGGCTGAATAGGACTACAGAAGTTGTCGAGGACGTTGTACGTCATTACGCCGAACACGTCCGCTAAGTTTGTTTGCCGCTGTTCTGCTTGAAAGCAAGTACCTGCGCTCTTGCAAACTGTTAAAACAAACGCTTCAACTCCCGCTAAGTTTGTTTGCCGCTGTTCTGCTTGAAAGCAAGTACCTGCGCTCTTGCAAACTGTTAAAACAAACGCTTCAACTTGTACCATTTTGAATCTGTATTTTTGAATATCGATCTTAAGTTGGCGTGACGTTGAAGTTGTGCGACCCTGCTGTACTCGGCTGTAGTTAGTTTATAGCATAACGTTAGCATTTTGCTTCTGGCGATTAGATTTATGATTCGAAAATTATAAAAGTAGGGTAGACATGTGGATATCATCCGGCTGAACAAAACGTGCATTTATCAAACAGGTTCGTTTTCCACATACCTTATTTCCAGCTATTTTCCTAAATCCTATGGAGAAATCCCATTGCTTTTTTGTCGAGGGAACCCATGCAGCTTACTTCCGGGTAAATACGTCATCCCTGCTATGGTGAGTAAAAGTCCATGTTTCTCCATCCTATCCAGCGCTGTACCTCCTGATTCACAATTACAATAAGACATACCATTGATTTTGTGGGATGTATAAGAATTACATTTAATTGTTTATTCAGTTAGTCTATTTATTTTAATTATACAAATATTTATTATAACAGTTTTAAACTATAGTTGAGTGTCATTCTGGAGTATTTTCTAATGATTTTTGATGAAGTCATACATTATATATGTGTGTAGTATACACAGTGCATACATACAGTATCATAGTAACATTGTTCACGTACTACCACAACACACAACAATCTAAGATACACAAACTATGAAGGCTAGTTAAGTTACTAGGTAACATTAACTGCACTTAGCTACAAAGGAAAACACATGCTCACCAAGCAGCATAATGGACTACATGCAGCGCTGTTTCATCTAAAACATCCACTGGAAATACGACTATGTATTATTTAACCCATCATTAATTCATGTTATATTCCATCGGTGATAAACATATATGTCTTTGGAGAGCACCAAAAAACTGCATGGAGAGACTGAAGCATAAACCAAAGGAGATACCAGCTGACCGCTTACGGCTTAGCAACAGTGAACATTCCCAGTTATGCAGTGTTGATTTACTTGGCCTAGATACAACAATATGGATTTTTCTTTTCCGCGCTTCTCCGAATGATGTGACGCATAACAGGGCAAAGGGTTTCTAAGTTCACTGGTTTACGTAAAGCATAGCAGCAGCAATCTCATGTTATGGTGCTGTCATGCTGCAATATTTTACATTAAACTACCACCAGGTTAGTGATTTAATTATGCTCTGGTGTTTGGTTTGAAGTTATCAGAGAATCCAATAAAGGAAGAACTGCAGATATATACAGATATTCTGTATATACAGCTTCCTGCACCAGAGCTTCCATATTATAGCATGAGGAACATTTTTGAAAAGTCATTATTAAACAATCACGGAAGTAAAAGCTATGGATTGATCAGACATAATTACATGACTGCAGACTAAAAAACAACCTAAATGAGATGTGGACTGAAAGCTACTGGCCATTCACACAATACAAAAGAGCATGAAAATCTCAGCCTGCGGTCCGTGGGAGTAGCTAAGCAACTGTAGAGAAAGAACGCCTTTAGAAATCTGTTTACATGTATTCGTCGGCTGCAGATTACAACTGGATTGGTATTAAACTTCCAACAAAGCAAAGAGCTTCCTGGCAGAGTTGTGATTGAGGATGAGTGGCCTTACAGTATGCTATGTCAGAAAACATCAGCTTACACGCAGACTGATGTTTAAATGGTGATGCTATTCAAGGACTTGTGGGAGGGAATTATAATGATCCACAATTGCTTGATACTGTTATTGTCCAGTTGAATCATGAATGCCATTCACTGGTATTTTAGGAAAAGATGTCAAGACAGGAACGTAAGCTTGAGGAAGGAAATCAGAGCAAACTAAATCTATGCTTCACAAAGCAAAACAAATCGGTAAAATATATATGAATAAATTGTGTAATATATGAATATGTGTAATCAGTCTTGATCCTGTGTTTACAAAACAGTTATTGAAATAGATTTGATTAAATCATTATTACATTAGATTCAACCTCACTGTACGGCATAGGACAATCTGATAATGGTGAACTTAACTGGTACCTATTCAATGTGATACATGTATGTTGTTGTTAATGCCTACAACATCAAATTACTCCTAAAAAAGACATTCCAATCCAAGATACTGCATTCTCAGATAACGGTTGCCGTTTTAAACATGTGGTTAACATTGTGATTTGAAACAAAAGTACTTTGTAACATTTGTTTTAAAAGATCATTGTTTGGGTTAAAATTAGTATTAAAGCTCCCATGTCATGCTTTTCCGGTTATTACCTGTCCCCTTGTGTGTTATGAAGGTTTTTATGCATGTAAACGGTGTGCAGAGTCAAAACCCTCAAAGTACACCCTGTAGCGAGTAAAACTCTAACACAGAAAATACCTCCCCAAAACGCCTCGTTGGAGATACGTCACTGCCCATTTGATTCTTCCGGGTACCGCATGATGTCATGCGGTACCCGGAACGAAATGGACCAATCCCGAAGAGCTATGGCCACACCAGCAGCGGCGTGTTCCTCCTCCAGAGGTTCGAAGAACCGGCATTTCACAGACGAAAGCTTCCAAAACATTGCCCAGTTTGAGGCCGGATATGCACAGCTTGTTTGGACCGTTTGGAGCAGGGGAAGATCTGGGTATACAACCTGTAAGTTTGCATTGTTATTTGTGTATTTATCAAACAAGACTGTTTAAATGTGTAAACTGTGTTGGACTGCTAAGCCATTGACACAGTGCTAACTAAGTTGCTAGAGTTTCCATATATCAACTCTAATATCAGCAGATGGCCTTGCATACATGTATCTCATAGCAGGAGAATGTCTGCATTCACACACAAAATACCTATTGACAGTATACTCCGGGTGATTTGCCGGTCAGTCGCGAAACGTAATTACATTATAGCTGGCGTAGCGATCTAACACACGGAGCTAGAGCTAGTTTCGGTCAGAAAAACATTTTTGTGATGCTACGTTGCTAGCGTTTAAATATATCAACTACAATGTCAGCAGATGGCCTTACATGTTTGTCATGGCAGGAGAATGTCTGCAGTCACACACACGGAATACTCATACAGTATACTGTACTGTGATTTACCGTACATTGTGACCGTACATATACTGCATGTAGCTAACGAGGCTAGCTGTATGCTAGCGCAAAACAATGTATTCATGCAAGTTACATTGTATGGTAGCAGAATACCCGTATACGATTGCAATTATAAACACGTTATTGCTAGCCTAATATGAACCACTAGCTTTTGTTCATAGTAGTTTTATTACACTGCATTATAGTTGCCTTTCCTCCAAGCTAACGTTCATATCGTGTTAGCTACCAAGGTAAACAAAGCTAGGTTAGCATATTAGCAGGCAAGCTGTTCATTACACAACTACTACTAACTAATCTAAAACAACTAAGTTTCTCTAATATTTTGTGATTTGCATTTGATTTCGTCCAGCCAGATCCTGGCGGACAATCCATGACGGGGAAGGGATTCTACTACTACTGAGGGTGCTAAAAGGCACCGCACCGACTGTGCGCAGGCAAGATGCGAGGAGGAGGAATGAATGATATACCGTGTGTATATATGTATATTTATGTTCATTTTGTACATTTCTAAAAATAAAGTTTAATGGAAATACTTAGTAGGCCTATCCTTTCTTCCCTGAATTCATATATAGCAAACCATGATTTGATTTCTCATCAAACAGTAGTAGTTTATAACGGGTAAAAATAACTTACTCTTTGTTATGAGAGTAGCTCGTAGGCCACAACGGAAAGACAAGGAGACTGAAGTAAGAAGATATGATTCTACACTGTATTGAAGTAAACATATATTGTTTGAACGGGTTTTGATAATCACTTAGAAAAAGAATGTTATTCTCACTTTTAAATTCACTGACTTAGAGATTCTGTGTTTCACACACCAACATTGATCCTTATCACCACTAAGAGCCAGATGCTGTTTCTAAGTCGTTAAAGACATCGTAAAATAAGAAAAGATCCCCTGGAAAAGGTAGGGAGGGGAGATCGGGACGGAGATAAGAATTGACTTTTGACCTTAGGGGACTTTGGAATTTCAAGTCCTGGAGAGAACTATTGAACCCGGCCAGAAGCGAATCCAGCCAGTCAGGGCACTTGGGGGAGGTGGTCAGTTTAAACAGCTCCTCCCCAGGGGTTCTCTGGTTCGCTTGGGAGAAAAGTGGGAAGGAAGAATCGACAAATCTCCGCCCCAAAAGTAGATAGAAATACTGTTGTTTGTGTGTGTAAAATTGCTTTTGGGTTTGGTGAGTTGGTTTGATCCCGATATCTGTGTCCGAATCGCATCACAGACCTGAAGTCCAATTTCTTTTTGGTTTGATGAGTTGGTTTGATCCCGATGCATTTATCCGAATCGCATCACAAATCTAAAAGCCCGGGGTACCCGGAGTACTCTGTATAACTTGTATATGTGTTTGGTTTCCTACTAGAAGTAAACTCAGATAATTTGTTATAACTTTGATTCCGGTGTTTTCAATTCCTTTCTTAATTTAATAGAGATCCAGCCTCATCCAACGAACGGCGCGTAGCAGAGGTATTCTACTCCTACAAGTGGTGACTCCCGACGTTTGTGAGCTGATCTCTAGAAAGGAACACCGATAGCCAGGGGACAGAATTAGTGATGTGTCGGTCGCGAACGAGCCGATTCTTTTGAACGGCTCTTTGGTACGAACGAGGGGAACCGAGTCGTACTTGGTGAGAGCCGTTCTTCTTATCGTTCAATCAAAGTTGGTCCGCACTCACTGCCTGCCAAAATTCACTCGCCTTTTAAAAAGCTTGATTTTGTTCCCCAAACGTATTCTGTGAAGACCCGCCCCTACTCTGATTTGTAGGTTTCAGCACGAGGAGTTAGGTGGGGTGGGTTTTAACGGAATACGCGAGAGAGAGAAGTCATAACAAGTGGTACTGGACAGATAGACGACGTGTTTTTCGGATGTAAAATGAGCCAAACGCGAAAACGCAGCAGCATTTGGATGCACTTCAACCAAAACCCAGGCAGTGATAAAGCGCACCATTTGTAAAGGCAAAATATCCTTTAAAGCAGGGTCAACAAATAATCTCCATCGCCACTTAAAAACACACTACTAATATTAAGAGTTGCGTGAATTTCATTCAAGGCAAGGCAACTTTATTTACTTAACACATGCAGAGGGTAAATTCAAAGTACATTCACTGACATGAATGACATGGATATGGCGCCACCTTGTGTCATGTTTACAATGCAGATTATTGACATTAGGTCTGGCAATGCAGTCAATCATTATCCTGGTGATTATTTCGCAGATAAACCTAGTAACCCCGCCCCCTTTTTAAAAAAACGGCTCTTTTGAACGGCTCTTTTGAACGGCTCTTTGAAAGGAACGGAGCCATAAGATCCGGCTCCCTTCAAAGAGCCATAATTCCCATCACTAGACAGAATCCA
The DNA here is from genome assembly GCF_902827165.1 of Trematomus bernacchii. NCBI lineage: Eukaryota > Metazoa > Chordata > Actinopteri > Perciformes > Nototheniidae > Trematomus > Trematomus bernacchii. Next base: position 1,407,348 of record NW_022987709.1, read on the forward strand.
GTCCAGGGGGAGGACACAGAGATACTGTTGACAACTACACCAAGGCGCCATATACAAAAGGTGAGCAGACACCTGTTTTGATTATCAAAAATCTGTGATTGATTATACTAAAAAATTTAGAGTTGTCAGCAGCGTTCTCAGTGTTTTTAGTCACGGTGGGAAATACAATACATATTCTAGTTAAATTAGATTAATAGTGCTTAGAGAAGGGTATTTGAGTCCTGGATCTAGAGCAAAAACGAAGGCTGCAAGGCTAGAAAAAGAGGGTTAAATTCCCCGCAGATCATGATAAGATTGATTAATGCGGTTACCTTGCAACGCTTTAATTAAAGACTAACGAAGGTGTCAAAATAGGGTTAAATTCCCCGTAGGTCAATATAACATTGATGAATACGGTTACCTTGCAGTGCTTTCATTAAAGACTGTAAGGCTATAAAAGAAGGGTTACATTCCCCGCAGATCATGATAAGATTGATTAATGCGGTTACCTTTCGTGGTGCTTTAAATGTATAAAATGTCTGTAATTGTTATATGGTGGGTGATAGAAGAGGAGAGAGACGCGACCTCCAACTAATTATTTGGAACGACCGGCTCTCATCACAAAACTGTTGTGGGGATAATCAGGCTCATTAAACGTGACGATAAAGAGATTTTGTTGACTGAGTTTTTAAACTCTTGACCTGAAGTCGCAATCACCGTGAGGAGATTGTAGAAGCCTACTTCTGGAAGTCACGCTATCTGTTGAAATAAACATCGCACAATAAAAATTTGCCTGAATGTGATATGATAAGGTATGAGAAGCTCTGTGTGATTTTTTTAAAGTCAAATCTGTGTAATACTTGAGAGACAGAGAGCAACGAGAAGGTGGTATAATGTCTGAGACCCTACCTCCACCCTAAGGAGATAAGGGCTCACAAATGCCACTTATGAGTATCCCATCTAATACTCCTAAAGGAAAACACATTGTTAGACCTGATATTCAGGGATAAGGAATGTTGGAAATAGTAATGGCAGATATTGAAAATCTTAAACTGGATCAACCAACCATGTTAGTGAACCCTGCTAATATGGAGCTAATACATGTAGAAAGACTAGCAGCAGCTCTGGCAAAGACAATAGGTCCTAGCATGCAAGCACAGAGCGGTAATATGATAAGGGCTATTAAACTGACCCTTTTTGGAAATGGGATTTTCCGTTACATAACGGAAGACTCGATTCAGGCCTTAAAGAACGCTTTACAAACAAGTCAGGGAGTGTTAAATGTGTTGCTATGTTGCTCAAAAGGGAACTTACACTTTTGAGAAGAGATCTCCCTTTCTCGGTCCTGAGGTGCTGCTGACTCAAAGCAGCATACAGGGTCAAAGACAGGCGTGACCTCTGGAGAGGAAGAAAATCTAAATCTGAACAGACCACAGAGCCCATTAAAAGGTTTTATGGCCTCTACACTGAGAGGAAGATCTGGAGATTGTAAGGAACTCTCCCTGAATATCCACCCCCACACCATTGAGGGGAAGAGTGTTCCTTTCACCAATAAACAAATCATCTCTTAACCAAGTCAGATTTCAAAATAGCCATACCTCAAGTTGTTAAGAAAAGAGGGAGATTCAAAAAGTTATCAATAAATTGCCCAGTATATTAAATAAATACAAACAGACACGTATCAATATAAGTCAGATAATGTAGACGAGGTCAATCATGGAAGAAGGCTGACATTTCATGCCTGATATATAAGTAATAGTAATAATAAATATATAGCTGATATTAAATAACTGATGTATAAGGCTCGATATTTCTGAAAATGGGAACACCGTTAACGGCGTTCTATTTCAGTAAAAGGGGGAAAAGGATAGGATATACATCAGACAATATGTATGTGAGATTATTACGTTTTGAGGAGAAATTTATCAATTTAAAATACTAGTTATGGTATTTTTGTTTTGTTTTATTTGTTGCTTTTAAGAGAAATTGATACAGTTAAAATAATCTAGCTTTGGTTATTTTTTGTTTTGTTAGTTTGTTCCTTTTTTGTTTTATTTTTATTTTAATTTTTGATTTTGATTTTTGATTTTGATTTTTTGAGATGATTTCAAAACCATATTTCCAGCAACTTAAGGGCTTGGTATGAGACTTCTCCACACAGGCTGCTGACGTTAAAAGGGGGACCCGAGAAACACAAGGCCAACACAGCAGATTACGTCTGGTTGGAGGGGACCTCCCATGCCGTCCGCTCAGATGGAAAGGGAGACAACTGGTACCACTGGAGCCAGTGTGCGGTCGGGAAAAACACCTGCGAGGACCCTGGACGACATCAGGACAGAGTTGGCCCTCGTCGCGAGGACCCTGGACGACATCAGAACAGATCTGGCTCTCGTCAAGGCAGTCGACCCAGGAGGCGCCATCAGCAGTCCGGAGGAGGAGGATCGGGAGGACATCTCTCCAACAGTCGACCCGGAAGCCGCCATCAGCGGGCCGGGGGAGGACAATCAGGCCACATCTCTCTAGCAAGCACCCCAGAAGCCGCCGTCAGCGGGCTGGGGGGGACGAAGACATGGCAAACCAAGACGGCACAGGGAACTCCATTTCCCGCTGAAACAGGTTGATATAGCCGGTGTGGAACTTTGTCTGAACAATCCATTTTTTTTGAGGAACTTTCAACTTTATTTTTATATCCCATAATGTAAGGGATTTGTATTTTTTATTCTACAGAACTATGTGTTACCAAAAGAGGGAAAAGTATGATAATGTCTTTTCTGATTTCTGTGGCTACTTTTATTGCCATTTTGGTGACATGTGGTTGTTGTTGTGTGCCTTGTATCTGCTCACTGTGTGTTAGACTCATCAGTTCCACCATTGAGGGAAGAGTAAAGATGACTCAGCTGACAAGGACTTTGCTTTTTAGACATATTTTATTCTCCTCCACTGTCATAATAAGTTGTTGTTGTGGACTGTTCCTAAAGGTTTAAAGTGCTCTATATCCCAACTTCTGATGGGTTTATATAAATGTTGGGACAGACACAGTAAGAAGAAAATTGACAGTGGTAATGTTTCAAATGCTATATGTTGATCTCGTGAGGTGAGATCAAAAGAGGGATTGAAGTAAGAAGATATGATTCTACACTGTATTGAAGTAAACATATATTGTTTGAAACGGGTTTTGATAATCACTTAGAAAAAGAATGTTATTCTCACTTTTAAATTCACTGACTTAGAGATTCTGTGTTTCACACACCAACATTGATCCTTATCACCACTAAGAGCCAGATGCTGTTTCTAAGTCGTTAAAGACATCGTAAAATAAGAAAAGATCCCCTGGAAAAGGTAGGGAGGGGAGATCGGGACGGAGATAAGAATTGACTTTTGACCTTAGGGGACTTTGGAATTTCAAGTCCTGGAGAGAACTATTGAACCCGGCCAGAAGCGAATCCAGCCAGTCAGGGCACTTGGGGGAGGTGGTCAGTTTAAACAGCTCCTCCCCAGGGGTTCTCTGGTTCGCTTGGGAGAAAAGTGGGAAGGAAGAATCGACAAATCTCCGCCCCAAAAGTAGATAGAAATACTGTTGTTTGTGTGTGTAAAAAGGCTTTTGGGTTTGGTGAGTTGGTTTGATCCCGATATCTGTGTCCGAATCGCATCACAGACCTGAAGTCCAATTTCTTTTTGGTTTGATGAGTTGGTTTGATCCCGATGCATTTATCCGAATCGCATCACAAATCTAAAAGCCCGGAGTACCCGGGGTACTCTGTATAACTTGTATATGTGTTTGGTTTCCTACTAGAAGTAAACTCAGATAATTTGTTATAACTTTGATTCCGGTGTTTTCAATTCCTTTCTTAATTTAATAGAGATCCAGCCTCATCCAACGAACGGCGCGTAGCAGAGGTATTCTACTCCAACAAGACATACACGAGTTTACAAAACCACGGCACATTTATTGTGGTAAATGCAAAGATAGGTGGTTGAGAGGATCGCAGAGTTAGTCTTCCTGCAGCCGCTTTGGAGAGAGACTGTGTCCGGAGGTGTCCGTGATCGTGCTGATTAGCCTCTTCAGCTCCACCCCATCGTAAGACAAAGGCCCTGGGGCCGTCACACTCTTCTATAACAACAGTTAAAAATATATATGTATATAAAATATACCGCTGTACCGACGCCATGATAAGACTGATGTTACGCTGAGAGCAGCCGGGAAAAGCACTGACATGGGCGCAGCCTCTCTGGTGGTTGACTAATCAGAACGAGTGGCCGAGCTGACCAATCGGAGCACACTAGGCTCACAGGGAGGGGGGGGCAAGAGCTCCAACGAGTCGTTTAGTGGAGAAAGTGAATACTGCTGAATACACATGCTTGACAGAGATGCTGTATGCGAAACCAATGTGAGTTTGGAAAATTGCACAGTATAAATCTATTTTAGTATACCTCAACAATGTAATTATGATCAGTGGAAATGGCCATGACATGGGCCCTTTAAGTCAAGCAAGTGAAGTATGTTACATAAGTTAACTTAAAGGTCCCATGTCATGCTTTTCCGGTTATTACCTGTCCCCTTGTGTGTTATGTAGCTTTTTCTGCATGTAAACGGTCTGCAAAGTCACAAACCCTCAAAGTACACCCTGTAGCGAGTAAAACTCTAACACAGAAAAGACCTGTCTATGCTGCCCCAGAACGCCTTGTTGGAGATTTTTCTTTTTCCATTTCTTTCTTCCTGAGTATGGTGACGTAACCATGCCCAGGTCCAAATGGACCAATCCGTGGAGCTCCTCTCACACACACACACACACACACACACACACACACACACACACACTCACTCACTCACTCACTCACTCACTCACTCACTCACTCACTCACTCACTCACTCACTCACTCACTCACTCACTCACTCACTCACTCAGCGGCTCCGCGGATTTCTCAGCCTGAGACAGCGATACACCGCGAAACTCAGGCTGAGTTCAGGTGAGTTTCGCGATGTCTCGCTGTCTCGCAGACCCCACGCAGCAACCAGGAAACGACCCCAGTAATCCAGCTCACACTGTCCGCAGCAGCGAGCCCCGCAACGTCCCGCCAACACGGCACCCAGACCCCATGCAGAATTCTCCTCTGTTTGTCATTACTGGTGTCATTTTCTGGTTGCTAACGCCATTGTAACACATAATCACTGATGTTCCGCTGTAACGGTGGTGGACTCATCAGAACAGAGTGGGCGAGCTGACCAATCAGAGCACAGTGGGCTCATAGGGAGGGGGGGGCAGGAGCTCCAACAAGCCGTTTAGGACAGAGTGAATACACATACTATACAGAGATGCTGTATGACAGGGGTTCCTATCCTTTTTTCCCAAGAGCCCCCCAAAATGACTCCTGTTGGAAGTTGCGCCCCCCCCCCCACACACACACAAGGGGGGGCGGGCGCAACAGCGGTAATTAAAGTTTATAAGTCTAAAAAATGCCACAACTACTGTCACAAACTGGATGAATGTGAAGTATTTTGTTAAAGGAGGATGAAAGCGTAATCAAGGAGCACTATTGGAGTGACTTTGATGGTTATTGGACTCAGGATTAATTAATTTGGATTCCCGCTGTATCGCCACGTGCTGAAAAGTGCTATATAAATAAGATTGCCTTGCCTTGCCTTGCCTTGCTGTATGAAGAAATTAAAGGACGGCGCAAGTGGAAACAATTCACAAAGGGATTAAACTGTTTAAAACACATGCTCAAAGTAAGCCGGATTTTGCCGATGTGTTTATGTGGATACAAAAGTCGTAAATAATCTACAAAATGGAGGAGACCAATCTGATCGGAGCAACTGTGACAAATAATCTGAAACCGGCATGGACAATGACTATGTTTTAAAAATGCGCTTATCCAGAAAAGCCTGGTTTGGACACTTTACGGGCAGAAGAAACATTTCTATTAAAGAAAGAATTATACATTTCTGTCTTGTTATGCCTATAATAGCTACTAACTTGAATTTTTATTCAAATTAATTAATCAATTATTTTGTATATGTTATTGTAATGTAGAGACAAGGCTTTTAGTGACAATCATGTATTGCGTTACAATTATATGTAAAAAAAATAAATATATATATAGATATTTGGCCTCAAATTATCTGAGGCCTGGCGCCCCCCCCTGCAATCTTTGGCGCCCCCCAAGGGGGGCGCGCCCCCCAGGTTGGGAACCACTGCTGTATGAGAAACCAATGTGATTTTGGAACATTGAACAATGTAAATCTATTCTAGTAGCAGGGTGCGTACGGGTGCTGGAAATCCTTGAAAATGCTTGAAATTGTACGAGGTGTTTTCAAGGTTTGAAAAGTGCTTGAATTTTGGGAATGGTGCTTGAATTTGGGATAAAGTGCTTGAAATTGTAAATGCTTTACTTCGCTTTTTAGATTAAAAGAAAATAAAGAAGTCGGAGCGCGCTTAATTGCTTCGCTTTTACATAAAACAGCTCCGCTCCGGCCTTCCCGCGCAATGCGCGTGACCGGCAAGTGTTTTTGTTACGTGTGTGACCTGGGCATTCTGATGAGAGTGATAGATGACAGTATGCCAGGAGGTTGCCGTTTCAACGAGCGTTGGCTAGCAGAAGACAAATACAAGCCATGGCTAAGACGAGGGTCAAGCGAAGCCCAAGAGTAGCCTCCTGCAAAGTGTGCAACAATAACGATGTGAGAGTCTGCGCTGACGAGCCACACACCACACGAAAGGTACGCCATAGGAGAGCATTTTAGATTAGGCTATCGTTGCATGTAAAATACATGACACTTTTCTCTGTGCAAAACAAGCTTGCCAAAATGGCTTCACTAGTCTGGCAGTATTTTAAGTGTCCGAAAATGACAATAAAATAGCGGTATGCAACGTGTGTGTGAAGCAGAAATCCTGCAGCTCCACCCGCTGTGACGGACCGGTGAGCGGAGCAGAACACACATTAAGAGTTAGACCTAACACACTTAGCTATTTTATCTACCTCTGGAACAAGCTAAACTAGTTATAAATATATTTATTTTTCACTGTCGGGTCGCTCATTACTGGATCAGTGAGCTGCAGGAGATACTGACGGGCTGTCAGGAGAGAGAGAGAGGGGGAGAGAGGAAAAGAGAGCGATATCGGTATCGGCCGATACTGATTCCGGCGATCGGCCCCAAAATTGGCGATCGGAGCATCCCTAATAATTGTATATGATATGTTTTATAATGATTGATCATGAAAGTGTTATCAAAGCTGGTAAAGTTGCAGCTAGTTTGAATGACTTTGTATACTACAGAGTAGCTTGTGAATTTACTCCAGGTGGAACTAAAGTCTGATTTAACACTTGATTATATTTCACATCATTCATCCACATCTGTAAAGTAACTAAAGGTATTAAATACATGTAGTGGAGTCAAAGTACACCATTTACCTCTGACTTGTGTTTACTGCCAACCTAAAAGTACCTCAAAAATAGTAATCAATAATATATTGAAAAGTTATTTGGCTGATTGTTTTATATTGGCTCAGCCAGGTTATATGGGATGCCCAGTCTACGTACAGATGGGTCACACATTTTGAAATATTAAACTTAGTTTTCTTTTCTAACATTTTTAATTTTTCATCCTCATGTAGAATGCCATTATGAAACACACATTTGGTTGTTTATAGCATAAAGAACATCTGATTTAATGTGAGGTAGGGAAATAATCATTTGAGTATAAGTATGTGTATATAAATATGTAATTTACAACAGCTGTAAAATGCTTGAAAAGCTTGAAAAAACTTGAAAAGTGCTTGAATTTGACTTTGGAAAAGGTGTAAGAACCCTGTAGTAGACCTCAACAATGGAATTATGATCAGTAGAAATGGCCATGTCATGGGACCTTTAAGTCAATGCTGACTTTTCGTTTTACACAGGAGACGTGTTAACGTTGTGTATTGAAAAAAAATGACCTATGTTTAGTGAAAGGTCATTGTACTGTCCTCCTGATGATGTATCTAACCAAATGTAGGCAGCCAGCCAAATTCCCAAATAATCGACACCAGAGTCAGGATATAGCATTAAGCTCCAGCTTTACTATGGACTCAATGGACATGCCGTTACAGCAAAGGAGTAAAACCAGTGGCGGCGCCAGAGTATTTTTGTTGGGTAATCTATGGTAGGGCTAACCCATACAGTGGTGGGGCTCAAGTCGGTATTTGCAATGTAATTACATACACGCTATATCGCCCCCCTTGACAGTGAAACACCACGCATGAGGTTTAGATTATTTCCCTGTCTCAATCAGAATGGAACTGTATGAAATAAAACTGCACATTTGTCTTGTAGTAAATAAAAAGGGATCACTGTTAACGTGACGTATCATAGTACACGTTGAAGATCCAATGGGGATACTGAATGGCGGTTCCGATTGATCTCTTCAGTTTTGGTTGAAGTGCAACCAAATGCTGCTGCGTTTTCGCATTTGGCTCATTTTCCATCCGAAAAACACGTCGTCTATCTGTCCCGTACCACTTGTTATGACTTCTCTCTCTCTCGTATTCCGTTAAGACCAACCCCACCTAACTCCTCGTGCTGAAACCTACCAATCAGAGTAGGGGCGGGTCTTCACAGAATACGTTTGGGGAACAAAATCAAGCTTTTTAAAAGGCGAGTGGATTTTGGCAGGCAGTGAGTGCGGACCAACGATTGAACGATAACAAGAACGGCTCTCACCAAGTACGACTCGGTTCCCCTCGTTCGTACCAAAGAGCCGTTCAAAATAATCGGCTCGTTCGCGACCGACACATCACTAACAGGGACTCTGCCTGCTCAGTTCATCCGGGGGAGATAACTTGAACTCGGCCGTGTTTGTTTGTTCTTCATGCTTATATCGAACTATTGTGACTCGCTCTGCGGTTAAAACAGACGGTGCATTAATGCGGTTTTGTGGTAAGTGAAATTCGAGTACTTTATTTATGTGTTTATGATTTCAATCAGCTACGTAATGAATGTTAAGGCTTGGGTTAGCGCAGTGGTTCTCAAACTTTTTCTGTCAGGCCCCCCCTTTGGAGAAATAAAACACAAATAGTTACGTAATGGGCCAAGTTAACATTTATTAAAATACATCAATATGAACGTGAGCATTCCTTTAAAAAAAATAAAATAAAAATCACTTTGCTAGAACAGTGATAGTAAAACAATGCTCCATAAGTCTGTGTGCTCAAAAAAATAAATACAATTGTGCAATCCCTTTGCTAGAACAATAAGTTATAATACTTTGCCACTTTGCAATCTGTGCAAAAAAATGAAAAGAAAGAAAATGCTGATATTTGGCAGAAAAGTGTGTCTTATCACAGCATTAGTGGCTGCAATGAGCCTGTTTTGCACTGCAGACTTCTTCAAAACGGGGTTGCAGGCTCAGTGGCGGCGCCAGAGATTTCTTTTGGGGGTGCTGTGGGGTAGCTTGAAGTTTCATAGAGGGTGCTCAAATATGAAGGTAGATATGGTGCAAAATGCGAGAGCTTGTAAAACCTGATGTGAGCACTTGCAGAAAAAAAATCTGAGCTTGTGTGCATAAAAATGTACACGTGAACCAAATTTGAAGCCACAGAAGAAAAAAAAAGTTTTGTAGCTTGTAGAAAAAAAATGAAGTTAGTGATGAAATGTTCACTTGCAGAAAAATATATATTTTTTAAATATATTTTCCATTACAACTGCAACTTGGTTATTACAACCTCTCAAATCAGTCATTACAACTTCACGAATCTGCTCTGTGGCAGTATAAATCGACAAATCTGCGGCCTTGACTTTTGCTACACTTCTTGCGATGAATGTGTCGCAAAAGTAATTTTCACCTGTAGATGTGGGGGGAGGAACATGGGGAGGAAGGGGGGTTGGAGCGAAGGGGCGGAGCTATCAGAACGAGGAGGCGCAACCTCGGATCAGTCACAGCCATGTCAGGTCGAACCGGATGACTGCGGGGCCCTGCATGTTGCCCCTTTCACACCAACGCCATTCCAGGGCCGGTTCGGAGCTTGAGCGTGATAAGCACCAGTTTGTCCTGTTCACGCCGCAGCGGAGACGGCTCTTTTCCCCGAAAACCGGTTCTTACCAAGCTCGAAAAAAGTAGCATATGCAAGAACCGCATACGTCACGCTTACGTCGGAGGGGTGCGAGATTAACCTGAACTAACAGTTTATGGAGAGTAGCCTACTTCAAATAAAAGTTTAAACAAGCAGTAGCGCTGAGCAAAGTGACTAGAACGCATTTGTAAAATAAACACACTTTATAAAGTCAGGCCACACTAACCAGTAACCAGGCTTCGTGTGATTCTGTTTATTTGACCATCCGTTCGCTGTTATTGATCATTGTGGAGGGGGCAGATGTTTTGTTTTGTATTATAGCAGCAAGCATCAATCTGGTGCACTTTGAGAGCAAAATGAAGAGATCTATGGATACATCTCTCAACACCCATCTGAAACAGAACTGTAAACAGATTTACTTTTTCTTTATGGATATTTTACAAATCACTCCCCTTTTGAACTGTATTCTTGTTTTACTGTCATATAGTATTTCATACCTGTTTTTCATTTATTCTCTTATTTTTTTATACCTATAATGATCATATAAACGTGTGCCTCGGAAATAATTGTTTACATTAATCGTGACCAAACCGTTTGAGACCCACTGAGATAACTTAGACTAAAGTTAACTATCTAAACACGCAGAGAGTCCTTTAGTTTAGTTCACTGAGACTCTCAGTCTGACAGGAGAGGACTCTCCTCCACCTTGTTGTTGAAAAAGCTCCTTATATCCGTTAGCGTAGCTCGCTAGCACCAGAAGCTAACAACAACGATCTCCGGTACCGGTGCGCTTTCTCTCTCTCTCTCTCTCTCTCTCGCGCATGCACACAAAATGGTTCGTTCCACACACACACACACACACAGAGCCGAGCTTGAATGAAACACAGAGACCCAGACGTTCCTGTACTGCAGGGCTATTCAATTGGCGGCCCGCGGGCCAAATCCGGCCCCCGGGTGATATTTACTGGCCCTTTGAGTATAATGTTAAAAAGTTTAATTTTTAAAATAAAGTTTAATTTTTTTTTTTTTTTTTTTTTTTTTATAAATGTTTTGGGCCAGAGTGACTTTATTCCAGAGAGGGTGTTAAATTGAGAGATAGAGGGGAAGACATTGCTTGAAAACTTTGGCGGGCTCGGGTTTCGAACCCACCTACTAGCTACTGTAGTGACAACTCCTGTCATTTATTGCGTCTCTGCGCGCGTCCTCGCGGCTCGCGTTGCCCTTCACTACAAGCTCGCGCACCTTCAACGGTTTCGCGCCAATGGTACGATTCATCAAACCTGGTCAGCATAGTTGGATATCAAAATGTCTCTTTCTACGTTAAAAAAACGAAAGGTTGACACCGAAAACCGGCAATTCAACAGCGAGTGGAAAGAGAAGTACTTGTTTGTAAATGTCAGTGGAAGGCCCGTGTGTTTAATCTGCAATGAGTGTTTATCGGTGTGTAAAGAGTACAACTTGAGAAGGCATTTTAAGACAGCTCACGCCAACTTTGACGCCACTTTTCCAGCGGGCTCTGATGCTCGCCGCCAGAAGATTTTGGGGTTAACTTTGTGCTATGACCAAAGACGTAGCTCCCTGTTTCGGGCTTGCACTGACCAAGAGAGAGCTACCGCAGCATCCCTACGAGTGGCCTGGATATTAGGCAAAAAGAAAAGGCCTTTTACGGACGCAGAGACAGTCAAAGAGTGTATGCTTGCATCAATTGAGGAAGTGGTTGCAGATGAGAAAATCCGAAAAAGCGTTATTGACTCAATTAAGAACATTCCGATTTCTGACACGTCAACATCAAGGAGAGTGGAGACCCTTGCATCGGACGTTTTTGAGATTCTCTTGGACAAACTGAGAAAGGCGGAGGTTATGTCGCTAGCTATTGATGAATCCACTGACAGCAGCGATGTTGCACAACTGTGCCTCTATGTTAGATTTTTTGATGGTGAGTGCTTTCGGGAGGATCTACTTGGATTAATTCCTTTGGATGGACACACGACCGGTGAGGTGATGTTCCACAAAGTGGTTTCGTTTTTCAAGGAGCACAAGTTGGAATTGGATCGTATTAACATGCTTGTAACGGATGGGGCACCTGCGATGTCGGGCCGAACACAGGGACTGTCCGCTAGGCTGGCAGATGTGGCTCCACAGCTGAGATCGCTTCATTGGCTCATCCACCAAAGCCTCCTGTGCGCAAAACTAAGTGGTGAGTTAAAAAACACAATGGACTCTGTCATGGCGATTATTAACTTTATTCGTTGTAACTCCAGTTTACAGCACCGCCTTTTCCGCCAGATGTTGTCAGACATGTCAGCTCAATATAATGATTTGCTCATGCACAGTGACATTAGATGGCTAAGCAAAGGAAACGTCTTGAAACGATTTTGTGAACTTAAGGAGGAGATCATGGCGTTTCTCCGCAATTCAAAACACAAAAAAGCCAACGCCTTTCTGTGTCTGATAGAGAATGATGAGTTTTACGCTGCCGTTTGCTTTTTGAGCGACATTTTCCAACATCTGAACCAACTCAATTTGGAGCTGCAGGGCAGAGATAAAATGGTCACACAACTTGTGGAGAGACTCCATGCGTTTCAAAAAAAGCTCACACTTTTTTCTACGGATTTATGTCCAGGCAAAATGCTCCATTTTCCAACACTGCGCACTGCAGGTTTACAAATCACCGAGGTGATGACTGGATTTATGGACGCATTGAAAACCAACTTTGCCGCGAGGTTTGAACATTTCAGTCTCCCGGCTGAAGTGATGAGATTTGTGAAGGACCCTTTCTCTGTGAATGTAGAGGGGGAGTTTGCACTGAAAGCAAAGGAGCTGATTGTGACATTAAATGAGGCGTCTTTACAACTCGAACTCATTGACATTCAGTCATCAGATGACCTGCGACAGTCATTTCAGCTGGCAGGTTCTGAAAAGTTCTGGACTCATGAAGTCAGCCACGAGAAATTCCCTCATTCAAGGGGTCTTGCACTTTTTGTCCTCACAATGTTTGGCTCGACTTACACGTGCGAATCGGCATTCTCACACATGAATGCCATAAAAACTAATAATCGCGCATCCCTCACTGACCAGCATCTGCATCACTGTATGCGTATTGCCATGACAACGTATACTCCCGACTTCCCTGCTCTTGCTAAATCGAAAAAATGCCATTTCTCTCATTAGATGGCACATATCTGCCAAGTTGGTTGCAGACTGTATGTCAGTTATCACTATGTTAATCAAAAAAGGTTTGAGTTTTAAAAGGCTGTGTGTTGTGGTTTTGTAATTAATACAAGTCTTTTGATAATTGTTTTTGCTTTTAATTAAGCAATTGATGTGGTATGGCTCACATGTCTTTATTTTTATTATACCATAATATGCACTGTTGTTTGTGTATGGCCCTAAATTGCTATTTTGTGTGAATTATTAGATCATTTAATCTAAATCCAATGATGTTGATGGTTATATTAGCTTCACATGTACTGAGTTCTGAACTTGCCATTTATAAAGGCCTTGGGGCTATGTTTGATTTAATTAAACAAAATATATGCACTCCACTATGCTGTTGTAGTATTTACTGTATCTGAAGCTCTTAATATGATTGCTCATATTTCAAGCCATTTTTTTTTTCAAGCCGGCCCCTTGCTTTCGATCATTTTCATCAACCGGCCCCCATTCTAAACTAATTGAATAGCCCTGTCCTATACCATTAGGTATATTTTTAGGGGCACTGATATATGTTAACTTCCTATTCTTAAATACACTTGCAACAAATATATGTGTTTTTGATACAATACACCAAGTCGTATTTATCTTTTAATGACTTAGAAAGGGTTATTAACGCCTTTGTAACCTCGAGACTGGACTATTGCAACGCTCTGTATGTGGGTATGGACCAGGCCTCAATTAAACGCCTGCAGCTAGTCCAAAACGCAGCTGCACGTTTGTTGACTGGCCACAAAAAGCATGACCACATCACCCCTATTCTGGCCTCACTACACTGGCTTCCAGTTCGGTTCAGAATTGATTTTAAAATAATTAAAATTAAATTAATTAAATTAATTTAAATAAAAAAATTAAAATAATAAAAAAATTAAAGCACTAAATGGGCTGGCTCCGGCCTATATAGCTGAACTCCTCCAGCGCTACACCCCAGCCAGAGCTTTAAGGTCTGCTGACCAGCTGCTGCTGGTAGTGCCCAAGACCAGGCTTAAAACCCGAGGGCACCGAGCCTTCGCAGCAGCTGGCCGTAGGCTCTGGAACACTCTGCCCCTCCATGTGAGGTCGGCCCAGACCCTAGGGGTTTTTAAATCTACACTAAAAACACACTTCTTCTCTCTGGCTTTCTAGTTAGAGCGGAGCACGACTCCTGACTTTTCCTTGTGTTTTTTTTTATTTTATTTTTTATATATATCTGTTGTAATTTATTGTCTTTTATTGTGATTGTAGTAATGTGTTTTTATTACATGTACAGCACTTTGGCTCGACCAAAAATCGCTTTTAAATGTGCTATATAAATAAAACCTGATTTGATTTGATACACTTACAATACAAGAACATTTACAATATTTTTAGTATCACTTATAATAATATGAACCTGTCTACATTATATTAATTGTTAAGCCTTCATCATTGCCTATTTTGCCTCAAGCGCCTTGGGCCCATGGCAAGTTGTTGTGTCAGCTGTTTAAATGTTTCCTACTTAACAATTAAACAGAGGCAGAAATAAGAAAATTGGTGATGCGGCCTTCGTTAATTATGCCCCAAAGCTGTGGAACACAATACCGTTAGACATCAGGGAAGCCTGCTCGGTCTAAATATTCAAGAAAAAGCTAAAGCTTTAGATAGCTACTTGGACTGTACAGAGGGAGCTGAGGTGGAAAATCAGAGAGGGGAAAAACAGCTACAAGAAGAGGATGGAGGAACAGCTGCTGCAGAGGAACGTCAGCGGAGTCTGGAGAGGCCTGAAAACCATCTCTGGCTACAAAGAGCCAGACTCCCAGGTCCGGGGGGACCGCCAGTGGGCAAACAAACTGAATATCTTCTTCAACAGATTTGATCAGTCATGCGCCTCCCCCCCCCCCCCCCCCCCCGACCCATTGTCCCCTGCTGCACCCCCCATTGTCCCCACTGCCTGGAAATGGCCCTGTCACCACTCGCACCTCTACTCAGCCCCCGGCCATCAGCTCACAGACACCTCTCACATCAGCCCCTGGTTCTTCTCCACCCGCTGACAACACCTTGTCCTTCACAACCAACCAGGTGAGGAGGGAGCTGCAGAAGTGTAAGGCGAGGAAGGCGGCGGGTCCAGATGGCATCAGCTCGAGGCTCCTAAAATCCTGTGCGGATCAGCTGTTTGGGATTGTGGAGCTTCTATTCAACCTGAGCCTGAAGCAAGGGAGGGTACCACAACTGTGGAAGAAGTCCTGTGTGGTACCTGTGCCAAAGACCCCTCATCCCAAGGAATTCAACAGCTACCGGCCGGTGGCGCTGACATCACAGCTGATGAAGACCCTGGAGAGGCTGGTCCTTGGACACCTTCGGCCCCTTGTGAGACCATCAATGGACCCGCTGCAGTTCGCCTACCAGCCTGCCATCGGGGTGGATGACGCCGTCATCTACCTGCTGCAGAGGTCCCTCTCCCACCTGGAGAAGGCTGGGGGCACTGTGAGGATCATGTTCTTTGATTTCTCCAGTGCCTTCAACACCATCCAGCCCCCGCTGCTGGGGGACAAGCTGCAGCTCTCGGGGGTGGATCACCACCTCACCTCCTGGATCCTGGACTACCTCACCAACCGCCCACAGTACGTGAGGACTGTGTTGTTGCACATCAGATTGTCCTGATTTTATCTGAGTGACTAGATGGGGTGTCCTGCTATCACCCTGAAGTTATATTAGTCTTTGATACTGGAGGGTTTTTGTTTTATTCTTATCTAAAAACAGAGGGATGATAGCTCATATATGAGACTTCAAAGATCTTTTATTTTGAAACTGTACATCAGATTGTTCTGATTTTCTCTGAGTGACTAGATGGGGTGTCCTGCTATCACCCTGAAGTGAAATAAGTATTTGATACTGGACAGTTTTTGTTTTACTGTTATGTAAAAACAGAGGGATGATAGCTCATATATGAGACTTCAGAGATCTTTTATTTTGAAATTGTACATCAGATTGTCCTGATTTTATCTGAGTGACTAGATGGGGTGTCCTTCTATCACCCTGAAGTGATATTATTATTTGATACTGGACAGTCTTTGTTTTATTCTCATCTAAACACAGAGGGATGATAGCTCATATATGAGACTTCAAAGATCTTTTATTTTGAAACTGTACATCAGATTGTCCTGATTTTATCTGAGTGACTAGATGGGGTGTCCTTCTATCACCCTGAAGTGATATTATTATTTGATACTGGACAGTCTTTGTTTTATTCTCATCTAAACACAGAGGGATGATAGCTCATATATGAGACTTCAAAGATCTTTTATTTTGAAACTGTACATCAGATTGTCCTGATTTTATCTGAGTGACTAGATGGGGTGTCCTTCTATCACCCTGAAGTGATATTATTATTTGATACTGGACAGTCTTTGTTTTATTCTCATCTAAACACAGAGGGATGATAGCTCATATATGAGACTTCAAAGATCTTTTATTTTGAAACTGTACCTCAGATTGTCCTGATTTTATCTGAGTGACTAGATGGGGTGTCCTGCTATCACCCTGAAGTGAAATAAGTCTTTGATACTGGACAGTTTTTGTTTTACTGTTATTTAAAAACAGAGGGATGATAGCTCATATATGAGACTTCAAATGTATTTTATTTTGAAACTCTACATCAGATTGTCCTGATTTTATCTGAGTGACTATATCGGGTGTCCTGCTATCACCCTGAAGTGATATTAGTCTTTGATACTGGAGGGTTTTTGTTTTATTCTTATCTAAATACAGAGGGATGATAGCTCATATATGAGACTTCAAAGGTCTTTTATTTTGAAACTCTTTAAGTTTTACATTCAGTCAGTTATAATGTGGTAGTTATACGTAGTTTGTCTTACATTATTATTGATCACATTAGGCCTATATAGTACATATTTCAATATGTTTGCTAAAATTGTTATTGACCGAGTAAGCACTTTTATTTTGAAGGCAGTTTTTCCAGACCGCTACCGTAATGCATAGGATATTCGCGCACCGCAAAACAACGCGGATGCTGGCTTGACTGTGTTTTCCGAAGTGGAGGCTGGCTTGACCGCAGTCCAAATGAGTTCAATTTATGGAAACTTCATTTTTAGGAAACCTGGCTGCTTTAAAATTCTACAGATGGCCAGTCCGCCCCTAAAAAATGTCTATGCACACGTTATTATTAAAAATAATAATTAAAAAAAAATTCTAAAAGAAAATAAAAAAATTAAATGTTTTACATTTTTATTTTGTAATAAAAAAAAAGACCCCCAGTTTGGGAACCCCTGCCTTAATGTACCTTAATGAACTGTGGTCTAAGCCCCGAATGTTTCCAGGTCCAGGAAACGCCCCTGAGACTGTATGTCAGGTTAATCACATAGACTATAAGGGTAATAATATATAAAGGTAGTAACAACACAGACTGTATGTCAGGGTAATAGCAGCTGTGTGCCTCACTGAGATGAGCACGCCCATTAAACAAACGTTGGAGTCGGAACAGGAAGTTAATGCTACACCTGTCGCTGCTTCCTTTAAATCTAGCTTTCAACACCTTCTGCCACATCGATCATTTGTTGTAAGTAAATACTTTGTATTACAATAAGTTTGAACCATGTTGACTCAAAGGGATTGAGAGATTAAATACATGTGGAACGACTGACGTTTCGATACTAGGGACGTCACAGGAGGAACTTGACAGGTCGTTATAAATCCTGCCTGCTGTTCAGTCAAGTGTTCTGAAAGAAGTGAGCCGTCTGTTACAGTGCTGTTGGGGTCTTTACGCCCACCATGCCAGCAGTCGCGGAGGAAGGAGCACCCGGTGAGGAGGAGCAGCCCCCGCTGATCTGTTCTCCCGTGGGCCCGGAGCCCAGTCTGCCCGCTGCCCCCACAGAGGGCGCGGAGGAGCGGGCAGAGGAGCGGGCAGAGGAGGAGGCAGCGGCCCGCCCCCAGCACACCTCTGCGGAGCCCCCTCTGGACCAGTTCCGGATCAGAAAGTTCTTCGTGTTGAGGGTAAACACTTCTACTGTATGGTCTTGTTGGTGAAATGAAACAAGTTTTAGAAATGTCCCATCACGTGCAGCTGACATGTGTGAAAAGTCTAGAAGAATATTACTAAAGCTAAGCAACGTCGCGATATACTGTACCGGAGCTAGCTTAAAGCTAATGTTTTATCTGAAGTGCACGCACGCACACACGCTCATTTTTCTGAAAAATACTTCCTTTACCACTGTTTCAAATCCAAAGTGATTGCTCTTTAAAATAAACCTACATTGCATTTTATATATTCAAAGACAGAAAGATTTAACTTTTCCCGCAGGAATTGCCCATTGTTTATTTCGAAAACCCTGATAAAACATTGGCAAAATACTGTAGTCTACAATGCAAATGTCTATGCAAATGTTTTACAACTTCCCTTTCCTTCAAATCAAGTTACCTAGCACTGCACCTGGATTCATGCAGACTGTAATGTCTAAAGAGATAAACCTCTATATTACATAATATACAGTTAGATATAGACCAAAATATCCATAGTGATTAATAAACACCTACAGTATATGACACATCATTAACAAATGGAATAATATCAGCACCTCACAGTATGTTAGTTTTGGGGTCCCGTGTTTCCGACTCAGCTCCATGCTCACATTGCTGTTGAACTGTCAGCAGCCCTTATGGACTCCTAATATCTTTAACTTGCCATTAAAATAATAAAACGTGCAAAGATAGAATCTAAAATGACAGTTTGAGTGTGGATTGCATTAGAAAATGCTCAAAGCTGACAATTGGATGTGTAATGTATTATGTACAGAAGCTTTCTCTTCTTCAGTAGTTTCTCAGATTTATACACAGTAGCTGCACACTCAGCTTTCTTCATTTGCAATCATTTTCATATGCAGCAGAGGCTTTGTTTTTTGTTTATTGTCATTTTGTTTGACACAAAGACATGCTAACATTTTGTTGGAGTACGAGTTCCATCTGCCTTTCTGCCTCAAAGATTGCCCCTTAAGCGTTCTGTGCACTGATTGTTATTGTCACAATGGAAATGTAGACAGTGACACTGTGCATTTGTCTCCTCAGCCTGGAACTCTGAGTCAGGGCGTGAGAGACGTGGAAGCTCTGGTGGATGGAGAGGTGGATGGCAGTGTTCGTGGCATCTGGCTGATGGCAGAGTGAGTTTTTAGCATTTTATCCTTATAGAAATTCGTATTACACCATTATCAAATGAATTGAAATTTCATTTTTTCCGATCAACTAATCGTTTGAGTTCTAGTTAACGTATAATTGTACAAAAAATATTCAAATCATAATTTTGATTCTGTGACATTAATTGTCAAAAATGGTAATAATCCTTTATTGATCTTCATCAACTGCCTATACTAAATGAGGGCAGTGGTAACATACATTTATTTTTATTTAACTGTTCAAAAAACCTTACAAATCTGGGATCATTCAGCTTAAAAAAATAAAATGCGCTTACCTAACCGGAGTTACAAGGTTTTCACATGAGTGATGACCATAATTTCACAGTTTGTATCATATGTTGCTCATCCATAATCCATCATTAATATATGTACTATATAACCGTGGAAACCCTCCTGCACATAAGGAGAGTGGTCCCTTCTTCTTAAAATCTTCACATATGTGATTTTACAGGCCATTTTGTCCAGCATGATGATAAGGCTTTCTCATTAATTAAGCTTAATATCAATGTTTTTATAAACTCTAAAATCCTAAGAATATTATATAAGTCAAAGCAGAGGAAGTGAACTCTCTGCCTCGAACGCAGAGCAAGTTGAAGTGACTACAGGACATTTACCAAGTGCACTTACAGATGTCGGATTGTATCACTCCTGCACAAGCTTTCAGGAAACATTTAAAAGGCTGGCCATGTGAGGATGAATAATACATCCCGTTTATGCAGCTCCGTCCGACTCACGTTAAAGTTTGTCCTACATTTGGTCGCAGTCACTGTCGCCACAGAGGCAGCCGCAGGATGGCTGATGTCAGGAAAGCACAAGGAAATCCTCGTGGTTTTGCTGGTGACTGCCGCTGACTTTAGAAAGAGCAAGATGATCTGAATTGATCTGCTTTTCCAGCTAGCAGGGAACATTCTCACAACTTTGGCTAACGTTACCTACAGGTTCTAATAATGTTTTAAAGAAAATGTTTTCATCTGATGTTCAAAGAACCTTTTGAGGATGTTTATTATTTCAAATAATGTTTCTATATGGTTTAAGGTTAACTAAGAGATAACGTTTTAACTGCAACATTCAGAGGATGTTTTGAGGATGTTATTAACCTGTTAAGCCCGAGAGACCCCGGTGCCGGGGTACTGCCGCAACATCTTGCAGGAAACAGTGTCTGAGGGCATGTTCATTTAATAAAACTATGAATGTTTTATATCCATGTAATGGGAAGAAACTCATCTAACTGATAATTTTTTTTTTTTTTTCAAAATAAAACCCACAATGCTAACACTGAGCCTCTGAATTAGCAACGAGCGAAAAATGCTAACACCTTACTGCACCGAAAATCACTCACAAAACCTTATTATTTATCTTTTCACCACATCCAACACATCATTTCACATCGTGAGGTGACACAGAATCGATTGACACCGACATTACCACTGAATTATACGTATTTGTGACATTATAAGCAAAAACGGACATCAAAACAGGTGACACTAGGTAGCTAAAAATGCTAACATTTTTACCTTGGCTCTGTAGTCTTCAATGGCATTAAAACGATAAAAACGCTGCTGAAGTTAATCCATAGGTTAATCTAATGTGTCTGTGTCCCTTTGAAATTATTTCTGATAATCCATAAGCATTAAAACTGCTTTTCCGTTTCCAGATGTCAAAGCTAGAGATAGGTTCACTCTGATGCTAAATTACATGCGCGAAGCCCCCACCTTTTCTCTTCACAACGTGTTTGTGTGGGGGACTCCCCCTTCGATTCTATTGGCTCTAACGGTCAGAAAGAGGTGTCAACCATCAAAATCGAGCAAGGGGGGCCAGAGATATGGAAAATCCACCCAAATGACCCCAGAAGTGGTTTCTTTTTGCTAAATCTCTCTAAAAAGGTCAAATGTCACTTGTTTTGCATCAATCTTGATACAGGGTACTTATTATATGTTGTATTTTGGATTCCTAAAGCTTTTAGTCTACTAACCCATCATCCAAGGGTGGTTTTCACTATAAGTAAAAAATAATTTTTGGACGGACACTATAATTTACAGTTTTTTACTATGTAAAATCTGAATTTTCTTTAAAATAAAAAACATCTATATTGATTCTGACTTCTCTACATCCAACTCACAGGTTTATCATTACTTTGAGAAAAAATATTATTAATTTAACCCTTTTAGAAGGGAAGATATGGTCATTTGTTCTGGGAATGTCATTTTCGAGCCTGAAACCTGAAAAACAGGCTCAGGGCTTAACAGGTTAAGGCCTGAGATGACAGAACGTTTTTTATAAAACTTTCCTTTATTGTGATATGTTTACAAAGGTGGAACGTTTTGCCTGCAACATTCTGAGGATGTGTTTTGGACGTTGTTGGGGTAACAGATTAAAGATGTTCTTTATAAAACGTTCCCTCAATGTTACATGATAACAAAAGAAGAACATTCTCCAAGCAACATTCAGAAAATAGGATTTTTATTTTAGATTCTTCAGAGTAGCCCCCTTTTGCCTTGATGACAGCTTTGCACACTCTTGGCTTCTCTCATCAGCGTCATGAGGTCGTCAGCTGGAATGGTTTTCAAGTAACGGGTGTGCCTTGTCAAGAGTCAATTTGTGGAATCCCTTGCCTTCTGAATGTGTTTGAGAACATCAGTTGTGTTGTGCAGAGGTAGGGTTAGTGCACAGTGGAAAGCCCTATTTGACTACTGTTGTAGTGTCAATATTTCGCATCACGTTCAAGGTTTTTATTTTGTCATACGAACATAGCTACAGTGTAGTATGACGATGAAAATCTTAGGTCACAGGCTCCTCCAACAGTGCAACATAATAAAACAGATAAACAGAAAAATATAGTGCAAGTAAATAGTAAATACAAAAATAAATAGTTTAAAAAAGTGAAATAGTGCAATAAGAGAGTATATGCAAGTTATTCGAATATGATATATTAGATAAATAGATAAATAATTTCTAAGTAGCAGCCAGATGAATGTATGGATGTTGTCACAGGAACATTTATAAAAAAGAATAGCCTCCTGAAAACATTTTCTGAATGTTGCTTGGAGAATGTTCTTCTTTTGTTATCATGTAACATTGAGGGAACGTTTTATAAAGAACATCTTTAATCTGTCACCCCAACAACGTCCAAAACACATCCTCAGAATGTTGCAGGCAAAATGTTCCACCTTTGTTAACATATCACATTAAAAGGAACATTTTATAAAAATCTTTCTATCATCTCAGGCCTCAATTACATCCTGAAAACATTTTCTGAATGTTGCTTGGAGAATCAATCAATCAATGTTTATTTATATAGCCCAATATCACAAATGTTACATTTGTCTCAGTGGACTTCACAGTTTGTACAGAATATCAGTATGACAATACGACACCCTCTGTCCTTAGACCCTCACATCGTACAAGGAAAAACTTCCTTGAATGTTCTTCTTTTGTTATCATGTAACATTGAGGGAACGTTTTTTAAAGAACATCTTTAATCTGTTAACCCAACAACGTCCAAAACACATCCTCAGAATGTTGCAGGCAAAATATTCGACCTTTGTTAACATATCACATTAAAGGAACGTTTTATAAAAAACTTTCTGTCATCTCAGGCCTTAATAACATCCTCAAAACATCCTCTGAATGTTGCAGTTAAACTGCCACCCTAAAAAATAGCCTTGCCCCCCCGCCTGCCACCCATCTTTGTTTTGAAAGAAAAGTTGTGGCTCATCGGACATTTATGAGAGAAAATCTCTAATGTCCGAGTGCAAGTGAATGCAGCACAAGACGCGAGTCTTGTAACCCCTCCCTCCCTCCTGGCGCGAGCTTGGAAATATGATTGGCGGCGTTTTCATTTGAACGGGGGGGGGACGGCGCAAAACGAGAAGCATTCGGACTCAAGTAGACGGAAGGAATGAGGTATTTGCGGTCTACAATGACGGAGAAGAGACTGCCAAGTTTGGCTGTACTCAGCATTGAATCAAAACGCACTAAAGCTGTTGATCTTAATAAGTTTGTGAGGCGTTTTGCTGAACAAAATGGTAATCGCCGCATTCAGCTGTAATAGGCATGCCAACTTGATGCTCTGCTCTCGGATGACTCGATGAGCATACAAAACGGTTAAGATGATGACCTTGTATGTGTGTATATATTTTTTTTCTTTGTGGGGGTCTGCCCCCAAAAAACAGTTTTAAGTCCTGAGAAAGTCAAATAAGACGGTGTGCAAAACTACACTGCCCAGCCAAAAAAAAGTAACCACTTTGATTTAACTAGGCCAGTAGGTAAGGACTTTCCACTGGATAATAACTTACTGCAGCGATGTATATGTTTTAGCTGAATACACGTTTTTTAACCCTAACTGATGCAGTTAGTCACTTCTTTAATGTTTGTTCTTTCTGATGTAAAGTCAAGGTTGTAACTGTTTGCAGTAAAGTCGTGGGGCGCTGAACTGTTCCTTTGAATCTTTTGAATTTTGATACATATAATAATAATAATAATGAATTACTATACAATACAATACTATACTATACAATAATTACTTGTCGTTCAAATTTGAAGGAGGGTGAGCAAGCATCTTGAGGAACATTCATCATTAACTCCTCCAAAAAATATAGTTTATTCAATAATAAATGAATATGTGCATCATAACAGTGATTGACAGCTGATAGGAATAATATGATTGTTAATAGTATCATATTCATTCAGACAAACATCGATGAGACAGTTAATTAATGTACTTATTGCAGCAGTCTTCATAGATTTGGTACCCCTGCTGGTCTAAGAGTGAAACAAACTCATTCAGTTATTGTTAAGTTAAAATTCATTAAATTATGTCTGCCACCTTTATATATTTATATGTAAGGCTTTACTGATGTGCCACAATAATGTCACCTATGTTATTGAATTAAAATATTAATATTGTGGCTTTCCAAGTTAACATTGATTGATATGACTGCGATTAAATCAGCATATACTTCTGCCAGGGGATGCCACCCCTCAAAATCTCCTGCCACCCTCTTGCCACCCCATGAATATTTGTCTAGATCCGCCCCTGGTCTTAGTTAACCTGTTAAGTCCTGAGCCTGTTTTTCAGGTCTCAGGCTCGAAAATGACATTCCCAGAACAAATGACCATATCTTCCCTTCTAAAAGGGTTAAATTAATAATCTTTTTTCTCAAAGTAATGATAAACCTGTGAGTTGGATGTAGAAAAGTCAGAATCAATATAGATGTTTTTTATTTTAAAGAAAATTCAGATTGAACATAGCAAAAAACTGTAAATTATAGTGTCCGTCCAAAAATTATTTTTTACTTATAGTGAAAACCACCCTTGGATGATGGGTTAGTAGACTAAAAGCTTTAGGAATCCAAAGTACAACATATAATAAGTACCCTGTATCAAGATTGATGCAAAACAAGTGACATTTGAGCTTTTTAGAGAGATTTAGCAAAAAGAAACCACTTCTGGGGTCATTTGGGTGGATTTTCCATATCTCTGGCCCCCCTTGCTCGATTTTGATGGTTGACACCTCTTTCTGACCGTTAGAGCCAATAGAATCGAAGGGGGAGTCCCCCACACAAACACGTTGTGAAGAGAAAAGGTGGGGGCTTCGCGCATGTAATTTTGCATCAGAGTGGACCTATCTCTAGCTTTGACATCTGGAAACGGAAAAGCAGTTTTAATGCTTATGGATTATCAGAAATCATTTCAAAGGGACACAGACACATTAGATTAACCTATGGATTAACTTCATCAGCGTTTTTATCGTTTTAATGCCATTGAAGACCACTTTGGAGAGACTACAGAGCCAAGGTAAAAATGTTAGTATTTTTTGCTACCTAGCGTCACCTGTTTTGATGTCCGTTTTTGCTTATAATGTCGCAAATACGTATAATTCAGTGGTAATGTCGGTGTCAAACGATTCTGTGTCACCTCACGATGTGAATCGATGTGTTGGATGTGGTGAAAAGATAAATAATAAGGTTTTGTGAGTGATTTTCGGTGCAGTAAGGTGTTAGCATTTTTCGCTCGTTGCTAATTCAGAGGCTCAGTGTTAGCATTGTGGGTTTTCTTTTGAAAAAAAAAAAAAATGATCAGTTAGATGAGTTTCTTCCCGTTACATGGATATAAAACATTCATAGTTTTATTAAATGAACATGCCCTCAGACACTGTTTCCTGCAAGATGTTGTGGCAGTACCCCGGTACCGGGGTCTCTCGGGCTTAACAGGTTAACCTTAAACCATATAGGAACATTATTTGAAATAATAAACATCCTCAAAAGGTTCTTTGAACATCAGATGAAAACGTTTTCTTTAACCTGTTAAGCACCAAGCCTGTTTTTCATGTTTCAGGCTCGAAAATGACATGCCCAAAACAAATGACTACAACTTAACTTCTAAAAGGGTTATATGAATAATTTCTTTTATCAAAGCAAGGTTACATCTGTGAGTTGGATGTAGAAGTATCAGAATCAATATAGATGTTTTTTATTTTAAAGAAAATTCAGATTTTACATAGTAAAAAACTGTAAATTATAGTGTCCGTCCAAAAATTCTTTTTTACAGATAGTGAAAACTACCCTTGGATGATGGGTTAGTAGACTAAAAGCTTTAGGAATCCAAAGTACAACATATAATAAGTACCCTGTATCAAGATTGATGCAAAACAAGTGACATTTGACCTTTTTAGAGAGGTTTAGCCAAAACCACCCCACCTCTGAGGTGATTTGGGTGAAAATGTTTTTTTTTTCCATATCCAGGGATGCAAACTTGTCACCTTTCGGCGAAATTCGCCGTTTTGAATCCAAAATAGGTCGTTTGTGTGATTCATGTAGATCTGCAATAAAAATATTTTTGGGGTATGGGGGGGGTCTGGGACCCGGAGTAATCTGCGGCCGCGAGCTGTTATGTGCCATCATGACACGCATGGTGTTATTTTTTTATATATTATAATGAAGCGAGAGCTGTGTGCTCGAGTCTTCCTGCCTGTCGGCTCTGCTCATGGATGTATAATAAGGCTCTGCTGCTCCGGGATGAGGGTCTAGCTTCAGCAGCTACATTACCTACGGGTGCGTTCGTTAATATTAACTGTGCGGTCCGGAGTCACTGTGGCACAGACTGGACCGCTGGTGAACAGCTGTTAGAACGGGCCGTTCAGGTGTTCAGAGCAGAGCTCCCTGTCGGAGCGACAGAGCGTGATGTGCACTGAAAAGTGTTCCTGTCGCAATATTATTTAATGAATCGTTGAGCTAGCTAACTAGCATACATTGTCACTATCTGCTAACGTTAGCTTTAGCCTTCGTTTTCTAATAGTTTTTTTCATAGGCTATAAACGGAGGTGGTATAAGTATAGCTCTTGTACTTGAGTAAAAGTAGAAGCACTCAGATCTTGTACTTGAGTAAAAGTAGAAGTACCAGAGTGTAGGAATACTCTGTTACAGTAAAAGTACTGCATTCAAAATGTTCCTCAAGTAAAAGTATAAAAGTATTATCATCTAAATATAGTGAAAGTAGCGACAGTAAAAGTAGTCATTGTGCAGATTGGTCCATTTCAGAATAATATATATGATATGTTTTATAATGATTGATCATTGAAGTGTTATCAAAGCTGGTAAAGGTGCAGCTAGTTTGAATGACTTTGTATACTGCAGGGTAGCTTGTGGATTTACTCCAGGTGGAACTAAAGTCTGATTTAACACTTGATTAGATTTCACATCATTCATCCACATCTGTAAAGTTACTAAAGGTATTAATACATGTAGTGGAGTAAAAGTACACCTTTTACCTCTGAACTGTAGAGGAGTAGAAGAACAAAGTAGCAAAACATTGAAATACTTAAGTAAAGTACAAGTATCTCAAAATTGTACCCAAGTATAGTACTTGAGTTTATGAACTTAGTTACTTTACACCACTGGCTATACAGATAGAAAGACTAAGCCTTACACAGAGGCATGAAAATACATTTTCAAAATGCTCAACAGTGCTGCCAAAATTATACATGTAAACTGACTGCTACACAATTAAAATAAATGCTTTTATATATTTCTATTAAATGTGACTCTTTGGCGTTTCTGTTATTATTAACTGCTTTAGTTGTTCTGACTGCTAAAATCCTATGTTATTCCTCATTTTAAAGCCGATATTCCGTGGGGTCGGGGGGCTCGGATCCTTGTCACCTTTTTCATACCTGATGAGTTTGCATCCCTGCATATCTCTGGCCCCCCTTGGTCGATTTGGATGGTTGACACCTCTTTCTGACCGATAGAGCCAATAGAATCGAAGGGGGAGGCCCCCACACACACACACACACGTTGTGAAGAGAAGAGGTGGAGGCTTCGCGCATGTAATTTTGCAGCAGAGTGGACCGATCTCTCGCTCTGACATTTGGAAACGAAAAAGCAGTTTTATTGCTTATGGATTATCAGAAATCATTTCAAAGAGGACACAGACACATTGGATTAACCTATGGATTAACTGCAGCATCGTTATCGTTTTAATGCCATTGAAGACCAGTTTTGACCAAGGTAAGCCATGTTAGCGTTTCTAGCTACCTAGCTCCACATGTTATGATGTACGCTTTCGTTTATAGCGTCGCAAATGTTTATCACTGAGTGTTGAGGTGGGCACCCCCAGATTCTGTGTCTCCAGGAGATGCAAAACGAGGGGTTGGCTGTGCATCTAGGATAAGTAATAAGGGAGTTAGGAGTGAGTTTAGGTGCAGAGATAGGTTACATTTTTTCGCTCGTGGATAATTCAGAGGCTGAGTGTTAGCATTGTGTTTTTTTTTTTTATTGTTTTTTTAAAAAGATCAGTTAGCTGAGTTTCTTCCCGTTACATGGATATAAAACATTCATAGTTTATTAAATATTAAGATTCCTTAGACGTTGTTTCCTGCAAATGACGCGTTTATCCGCCCGGTACCGGGGGGGGCGGTGCGTAACAGGTTAAAACATTATTAGAACCTGTAGGTAACGTTAGCCAAAGTTGTGAGAACGTTCCCTGCTAGCTGTGTACAAGCTTGATGTTTTTCCTCTAGATCAGCGGTTCCCAACCTTTTTCAACTCAGGGCCCACTTAAGAATCTAAACATTTTTCGTGGCCCACATTCAACCATAAACAATGCGGAGGCTAAATAAAGTACTTTTTATTTTAATTAGAAAAGGAGCTGGCCATCAGTAACAAACTGACATTTGTATTACATGGTTTAGTTGAATACTCGATTCTGATTCAATTTAGAAACAAGTTTATTTATGTGACACGTTTTTAATCCAGTAGTACAGACCGCTGTCAAGGACTGTAATCCCAGTTTGCAGGGAACGTTCTCACAACTTTGACTAACGTTACCTACAGGTTCTAATAATTTTTTTAAGAATCTGATGTTCAAAGAACCTTTTGTGGATGTTAATTATTTCAAATAATGTTCCTATAAGGTTTAAGGTTAACTAAGACATAACGTTTTAACTGCAACATTCAGAGGATGTTTTGAGGATGTTATTGAGGCCTGAGATGACAGAAAGTTTTTTATAAAACGTTCTTTTAATGTGATATGTTAACAAAGGTGGAACGTTTTGCCTGCAACATTATAAGGATGTTTTTTGGACGTTGTTGAGGTAACACAGTACAGATGTTCTTTTATAAAACATTCCCTCAATGTTACATGATAACAAAATTAGAACATTTTCAAAGCAACATTCAGAAAAGGTTTTCAGGATGTTATTGAGGCCTGAGATGACAGAAAGTTTTTTATAAAACGTTCCTTTAATGTGATATGTTAACAAAGGTGGAACGTTTTGCCTGCAACATTCTGAGGATGTTTTTTGGACGTTGTTGTGGTAACATATTATAGATGTTCTTTTATAAAACATTCCCTCAATGTTACATGATAACAAAAGAAGAACATTTTCAAAGCAACATTCGGATAATGTTTTCAGGAGGTTATTCTTTTTTTATTAAACGTTCCTGTGATGGCAAATATTAACACGGTCATGGTCAACGTCAGATTTATTTGTAGAGCGCTTTAAAAAACAAACTTGTTGCATTTGTTTGAAAAGGATGTTTTAAAAAATCTGATGTCACCACATTTTCCTTTTGAAAAAAACAAACAAGCACGTAATGTCATGATAAGCTGTAAGCAGATATTGCATGTTTGCGGTGGCATGTGTGAGTTCCCAGCTAGACATTTTTGGTTCTAAAAACATTCTGAGAATGTTACCATTCATTGTTCTAGGAATGTTTTCAGTGGGACGTTTTATTTTGGTTCCCAGAATGTTCTTCTGAAAGGTAGGATAACGTTCTCTAAAAACATTCTTAACATTTTTGGTGATAACTTTCTTAAGATGTATGAGCGCATTGAGACAATGAATAGGACGTATAAAAACACATTTGCATGCCAATCAGGGCTCGAGCTTAAGGGCGTCCCGTCGTCGAAAAAAATAGGGTCGAGGAGGATAAAAAAAAATGTTGGGACGAGAGTTAAAATAAAAATACCCTGCTAACTCTACTACGAACGGCGATGAAAATGAAACTGACTGCACGTTTTGTGTAGCACACAGTTATTAAACCTCCTTGTCAACATAAACACACACGCACAAAACATTTAGCAACCCGCGAAATACACACACACACACACACACACACACACACACACACACACACACACACGTACAGCGGCACAGCTGCCCACAAATTCCTGGCCCGCGAATAATGAGAACTCTCCATCGCATTCAGTCCTTAGCAATATGCTGCGCCTCTCCCCATGTATCATCATCCCCGGTATCAAACGGGCCCCGGGCCGGAATTATTAAAGAACGTGGTACCGTTAAGCTCCGACGTTATGGTACTGGAGACATTTAAAAAATATAAGTCTTATGTATTATTGCTACATAAACATTATCTCGCAGTTTTAGTTTCGCCAACTCCGTTTCTAATATGCAATAAGACTACAAAATGCGTCTATGACAGGGGTGGGAAATTATTTTTTCCATGGGGCCACATGAGAAACTGAAAATATTGTGGAGGGCCGGGCCAAAAGGCTGAACTCAATTCTGCATAATATTAATTGTATTTCTTTATAAAAAGCAGTACATAGCATTGTTTTGACAAGCTGGTAAGAGTATATGTTATAGTTAAGCAATGAAAAAGTGAGGTTGCCTTACAAAAAAATGTAATTTATTAAATCAAATTTCCCAAAACAATGGTAAACAAAATGAACGTTTTTCACCATTTGTGACTCATATTAGTGAACATTTTCAGTCACATTCACTCAAACACATTTTGAGTTTCATTTACTGTTGGAAAGAGGTTCTTAGCATTCTAAAGACATCACAATATTGTCTTTGTACTCCAAATATTAAGCAAGATACATCATATTGAACTGTCACTAAACATCACTGAACTGTGATTTTGAGAAAAAGGCTTCCAAAGAAAGTGTCCCAGTTCACTGCTAGTTGGTGCCTTTACATGCCAACATTTGTAGTCTAACCACCTCATTTGGTGTTTTTAAGTTCTCTTTTCTTGTTCAGTGAGAGAAATCTAGTCTCTGCTGGGCTTTAACGAGTGCATCAAAGTCAGGTTGAATGTCTGAGGTGGAGATGCGAAGCACAGCTGACAGATGATCATCAGTGAGAGAGGATCTATACCTGGATTTCGTAAACTTCATAATTGAAAATGTTTGTTCACATATGTAGGTCGAGCCAAAGAGAACCAACATCTTCTGAGCATGTCTCCTCATGTTTGGAAAGTTCTTCTCCTTGAGAGAAGAGTAGAAATCCAGCAGAGATCCTGACTTAAAGTGCTCTGCCAGTACTGCATCAGACTGCAGGTCGATGAGTTCCAGCTGAACATCACTGGGTGCATTATCCACACTGCAGGTAAAGGGAGAGGAAATCAGGTGCATTTCATCCTCGATTTTTCTGAGATCTTCAAATCGCCTTGAAAACTCACCATGCAATGCTCCCAACATGGATGAGTACCTGCGGAGGTGATCAGCTGATGGTGTGACTTCTTTCAGGGTTTGCATGTGAGTGAGATTGTTGCTCTCCAGTTGGCTTGAAAGAAACTGCATCTTTGTCATGAAAGCCTTCACCAGGCTGTGCATTTCATGAACAAAAAGGCCCTTGCCTTGCAGTTTGGTATTCAGTTCATTCATCAGTGCAGTCACATCAACAGCAAATGCAAAATCTGCCATCCAGTCCTCATCTGAGAGCTCTGGGAAGTCTTTGCCTTTCTTCTCACAAAACTCTCGAATCTCTGCTTTCAGGTCCCAAACTCTTTTTAGCACTTTGCCCAGGCTGAGCCATCTGATAGCTGTGTGGTAGCCGATGTCACGATGCTCAGTCTCATGCTCCTCCAAAAGTGCGATAAACTGTCTGTGGTTCAAAGCTCTTGCCCTGATGAAGTTTACTATTTTAGTAACAACATCAATAACATGGTTAATTTTTAGCACTGACTTGCACAACACATGTTGGTGTATAATACAATGCAAAAATACCAGTTTCTGATCCGCGTCGATTTCAGTCACTTTATCTTGCATACGTTTCAAAAGTCCGACATTTTTTCCGGTAAGATTTGGACAACCGTCCGTTGTGACACCTGCCAGTCTGTCCCATTTCAGTCCCAGCGTGTCCATGCACTCGTTTACCTCCGTGAACAGATCGCTCCCTGTAGTCGTCCCTTTCATCGACCGCATTGCTGCCAGCTCCTCCGTAATCTTGAAGTCCGGTGTTATCCCGCGGACGAATACGAGTAACTGGGCTGTGTCGCGGACATCACAGCTCTCGTCCAAAGCCAAGGAGAAAAAGTCGTAACTTGCCACTTCACGTTGCAGCTGAAGCTCCAGATTCCCCGCAATGTCCTCGATCCTTCTAGTCACGGTTCGCCTGGACAGCGGGACTTGCTCAAATGCGGCTTTTTTTTCAGGGCATATTAGTGCTGCAGAGTCCACCAAGCACTCTTTGACAAACTCCCCCCTCCGAGAACGGCTTACTGTTTTTAGCAATTTTGTGGGATATCACAAAGCTGGTCATGGTTGCTGCATCACTGGATGTGTGAAGCTTGGTAAAAAAGCCTTGCTGCTTTTGCAGCTTAGCTAGCAAAGCTTCCGATGTCCGCGCCCTTTCAGCGTCAGTCAAGTTTTTATATTTCTCCGCGTGTTTCGTCTCGTAATGTCGACTCACATTGTACTCCTTAAACACGGCGATCTGCTCCCCGCAAACTAAACACACGGTTTTACCTCCGACTTCAGTAAATAAATACTTAGCAGTCCAATTTTTGTTGAAAACCCTGCATTCAGCATCTACCTTTCTTTTTTTAGCGGACATTTTTTTGAGGGCTAAAGTCGTCTTGTGACAAGGATCCAATAATGTGCACGTCTTGATATACGTATTGCGACATTATGCACGTGAATAAAAAACAACTTCAAAATAAAAGCAATGCAGCTTTAGTCCATGCATGAGGTAAAGTTAGAAAATATGTTTATTTTGTAATTTCCAATTAGCCTTACACGGGCCGGTCAGAGTCAACCAAAGGGCCGTATGTGGCCCGGGGGCCGTACAATGCCCAGGTCTGGTCTATGATGTATTTTCGATCTTTCCAATCCAGACGAGAGATCTCTCTCTCCCGTCTGTGTGCGAGGGGGCGGGGCAGTTTGTAAAGGTCTCCTGACTGTGTTATAGACTGTCATCCTGGTTAGTGGTTACTCTGGGTTCTGTCTTCTGTCTTCAGGACAGAGTGTTGGATTTTTTTTGTTAGTTGGATGGGACTTGATTGGATTCAATATTAGAGTAACTTTCTCGTTTGTGTGTTTTAAAAAATATATATTTGGCCTTTGTTTCTGTGTTTGACTGATTTCCTCAAATAAAAAGGTTGATGAATTATCATCTAGATTTGTATGATGTTTTATTTATGTTAAAGGCCACTTTGAATGATTTTAACTAATGATAATGTAGAAAAACTAATATTTTAAATTCGGGACGGTCCACATTAATTTTGGGATGGCTTAGATTGTATTTCGGGACGGTAACGGGAGGATGGTGAAAAAAGTTAGTCGAGAGCCCTGATGCCAATATTCACTCACATGCACTTATAATCACACAAGGCCCACAGTATTCATAATATCATATGTGTAAAATATCGTAAAATAGTCACACTTATTTTCTGACTATAAAGGTTGTGTCTCGTATGTAGGTTCTAACTGTTAGATAAGCTATGCCGTGTGTGGTTTGTGAGGGCTGCGTATAAACAGTGTCCGCCGTTTATGCATAGTGGATAAAAATCGTTATTGCACCCTTTTAGATTTGAGACCGACAGACATATAGAAGAACGGACTGACTGGCCGTTTCTCAATGTCGAGTAAAGCTGCTCCAGAGCGTCATATGAGAGGCCCCGCCTTACATTTTCCGCCACAGATTTGGGGAAATTGGTCCGTGCGCAATGTATTGTGGGGATTTTAAGACCGCGGAGTCTACACATGTGCAGCCTCGAAATTTCTCCAAACGAAGTACGCCGGGCTCGGTAGGATTCCAAGTATGCTGGACATTGGAACAGTACTTTGGCGGCACTCGATGACGTAGTATGCTTGAAATAGTGGCTCTGGAGCAGCTTTACTCAAGATTGAGAAACACCCCCTGTGTGTCTCTCTCTCTCCCTCCCCTGCCTGCTGGTCTGCTCTACACGGCTGGGAGCAATCTCCAATCAACCACACCTGCAACCTGCTCATCAGCCACACTATGAAAGCCTGCAGCCTGCACTTATTCCCTGCCAGATTGTTGTCGTGAAAGGTTTGTTGCGTGCCGCTCTAGCTTTTTGCCAGCAGATTTTTTGACAACTTTGCCTGCTTTTGCCTCACACTCATTTTTATGTATCTCCCAGGAGGAATCCAAGGCCTGCCACACTCTCAAGACCAGCCAGGCCTCTCTACCCACCCTGGAACAACTGTTTCCCACTGCTGCCATAACCAACCTCCACTCCCAGCTCCCCTTTTCTAATAAACAAATGTTACGCTCACCAGCTGATTCCGAGTCATCCTTTTACATGTGTTAATAGTCAAATTCCAATAGTTAAGTAAACTATCATTACATTTTTACATTTACATTTAGCTGACGCTTTTATCCAAAGCGACTTACAATTACCAATTACAGGGACATTCTCCCTGGAGTAACTGAGGGCTAAGTGCCTTACTCAAGGGCACACTAGTGGTGGTGTTCCAGGCGGGATTTGAACTCACAACCTTCCGATCTTCAGCCCACCTCACTATCCATTAGACCACCACTACCCCACTACTATCAAAATCATCCTAGTGACCACAGTGGTCAGTCCACTTACCCAGGAATTTTGAGTTGAAAAATTACTGGAATATTATGTCTTTATGTTCTAATAATGTTAAAATATTTTTGTAAATTGTTACCACAGAACATTTGCATAATGTTTTAGTAAAGCACGTTATCCTGGCAACATAAACAAATCTAACTTGCAGCTGAAAACGTTTTAAGAACAGTAGGGCATAATGTTCTAACAATGTTAACAAAAACATTTTAAGAAGGTTATCACCGAATGTTTTTAGAGAACGTTATCCTACCTTTCAGAAGAACATTCTGGGAGCCAAAAGAAAACTTCCCGCTGAAAACATTCTTTTCTTTCAGAATGTTTTTAGAACCAAAGATTTCTAGCTGGGTTATCACTTTAAATATTTTTCCGTGATTGTGTTTATCAGAAAGGATACTTTTTTACTTTATTACAAGAGACCGGCTTGTTTAGTTAAAGGGGACCTATCATGTAAAATGCACTTTTGTACGTCTTTTATACATGAATATGTGTCCCCGGTGTTCCAGGGAACTCACCAAGTCTCAGAAAACACAACCCTCTGTATTTTCCTCCATACCCAAATCTCTAAAAAAGGGGCTGCACCGGATCTGATAAAAACGGATCCAGATTTGAACACTGTCTTGACGTCAGGACGGTGGCGCTACGGCTATTGGGCCAACTCTCCACCTATCAGGGGAATGTGGGGTTGGGCCACGGCCACGGCCATTGCCCAACCTCTCATTCGCATATAGGCTGTCGGCAGGCTCCCCCAGTCACATCTATGTTTTTGCGTACTCTAACAATGATGTCGTCCAAGGGAGTTAAACGTTGTGCTGTTGTTGGCTGCAATAATCTGGACAAGGGCAAGGTACTGCATGCACTGCCATCTCTGGAAAAAGACAGGAATCTGTGGCTAGAGTTTATTTTCCAGGGACATGTGCCAGAAGACTACAGCAGATTTCTGCTTGTGTGTTCACAACATTTTGCCCCGGACATGTTTATGAACGTCACTCAAGTCAAAGAAGGATTTGCCTCCAAACTAAGGCTAAACCCGGGATCAATACCCACCATCCGGGACCAGGCCAGTGAGGCCACATCCAATTTGGAAGCTGTAAGTTTTTATTTAGCGGTGTTTTTCCTGATAAAGCTATTCTAGCTTGTAGCATGTAGCATGTAGCTTCACCGTATCAATGTCGCCTCAAACCCAAACAGTAATCGGTTAGGTGTTTATATGTTTTTGTAACATTTTATTTTATTTTGTACGCTCCGCTGTCTTTGCTTTTATTTTAATTATCAGGCATTTGATAACATGCTCAGACATACTGCCGCAATGGCGATCTGTGTGAAGGCTGTAAAGCCACGCCATAGCAGATAACAGAAGTATTTATTCTCGTATTTATTAGTATTTTGTATCCTCTAAAAACATATAAAGTAAGTTACAATAACAAACGTAATCTTCTGTAGCTAAGTGCCGTTTTTTGCAGCGTTATATGTACAAGCTTTTGTGATTGTAGTCTGTAAGAATGATCAGATATCATCGGATCTGTAAGCTACGCTACGCTAATGAGACACGCCGTTTTTTGCAACGTTATATGTAAAAGCTTTTATGTGTTTACTTGTTAGCACACATGAATTTAAATGGTTGTGTGTGTGCACGACTGTTAGGATCTATGGGGGAGGGGGGAGACACACCACGAGTAAAACCGAGCTAAAGCACCGTTGGTTTGTTGTTGTTGTTGTTGTTGACGGGGCCTTACCTCCAGCATCAGGCTAATTAGTGGCTAGCACTCATTACAGTCAGTCTACTGAGCTCAGCCCCTCTCCAACACATCATCTGTATCCTGTCAGAAACACAGCATGCACGTTACGGTTCCAAACTAACTCGGATTGGAAAAGGCTAAGCAAAGAGCTTTGCTAAATAGACAGTTTTAGCCCCCATCTTTTGGGATTTCAGACTATAATTATCCAAATAGTATTTTCTCATCCTGAATACTAAGTTGAGATGATTTTGTTCTAACTATGTTTTCTTCTTTACAGGCCAGCACCTCACATGCTACCAGCAGATTATCTGTGATGATAGATTCTGCATGTCAGACTGACTCACCGAAGCACCGTACTGTTCGTACACAGCTATCCTCGAGGACTCTTCAAGGTTCATGTCGAAGTACAGGTTAGAAGCACGTTTTTAAAATGTTCTTTGGATACATCTTGACATTCTGATGTTGTAGCCTTGAATTTGTGTGCTTGTAATTGTTGTACACATTCCGTAAGTTTTAAAAATATTTATTATACAACTATTTACAACCAAAGAGTAGACTTTCATATAAATTCGGACGCAAGCACATGAAAAATAAATCTATACATCTATTGAAGTGCCAGTAATATTCACATTTTTAAAATGAAGTATGTATTCCACAACAAATTATAAAATAAAAAAAATAGAAACAACTTTCAGTGTTTTACATGCATATAAAAATCTAAACCAAATATTTGTTTTGCTTTTTTTAACAATGCACAGGCTACGTGGCCAACTTGATGGACCTCATCTTCGACCAAGTCTTTGTGGACCCTGCACCATTCACACAGGAGCTTCTGAAGATACCCATCCCAGAGGACCTGTGTTCCCAGTATGAGCGACCTGACAGGGAGGAGGTCATCGCCGGTTATGCTACACGGTTCAATTTGACTGTCTGAACCCAACATAGTTGTTTTGCGGATCAGGAAACTCCCTGTGAATCCTGAGGACAACGCAGGCCGGAATGACTACTCTGATCTTGCGTCCAAGGAAGCCCCAGCACCAGCTCACAAAGCTTCTGTAGGCTAGATACCTGTGACGCCTGAAATAATTGCAAATAATATTTAGTGAAAAGCCTATTTAATTTATGTAAAATACCGTTGATTTTGAATAAAGTTCCGACAGTTTATATCAAATGTGTCATGATTATTCATGTTTGGATGGGTAAAGTATATGCTGCTTTCAAAAGCATAAGGTTGTGTGTGTGGACTTTTTTTGTCGTACACATGGGTGTGTTATGCCATTGCTGTGTAGTATATCATAATAGTAACGCCATGTACAATGACAGAATGAAATGAAAGATTGCAAAAAACCATATACATCAGTATTTATTTTCATGAACAATATTAGCAGACGTTTTACAATTTCAGTCAAAACAAACAAACCACTCACTGCTGTATTTGCCTCATCTGTAGTCTCCCATGTTCAGCTCTGTATATATTGAAAGCATTCTGCAGGGAGAACACATTTAGGCACAAATGCTCCAAACCAGGATGGTCCACCATACAAGGCACAGAGTGCTCAAGTTCCTGCATCCGTCTTGACACCTAGTGTGATAAACATATTGAATGACATGTGAAAAATGTATTCTCTAAACAGAGAACTTAGTGAAGCTATCAAAAATGTTACCTGTGGTATCTCCATGCAGCACACATTCTCTGGTTCAGACGGCATTGCAGCGCAATTTGCACATGTACACCTGTAGAAAGAAGTCAATAACTGAGCTTTTAAAAACACATATGAAAATACACACATTGCTGACAACTGAGGTGTTTAAGCATCTGGAGTTATACTTTTTATGACCCTAAGTTATTGAACTTTCCAACGGTAACAGTTGTTGCACGATGTTGGAAGAAAAGGACTGTATATTATTAATAAACGCAATGAGGCCATATGCTGAAAATATGAATGTCTCCCTATGTAAATATATATATGTACCGCTGTTTTTGCGTTACAAACTCTATGTTACAAACTGTACACATTGCATTCTTGCTAATTAGCCAAAATATGAACGGAAACGGATCAGGTGGTCAGCTGCAGCTCACAGAATCAGACCGTAGACAGCAAACAGCACATAGAGCGAAATGAGGCATGGCTAAAATGCATGATCTGTTTGGTATTTTGAAAACAGAAACGTATAAATATACCTTATATAGGTATGGCCCTACAATATATTATTCAAATATAGCATGATAGGTCCACTTTAAGTTGGAACTAAAAGCCGATCGCGTTCACACCGGAATAAGTTCCCTGAGGGAAGATTACGCAAATGAAGCCGCTGACGTCACTTCTTCTTCTGCTTTGGGTTTACTGGCAGGCCGCAAACCACTTCACGGCGAGTACAGTAGCGGTATGCACCTTAAAGTTGTTTGCAATCCGCCAAAAAACAGAGAGAAGAAGAACTTCACGGCGTATACTGCCACGCCCACCCACCCGCTGTACATAAGGCGTCTGTTTACATTCCGACCTCAGACATGATGGAGATGGAGTTGACTGAAGTTGTGGTTTTTGTGCTCATGTTATACAGTTCTCATCCCGTGCCCACTTTCCTAAGAGGAAAAATAAGCAAGATACAAGATCTGTTTAATCGCCATGTAGTTTTACAACATACTAGGAATTTGTTTACTAGTAGGTTGTCAACGGAGACAACATTGGACAGGGTAGAGACAGTGTACAAAATGCAGGTGTATAGTAGAAGATAATATTGGATCAAATAGCATAAAATATATATATATATATATATACACTTTGTGTGTGTGTAGCTGACACTCAAAGTGCCCTTATTGTTTTGTATTTTTGAAGAGTGCTTAATGTATGCTTGAACATTGTTAAAAAATTACAAGTTTTCTTACCGGAAGTTATGTGACCTCTAGCCCGGATGTTTACAATGTTTGTGAGAGAGTAAAAAGGGCGCTAAAAGTGTAAACGCCGGTCTAGGCGAACACGTTATCACGGTGTTTCATAATTGTACCAAGAAGGAAATAAACGTGATTGTGCTATTCAATGCGTAACGTTCTCTCAAGACCAAGTTACACAGTGTGTGTGTGTGCGTTTGGTTGGTGGAAAGGGAGACGAGCAAGGGCTGGTGTTGCGATCTGGAGGGGAAAGCTCACTCGTTTCTTATCCAGATAGTTGTCCCGCCTGAAACACACGATGAGTGCCATGAGTTAGTGAAGCAAATTACCGAAACATTACACACTTATTCACAAGTCAAAACGTTTTCATAGCGGCCGAGAATAGCTAGCTAGCTAACAGTGTTAGCCAGTTCAGCCTAGCATGGCTAGCTCGATCTACTGAGCAAATAAAAATACATCTGAGATCAGTATTGTGCAGATTAAAACCCCAGTGCATGTAGTTTATTTTACCTTCATCGTCGTCGTCGTCGTCGTTGAACTGTTCACAGGCCACTGAATCCGCCGTTTCAGCGGCCTCCCACACCAGCATGCCCAAATCGAGGGTCGATGCTGTGCCGGAGAATGAAGGTCTGTGGCCGAGCAGAGCATCCAAGCGCTCGTACCATTTGCTGGTCTTCCAGTCGTTACCGCTCTTGTTATTGTGGTCTTTTATTTTTTTGTAGTCCTGCCTGAGTTGAATCTTCCTGGGGGGGGCATACCCCCGGACCCCCCTAGAGGAGGTGATGTCCACCCCCCAATTAAAACATGTTAATACGATACTGAATACATTTGAAGCCATTTTGACATCTATTACCTATGTCAATAAGTTTTTGTTTTTGTAGTGAATT
Organism: Trematomus bernacchii; assembly: GCF_902827165.1. Classification (NCBI taxonomy): domain Eukaryota; kingdom Metazoa; phylum Chordata; class Actinopteri; order Perciformes; family Nototheniidae; genus Trematomus; species Trematomus bernacchii. The sequence goes on from NW_022987709.1 coordinate 1,447,565, forward strand.
TGTCTTTTGTAGAGATTTTTCATTTATTCTTTATATATAAAATCTCGCCTAGGGCAGCAAATTGGCTAGAACCGGCCCTGGTACTAGGCCTCAAGAGCCTTTCTTGTGCTGGCAGACACATAGAAACAAATTGGCGGGGCGCACTTCGCACACACTAAAAAATTCCATGCGCTCACCTTATGCTGGGCCCACGTGCCTTAGCACCGCTGCTATGACTCCATCCTAGGGGAAACACTGGGCTTCACAAAACCTTTCAGAGTTTTACGGGGCGTGGTTTGCAATTCGCCCAGCCAATCAGAAATTGGAACTTTTTTCTCCCCAGGAAAGTACCACCTCTCTAGCAGGCACTAAAAAAGGGGTAAAAGTTCTCATGAACTAAGTTCTCTTTTTGGTGTGAATGCAAAATCCCAGGAACTATCGGAACTAAACGGGAAAAGTACGGGGAAAAGTACCCCGGTGTGAAAGCGCCTAATATATGCACTCCACTATGCTGTTGTAGTGTTTACTGTATCTGAAGCTCTTAATATGATTGCTCATATTTCAAGCCATCTTTTTCCCGGCCCCTTGCTTTGGATAATTTTCATCAACCGGCCCAAAGAGAGTATACTCATATTTTACAACAATGTGTGTTCATTTATGGCTCTGTAGTTTAAGAGGAAATACGGCATGCCTGTCTCAAACCGTTTCAGAGTGAATCAATATATGATGACATGATTTTCCCCCCTAGATCTAACAAACTCTGTCTCTTTTGGTGTTTCAGGGTGGATCACTGGAACAATGAAAAAGAGCGTCTTGTCCTCATCACAGACAACTCTCTCCTTGTCTTCAAGTACGACTTTGTCATGTTCAACTGTGAGCAAATCCAGAGGATCGCGCTCAACTTTGTGGACCGCATCTCCTGCGGCAAATTCAGCTTCCCAAAGCACTCCCTGCTGCAGTAAGTCCCCCCCCATTAGCTTTACCCTCACAGGTTAGTATTGTCCTGTAATGTGTGGTGTTTACCAGGAAACACTTAAACACTTATAGAGACATGTTCATTAACATTTTAAAAGTGTGCAAAGCTTATTGTGTTCTAGTGAAACCTTTAGATCTCTGGTGTCCCGTCTGATTTTGAGTAACTGCTGGCAAGTTATTTTCATGGAACTGTTAAGTTTTAATAGAAAAATCTCTGATAATTACAAATGTTAGCCCAATTTTCTGCGCTGTGCCCACATTTGCTTCATAAAAGGAAAAATCCCTTTAAAAAATCCCATTCAGCTCTAACACAAAACCTGTTCAATCGCCTGTTAGTATGTTATTGCTTCATAACTATTCTAAAGAAAGGTATCATACAACGCATACGCAGGGTTTTTGGAAGAGGTAAATGTGTAATGAGGACTGTAACATGCAGTCTTTTTAATGACTTGGTTCAAATGATGCATAAAGTATGCATGGTTTACTTCACAGTATTGACAGTGATTGGTGTTGTCAGGGCTGACAGTGACACGATGCTGAGGGCAGCGCTGTGCAGGGACACATGCGGGGCTGGGGGGGGGGGAAGTTAACTGGGGACACATGGAACAGCCTGAAAAAGGCACGGCAGCGGAACACGTTTTTTGGGGGTAAGTAGTGCATAGCTGTCACTTGGAGCTGTCGCTTAACTGATTAGTGGCAAAATTAATGTAGTCCTTTCATCCAAACCTTTTAAAGACGGCTCAAGGGATACCAAACGAACTAAAACTAATTTGATGAATAAAACGTAATGCGCTGTGAAGAGCTTAGAGAGCTCGGCCTTTATTGGAGGCTTTATCTCTGCACATTACGCTGAATTATACATAAAACGCTTGTGAAAGCCACCCGGGAGTCCCAACAGTGAAGAGACAGATTCAAATGAGAAAGAGTCAAACATTTCCTCTCTCTGTCTTCATCTCCTCCTCCTCTCTGTCTCTCCCTCAGGAAGTGTCTCCTTTTGTGCGTCAAGGTCATTCTGTCTAATTTTTTACAGAAAGTGATATGCAGGAATTTCATGGTTATATTAAAACGCATCCCCCTCGCCGCTGTAATAGTGCATATCACTTCAAAAGGCAGTGTGAAAGAAAAGTAGGAGAAGTCAGGCTGTGAACTTTATTCAGCTGCTATCTGTCATAATCTGTCAGGGTTTCCTGTTTTATTTAGAAAATCGTTCTTTTTCACTTCCTGTCTTTGTGTTTTCCCGCCTTTGTGATTGTCGGATTCTTTCCACCTGCTGCTTTCTGTTTCGCCTTGTTCTATTTCGTATATGGCTTCGCCCTCTAAGGCTATCGCTATTGGGTAATCCCCCTGCGCACCCGCGCAGCACTGAAACACTTGTAGTCCACGCCCGCCCGCAAGGTGGGCCCCACCCTCGGGCTCCCTTCCGGTATAAATAGGAAGGAGGCCCGACAATCTGCTCCCTCTTTTTCTTCAGCACCCCGTTACTGAAGCACAAGAGACACTTAGCGATATAACAGAGAACATGAGCAACAATTGCGTGAGAGACTGTCCCTCATGTGGATCCGGTTATATTATGAGCTACGATCAGCACACTGTATGCGAATCCTGCCTGGGGTCAGAGCACGCGTACGCGGCTCTCAGCCAGCAGGTCGCATGCACGCACTGTGCCCGTCTCCCCTCGGACGACAGGAAGCGTAGAGCGGACGCTCTCGCTGCTGCGGCCGAGGAGGACGATTGGCCCGTCCAGGTTTTCGAGCCCGTGGACGGCAGCCTCGTGTCCCTGGAGCCGAGTGCCGGGCAGGAGTCGGACGACTCCTACCCCGTCTCCCTCCACGGTTCACCGTATGGTTCTCCCCTCCCTCCTCTCCCCCGGACGGGGGAGACAGAGTCGGAGCAGGGTCCCGACTTGGCGGCCGAGCACGCGGTCCCCTTCTCCGTCACCACGGCGCTGCCGGCGATAGGTGGCATCTTGGGGGACCTGCCAGGGATCATTTGCAAGGCGGCCGCCTGCAGAGGTCTCCCCGTTCCCCTAGCTCAGGAGAGGTGTGTGTTTTTTCGCGGGTGCAGACGGTCAGGAGTGATCCGATCTGGCCACGCTTCCCCGCCATCAGGAGGTACCAGGAGGGGGCGGCGGCGAACCCAAGGACCCTGAAGGCTCCGGTGGCCACATTTGTTCCCCTCACCAAGGTGGAGGGATTTACAGATGCTGGATTCCCAGCCACCCCTTCCCTGGAGCCGGGCCTGACGGCGTTTTTTGGGGTGAGGCAGGCCAACATGATCGCCGGACGGCGCCCTACGTTGGCCTCCCCCAGGGACCAGAATGTCGCCCGCCAGGCCGACTGGGTGCACCAGTGTGCCTTTCAGGCGTTGGCGGCGGCGAACAACATCGCGCTGCTCTCTAACTCGGTGGTGACGCTGGTGGAGCGGTCCACCACCTTGGCCGCTGATGAAGCGGAGGAGATCGCCAAGGCGGCCAGCACGGCGCTCACACTGTGCGCGTCTGTCGCTGTCTCCCAGGCAAGGATCGCCGCGTGGGTGACGCAGATCCAGCGCCACCTCTGGCTGCAGCAGGCGTCTGTTACAGAGAAGGCCAGGAAGGTGTTACTGGACGCTCCAATCAGCCCGGACGGGCTGTTCGGACCCCAGTTCCACGCCATGGTGGAGTCCATGAAGGCGGCTGCAGAACAGGCGGACGACATCCGCCAGCACGTCAGCTGGCTCTAGCAGGCAGATTTAGTAACTGTTTTAATGTGACTGTTGAAACTCAGGTCAGAGTCCATGACTACACCTAGATTTCTGGCTTTATCTGTTGTTTTGAACATTGCAGACTGAAGCTCAGCGCTAACTTTTATACGTTCTGCCTTGGCTCCAAAAACCATTACCTCAGTTTTATCTTTGTTTAATTGGAGAAAGTTCTGACACATCCAGTCATTGATTTGTTCAATGCACTTACTCAGTGTTTGAATTGGAGCATAGTCTCCTGGTGAAATTGTTACGTAAATTTGTGTGTCATCCGCATAGCTATGGTAACTTATTTTGTTGTTCTTCATTATCTGAGCCAGTGGTAGCATGTAGACGTTAAAGAGAAGAGGCCCCAAGATGGAGCCTTGAGGTACCCCACATGTCATATTTGTCAACTCAGATGTGTATTTACCTATAGAAACAAAGTTGTTTCTGTCCTTTAAGTAGGATTCAAACCAATTTAGAACTGTTTCCGAAAGTCCCACCCAGTTTTCCAGTCGGTCTAGTAATATGTTGTGGTCAACAGTGTCAAACGCAGCACTGAGATCTAATAATACTAACACTGAAGTTCTGCCACTGTCTGTGTTTAAGTGGATGTCATTGAAGACCTTTACAAGAGCAGTCTCAGTGCTGTGGTTTGGACGAAAGCCTGACTGGAACACATCCAAACAGTTATTTAAATGCAAGAAGTTACTCAACTGTTGAAAAACAACTTTTTCAATGATTTTACCTAGAAATGGCAGGTTTGATATGGGCCTGTAATTGTTAATTACACCCGCACTGCCTGGGGTCTGCCTGTCAGGAAGTTCAGGATCCAATCACAGAGGGCGCTGTTGAGCCCAAGGTCTCTGAGCTTGATGACCAGCTTGGAGGGCACAATGGTGTTGAAAGCTGAACTGTAGTCAATGAACAGCATTCTCACATATGTGTTCCTCTGGTCCAGGTGTGAGAGGGCAGTGTGGATGGTGAGGGCTATGGCGTCGTCTGGGAGGTGATGAAGGTTTTGACTAACCGCTCAAAGCACTTCATGATGATGGAGGCGAGTGCTACTGGGCGGTAGTCGTTGAGGCTGGTGGTTTTAGTCTTTTTGGGGACATGAACGATGGTGGAGTGTTTGAAGCATGTGGGGACTACAGACTGCAGCAGGGACCTGTTGAAGATGTCTGTGAACACCTCTGCCAGCTGAACTGCACACACCCTGAGAACACGGCCAGGGATGCCATCAGGTCCAGGAGCCTTGTGTGGGTTAACCCTTTTAAAGGATTTGCACACATCTGTCCTGTTTAAAACAAAAGGGCAGGGCTCCTGATCCTTCTGTGCCTCCACAGCCTGGCTGCTCTCGAATCGTGCAAAAAACCGATTCAGCTCATCTGGGAGAGATGCGCATGCAGACAGTCGCGCATCACCCCCGACAGCTCCTTTGTAATCTGTCATTGTTCTTAGTCCCGCCCACATGTTCCGGTTGTGTTACAGCTTTTGAAGTCAGACTCCACTTTGTCTCTTTGCACTGCTAATTGCTCTCCGGAGTTCATACCTAGATTTATTGTACTCATCTGAATCTCCACCTCTGTGCGCGATAGTGCACGCTTTCAGCTTGGTATGCACCTCGCTGTTTATGCAGGGCTTTTGATTCGGGAATGTTCGTACAGTAACCTTCGGTACCACGTCATCGATGCATTTCCCAATGTAGCAAATGACCGTGTCCTCTGCAGTTGGTGCGGTCGGCTCGCATGTTTCGGACCGGGTTAAAAGCACACTGCAAAAAGTAAATAAACAAAAAAATGTAAAAAAAATGTAAAAAGCAAAGTTGGAGAGGAGCCAAAGACAATGCAGCCATCTTCACCGGGGCACCATTGTGATTACCATTGTGTGTATTGAGTCCTGTCTTCCATTGAGCTTGTTGTGTGATCGTCGTCGATGTCACCTGTTCCTGTCTGTGAGTCTGCTCCTGTTCCTTGTGTCTCCTGGTTAGTGTTTGTTATTTTTTCTTTGTGTTTTTTTTTTTTTTACCTTACCCGCTCTGGTCCCTGTTTTGTACCAGCTTTTGAATAAAGCTCGCTTTTTGTTTACACTTTGATACCCGCCTTACCTGTCTCTGTACTGCATTTGGGTCCTATTTACCCCAACCTTGACATGCCTGGTATATAACAAATTGTAATGAGGTGATAAGCAGCTATATACTTTAGCAACTAAATAACAACTACAACTCCTGTAGGGACCCTTAAGGCGAGACACGGCAGGCAAAAACATCGGTTTTCCTGCACTGGTCAATTTTGAGATTTTGTGCTATTTTGATTCCATAACATGTTTTCTTTCAGGCTTTTGGAAGGAAAACGTACAAAATACACATTTAAGTGTTTATTTTACTATAGTTTGTCTATTTGCGTCTGTAGATTTCTCCTAAATTCACCAAAAGTTAGCATTCTAACGTAACATAAAGTACCGCGACCGCTGTTTGCACCATGTCATCAGAAGTATCGTTGGAAAGCTCCGTCTCTCCTGCACAATCTCATCGGATCCAAATATGGTCATTTCCTTTGTATCAGCAACCAATCGTGAAAGTGCAAAGGGGTCTTAAACCAAGAAACAAAATCTCATTGGCTGGTGTCAATTTCTGACAACGTGATTCGTTCAGATGCGTCACGTGGTGTGCTAAAGCACTTCCTGGTTAGCTTTCCGCTAGAAATTTAAATCTGAAAATGGCAAAATAACGGCGAAAAAAACGTTCACAGAGAAGACAACAACAATTGTCACTTGCACAAAGCAAGGTTATACAAAAAACAAATGACCCCGAACATGAAATACCTTCACGGAGTGCGTCGATGCGCAAGCTATCATCCAGATAACAGGAGGGTTTAGCTAGCGTCACACTGCAATCGTTAAAGGTCGTTTTCTCAAAATGAGTTTTTTCTCCTACTCTGAGTTCGAAATGTCCACTTCAGTAGCAGTTACATACACCAAACCTTCCAGTTATATTCCTATCAATATTATGAAGGCTTTTACAGAAGGGTTTGGTCATATATAATTCATAGCCTGAATTATATAACGTTTTATACCTAAAAACATGGTGAAAATTGATATTTTCTGATTTATGGAGTGATACAAAGAGATATCCAAAATCCCTTGTGTAAAAGCCTTAGATACTAATATGACTACAAAATGAAACAATAATTTTGATCCTGGCTTTATCCAAAGTTCAGATTTCGGTTCCTGAAATGTGTTAAAATATGCGCATATTTCATGAGATAATGAGTCATTTGCATATTTAAACATGCTATTTCAGAAAACTTGTAATACAAAAAACAATTGCCTTATTGTAAGTAATTAACTGGAGAAATTACTAGCTGATATCTTTAAGTTAAAAAAAATACCCTATTCACCTGGGGTGTCTCGCCTTAAGTGGAGACTGAACATAAACACATATTGAATTGGACTATAGTAATCTAGTAGGATTTGTTTTATAGAATAACTTGTATTTTTATTTTTTTACCGCTGTACATCAATAAACACTTAAACTGTCCTTATATTTGCTCACAACTACATTGTGTTATAAAGCCTATTAAATGTATATAAGTTATGAATAAATCCCCATGAAGAGTTGCACTATCCAAATGCTGTGGCGACAGACTCAGAAAGGAAGAAAACTAAGGCAAAATAAGGCTCTCTCTGTTTCTCTTCTGTCTGTTGATTTCTTAAATAGAAAGTTTGATTTAGAACCAAGAGAAGCGAGCAGGCTGAGAAGGAGTTTCTGTGTGTGGAGTCAGTGCACGTTCAGTACCATGGACAGCACGCCACACACTTCACACAACGACTGCACACAATGAACCGCATCAATTGTAATTTATTCTCAAACAACAGCTAAGGCGCCGGCCACACGAGGACGTATACGGTAGTTTCCGTTACAGTTTTGTGTCATATAGACCGTTCGGCCACACTAGGACGACAGAATATGGCAGTAAACGACTACGGTAACGATAAAGGGTCCGAGGTGGATAGAACGGCATACGCAACGCTCTGGGGGGTCCAACGGCTCCGTTATTACGCCCTATACGATCATTTTCTGATAATGATGACGCAATAGCCCCGCCTCTCCCCACCTCTGCTGCTCACCCCCGCGTCAAAGTAAACTGCACACTGAATTCAGATTATTTATCTTTCTCTCGATATGGACATAAACGCGAGTGAAGTCTAATCTGACAGGACGGAGACACGCAGCTCTGCTCACCTGCAGCTCCTCCCGCTGTGATGCAGCGGTGAACGGAGCAAAACACACACTTCAAGTCAGATCATCACCCTTAGCTTACCTCTAGCTTACCTCTCAAACTACCTAAACTAGTTATAAATATGTTTATTTTTACTGTCACTCATTACTGGATCAGCTGCTGCATGAGACAGACACTGACGCTGTCAGAAGAGAGGGAGGAAAAAGAGAGGCTCCGTGTATTTTATTATTATATTATTATATAGAGTCGTTATTCATTTGTTTTAAAGCTCAATAAATAACAAAGAAGACATTTGACCGGCACTTTCATAATTTTTTAAAGATTTAAACTTTAACACACGTTGACCGGCGAAAACCTCTTCCCGGTTCCCTCGGCCCCCACCAAGGAGAATAAACAGAAGGGCAACCATGGCAACCATGACAACCATGCTTCTTCGCTGCTTTTGTGGAGGAAGTTACAGCGCGACGTACAGGCTCGGCATATGTACTGCAGCTTTTCCAGCGGTTGGAGCTAAACGGAGCTGTCTCGTGTGAACAGACACTTTCCGGTGTCTATTGCGTGTGGACGGAATTGCGTTTGCGTATGCGTTTTACCGTATGCGTCCTCGTGGGGCCAGGGCCTAAGTCATAGTCACTTGTGTCATAGCCAATTTTTTTAAACAGGGGGATCAATAAGCACAAAAAGAGTTGACTATCAATCGGGGACATCATTAGTATGGTGTTTAGGGAATGGAATGTAAATGGAAGATTGGAATAAAATCCACGTTTAATCCCGGCAACATTTAGACGCTGCTTTTGATGATGTTAAAAATATATTTGTTTTATAAGGGAAGGACCCTAATTACACGTCAAGTTTAATTAAGTTGGACATTCTAAGAGTTGTTTTTGCTTTTAGTCAGGAGTATGATGAAAATCTTGATGTGGCTGTCACATCTTTGCACAGAGTAGGAGCTGGAGCCAGCAGCTGATTATATCATGATCCTGATGTATGTATTTTTCTTTTGTTAGAATACTCTCCTTGGCCGTGTTTCAATTCAGGGGTTTCATCCTTCGAAGGGTGCATTCGTAGACCGCATACGTCACTTCCACCGAAAGAAGGCTGTCCCAATTTAAAAAAAAGACGAGACTCCTCCGAATGCGGCCCGCGAATGCAGCCTACTTTTCCCCAATTTGAAGGATACATCTGATGTACACTGCGTGGCCTACCATATCCCAGGGTGCAATGCGCGCAGGGAAGAGTGAGTTTTTTTCAAATGAAATGGCTTCCGGTCTCCCCAGCAGAGTGGATTTAAAAGCAGCAGCAAGCGGAGGAATCACTAATGAATGTGAGTATTGGGTTTTAACTTACTTTAAATTAACTAACGTCACACACGTCAAACCCAAGGGGCATTAAAACGTACATTTTTGTTAAATAATACGGATAAATATGTGACGCTAACTAGCTAGCTGGACGTACTGCACTATTGTTTACACTAATTTGTAATTCAATTCAGAAGTTTACTAAAGTCATACAGAGATCTTGGCTCTGTTATAGATAAGTTATAATTTATATTACATAAATAGACCAAAGTGAAAACATTTAGACCGGTATAGCCTACCGGTGGGATTTATAAAAGGCTACCCTGACGTGTAGCTGCTGTTAGCTTTATTTATTTCTCTGACATGTTGCAATGTTTTACTGTTTATTAAACTTTGGGACAACATTACAACCTTTGTGTTCAGCTCATGCTGCTTTGAGGTAGGGCTAAAAGAAAAGCCTATTTTAAATATTTCCACCAGATTTGATCATCTTTTATAAGGTTAAAGTTTATTTAATGTATCCTAATCCCATAATAATAAGACAATCACAAATAGACAGCAGCCTTTTGCTTGATGTTAGTTTGTGCCGTGCTGTCAAAGGGATGCACGTGTGACTGTCATTTCATCTCTTTAGTTTTTAAAAAACCAGAACAGTACATCATTTTAAATGATCCTTTAGGGATTGTTTGTCTGAAATGCTTAGAGTTAACATTTTGCAATAATACTTCTGCAACCCTGTGTTTAATATGATTAATTCACTTTTTTCTTTTTCTCTTGTTTTTCTCTGTAATTAGGACAATTCTGGAGAAATGGATCTGCTGGAGAAGAACCCCTAATCTGAAAAGTGCACAGCAGATCATCAGGACAGAGCTGCCATCCACCTGGACCCCCCGTGGTGCTGGAGAAAGCAAAACGGCGATCAAGAACATCCTCCACCCAGACCTCTGCTTACTGCCGTCCCTACAGACTTGTGTCTTAGTTTCAGAATTAGATTTTGTATGTGTCCTTTCTTTCAATAGATATGTAACGATTATAGCTTGAGTCTGTCTGATTCCCCAAACAACTGCTTCTATATACTTGCTGCACATATAATACAAATAAACAACTCCATAAACACACTTTTGCTGATATTTGTTTTACTGCTGATGATGTTAAATAACATGATTGATTTCCTCCGTCTCAATGATGAAAGTTATAATAATAGAAGACATGAAGCTGCAGAGAGAGGATGGATATATTCTTACCTCTACTTTGTGATAAGATGAAAATACAATATTAAATAGTAATTGTTTTCATTTGATTTCATTTACTGAGGTTTTAACCATTATTTCCAACATGTGTACATAAGCAGTGGAATAATAGGATATCTCTAGGTCATTAAACTGTCTTCAGTTTAATTTTATTAATACAAAAAATAGGTCATAGAAAATGTTTAATTGTGTATTTCAGCAGAGCGGGGGGTCACGGTGCTGCTGGACCTGGAGGTGCTGACCTGGGGTCAGTGGGACATCATCTGGGCAGGTTTAGGGGAAGAAGGAGAATATAAACTGTTATGATCACAGCTATTAAGATTAGAACACTAATATTGTTAAGAATCAATCTATACAACATGCTTTTGTTAATTTAAAAAACATATTGTTTTATTAGTACAGAAAAATTAAGACTTATTTTAAATATGAATATATCAGCTATATATAATGTACTTGTGAACTTACTAATGTAACATTACTGGGGGCTAAAGGAACAGCTTCATCTTATTTACCTGGCCATGGTCCTCTTTAATTCATCGCTGACGGTGATCTTCAAAAAATGTAAAAGTAACGTTTCTGGATCCTTTTCAGCTGAGTTAGCTTGTAAGCTATTTTGCTAGCAGGCTGCTGGAGCAGCGCAACCGAACAGCGCGTATCACGTGACGTAAATACGAAGCCCTCCGTAGGCTAGACCATCTCATTTCGTAGGCCGCTCGGTCCAGCCTACCCAGTCTACGTGGGCTGGGTCCTCCGTGGACCGCGTAGGCTGCGTACTCCAAAGGGTACAGCCCCTGAATTGAGACACGGCCCTTGTGTCCTGTCTGATTCCACTTCCTGTCTTTGTGTCTTCCCCCCTTTTGTGATGGTCTCCCCCGCTCTGATTCTTGTGTTAAATGGAACGAGCCCATTGTCTGAAATGTTGAACTTCATGGTGTTCGCGTGCATGTAAAATCTGTGAGCCTCTATATCTCTGTTTGCGTTTTTCACATTGAGGTGTGTGGTTGTATCTACATATGAAGTTAAAGAAGGCCACAGTATGACTTTTCAAATACAAAGAAAGGATATTAAAGATGTCTTCAGGTGATATATCAAAAAGCTCTGACAGTGATAAAATAATCTACAGTACCTTTGCTAATTAAAAGCAAATACATATGACTACAAACTTTAGAATCTCCTTTTCTCTACATCAATATATGCATCTACTGTATATTAAGCTGCTTTTTCCTGACACTTTTCTATGACTTGTGTGAGAACACAAGATATCTTCAGCAGCAGTCACCTGACCGCTCGCTGTCAGTGTGCAGCCTCACTAGAAACGGTTCTGAGCAGCAGCAGCCATCACATTTCTTCATCAGTTTGAAGCATTAATCATTGTTGCTAGAAAGTTGGTGCTCTGTATGGGCTGCATGGAAGATAGAATCTTCACAGTCATAAAAGTGGAGCCATTTTTGGCTTCATCTAGGCATTAAATATAATTAATATTGCACAATTGTTCCGAAGCATTTTTCACTACAGCAGTCTTGATGGACGTTTTGCTAACGTCCGTTGGTTGTAGATCTTTAATCCCTTCAGTTTTTTTAGCAGTCATTTCTTACAATATTTGGTGTGAAAAACATAACATGCATCTATAATCCTTTGTTGTTGTATTTTCTCTTATCTTTGATAATACTGTGCAACACTGTGCAACCAGCACTTTAGTGGATATTTGACCCCAGTGTTCCCTGGCCCATAGCTTCAGATCAAAGAAAAGACCTCCCTCTATGGAGGACGTGATTTTCCGTCAGGACCCTCGTCTAAGCTCCATCAGTCTCCACAACCTGCATGATGCCAACAGAGCTGTTAAGGGAGCGTCAGTATTTTTAGTGCTAATGCTTTGGTTCTCATTGTGTTTTCTCCAGGTGCGCCCATGATGAAAAAGCATCTGTGGGGAAGGATGTGTTTTAAGAGCCTTCTTTCCAAACTGTCTAGACAAGCTAATTACCCAGCACATCATCTGTTTCTTTATTCCTGTCTGAGAGAGATGGTGCTGAGGCTTAAAGAAGCCGCACTAGAGGCTGAATTCAGTTAGGAAATACTGTATATATCTTTACAAAGGTTGGAAATAATCTCATGGTTTTAATATAGCATCAATAGGGTTTAAATCTGTAGTTGAGACAGTCGTGGTATGAGTTCCTTAAGACATGGTTTACAAACAGTCATCCTCCTCACAGTCACTCCAAACACTCACACACAAACCAGAGCAGTTCACACACTCAGACAGCAGAGAGCAGTCAGTACTCAGCAGACTTTATTTCAGTCAGAGCTACATCTGTTGGGGTGTGAAGCAGGAGAGTTAAATGCTGAATGCAAAGGAATCTTTTTCTACCTTTAGCATGTATAATGATTGTCACACACACAACCAATTCTCTTGAAATGAGCACTTTCACTCTTTTCTTAGTTCCTTAACCACATCAAACTCCTAAACAGTATTTGGGTGAGCTCCCAGGTCAGTGGGATGGAAGCTCTGCTGGGTATTCACATTCATTAAACAGTTGCAAAGGTTTCTAAGAGAAGTTTGTCTTACTGTGAGTTTCACTTTACGGGTTACACAGCATCTCACATCTCAACCCCTGCTCAGTAATCTGCTGAAGGAGACACACCCCATACTCTTCTTATATATGGTTTGGACAAACTTTGGATCCTAGATATCCCATAATGCAACTCAATAATATCTTTCAGAGACATCACACATCTTTTTATAAAAGCTGAGTATAGTACTTCTTGATAAAGTAAACTGAACTTTATCTGTAAAGTCAGCACAATGTCCCTTTATTATAAAGTATATTTACTTTGTTTAAAAACATAATAGTTTTAAAACCCTATTAACGGTCTTCAACGATAGTGTGTCATTTTGAACATTTGTCATACAAGGCAATTTTATTAAGTTGCCAATTTGTGTGAGCTTTAGGACTTCTGGTAAATGTCCTTAAGTGATGTGATTTGAGTAAGTGTCTGTTGGTGCTGATGACCACATGTAATAATATAGAAATAATCTGGCGCTGTGAAGTTAGACCCCTGTGCCAGTTCCTTATCTCTGATGATTATTAATTCATAGATTTTCAAAATAGTGGCTGATTCTTTTTCTGTTGTGCAGTGCAGTGAGTGGACGTGATGGTTTAGCTCTACTTGTATCTTTGCTACATGAATATGAGGCCAGTTATAAATATGACTGGATTTGCTTTTCAGTATGACATAGAGGTCGGTGTGGATGTCAGGCAATTATTAAATGTATCTATATGTCCCTATTCTGTTGGATCCAGTGGATCACAAAGGCACAATCAGTAGAGCCACTAAACAAAATAATGTCCATATCCAGTCAGGGGATATAGGAGACTTCTCCTGAAACTGGTACAAAGCACCAAGGTAAAATGATCATTAAGTGTGGTGTTGATATTTTGTACATATCAGAGACTTCTCTCTTATAAATACACATATACTCTTTAGTCTGCGCTACGGTTAACCTGGCCCAGCAATAGATCTCTCTCTGAACAGTGGCTGTATTCCCCACAGATGATACAGGCTCAGAGATATAACAGCTTGATGTCACATGAGTGACAAACAGAAAATAGAGGGCTGATTAGGATCTTCACAGCATACATCAACACCTGCCAGTGATCTGAGGTCTTACTGGGCTGAGGGCATTTTCAATACAACATAAGATATTTACTTTAATATCTCAAACACATTATATATTTAATGCCATTCTTTCATTTTTATTGCATCGTAACCATTGAGGTCCAATACTGTATTTCCCCTTTTGGGGATAACTGATGTTGAAGCAAGATTAATGCTACACTAAGGTATGTTTTTGTTCATACCAGGAAGTAGTTATTCCTCTTCTTTTGTGCACCCAATTACTGTAAGTACTAAAAGGTAGGGACATTTTTACGTTCTCCGGCTTGCACAATACTAGCGTAGGGTGTAGTATACTGTATGTCTCAAACTCAAATAACTCTGGCACTAAGCACTAACTAAGCATTTCCAGCCCATACATAGTTTTCTTAGTACTTAATTGTGATTTTTGTCCTCTGGAAAACTTACAGAGCTCTGGGAGATAAGGATATGGATGCACACTGCTGTTGCTCTGACATTGTTTGCCCGTTAGGCGTGAGGTAAAGCGCTGCAGCTAACAGCAGGACAGTATTTACAGTTTGCATAAGTCTTCTTTGTTTTCCTCCTTCAATGTTCTCTTCCATCCAACTGCCATGATATCCGCACTGAAAACACCCAGTGAGTTTCATCTATAGCAGGTGGTGTTGTTAAACCGTATGCCTCCTCATGGGTTGTACCTGCTCACCAAAGGTTCACAGTGCAATAACAGGCTCATTGCAAATAAATCATTTTTATATCTCTTATTCAAAATTCTAACTATAACTTAATATGTTTATATAAATATTAGAATTTTATTTTATCTTTTAATTGCACATTCTTACTTTAACTTCATGTGTTTTTTACATTTTAAAAACATGTAATTGTAAAAGCACCTAACTAGCGGTCTTACTTTGAGAGGTCTGGTGCAGAGACCTCAGTCTGAGCAGCGTACCTGCAACACAGCTGCACTTTGCTTTCTCTTTTGTAGCTCTGTTTACAATTACATGATGGCTTTCCTTCATGATGCCTGGGATAAAAGCTCTAAGCGAGAACAAATTCAAATCCACATAAGTGTCACTTATGAATGACAGCCTTTAAGTTGCAGCTATTGTGGATGTGGCCGGAGGCAAAGGAAGCATTTATATTCAGTGTTTGGTGAATAATTCTCTGTGGGAAACTGAAGAATAGCTTGTTTGTAGAAAGCAGTGAGCAGTGTCATTGAAGTGGTGACAACATGAACTGTGGAATCTGAATCATGTTTGACTTGTCACTGACAGAAAGACACTTTGTCTTCATGTGTTCCATTGTTTCCATGTGTTCAGGAGAGATGGGGAGGGGGTGCGAGTGTTCTGGGACCGGCTGAGAGAGCCCTCCTTCACCTCCAGGTGGAACCCCTTCGCCGCGGACTTCCCATTTGTCACGTTCACCCACCACCCCGTCAGGACCGTCAGCGACTCTTTCTCTGTTCTCTGCGACGTGAGTCCATCCCCCAGTGATTACAGTTTACTCAATCCTCATAGACACACTTTCTTATTTACCTCTGCCTTTTCCCTTGTGTAAAGCAAAGTGGCACGAGTGTGAGCAGCTTTGATGATTCTGAGCATGAGATCCGTGTTGCTGGCTCAAATGTGGTTAAACACTCCTCTTTAGTGCTCAAATCATTAACACCATGTTTTTATTTTGTTAAAGAACTACAAGGCAAAGGGTTTGGAGCAAAAGGTTGAACTTCTGCCATGGTTCAATCACTCACTCTATTCCACATGCATTCATACTGTAGATACTCTTGAGGCGTGTTGAAATCCAGTCTGTCTATTTAGGCTTCTATTGAGCCTCTCCACATGACTGAATTCCATGACTTGCACTCATGAGTTGTGTTTTTCTTGTTGATAAAAAATAATCAAGAGTTACTTTAAAACAAGTTTAAGATGTAATGCAGATGACACCAAGGAGAAGAGTAAAAGAGACGTAAACAGGAAGTCAAGAGTTGTCTGATATCTTCCTGATCCTCTCAACTCCCACAGATCCAGAAGTTTCAAGAGCAGCTCAGGGCTGCAGCGCAGAAGGTCCATGCCGTGAAGCCGGTTCCTGGGAAGGCCAACGGCGTCATGGTCCTGAACGAGCTCATCCACATCGAGGCCTACGTGGGCCTCATGTCTTTCCTGGGGAACCAGAACAAACTGGGATACTGCATGGCTCGAGGAAACATTGGCTTCTAACCATTCTGCATTTATACAAGGTAGTTTTGTTGGAGATACGTTTGTTCACAAAGAGTTTATTTAATTGTACAAGGATGATTTTTGATTAGATTTTTGTGTGTCACATTGAAGCATGGATTTTCAGGATGTTCTGTATAAGGTTTGTAAACCCCCCCTGCTGCCCTCAAGGCGCTTTGTGTTTGCTCCTCAGTGATATGCTAATCTAACTCGTTCACAAAGGGACCTCTGTTCTGTCTCTGTTAAATGCTCATTCTCATGCCATTCGGCCCCTCAGAGATTCACATTTTATGCTTTAGTTTGATCATATAAAGTGTGTTTTTACAGTGCATACAGTGCTTCGTGTGTTGACTGTGTCGCTCTGCCTCTTATTTGACATCACCTGTTTCTCTGTTGAGCCTGATAGACAAGAAAATAAAGGCATGCATATTTGGTTCTGTTTCCTTTGTTGTGGAATAAAATATGGAGATTTTGAGAGCAATTTCCATGGACAGAATGCATCATTAACGCCTTAAATCACAGCTGACTGCAGGAGAGAGGAGAACAGATTTAAAGTTGCACTTTAGCACAATGATTGTGGTGAAATTTAATTGGTTAAAGAGAACACCCATGATGAGCTTATTATATACAGCTGTGGAGTGAATGAATGTATAGCCAGCACTTAGCTTCATTTGTTAACATTTTTGTCAGTGCTAACCTCACTGACAAACACAAATCCCAGTTTTTAATGTGACTGATAAACATAAAAGCCACCCTTGTTTGGGCAGTTGAATGCTTTTAATGTGAATTCTTCACAGGTCCAAAGATTTGGTCCTGAACCCGCAAAGAAGTGGAAATGTACTTCCTGGAAAGGAACTACACCCTGAAAGAATCCATTAATGTAATATATACAATTTTAAAACGTACCAGGTTCTGAGTGGCGACCTGGGTCCTAGTGTTTGGTGAAGACATGAAGACCTTTAGTGTGAAGCACAGGCATGAACAGTTTATTTATATATATAATTAAGTTATCTTAAGGTGTTAAGAAAAAAATGTAAGCCCTATTTGTAATCTGCACATTACTCTCCAGAAGTATCCTGGCAGGATAGAGAACAAGCTGACCCCTAAACCTAGAAACAAGTGTTTCTAGGTTTAGGGTTTGATGTTCCTTCTAGGAACTTTCCAGATTGAAAGCACTCGGGCAGCTCCACTTCTTCGTCCTCTCAGACTGGACGCTGCAGTGACTCTCTTTCGCCTCTTGAGGAAATTGTGAAGGAAAGGTTGAGGCTAGCTGGTTAGCATGCTAATTTCAGTAGATATCTTTTCAAAAAACAAAAATGTCTTTGAAATAACGTCAATGCTGTAACCTTTATTTTTGTATCCACAGTTCTGGCCATGGTTACACATTGCCCCTTCAACAGGAGTTCTGTTGGAGACATGGTGCATTATTTCAGGTGCCATTGGAAGTCTCCTATGCCCCTTTTCCACCAAACCGGTTCCGGGCTAGAGCCTGATTAAGCTCTGGTTCTTCCTGTTTCCACCGCAGCGGGGCCGGCTCTAAGCACCGAAAATCGGTTCTTAGCTGGCCCCACTTGGCTGCCCGGCAAGAACCAAGAACCAATACTTCACGCTTACGTCTGAGGCAGGGGGCGACAACAATTCATAGCGAATACGGCAAATAAAAGCAGTAGCGCTGAGCAAAGTGACTAGAACGCGACCACACACTTATAAAAAAAACACATTTTAAAGTCAGGCAACACCAACCAGGCTTAGTGTGATTCTGTTTATTTGTACCTTACTTTGACCATCCGTTCGCTGTCATTGATCATTGTGGAGAGCAGGCAGACGTTTTGTTTAGTATTATAGCAGCTATCGGATGGGATCAATACATGGGCTACACAGGTTGTCATGTCCGATGTAAGAAATTAAAATCAATGTTTATATGGCGTGATTAAATATTACGGTTTTAATTAAAGCTGTTTTATTCTGGAAAAACCGGAAGTTCACACACTCTTAATTTAAAACTTTTATTCTGAAAATTATTCATCTCCGGTTAGCATTAGCATGTGGCTAATCTTACGTTTTTTGAGAAAAAGTTAATTTAAAGGGGACCTATCATGCAAAATGCACTTTTGTACGTCTTTTATACATGAATATGTGTCCCCGGTGTTCCAGGGAACTCACCAAGTGTCAGAAAACACAACCCTCTCTATTTTCCTCCATACCCAAATCTCTAAAAACGGGGCTGCAACGGATCTGATACAGACTGATCCAGATTTGAAGACTTCACTGACGTCACAGAAGTGACGCTACGGCTATTGGGCCAACTCTCCACCTATCAGGGGAATGTGGGGTTGGGCCACGGCCGGCCATTGCTGCTCGAAAGCGCTGGAGACGCTGTAGTACATATGCCAGGCCTGTAAGTGGCGCTGTAGTCTGCCACAAAAGCAGCGAAGAAGACTTCCCGCCCATAGTTACCATGGTTACCCTTCTGTTTATTCTCCGCTGTGGCTTTTTTTCTCCCTCCCCGAGGCAAGCGTTTGCTCCCGCTGCTTTAATTCAATGCAATCCCTCCCCGTCGAGGCAAGCACTGTAATTCTCTCCGGTATAGTCCACCAGCAGATGACAAACACCCACCTCTCCGCCTCTTCCAAAGAACGAAGGGACCGTGCGGCAGAGTTTCAGTTTCAGTTTCTTTCGCCGGACAAGATGTCCGTTAAAGTTTAAATCTTCCGGACAAAATTAGAAAAGTGCCGGTCAAAGGTCTTCTTTGTTATTTATTGAGCTTTAAAACAAATGAATAACGACTCTATAGGCCTATAATAATATAATAAAACCATAGATTGTATATATAAATAAAACACGGAGGACGGAGATCTTTTTTTCTCCCCCTCTTGACTTGATCAGAGCACGGCTCCCCTCTCCTGCAGGGGGGCGTGGTCAGCTGCAGCTCATAAAATCAGCCCCGTAGACAGCAAACAGCACACAGAGCGAAATGAGGCATGGCTAAAATGCATGATCTGTTTGGTATTTTGAAAACAGAAACGTATAAATATGCCTTATATAGGTATGGTCCTACACTATATTATTATAATATAGCATGATAGGTCCACTTTAAGGTCTTATTTTGAATAAGAAAAAAGCTTTGGGGGTATAAATATTAAGCCTGACAAAGTACTACTATATTGCTTTCCTGCAATGTTAACTACTGTATGTTTAAGCACTTATTTTAACTGATATTATACATATGTATTATACTCTTATAAGATGTATGTAGATAGTATAAGAAATGTGCAGAATACGACAGTTTAATGGTGGAGGTATACACACATATTGATCTATGTCTTGTAATGCACTGTTGAGGAACCTGCGACCCAAGTTGTTCATCTCCGACCTTAGGCGCGTTCACACCAAGTACTTTTCCCACAATAGTTCATCAGAACTCTTTTAGTTCTGATGAACTAAAGCAGATCGCGTTCACACCAAAATGAGTTCCTGGGGGTGGATTAGGCAAATGAAGCCGCTGACGTCACTTCTTCTTCTTCTGCTTTGGGTTTACTGGCAGGCCGCAAACAACTTCACGGCGAGTACAGTAGGTGGCGGTATGCACCTTAAAGTTGCAATCCGCCAAAAAACCGAGAGAAGAAGAAGAAGAAAAACCTCCCGCGTATACTGCCGCGCCCACCTGCTGTATATGGCGTCTGTTTACCTTCCGACCTCAGACATGAGCTTCGTCTGAGTTATTTAAGCAAACACAAATACAGATCGTCGACCAGTCAAATGCAATAGCAATGCTGATTCGGAAGCGAAGGCGGTTAAGAAGGATTGACAAAAGGATTGGACGACGACATGCACGCGCTACGCTACGTGTGAAATGAATAAACTGTGCCAGGTGTGTCGTATGCACACTAAATAGGCTGAGCAGCTAACACACCTTTATTATATATCCTCATGAGAACAACTGCATCCGTCTGCCATGAACCCTACAGAAACCTACGTGTTAGTTTTGGCCCATAGTGGCCTCCATTTGTGTCGTGTAAAATGGGGGAAATCAAAAGTTAGCAAATCCCCATGTCATGTTCATAAAAACATTTAGTTTTAGGTCAAATAATTATTACACTGCTCTGAAACTCACTACACTAACTCCTAAGATGTTCCCTTACTATAATTAATTAAAAATATTGAACTCACAACACTGGTAATAACAAACTTAACCATTTCTCTTTCTATAAATAAATAGTGCTTGTGTTGGACGCCATTTTGAAATACAATGAAATTATCTTTTTGAAAGCCACAATAAATAAAGCTTCGCCAGTTTATAACCGATGAAACATGATGGTATCAGAATAATCACTTACATGTGATGTATAGGATGCTACACAGGTCACTGTAAAGATAAAGTGTCAGAGGAGAAATAAGCAAGCTTAGTTACATGAAATGTAATGAAAAATGTAAGATACAGGCTCCGTTTAATCGCCATGTAGGTTCTCTTTTATTGCACACTCAAGACAATATCAATAACAGCATCGCGCTCAGTGGCGGCCGGTCCATAGGGGCGCTAGGGGCGCCGCCCCACCTCTTCCCATATTGAAAAAAATAAAAATAAATAATAATTAAAATTAAAATAAAAAAAAAAAAAAATGTTTAAAAAAATATATATGTTTTTATTTTTATTTTTAATGAACAAGGTAAATATTATATAATTGGTATCAGTAAAATGTATAATCTACAATAAAATCTCGTTTAAAATTGTGTTACGATGTCTAAAGTTACTGATAAGTCACATGTTTCCTGCCTGGCCTTGCCCATGCACCTTCTCTCGTCTGGGCGCTAAGAGAGGAGCCTTCAACCAGTGCAGCAGCAGCCACCAGCAGCTGACTGTTGCTATCTGTAACGTGTAAACTATGCCGCGAAAATATAATTTCAGCCAATCAGCGTCGTCAAAGATGACGGTCACCGGGCGCCAATGTCAGCGCCCAGTGCAGTCTGTGAGTAGTTTGGACAGTGACTCGTATCCGGTTGACGCAGTAGTTGATGAGGATGGCTTCGTGTGCAGGTGGAGTCTCCGGACCTCGGTCCGCGCCTAATTCTGTTCAAGAGCTAATCTCCAATCCTTTCGAAAGGAGAAGTTTGGCAGATAAATTGTTGCTTAAAGACCTTGCACCGGACCAACCCGATTTGAATATATCGCAGCAATCTCGTGAAAAAGACAAAACGTAAACACGAGGCTTCACAAGTAGCTGGTACACAAGAAAGGCTTGGCTAGCTGGATGCAAACAGGTAAATGCTGTCTTTTGTTTCCCATGCTTGGATATCACTTTATATGTAGAGAGGAGGTTTCCCATGGTTGTTAGAAGTTTATTAATAAGTGGGCATTTATCACAGAAGTGATTGTTCTGTCTCCACGTTTGTTGCATTGTCTGTGATGTATTTTCCAACGGTTATAGCTCCTGTTCTGTCCCAGCAACACTACACGGTTTGCAGCTCCACCACATTTTTGGTTTATCTTCGGTGTCGCTTCAAATCTGCTTCCCATCGGACTAAAACCTCCACGTAATCTGAAGACAGATACTTGAAGTTATTTAAACCTTTTGCAAACTTTATGTTCTTTCTTGCTCTAGCCTTGCCAGTTACATTGTACATAACACATATATTATCATTATGCTAACTGGTTGTTCGTGTTAGACGATGTAGCTTTTTCATTTCTGAGTTATTGCTGTTTGTAAATAATCCTCAGAGAAACAAAGAAAAAACACAATTTATGACATTTTGTGCTGTGGTTATTTTTTTTAAATTGCATTTATTCACAGTTCAGTTTGAAATGCTGTAGTGACTTGTATTGAACCACTTAAATATTTATAATTAATGCTACTGAAAAGATGCTATTAATTTTATATCTCACATGCAGTTCACTGTAAAGCTACTTGGTGAAGGTGTTGGTTCATAAAACATGAACAGTTTTAAGAAAGAAAAAAACAGACCAGTTCTGAGAACACAAATTCCTGGTAAAGTAGTAGATGTTCAGGTTGATAAATAATATTTTCCACACTGAAGATTATGGAGGTATTGATCAGTCTTCTCATATTTTTAAGCCTCGATTTCTCCTTTCCCCCCCCCTCTAACATCACCAGAAGTCATCATTTAAGGGGTCATTTCTCGAAAAAAAATTTCGGGGGGAAACCCCCCGGACCCCCCGGACCCCCCGGGTTTAATCAGGGTTGGGAGGGTTACTTTGTAAATGTAATCGGTTACTGAATACTGAATACATGGCTCTGAAAGTAATCCGAATACAGTTACAGTTACGTGTCTTAAAAAAGTAACGTATTCAGATTACTTTTAGAATACTTTTGGAATACTTTATTTTTCCATAACAGATGGGTATGTTTTGGTGAACAGGAGACACTTATTTTACTGTTTTCATGGCTTATCAAGAACTCAAACACAACATCTTGGTGTCATTCTGGACAGCTCCCTCTCATCTGCACCCCACATAAAAAACATCACCCGGACTGCATTATGTGTACTCTCTTAAACCTTTCCTTAGAATATGTTATGAATTGTCAGGTGTCCTTGGGTGCTTTGAAAGGCGCCCCTAAATAGAATGAATTATCATTATTATTTATTATCTGAAACGATGTAATAACTTTTAAAACTGTTTCCAGTCACTTGCCCCATGCATTCAGCAGCAGCAGGCCATTCACTTTGATTTGATCCCGTTATGAAATGTCATCATTTCGACAATAAAGAAATGCTACATAAACGTTATCTTGCACATTTTATCGAACCATCTCCGTTTCTAACTTTCAATATATTTTAAAAGAGATCTCTCTCTCTGATCTGCGTGCGGGGGCGGGGCCTCACAGACACGCTGCATCTCTCTCTCGCTCACAGACACGCTGCATCTCTCTCTCGCTCACAGACACGCTGCATCTCTCTCTCGCTCACAGACGCGTTGCATCTCTCTCGCTCACAGACACGTTGCATCTCTCTCTCGCTCACAGACACGCTGCATCTCTCTCTCGCTCACAGACACGCTGCATCTCTCTCTCGCTCACAGACACGCTGCATCTCTCTCGCTCACAGACACGCTGCATCTCTCTCGCTCACAGACACGTTGCATCTCTCTCGCTCACAGACACGCTGCATCTCTCTCGCTCACAGACACGCTGCATCTCTCTCTCGCTCACAGACACGTTGCATCTCTCTCGCTTCACAGACACGCTGCATCTCTCTCGCTCACAGACACGCTGCATCTCTCTCTCGCTCACAGACACGCTGCATCTCTCTCTCGCTCACAGACACGCTGCATCTCTCTCTCGCTCACAGACACGCTGCATCTCTCTCTCGCTCACAGACACGCTGCATCTCTCTCGCTCAGACACGCTGCATCTCTCTCGCTCAGACACGCTGCATCTCTCTCTCGCTCACAGACACGCTGCATCTCTCTCTCGCTCACAGACACGCTGCATCTCTCTCTCGCTCACAGACACGCTGCAGCGCTGTGCAGTGTGCACACAGTTCTGCTGGTAATGACTATTACATTTTATGAGGAAACTTTTCCACCAATAATTCCCATAAGTATTCCAAAATGTATTCACTTCAGGTTTACGAAAGTAACTGTAATCAGATTACTCGTTTTTCAAATGTAACGCCAGCTGAATACAGTTACTTGATTTTTGTATTCTGCTTGAGCGCCACGGTCAATGAACAAATGAGACACACTGGTTCTGTGCTCCCAGTGGGCAGGATGAACATGAATGAGTCCACTCAGGGTTAAAAGCTCTGTCCTCACTGTCCACTTTCCTCTTCTTGGAGAGCGCCATGTGTCATTATTTGTCTCTCCCTGTCTGCCGCTAACACGCCTGTTCACTCTCCTCTCCGCTTCTCTCCCTGTATCGCTAATTATTCTCTTTACTCACTTTCCTCTCCGCTTCTCTCTGCCGCTCTCTCGTCTCTTCTTCTGTGTTTCTCTCCCTGTATCGCTCACTCGTCTCTTTCGCCCCCTGTTGGCAGCGGTTAAAATAGATTCGCCCCGTCAAAATTGAAATCCCCTATTAATGTATTGATTATAGGTCCGGGTCCGTATAGGTCGGCGTCCGGATCCGGACCGCGGTCCGCCTGTTGCCGACCCCTGGCCTAGTAGGTTGTCAACAGAGACAACATTGGACATGGTGCAGGCAGGGACAGTGTACAAAATGCAGGTGTAAAGTAGAAGATAAGATAGGATCAAATAATATCAAATAAAAAATAAATATCAAAGTGCCCTTATTTATTGTTTTGTGCTTAATGTATGCTTGAACTTTGTTTTATAGGGATTAGTGGACATCAGTTCGATGCGTAGCCTTCTTTCAAGGCCAGAGTAGTTACAGTGTAAGTGGATTGACATCTAACATAACATGGCTGAGTACAATTATAACAATCAATAAAAAAAAGGAAAATAAATTGAATTTCAATTACATTTTTATTTAAATGTGCAAAATATTAGAACATCAGTCTTTGTGGCATGCAGGTAATCCAACTGTTTAAGCTTTTACCATTAACATGTAGAATGAATGTTGCAAATTACTTGAAATTATAGCAACTACAATGTATTGTTAGAGGTAGCATTATGTCCAGCTAGCATGCTAATTCCTAACGTTATATTATCGTTTCATCCCGGAGGGGAAAGCTAACTAGTTTCCAATCCAGAGAGAAACACCTCGCCTGAAACACACGATTAGTGCCATGAGTTAGTGAAGCAAATTACAGAACATTGCACACTTATTCACAAGTCAAAACGTTTTTCTAGCGGCCGAGAATAGCTAGCGAGCTAGCTAGATGTTATTAGCTAGCTCGGTTCCGGCCTGCTAACAGTGTTACCCAATTCAACCTAGCATTGCTAACTCGATCTACCGAGCAAATAAAAGTACATCTGAGACCAGTATTGTGCAGATTAAAACAATGCATTGCATGTAGTTTATTTTACCTTCCAGGCATGACTGCGCTGTGGACGGTTTTCCAGGTCTGCTAACTTTACTGAACCATGGACATTGCCTTCAGTAGAAGCTTCTGGATCGCGTCCTCCGAGTAAATCGCCAGAAGTGCCGACACATCCTCATCACTCCACCGCTCCGATGATTTATTTAGTGTTGCTATAATAACTGCTTTCACAAAAGTAATCTCTTCGGGTGCGCTGCCCGAAGCGAGCAAATACAATGGCCGCTTAAAAAGCGGGTCAGATGAACTAATTTGAACTAATTTAGTTCCTGGGGCTTTTTGGTGTGAACGCAAATATATCGTAGTTCTGATGAACTATTGTGGGAAAAGTACTCCGGTGTGAACGCGCTACTTGTCAGGTATTGAACATTCAATAAATAAAGAACACAGAATTATTCAATATAAAACACAGAATTTGTGTGATTATACTAAATGATTTACAAATAAACACCACTGCATATTTACAACTGTTACACATGCTGATGTAACGCAAATGTTTCCAACTTGGGATCAATAAAGTATATCTTATCTTAAGATGATCGATGGCTACTGCCATATTTGCAAAATTTGCCTCTGAACCTTGACAAGTGCATGTTTCAGGCTTATCAATTTACAACAGGAGGGGTCACAGACATAAGACCAGCTGTTAAATAAAGCTCTTCTGACCTTAGCTGTCATGTGGGTATATATTAATGCTACCCATTATGGGCACAAGCAATTTTCACCCATTTATTAATTATATGTTTTAAATTTGAGTGTTTCCTATCCCCTAAACCTCCAGGGATGTACACAGTTTAATACTGGCAACTTCTTATTATAGGAAATATGAAAACGTCTTTTAAAACTACAATTCCCAGCAGAGACGTGCCATAGACAGGGTTCATACACTTTTTCACCAATGATTTTCAATGACTTTTCCATGACCTTTACCTAATTTTCCATGACCAAAAACATTACTCTTTCTCAGCGGTACCACTGAAAATGGTTTATTTTAACATGGAACAGGAAAATAAGGTCTGCATATGAAACATGTTGTGCCTATCTAAAACAAATAGTAGGCTTAAAGCAACTCAAATCTCTCACCAGCAAAACACCTAGTCAGTTAAATGTAATTTTACGTTTCATTACTATACGATACAGTATTTATTATCATTATAGTATTACTATTTCGGCGATTAGCTAAAATATAAATTATATTTGATGCAACTTTAGTTACATTTCCATTACTTTTGGGACGGGGTGTACCCGTTCAAATCCAGTTTTGGACAGTCTGTCGTGGTTCCATCCTATTTCAAAGTGCTGTTTGACGCTCGGCGTAACCCTCGGCGCACACTCAAACATCCAATCACAGAGCTTGAGGACTATCACGGGGTTTGTCAAGCGAAGCGGAGAGAATACTTACTTCCGGGTGTAAAATTCTCTAAAGCAACTACTATGAGCTGCTCCGACCCTCGGTCCTGACGGACTCCAACTTGTGTTTTTAATCAAACAAATAAATAAACACAAGGATAATTATGTCTTATTGTTGAGTAAATAACAGTGTGTGATTTAGAAAATAATACAAAATTAGAAGGAAAAAACGATGAAACAATACAGATTTCAGTATTCTGAGCCCCTACTCTCCCCCTAACTGACGGCAACAAAAGTCCTACATTATTCAATTAAAATGAAGAAGTAAAAACAATAAGTGTGGCTTGATATTGAGTAAGAAAAAGGTTGATAAACGCTGTGAGAATGGATCTGCGGAGAGCATTTCGCCGCGATCCCAACTTGTCTATTACCAACGTTCAGGGAGCTCTATGCAAGTCAATGAGACGCCCTGCGGGTTGAAAACTGACTCTCAAGGGGTACCCTGTCCGTAATAGAGTGACGGGGAGGGGCCCTGACCGACCGTCAACATGTGACGGGTTGGGAGTGAGAACGTGTTGCTATTACAGCTGAATGCGGCAATTACATTACATTTCATTTAGCTGACGCTTTTATCCAAAGCGACTTACAATTAGCAATTACAGGGACATTCTCCCTGGAGTAACTAAGGGCGAAGTGCCTTACTCAAGGGCACACTAGTGGTGGTGTTCCAGGCGGGATTTGAACTCACAACCTTCCAATCTTCAGCCCACCTCACTATCCATTAGACCACCACTACCCCAAAATTACCATTTTGTTCAGCAAAACGCCTCACAAAATTAGTAAGATCCAAAGCTTTAGTGCGTTTTGATTCAATGCTGAGTACAGCCAAACTTGACAGTCTCTTCTCTGTCATTGTAGACCGCAAATACCTCATTCCTTCAGTACTTGGGTCCGAATGCTTCTCGTTTTGCGCCGTACCGTTCAAATGAAATCGCCGCCAATCAGTGGCGGATCTAGACAATTTTACATGGGGTGGCAAAGGGGTGGCAAGAGGTTTTGGCAGGGGGGCATGGGAGGATGGATGAATCCACTCCACAAAACACTAAAACACAGACATACATTTAAACTATTTATTGTTATAGTATCCCAAAGATGAACATGCCTAGTAATCAAACAAAACAAGACTGTGCATATTTTGAAACATAAAAGTTTCAGCAAAATTAAAATAATACAAGAATTACAATAATTTCTCAATAAAAAATATACAACGGCAGGCAAAATACAAGTAGATTATATCAAATTTGACACAGTACACACAACAGTGAAATTACTTTTGGACAACTTAAGTCCTTGGATGTAAAGACATCACCTATCTATTTTAAGATAGCTTGAGGCGCCGGTTGTTGTGCTGTGCAGCAAAACGTTTGACAAAAATATCCATGTCTAGTGCTTTTGCACGCTCTTTCTCAATGCTGAGAATCGCTAGATTCCTCAGTCGGTCCTCTGCCATGGTTGTGCGCAGGTGATTTTTTATAAGCTTCAAAGTTGAAAAGCTTCGCTCACACCCTGCAGTACTCACTGGCAAAACAATAGCAATCTTACATAAGCGAAACAGTTCAAAGAAAACCTCTCGAAAAGGTTCCAAGAACTTCACAAACTCAGTCAGACTGGACGGGTTTACTTTGCCATTTGTTCTGTTTCTTTCCAGAAGTCTTTTTGCCTGGTGTATCTCAGTTTTCAAGTCACCAACAAAACAAATTCTTCCTTTAAGAAACCATTGCTTGACGGGTTTAAAGCTTGTATACCCCTCATTATGTTGCTGCTAAACTTTGAAAAGCGCCTGTCCATCACTCTGATCATTGAGTCAACGACGGGAGTGAATATACCTATTCTGAAGGAATCTTTGCTGTCAATATGTGTTCTCTGTTCGACTGTAGATGTTACAAGACTATCATGTAGTCTGCTAGATGTGTGTCTGGTTCTTTTTGATTTGGCAATGGTAGAAATGTTGCAGTCATTGCATGTTTTAATGACTGTATTCCACAGCTCATTAAAGCTCTCTTCTTTGCGATATTCTTCAAAGGTCTGTCTGAGGGTTTCAGTAAGGTCAGCTGCTTTGGTAAGGTCAACATTAGGTGACTGGAGCATCTCAGATAAAAACGTTGCTTCACCTAGCACTTTTCTGAAGACAGCTAGGAGACCTATGAAATTATGATCAATTTGAGAACGTAGCCCTCTTGCGTCTACAGCTCTCTGTGGATTGGCCTCATCTGAAATGTCATCCAGCACTCTTATGACTGCAGTCAGCCTGTCCATGAGGTTTCTACATGCAGCATAGCGACAGGCCCATCTAGTGTCACTAAGTCTTGGTAGTTCCCGTGGGGCCCCAGTGAACATTTCTTTCTGGACATCCATCCACTTATTGTGAACATATGAGCCTGACATGAATGTATACAGTCTTTCCAGCAACATGAAAAAACATGCAGCTTCTGGGACACTCTTCACACAGTCAACAATGACAAGATTCAAACAATGTGCGTTGCAGTGAACATAAAATGCATATTTGGCCACTTCCTTAACCCTTGTTTGCACACCAGAGCACCTGCCACTCATGACTGCAGCCCCATCATAGCCTTGGCCCACCAGGTTCTCTTTGTATTCCAGCCCATACTTCTCAAGACAGGAAATTATTTTCTTTGTCAAACTGGCTGCATCCAAGTGCTCTGCTTTTTGGTACTCAAGGAAGCTCTCCTGAACCACACCATTATAATAATAGCGTACGACCAGAGACAGCTGCTCAATTTTTTTCATATCTTTAGTCTCATCTGCTAAAATAGAAAAGTGTTCACTTTCTTTAACCTCTTTTATAATGTCCTCTCTTACCATTTCTGC
This sequence comes from Trematomus bernacchii, assembly GCF_902827165.1. NCBI lineage: Eukaryota > Metazoa > Chordata > Actinopteri > Perciformes > Nototheniidae > Trematomus > Trematomus bernacchii. The sequence continues at coordinate 1,477,069 of NW_022987709.1, forward strand.
TAAGCATTCTAACATTTCGTTTTGAGTGCCTTTGCTGGTGTACTTTGCATTCCTGGGACCCTGTGACAATCGTCTTTTAACTAAGGGATCGTGTTTACTTACAACATCTAAAATCTCAAGGAAATTTCCCTTGTTTTTGGAAGTTTCAGACTCATCATGGCCACGTTGGGAAATGTTTTGAGTAGCTGTCAAAAGTAAAATCTCGGCCAAAGTTTTTATGTATTTTTGATTTTCGGTTACTTGTTTTTGATTTTCATCTCCCATCATTCCAAGAATAGTTGTATTTCTCCCGGCCATGCTTTTGTATTCTGTCCATGCAATCATGGCATTTACATGTGTGTCTGATCTGGCATGTACACTGAACCCACTATCTTTGGAAGTGGCCTTCTTCCAGTTTGAATAGCCATGTTCTGCTGTGAAAACACTTGCTTTTGCAGAAGCAAAATGTCTGTATGCTGCATCTTGAGAGAGGGAATACTCAAGCCATGGCCAAGAACTGTACCACTCCTTGTGAAAGCCTCTCTTTGCTGCTCCATGTAGTGTTTTGGGAAATGTCTTAAGATTGGGCTGCACAGCTGCATCACCTTTGCATTTTGATATATCTAAAAGAAAGATATAGAATTGGTCAATATAATTATCTAATGCAGGCCTAAAGTTGTTCTCTATCATAGCATTTGTTTTATATCTTTGGTTTGATCATAATCACTAATATAATAAGATGCATTTGTAAATCTTTACGCAAGTAATCCTATATAACACATAAAACAGAAAGTAGGAATTGACATGTTATTTTACATTATGTTGTATGTGAGGGACATGCCTTGCTATGCTACTGTAATGGATGGGGAATAAAAACATACCATGTGGTCCAGCTAGAGTGGTAACTGCCTCCCTGCCATCTGCCTCAGCCTCCTTCTCACTTCCTGCCTCTTTCCCTCTTTCTGAGTCTGAACCCTCTTCTTCATTTCTCACATCCACTTCCTCTCTATCCATATCTTCATCTCCTTCTGTGGCCTTCTCATGTTCTGACCCTCCTGGCCTCTCCACTGTACTCTCCTCTCCTTTTTCATTTCCCTCTCTCTTGTCCTCATTTTCAGTTCTCTGACTTTTTGTGTTAAAGAAATAAGTGATATTCCCTTTTCTTTTCATTTTTATTCCAACAACTCCAGGCCTGCAAAAGTCAAGATGTGAAGCACTGGTTAAAATCCTCATAATACATTACACTGTCTGGTCATTTAGAAATTCAAAAAACTTAAATTAAATCAGAAAAGTAAAAATCATTAAAGCATTTGTGTTCAGACTATTTACTAGTTTGACGGTACACCTCTATTTACAGTCTATGCGGTAAACATTTGCGATGTAACTTGTTTTCATTTGTTAATTCATTGCTGTGACATGTAAGGGTAACCTACGTATTTTTTAAACTGCTTAGCTAACAAAATTAAAATGATCGATCACCTAGCTAGCTAGCACTGTCACTGTGTAATGTGTTGTTGGCTAACGGCCTGAAAAGGAGACCGTCCGTTAAACACAATACAAACACGCCGTTTTGAATAGTGTGTATTAAAATCTTTGTGTCTTTACTTACAATAATACAAGCTTACAATACAAGGACAAAATGGTCCGAGGGGTAGGCTACGTAACGGTCTTCACCTCCAGATGCTGGGGACAGCTCAGTCGCTGCTCTCTCTCTCTCTGCAGCTGTGTCACCCGGAGTCTGTGTCTACACGCTGCGCGCGCATGATGCAGGACCGTACCAAATGTTTTAGGGGGTTTTAGGTTGAAACGTGGCGTGTCATATGCACGCAAAACTCGGCCTCAGATCTCAATGGGAATGGTTAGCGTATCATATGCACGCAAAATCAGACTTCTGCGTATCTATTGCACGCATTTCCAATGTGTAAAGTCGTGTCATTTGTACGCAGACTGAAGAGAGTGGGTTGGTTTGTAGCCCTCGGTGCGGGCCCCCAGTCCTCCGATGGTGTGGATGTTGGTCCTGTTGCTAGGCCAGCAGCCGTCAGCGCGAGACCACAGAGACCCGCCGGCAGAGCTAGCTGTTCAGCTAGCCGGCCTCTTCTGAAGCCAGTCCGGTGGTGTCCGGTGGAGTCCGGTGGTGCGAGAATCTCCGCTGCTAGGCCGCTAGCCCTCGGCTCGGACCCGTAGTCCTCCGATGGTGTGGGTAGAGGTCCTGCTGCTGGGTCGGCAGCCGTCAGCACGAGACCGCAGAGACCGCAGAGACCCGCTGGTGGTGCTAGCTGTTCAGCTAGCCAGCCTCTTCGGAATCCGACTGATGGCGTGTGGAGCTCAGCGGCCGCCAGCCGTCAGGTCGATGGAAACGACGCCGGGACCCGGACACGGGTGGATATCTCCCGAGAGCAAGAGACACAGCAGAGCCAATAGCCCAATATTCTCCTCTTTTCGTTTTAGACCCTTTTTTTTGTTTCAGAGAGTCTGCCAGGAGTGCCAGATGAATGAACTGTAGATAATATGCCGACCATGGTCGAAGTGCTTGATATTCAACGATGTTGCTGGTGCAGATAATGATGTATCCTCAACATGTTGTTTTACCATGGGGGCAAGATGAGTGGTGTAGCTACACAGAGGTTTGACATTTAGGACAATCATGCAGATAGATTGCTGCCACTGCGCCAGAACTGCCTGCCGCCATCCTGGAAAAAAAAAGATGATGTGGTCTTGTTACATGTGCCAAGTGCAAGGACTGACTTAGGTACGAAAGCTTTTATGTGCCCAGCTCCTCTTGCTTGGAACAGTCTTCAAAAATAATTGAAACTGAGCAATTTGGTTCCACTGCATGTTTTTAAAGCTCGGATAGGTGAAATGCTCTTTGATACTGTTGGTACTTGTAAATGTCCATAGTGTTGGAGCACCACCCTTTGGAGTGGTTGAAGGTTCGAGCCCGCTCTGCGCCGTTCGTTGATGAGTGGTCTGCTATAAGAAGAAGGACTCAGACACCAAGATATGAGGTTAACAATAAACTGATTTAATGGTAAAAGCAACAGTACAATAATACGAAGTACTTCGGGCTCTGGTCTTACTACCGTGTGATATACGTATCAGGACAGTCAGTCAGAAGAGAGCCCCGAACATGAATATTGGGGCAGTTTACATACAGATTCTGTGGGAGGAGTTGTGTCGGTTGCTCCTCCCTTCATATTTCTAATTGGTGGCATCACTCCTGGGCGGGCCCTAGGCAATGAGTCAGCAGCCGTTGACTCCGTCTGGTTCGCGCCATCTCCTTACAAGGAGATGGCTGGCGCTGCTGGGAGTCGTATTCAAGTTGCACATAACCGATGTTCGACCCGCTGTGTCCAATGTTTGACCCGCTGTGTCCCAATGTTTGATATTTCATCTCTTCATATTTCTAGCTTCCTGTTATGCAGTCTGCTACTAAAGATAGGGATGTTTCACTTCTCATATTTCTAGCTTCCTGTTATGCAGACTGCTATTAAAGAGGAACCAGTGTAATTAAGCACACACATATTCTTAAGCAAAGTCATAGCTGAACACTGTGTACACAGGTTACTTTAATAGGTATGTAAATGTAGCCCTGTAAATATGATGTATGATGTCCTTTATTGTTTTATGTTGTTTTAGGTTTCATGTGTAACCTACTTGCTGCAGGTCTCCCTTGAAAAAGAGATCAATAGCCGCGTTCACACCAAGTACTTTCCTGTACTTAGTTCCGGCACTCAGAGCCCCGGCGCTTTTTACCCCAGGGCACTTAGTACAGATCGCGTTCACACCGGAGTACTTTTCCCTGAGGGAAGATTACGCAAATGAGCCGCTGCGTCACTTCTTCTTCTTCTGCTTTGGCTTTACTGGCAGGCCACAAACCACTTCACGGCGAGTACAGTAGGTGGCGGTATGCACCTTAAAGTTGTTTGCAATCCGCTACAAAACAAGAGAAGAAGAAGAAGAAAAACTTCCCGCGTATACTGCGACGCCCACCCACTCGCTGTACATTAGGCGTCTGTTGTTTACCTTCCGACCTCAGACATGATGGAGATGGAGTCGACTGAAGTTGTGCTGTTTGTGCTCATGTTATACAGCTTTGTAACTGAGTTAATGCAGCCTGAGCAACTTGCGTACAATAACAAACAAGCCGAGCACGAGTGGTGGTGGAGAACGCTTTTGGCAGACTGAAGGGCAGGTGGCGGTGCTTGATGAAAAGAAACGACTGCAAGATGGACAAGATCAAAATCCAGGTGGCAGCATGTTGCATATTACATAACCTTTGTGAAAGTAATGATGAGTACAGGGACGAATGGACTGCCTTACCGGCGACCCAGCTTGATGGGCCAGCGCCAGCCATTGCCGAGGCTGGGGGGCAAGACACGCGCACAGCCCTTGAGGCATCTGAACAGCGTGTAAATTGTACATTGTAAACATTTTGACAATAAAGCTGATCTTTTGTACAGTGCTTTTGTTTCTCTTTTATTTTCCAGTCAAGACAGGCAACATTACAATAGTGTACAGTGTGGCAATACAATAACAATAAACTGTGCCAGGTGTGTTGTATGCACAGTAAATAGGCTCAGCAGCAAACCCACCTTTATTATTTATTATATATCTTCCTGAGACCCACTGCATCCGTCTGCCATAAACACTATGGAAACCTACATGTTAGGTTCGGCCCGTAGTGGACTCCATTTTGTGTTGTGTAAAATGGGGGGGGAAATTAAAAGTTTGCAAATCCCCATGTCCTCCTCAGAGGACAATCATAAAAACATTTAGTTTTAGGTCAAATAATATTTAAAATTATATAAATTATCATATTTGTGTATGTGCCCCTGCCATTCCTCCACAAGGTTGCTACATTGATGATAAATGACAAATAAAGCTTTGCCAGTTTATCACCGATGAAACATGATGGTATCAGAATAATCACTTACATGTGATGTATAGGATGCTACACAGGTCACTAAAGATAAAGTGTCAGGAGAAATAAGCAAGCTACAGGATCTGTTTAACAGTAAATAGAAGTTCACATTTTTAATGTAAATAAAATAGAAGTTGTACATGTAAATTAACATTATCAATATAAAATAAAGTGTCAGTTGTATCAAGACTATATAATAACAGTAATAACAATAATATAAAATGAACTGGTGAGCATCTTGTCCTCCATTTCCTGGGCCTTGGTGAACAGCACCATCTGATCCCCGTGCATCGACTCTTTCACCACGGCACGCCGGTCCTCCAACGCCTGGACGGTGTCAAAGAAATTCGCATCCCGTGTCCGCTTTCCTAAGAGGGGAAAATAAGCAAGATACAAGATCTGTTTAGTCGCCATGTAGTTTTACAACATACTAGTGTGTGTGTGTGTGTGTGTGTGTGTGTGTGTGTGTGTGTGTGTGTGTGTGTGTGTGTGTGTGTGTGTGTGTGTGTGTGTGTGTGTGTGTGTGTGTGTGTAGCTGCCGCTCAAAGTGCCCTTCTTTATTGTTTTGTATTTTTGAAGAGTGCTTCATGTATGCTTGAACTTTGTTTAATGTTGTTGAGGCAGACATTTATACCAGATACAAAGGGAAGTAGGAACGGGAAGCACTTGGGGGAGTAGTAGAAGAGAACAGAGCATTAACAGCAGGATACAATTGGGTCACTCTGGATTAAACTCATCACTGCATCTGATTGGAAAACATCCAAATGGCAATTGTAATGGTTGCCAACAACCAGAGACAATACATCATGTATTTTTTAGCTGCCCGGATTATAACAGACAAAGACTCATTCTGAAAACTGCACTGGAACAACTCAACATCAAGGACATGGATTTCAAGTCAATATATGAAAGTAAATCAAGAAATGAAGCAAACAAGCTGATCTTCAAATTCCTCAAAAGCACTGGTCTGAGGACAAGGATTTAATATAAACATTTAATAAATCAACAGTAGGTGGCGATATATGCTCCAAGTGGAAGCGATTTCTTACCGGAAGTCATGTGACCTCTAGCCCGGATGTTTACAATGTTTGTGAGAGTAAAAAGGCGCGAAAATTTGTAAATGCCGGTCTAGGCGAATACGTTTTCACGCTGTTTCATAATTGTACCAAGAAGGAAATAAACATGATTGTGAACATCAGTTCCATGCGTAACGTTCTTTCAAGACAAAGTTACAGTGTGTGTACCTTTGCGTTTGGTTGCTGGTAAGGGAGACGAGCAAGCGCTTTGATCTTGAAGGCAAAGCTCGCTTGTTTCCAATCCCGAGAGTTGATTTTCCTCGCCTGAAACACACGATTAGTGCCATGAGTTAGTGAAGCAAATTACATTAACACTGCACAGTTATTCACAAGTCAAAACGTTTTCATAGCGGCCGAGAATATCTAGCTAGCTAGATGTTATTAGCCTGCTCGGGGCCAGTGTTAGCCAGTTCAGCCTAGCATGGCTAGCTTGATCTACTGAGCAAATAAAAGTACATCTGAGACCATTATTGTGCAGATTAAAACCCCAGTGCATGTAGTTGATTTTACCTTCGTCGTGGTCGCCCTCTGAATCCGCCGTTTGAGCGGCCTCCCATACATTCGTGCCTGAATCAAAGCTCGATGCTGTACCGGAGAATGAAGGTCTGTGGCCTAGCAAAGCATCCAAGCGCTCGTACCATTTACTGGTCTTCCGGTCGTTAACACTTTTGTTATTCCAGTCTTTAATTTTTTTGTAGTCCTGCCGGAGTTTCTTTATTTTTAGCCGGCATGCCATGGCGCTGTGCAAGATTCCAATCTCAAGTAACTTCTTCGAACTACGATCGAACATCTTCGAGTTGGGTACTGCCTTCAGTAGCATTCCCTGGGTCGCGTCCTCGGCGTAGATCTCCAGAAGCGCCGACACCTCCTCATCACTCCAGGGTTCCTGCAGGTTTCGCCAACTCAAATTTAAGACTTTTTAAGACCTTTTTAAGACCACTTTGAATAGAATTTAAGACCTATTTCACGGCAAGAAAGTATGAAGGAAAATTGCTATGAAAGAAGAAATACGTCCCATAAATGTATTCATGTTCAACATAAGAACAATGACTGAACATAACAGCATAACAGTACAGAACTGTGTTAGCGTGTTAGACAAAAAGTGTGTATGTGTGTGTGTCTCTGTGTGCTTGTGTGTGTGTGTGTGTGTGTGTGTGGGCTGTGCAATTAATCATATTTTAATCGCAATTACGAAACAACATAATCGATTATTTTGCTTTGCTAGGTTGTGACAGTGCACTACAACATATTTGATTAATTAATTTTAGTCTAATTTATTTTTATTTATCATATTTGTATATGTTTAGTAGCTTGTGGAAGTGCGCTCCAAAATATTTGTTGATCTTGTTTATTGGTATTTATTATTTTTGATATTATTTATTTAAATGTATCATTTATTTAATTTATTTTTTCAGTTGAATTATACGTTCAGGGTAATCAACAGTTAAAAGATACTGTCCAAATTATTATTTGTTTTAAAGTTCAATAAATGGATGTTTTCAAAGTCAATTAATAATTGTATTTAATAATTGTGATATCAATTATTGACCAAAATAATCGTGATTATGATGTTTGCCATAATCGAGCAGCCCTAGTGTGTGTGTGTGTGTGTGTGTGTGTGTGTGTGTGTGTGTGTGTGTGTGTGTGTGTGTGTGTGTGTGTGTGTGTGTGTGTGTGTGTGTGTGTGTGTGTGTGTGTGTGTGTGTGTGTGTGTGTGTGTGTGTGTGTGTGTGTGTGTGTGTGTGTGTGTGTGTGTGAGAGAGAGAGAGAGAGAGAGAGAGAGTGAGTGACAAGAGCTATATTCAGAGCTCTGCTGCCTTGGCTACAATCTTTCATCGTTGCTGTTGTATGATTGGTGTTTAGCTACGGTATTTAGCGTCTACAGCACCTCCGCTTTTAGGGTTGACGTAGACCCAAACGTTGCCCGGAGGTCCCAATGTGTTGTTGCGGGAGCTGCTGCACTAGCTAACGCTGCACTAGCTAACGCTACATTAGCCAAACAAATGCTAATTTATTTTGCAAAAGGTGCAGCGGGCTTTAAACACGTTCCCCTCCCCTGGTTTCAACCAAGCACTAAATTCGATGTTTTCCAACCAATAACGGTTGAACTTACACTTCCCCATATTTATTCGAAGATACATGAGTTTCTGTCTGCCGCTAGCTGAAGCTTGGTTGCTAGGTTACTAGCTGGGTGTTCTCCAATAAGGGGCCGGCGGAAACAAAGTTAGTGATTACTGGTTCCATGTTGATTTATTTCAATACAAATTGTTGGGGGGAACTGAAAGGCTATTACCATACTGGTTACTTTGCAGCCCAGACATTTCCCCCAAAACACATTTAGACGCTATCGCAACACAGAAGTACCTTTCAAATCCGATCATTTTTAAGACCTTCTAAATCATATTTAAGACCTTTCTTATTTTTTTGGCCATATTTAAGACCTTTTTAAGGCCTTAAATTCATATTATCAAATTTAAGACTTTTTAAGACTTTTTAAGACCCCGCGGGAACCCTGTCACTCCACCGCTCCGATGATTTCTTGATGCTTGCCATAACTGCTTTCAAAAACAAACTACTCTCCGTCGGTGCGCTGGGTTTTTGTAGCGAGGAAAAACAATGGCGGCTCTACACAACATTTTCACAGTTGTACGGGGCGTGGTTGGCAATTCGCCCAGCCAATCAGCACTGGGGCACTTTTTTCCCACAGGAAAGTACGATCTCTCAGCGGGCACTAGAAATGGGGGTAAAAGTTCCCGAGATTAAGTACTCTTTTTGGTCTGAACGCGACATAAGGGGTACTAACGGAACTAAACGCGAAAAGTACGGTGAAAAGTACTCCGGTGTGAACGCGGCTAATGATCTCAATGGGACCTACCTGGTTAAATAAAGGTTTGAAATGAAATGAAATGTAGCCTCCCAACTAAAATCACACCTCAGCTCCAATAACCTGTTTGAACCCTTTCAATCCGGATTCCGCACAAAACACAGCACAGAAACTGCACTTCCTCCAGTGCTCCTCTGTCCCAAGGCGTCCCCCAGGGTTTCGGTGCTTGGTCCCCTCCTCTTCATCCTCTATATGCTCCCCCTTGGAAAAATCATACGCCGACACAACCTTCAGTATCACTGCTGCGCGGGTGTCATCCAACCTTACATCTCCACAAAAACCATGACTGCCACAACCCACTCCAGACTCACCAACTGTCTCTCAGAAATCAAATCCTGGATGCAAACAAACTACCTTCAACTGAACAGCGACAAATCAGACATCATCATAATCAGACCCACATCCCGCACCAACACCACCCAGAACTTCAACCTCACCCTTGACAACGCCACGCTAACCCCCTCTCCTCACATTCACAAACTTGGAGTAATTTTTGACAGCCAGCTCAAATTCAATAAACACATAAACCATATCACCAGGACTGCCTTCTTCCACCTCAAAAACATTGCCTGCCTTCGCCCCTCACTCTCCTTCCCGGCTGCTGAAACCCTAATCCACACATTCATCACTTCAAGACTGGAGTACTGCAACAGCATCCTGTATGGCTCATCATCCAACATTCTAAATAAACTGCAATATATCCAGAACTGCACTGCCCGCCTCCTCACCCACACCCGCTCCCGAGACCACATCACCCCTGTCCTTCAAAACCTGCACTGGCTCCCTGTCCGTCAACGAATACACTTCAAAATCCTTCTCCTAACACACAAAGTTCTCAACAACCAGGCCCCCCCCTACGTCACTGACCTGCTCCACCACCACACTCCCTCAGCCTTCGCTTATCAGAAGCCAACCTGTCTATCCGCACACGAACCAAGCACCGGACCTGGGGGGACAGAGCCTTCTCCATCTTTGCCCCCACCCTCTGGAACTCCCTCCCACAACACATCAGAGACTGCACTGACCTTCAAAACACTGACCAAAACATTCCTCTTCAGACTGGCTTTTAATGTGTGAATTATGTTGTGTTGCTGTTTTAATATTTTAGTTTTATTGTATTTCTTTTTTATCACCACTGTAAAGTGTCTTTGAGCACAAAGCACTTAGAAATTAAATGTATTATTATTATTGTGTTTATTCTTTCTCAACAGCTAAAACATTGCATATTTCAGATATGGGAGAGTCATACATTCTCAACAACTCAGCCAGATGGTTTATTACCTTGGAAGGGTGGTAAGCCCCGCCCCCTTCTTCACACAGACAAAAGACAACAGAGACGACCAAACTCTCTCTAATAAAACATTTCGGGGACGTTTCTGATTCTATTTTCAGATACTTTGTGAGTCTCCTTACACACCGGGGACACATATTTATGTATACAAGATATAAAAAAGTGCATTTTGCATAATAGGTGACCTTTAAAAGACTTCCCTTCATCAACTATTTTCGCTGCAACTTGCAACTAATAGTTATCCCACTATTAGCCTCAACTGATCCATCAAGCTTTGGCTAACTACAGGAAACGTGCTTCAAGACTTTGAAAGAATTCCTGAAGAAGCTGAAGACAACAGTGCAACCGCAGCGCCAGTTTCCGGGCTCCGATGAGCCGACCCGCGGTTGAGGAACTGCTGGACCGTGGGCCCGAGACGCATGCTCCGCTGCGAGGAAGTCTCAGTCCAGACCGGACTGCCTCTGACCCCAGAACGCTCCGCCAGGTCCCACTTCCGCACGCTGCCTGCCTCTTTCTTCAGAACTGCCACCACCCGCTCATCGATCAGTAAGGCAAAATGCGATTCATACTTGGGGTTATGCTCATTTTTAGTTATGACTTCAGGTTAGATTAGGGTTTAATACTCCCAAAAGAGTTTCCTGTCACGATCTTGGTGTTATGTCACGGTTTTAGTTTTGTGTGTCTGGTAATGGGTTTTGTTTTGCTGTTCTTTTCTCCCTGTTATATCTCACACAGGCTCCGCCCTCTACTGGACTCTATGGGTACTACTCTCTATCATGCTGTGCGTGCTTTCACCTACTGAATTTACGTAAACGTAGCCGGCCAATCGGGGCGAGCCTACCTGAATGCGCGCGCAGGCCCACAGTATATAAGGCGGCTACACCCGCCGCCCCACTATCCTTTTTCTCTTCAGACGAGCTGACAACCGAAGAGTTAAACGTACGAAGATTAGAAGAAACGAAAAATGGACTCACCATTACTGGAATCTGAAGTAAACAGATATGGTTCTAAACGGTATTGAAGTAAACCTATATTATTTTGAATTGTATTTTAGTGAACATGTATTGTTTGAACTGTTTTAAGTAATCACATATATAGATATTGTATTCCCACTTACAACTCACTGACCCAGAGATCCTGTTACACACACATACACCTCCTTCCACTAAGCACACACACACATATTCTTTTCAAGGTTCTTTCTGGGCATCATTATATTTGTGCACAATGTTTAATTGTCTGAGAAGGAATAGTTTATGTGAAAGATCCCATGGGAAAGTAAGGGAGTGGATATCGGGGCAGAGATAAGATTGACTTTGCCCCTGTTGAACTTCAGAATCTCACGTTCTGGTCAGAACTCTGATTCGCTGTATTGGACCCGACCAGAAGTGAATCCAACCAGTAGAAACACCTGGGGGAGCGAGCAGATCACACAGCTCCTCCCCACGGACTCTCTGATTCGCTTCGGAGTAAAATGGGAAGGAAGAAGTGAACACATCTCCGCCCCAAAATATGAATATGAATACTGTTGTTTTTGTATGTAAAATGCTTCTTGTTTGCTGACTCGGTGATCCTGATACCTGTATCCGCATCGCATCACAAACCTGAAGTCCGGAGTACTCTGTAAAACTTGTATACGTGTTTTGTTTCCTACAGGTAAACTCAGATAATTGTTATAACTTTTAATTCCGGTGTTTTCAATTCCTTTCTTTATTAAATAGAGATCAGCCTCATCTAACGAACGGCGCGTAGCGGAGGGGGGGGGCTTTCAGCCACCACCATAGGTGTTCTGCTCCAACAAATCTCGGCCATGCCACACCTGCCTTGGTTTGATCGCGGGCACCGATCTCCACCACCTCTGTTAAGAGTGTTTGGGGGACCAGGATATGGCCGAGGCGGTGCCATTCACGTTCGCCATTCCAGCGGGGCGGATGGCTCCGTTTGCCGTTGTCGGGCACTTCCGGGTTCGGTCCATGGAGGTCCACTGCCCTAGGTGATGACCATGGCGGCGGAGCGCAGCTGCTCCCAGCGGGCAGCAGGCTGGGCAGGGAGCTGAAAAGAGCTCTGCCACGCTACCGCGTGACAGGGCGACTGCAGATAAACACGGGTGTGTTGGGCATCTCGCTCATTGCTGGAGATGCCCCCACCTCGCCAGATCAGAGCGATTATTTGTAGCTTGATCGTGGCCGCCGCCGTTGTCTGCCGTGTGGTATCCCGGTGAGGGATCACGCCGCATGGCACTTTTCAAAAAGGACCGTGTTGATCTCCTGGGAGCCCCCGTGTTTACGGAAGGGCTCTTTGGATCGATCTCCTTGGTCACGTGGGTGAGGAGTAGGCTGCTTCTTGCTCATCCCCAGAGGAAAGAACACTGTCCCACACTCCCCGCCCCCTCTGTAAACTCCAGTATAGGAGCCAGCAGGTGGGCGCGTGCACGTGAGTGGAATAAACCGTAGTGCTGTCAAAGCACTGTGCGGGTTCAAGAGAGTGATGTGTGTGTGAGAAATGCATTCAGTGAAAACGATTGCATTTATCCCAGAGTAAGAGTCATCTCTCTCCACATTTCCACTTTTCACCATAAATGCCCGTTTCAAAGAGATGGCATTTGACAGAGCCGCGGCCCCACGGGAGCTGCCGCGGTGCGTTCAAGAACCTCGGTAGAAAATCGGCCCTTTTTCTGTGTCAGCCCCCATGCCAAAACTCCCTTTTATGGAAGGTTTGGCAGCGGAGTAGGCCACCAGAGAATACTACAGCTTCTTAGCTGTGGCTCCAAAGTCGAAAAGAGGCCCTGTTGCAAGAACGGTGGGTTACGTATATAGTAACCCTAGTTCTAGAGTGATGTGTGTGTGAAAAATGCATTCAGTAAAAACGATTGCATTTATCCCAGAGTAAGAGTCATCTCTCTCCACATTCCACATTTTCCCACAATGTCCGTTTCAAGGAGACGGCATTATGACGACGCGCGCCCCCCCGTCCCCCCCGGTGTGAAGGAAGGAGTCTAGAGCCTCTGTCGTGTACGCTGGGCTCTATTCTTACCTACTTACAGATATTGGTGGACAGGGGGCTGGCTCATTCCACAATTAAGGTGTATGCAGCAGCCATTTCGTCCTGCCATGAGGGATTTGGAGGCAGGTCAGCCTTCAGTCAGCCGCTTATGGCGCGGTTTTTGCAGGGGGTCAGGAGGCAGCGCCCAGTAGTGCACGCCTCCGCCCCGCAGTGGGACCTGCCGTTGGTGCTCGAGGCTCTGGTCACAGAACCATTTGAGCCTCTGGAGCTCTCCTCCCTGAAAGCACTGTCATGGAAGACAGCATTGCTACTTGCCTTGACTTCGGCTAAAAGAGTGTCCGAGCTGACCGCTCTGTCGGTACACCCAAGTTGTCTTTTGATCCGGGGTGACTGTAGCGGGGCAACACTCAGGCCGAACCCATCCTTTACTCCTAAGAGTATCAGAAGTTCATTCAGATCAAGGGCTATTCAGGTGGCTATTAGGTGGCTTTAATCTTCCACCCAATATTGGGGCCAGGGAGGCTAAATTGCACCTCCTCTGCCCAGTGCGTGCGCTAGCATGCTATGTAGAGCCCACGGCTGCCATTAGGCGCACTGAACAACTGTTTGTGTGCTTTGGGGATGGTGTGGCTGGAAAAGCCCTCTCAAAGAAGCGCCTAACAGGATGGCTATGCAGGTGCATTACACATGCCTATGGACGGGCGGGGAGAGCCCTCCCCACTGGGGTCCGTGCACATTCTACACGGGCTGTGGCTGTGTCAACAGCCTTATTCAGCGGCGTGAGTGTAGAAGATATATGCACGGCGGCGTCTTGGTCTACGCCAGGCCCCTTCATAAAATGTTATCTCCTGGACATGTCTGGCTCCTTCTCGTCGTCGGTGCTTGCCGAGGCAACGCATGACTGGTGAGAGGGGGGTGGCTGTGGGTCAGCAGCTATCTGACCCCCCCCCCCCTGGACATAAAGCACTTGTGTTTTTCCCGTGCTCCTGAGGGACCTGGGGAACATGGTGCGCGGTAGGCTCCAGACGGAGTCTCCGCACAGTTTTTTCCATGCACACTCTACACGAGGTAAGCGTGTGTGAGTGTGCCTTATCCAAGTTGCGGCCCCGACTTCTCCACGGTTACAACCGGATGGGAAGAAGTGGGGATGCAGTGGATGTTAGCCAAAAGCCGGTCAGGGACGGTGTGGTGGGTCGATGTTGTTGGACGACAGGGCGTTTATACATCGGGGCTCCGCCCACTGTACCCATAGAGTCCAGTAGAGGGCGGAGCCTGTGTGAGATATAACGGGGGGTTACGTATTGTAACCCTAGTTATATAAACACAGGCGGAGCCCTCTACCTGGGGGCCCTGTCTTTCCTAGTCCGCTCGCTGGAGAGTGTATAGGATAGTGGGGCAGCGGGTGTAGCCGCCTTATATACTGTGGGCCTGCGCGCGCATTCAGGTAGGCTCGCCCCGATTGGCCGGCTACGTTTACGTAAATTCAGTAGGTGAAAGCACGCACAGCATGATAGAGAGTAGTACCCATAGAGTCCAGTAGAGGGCGGAGCCTGTGTTTATATAACTAGGGTTACAATACGTAACCCCCCGTTTCATGTTTTCCTCCTTGTTCTTGTCTGGTCATTCTCCCTGTGTTTTCCTCCCTGTCGTTAGTTTCCCTGGTGTGTCTGATTGTGTTCACCTGTTGCCCTTGTGTTTCTCCCTCCTTTACCCAGCTGTTTCTTGTTCCTTGATTACCCCTTCCTGTATTTAGTCTTGTCTCTTCCTGTGTTCCCCGTCTGTTCATTGTTTGTTTCTCCTGTCTCCCACGGTCACGGTCAGTTTTGTGTGTTTTACCTTGTACTATCTATGTTTTTTCGATTCATGCCATGTTTTAGTTTTTTCAGCTTTTAAATAAAGCTCGCTTTTGTTTATAGACCTTCACCTTTTTTGTAGTCTGCTTTTGGGTCCTAACTTTTTCCGCAATCCGTAACAGTGATCTTAACATTTCCTTCATCTTTTAGCTGACTGTTTCAACTATACTTTTCAGTGTTTGCCAACCACGTGAATTTACTGTCAATATATAGTTTGAACATATTATTTGTGTGATACTTATGTTATTCTTTAGTGTCGTATATTCGTAGTAGTTAATAAATGTTTCATTATAAAGAACCAGTTTATGTGTTTTTTGTGTTTAGTAAATCAGCCGCTGTTCACCGAGTCAGCTCCGATTTTCAGATCATGAGACAACAATAATTGATTATGCTATCATATTTTCTCACTTATTAGAGAGTGGGGCCCCAACCTTATTAAACGTTATATTAATGTTTTTTATTAAAGGTAAACTTCGAGTTGATAACTAAAGTAGTGTGCTGGCACTTAAATAATTAATGATTAAATCTGAACGAGCAATACTACATATGTTGCCCACGTGTGAGGCTCATCCATGTAACAAGAGTCTATATATGTTTGTACTGTATTGTATAGTTGCTAGAGTTAGTGGATTTTATGTTTCTCCAAGTGTCTCGTAGCACTTAACATGCAACAGTGACAGTCGGGGGAGGGAAAAATAAAAACAGTGTCTCGATCGCAATGCAAACAACAAGCCTCTGTGCCAGCGACACTTCCACATTCACTCGTTCACACTGTCTGTGTTCACAGCTGCCAGGGCAACAGATGGAAACATGAGGGAGGTGAGAAGAAGGGAAAAGTGCCACAGAATACAATTAATTGAGTTGGACTGGGGCCTTTAGCAACCAGCATTTCTCTGACAGGGTGACATGTTTAAGGGACAATAAGCCACACAGATGACAGAAAAATGAAACCGGTGACTTTAGGCTGCAAGACCTGTGAAGAGAAGCCTGATATCGAAGATAGCATACCAATGAGGTTTGCAGGTATTTCAGAGAGATGAGACAGCTGCGTGCCACACCAGGACTGTAAGAGTGTCTAGGCAAATGTGTCTTGTGTTCCTCGCCCCCCAGCAGCACTTGTTGTTAGCTGGGGTCATCTCACATCACATCAAGCAACACAACCACTCTGACCCATGAGGTTTACTAGTCCCCTTTTTTCCATCAAATCAGTTCCAGTTCTAGCTCCATGCTCTTCTGGTTCCGAACCGGTTCTTATTTTTGGCCCCAGTTGTTTCCACCGCCCAGAGCCTGATTGGTGCTGCGTCATGACGTCACCATTTACGTCGCTGATTTTCTCCCCAACGCCGCTCACAACAACAACAATGGGGGACTGCGTCAGGTCAATGATCGTGTTGATTTTAATCATACGAAGCCAGATTAAATTAAAGAACGACTTCTCAACCCTTATACTTTTCTCCAGAGTGCCGTGGTTCATTGTTTATTAATGCGGTTCAGCGACATGTACCGACCGCTGCAGTGCTGCTCGTCCACCGGAGTTTATTCTACCGTTAACTCACGGCAGAGTTTAGTCTACCGTTAACTCACGGCAGCGTCCGCTGGAAAGTTTTCACTGTTTGACTGTCACACAAGCAGCTGATAAATATACCCCACCCCCATAACTGAATGTGTTTCAGTATGAATTGACGCTGTTTGGCACCATAAGCTGTTATGAAAGTTTCTCTGGTATAAAATGGGTGATGTTAGCATAGCAACCGAAGCTAATCTGACTATCTTGATTACTTGTTGCTATCCTATTGTGCAGGGCCGGCTTCATGGGGGGTCATTAGCGGGCCATGCCCCCCCAAACGAGTCACTGTGCCCCCCCAACATAGGGCAGGCAAGCCCTGCCACTTTTGCCGTTTTTTTGTTTTGTTATATTATAAGTGAAAACGTTTCCACTAAATGTTTTTTGTGTGAAATAAATCAGAAATAAAGAATACAAATAAAAAACAGCCTGAGGTGTGCTCACTGCTGCTCGTTGATTGGTGTGTTGCTTGACCAATGACCCCGACCTTTGTTTTGTTGTCATTACGTGGCTGACTGTTTAGTTGTAAGCCCAGTGGCGATCTGTTATACTGATTATACAGTAAATACATCGAAAATAATATGATACAGTACAGTACAAGTACTTCTGGGTCTCTGTGTTTCATTCAAGTTCGGCTCATATGTGTGGCAAGAGCGCATTTTGTTGTTGTTAGCATCTGGTTAGCTAGCTATACTAACGGATATAAAGAGCTGCTTCTACAACAAGTGTGGAGGAGAGTCCTCTCCTGTCAGACTGAGAGGCTCAGATAACTACAGCTCAGTGAGGTAAGGTCAGGACTCTGTCAGTGTTTAGATAGTTAACTTAAGTTATCTCAGTGGGTCTCAAACGGTTTGGTCACCATTAATATAAACAAGTATTTCCGAGGAACACCTTTATATGATCATTATAGTTATTAAAAAATAAGAGAATAAATGAAAAACAGGTATGAAATACTATAGGACAGTAACACAAGAATACAGTTTAAAAGGAGAGTGATTTGTAAAATAAAGAAAAAGTCAATCTGTTTACAGTTCTGTTTCAGCTGCTTGTGTGACAGTCAAACAGTGAAAACTTTCCAGCGGACGCTGCCGTGAGTTTTCATTCTGACATCAGAAACGGGGAGCTCCGCCTATATGGGCAACTCTCCACCTATCAGGGGAATGGGGGGTTGGGCCACGGCAGCGCCATATAGAGAGAAGAGTTGCGACAGCGGAAGTCCAAAATGCTTGATCGTCACGTGGTTCAGAGAGACTCAGAAAGTAGAGATGGCAAATCCGGATCCTTTTACGGACTCAGGGTCTTCTGAGTCAGTCATTGAAGAGATCCGGATCATACGAGTCATATGAGTCAGCATCACCAAGACCATAGAAATCCTATCGGTGAAACCGAAAAGTTGTTGCATTTCACAAGCATATTATTATTCCATATATTTTGAATATATATATATATATTTGTTTATATATATATATATAATATCTGCATGTATATTTTCTATTTCGACATGTATATTTTATATTTTATTTTATTTTTCTTTCTATTCTTGTAGTTTTGTTTTATTGTAAAATGCCTTTTATGCTGCTGTAACAACAACAATTTCCCAATTTGGGATAAATAAAGTACTATCTATCTATCTATCTATCTATTAAACTGACGTTATATTAACCTCCGCTACACAGTGTATTTTGCTTTAATAAAAAATGTTGATCACAAAAAAAAGGGTTATTTTGCGATTTGGCAAATCTGAGTCTGCTGTTGCTGTGCATGAGGACGAGTCTGCTGGATCTCTGGATCTGCTGCTATATACGGCTCCGAGTCCGCACGAGTCTGCTCTGCTGTGTGTTGCACAGTGAGTCAGGATTTGCGAATCTGAGTCTGCTGTTGACTCGTGCATGACGACGAGTCTGCTGGATCTCTGGATCTGCTGCTATATGGTTACGGCTCCGAGTCCGCACGAGTCTGCTCTGCTGTGTCAGGATTTGCGAATCTGCGAGTCTGCTGTTGACTCGTGCATAATATAGCGCGGGAGCCGGGTGCTGGAGGAGGGGCTATGCTCGTGCACATGACGAGTATGGATCTCTGGATCTGCTATGCTATTACGGTTAGGAGCCGTCGGCTCCTCTGAGTCCCCACGAGTCTGCAGGAAGTTTGCGTCCCCTCCCCTGAGCCAAACGATAACTTCTGGCAGGCAGCTATCCTGTATACTTGCTAAAGGGTAGGCAGATGGACTGGGGTACGTTGTAATGTGATTTTACATGTTATAAAGAGAGTAGCGAGTGACGCAATTTATAGTTTTAATTTGTACGTCACACCAAGTGTGGGACTCAAGGACTCGGGGAGACTCGTCACGACCAGCTCATTTCTAGGATCCGGGTTAATGATCCGGATGAATCAGGACTCGCCCATCTCTATCAGAAAGTTCCCGGAAGTTCGTGGCGGACCATTTGAATCACGATTTGAATGCATTAATAACAGGATAGAAATGCAATTTTTGGTAATTAGTGGTCAATAAAGGTTTTGATTTGCAATATTTATATAACATATCGATATGTGTATGTAGTTACATCAATATGTTTTGGTTTTTTTAAAGTAAAATTTGCTAATATTTGAGGATTAAGATAAAATAAGAAGTACTTTATTGATACCAATTGGGGAAATGTTGCTGCAGCAGCAAAAGACAAGGCATTGTACATTAGACAGTTAAACAATTAATTTAGAATTAAACAATCGAAAATGTAAACATCTTAAATAGAAATAAAATAGCATTACAAAAAGTAGAAAATATACATAGATAGTGTGAACAGCTATCTTACCTGTTAACATATACATGTTAGGCTAACATTGCCTTGGTTAAAGAGCCTGTTGTTTATTGCTTTGAATTCTTTAAAACGAATATTATCTTCTTACTTGTATGGTAGTCAGAAGCATCACATCCTAATGTTTATTGATATATTTAGAGGAAGGGGATGGAAAGGAATGCTTCAAAATTCAGATTAGATTAATCTCTACCATTTATTGGTGTTTTCAGTAATCCCATGGTAATTGAGGACATAAGTAATCTAAATGACTAATGTAATCTTTATGACTTTCAGAAAGGACAGGAGACCGACAGGTGCCTATCAATGATTGTCAACTGACAGCACAATGAGTCAAAGGACTAGCAGCATGATGATGATGTTTAACGTGTTGTTTTAGGAACATCCATTGTAAATAAATGGAATTCAATAAACATTGAATAGCATATCATGCAGTTTGTCTGTGCCTTTTCCTCCGTGTTGTCCTGGCATATCGTCTCCCCCATGGTTTGCTGTGCTGCCTGGGGATGCTCCAATCGCTCAGAGAAAGGAGTACAAATGTAAAGTTTCCCCACTGACACAGAGAGGAGGAAAGAATGGCTGGCTCAAGTCAGCAGGAGCAATTTAACTACCACAAAAGACAACTGCAACAAAACATGTGAGGTAATCATATTTTTCACAAAACGAAGATCACACCATTGGAAAGCTTAATGTCTGTTTAATAAAAACAAGGAACAGGGAGAGGCTTGCAAAACTCTGGGAGGTGAGACTCAGGTGCAGGGTGAGGGTCTCATTGCAGGTCTTCAGGCTCCATTGAATCCCCCTGGGGTTCTTGTGCTGAAAGAGGGAGACAAATACAGGAGAAAGGGTTAGATACATCTATATAGCAACCTATAGGATGGGATATTGCTGACCTATTTTAACCTGTTTAGCCCGAGAGACCCCGGTACATTTGCAGGAAACAGTGTCTGAGGGCATGTTCATTTAATAAACTATGAATGTTTTATATCCATGTAACGGGAAGAAACTCATCTAACTGATCGTTTTTTTGTTTTTTTCAAAATAAAACCCACAATGCTAACGCTGAGCCTCTGAATTAGCAACGAGCGCAAAATGCTAACAGATTACTGCACCAAAAATCACTCATAAAACCTTATTATTTATCTTTTCTGCACATCCAACACATCAATTCACATCGTGAGATGACACAGAATCGATGGGTACATACATTATCACTCTATGATAAGAACTCGTGACTTTATAAACAAAAACAGACATCAAAACATGTGGCGCTAGGTAGCTAAAAACGCTAACATGGTTTACCTGTGTCGTAGTCTGGTCAAAAGTGGTCTTCAATGGCATTAAAACGATAAAAACGCTGCTGAAGTTAATCCATAGGTTAATCCAATGTGTCTGTGTCCCTTTGAAATGAGTTCTGATAATCCATAAGCAATAAAACTGCTTTTCCGTTTCCAGATGTCAGAGCTAGAGTATAGGTTCGCTCTGATGCAAAACTGCATGCGCGAAGCCCCCACCTTTTTTTTCACACTCACTTAAGTCCCTCTCCCTTTGCCATCAATCCAAAATCAGCTGAGCTGCAACATAATACAGACAGGTAATAATCAACAGAATCACAAGGACTTTATATGGCTCTGCTAAAACCACTCACTCATAAGTAACGTTTTTGTTTACTGTTTGGAAGTCTCAAATATGCTCTCTAAATCCATATCAATAGCGATGTATCACAAACATAGCTCTCTTCCTTATTATTGTGTAACGTTAACTATATTATACTAGCTTGAACTCCAAAATGGATATCCTTATTTCACCACCTCCACCCACTACAATCACACGCCCCATTGTTATATTTAACTAATATTTAACTCCCTCCACCCCGGATAAAAGCACGCTAAGAAGCCCTTTTTCTCTAATTCCACAACGTTGGATTGAAATAACATTAGGAGAACGGATTAATAGGCTGTTCATGGTTAACGTGTGTTGCTAACTTTATCCGGTATCCTAGCCTAATCTGTTATCTGTAAACGTTCCCTAAATCTACTGATTTAAGGGATAATCCACTAACATCCTTTAATACACGTGTTCATTTGACTCAGATGTGCTGATAGTATCCGCAATATAAATCTTTAAACGTCTTCTTACCTTTAAAAGTCCATCACGAACGGTCTATTATGCTGCAACTCTACTGCGCTGCTAGCCGCAGACGCTAACTTCCGGGGAACTATTGAGAGGCTCCACGGTCCGCCATTGCTGTAAGAAAATGGTCCATTGGAGTGAATGGAGATGTGGTAACTCTTCTATTATACGGCTCTGGGCCACTGCCGCTCGAAAGCGCTGGAGACACTGTAGTACATATGCCAGGCCTGTAAGTGGCGCTGTAGTCTGCCACAAAAGCAGCGAAGAAGACTTCTCACAGAATCAGCCCTTGCAAAACAGGGCTGGAAAAGAGCAAATGAGATGAGGCATGGCTAAAATGCATGATCTGTTTGGTATTTTGAAAAAAATACTTCACAGACATGTTTTATATAGGTATGGCCCTACAATATATTATTAAAATATAGCATGATAGGTCCACTTTAAGTAATTGATTGATAACCTGTTAAGCCCGAGAGACCCCGGTACCGGGGCACTGCCGCAACATCTTGCAGAAAACAGTGTCTGAGGGCATGTTCATTTAATAAAACTATGAATGTTTTATATCCATGTAACGGGAAGAAACTCATCGAACTGATCATTTTTATTTATTTTTCAAAAGAAAACCCACAATGCTAACACTGAGCCTCTGAATTAGCAACAAGCAAAAAATGCTAACACCTTACTGCACCGAAAATCACTCACAAAACCTTATTATTTATCTTTTCACCACATCCAACACATCGATTCACATCGTGAGGTGACACAGAATCGTTTGACACCGACATTACCACTGAATTATACGTATTTGCGACGTTATAAGCAAAAACGGACATCAAAACAGGTGACGCTAGGTAGCTAAAAATGCTAACATTTTTACCTTGGCTCTGTAGTCTCTCCAAAGTGGTCTTCAATGCCATTAACATAATGCACTTTCTGAATATTTAGTATTTTTACTTTTGGTAAGTATATTTTGATACTTTAACATTGTTCTTTACATTTACCAAGTCAAACTTGAGAAACTTTAGTGGCATGTTCTTGTGTTTTATTTATTAAATTCTGTTGAACATGTATAGTTGTGCAATTCACCACCAGGACAACAAAATGAAACCGGCTCCACCTTCATCTCCAGTTGCCTAAATCTCCTCTTTTTTTCAGGAGGCACGGGTAAGAGAAGTGCATGTTAGTCTGGGTGGCTACATGTTTCAACACATGAATGTTAGAGTTTGATAAAGCTTAAAGGATGTTTGCATTTCTGAATCTAACCCTAACCCTACATCACACTTGGGAAATAAAATATAAAATATAGGTAGTGTATATATGACACCATACCTGCAACACATATAAATACACTTCATGCAGAGCCAGTGTTTCCATGTGTCCCCTATTAAAAAGTTACCAAGGCTACATGGTTGCAAAACAAATGGGGACAGCATTTAAATAAAGTTTTCATATTTTTAAAAAACCTACATAAAATTTGAAATGTAACACCCTGAGAGTTGAAATCAACACTTTGCCGGGGTTTGTATGGAAACCACTGGAAAAGCGTTAAAATAATACTTCTTAAAGTGTTAACATTATTGACTCTATGACAGTGTTAGAACATATGTCTTAGATCAGCGGTTTTCAAAGTGTGAGGCGCGCCTCCCTTGGGGGGCGCCAGAGAGCTTCAGGGGAGGCGCAGGCGAAAAAGCACACCTCCGATCGTCCGGGACGTGTTATTTATAATATCGGACAAATACATATTTCCATTGACGTGTCCGACGGACAAGTGAAGTTTTTCGCCCATAAATGTTAGTTTCGGTTCTGCTTGTCGATTCCTAAGGAAATGCATCTCGCCGCTTTCTATACTGTTAGACGGGGCGGGATCGTGTAGCACAGTGGCAGGGTTGGGAAGCAAAACTCGGTTCCGAGTAAGAACAAATAACAATTGTCCGGTCCCGGGAATAATAAGAGTTGTGAGGACAGGAGGCGGAGCCCCGCGGACTGCAGCTCTCTCTCCGTATCAGCTGATCGCTGCATGGTGCAGCTCAGTCAGTCTGTCTGTGTCTGTCTGTGTCTGTCTGTGTCTGTCTGTCTGTGTCTGTCTGTGTCTGTCTGTCTGTCTGTCTGTCTGTCTGTCTGTCTGTCTGTCTGTGTCTGTGTCTGTGTCTGTGTCTCTCTCTCTCTCTCTCTCTCTCTCTCTCTCTCTCTCTCTCTATCTCTCTCTCTCTCTCTCTCTCTCTCTCTCTCTCTCTCTCTCTCTCTCTCTCTCTCTCTCTCTCTCTCTCTCTCTCTCTCTCTCTCAAGCGGACCCGCTGCCCGTTTAACAGCCTCATCTTTGTCAACCTTTCTTATGTTCTTTCTTTAACACGTAATGAAGGTTATGAAGCGTTTTAGCTCCTGTGTTGTTAAAATTGACGCCATTTCCTTTATGAAGTAAAGCAGCCTCCCTGTCTGTGTCCTCGCGCTGTCCTCACATCCCCAGACCCCCAGACTCGGAGGAGCACAGGGATGTCAGTATTGTTTATGAAGCAGGGTAAAGAAAGTAAATTATTGAAATGAAAATACTATTTATTTACTTTTACAAACAGTGAGTAGCTGGGCAGCTGCAGCATGTGTATTGCAGGACATGTGTTGGACAGACAGAGTGTGTGGTTGGACAGGCAGGTTGCACTGTAACATCAGAGAAGACTGGGACTCAGCACGATAGATTCAAACACACACACAGAGACGAGACAAGAAGAGAGAAACAGTTAGAGTAATTTCAAATGGCGTGCTCAAAAAAGAGAAAGGTAGACAGCGAAAACAGAGCATTTAATGACATTTTCTCTTACTGGACCTCTTTGAAATGCAATTGAATGCCCCTGCATTATAGCAACAACAACAACAATAATAATAATAATAATAATAATAATAATAATAATAATAATAGCAATAATAATTGGGAGGGGGGGCGCGGCTGTTCTTATGTTCTCTGAGGGGAGGCTCACCTTCCCACACTTTGAAAACCCCTGTCTTAGATAACCATTCTGCCCTCCAGTGGCTGTTCTTGAACCTGCAGACAGCAGCACATTTAAAGGCTTTAATACAGACATGTCGAGGAGGCTGGAATGGTTTAATGATCAACCAGCCCCATTGTAATATCAAATGGACTTTGATAGAATTATGTGTTTAGCAGACTTAACAACTAAGATATTATCCCAATTCTTTGAACAGTTTAAGATATTTTACATGTAATATCACGATGAGGCCAGGTGTCTGCAGAAGACTGGCAGCAGGTTCAGTTTGTACACGCCTTTACAACAACTTTGATGGTCATACGTATAACTTCTCATGGATTTAAGAGCTGTTGTGAAATAACACTGCTATGTGCAAATTACACTTTTTAATGAAATGAATTATTGTTGGCTGCTACTTCTATATTTTCACTCCTACTTATTTTTAACCATTGGTTAATACTTATTGCTATATTGCTCAGTTTGTTAGATATAATGTTGTATTTATTCAGAGTTGACTTAATTTTATTCAAATCTTCTTGTGTAGATATGAGAGATTGTGTTTATTTGTGAATCTGCTGTGTTGGCAGTGTCAGAGACATGGCTTAATGTCTGCATTCACAGAGAAATGGACTCTGCTCACCTGCCTGGTCACAACCTCAGGATGGAGGTGGGCTGTGATTTAAGGAGAGGCCTAACTTGCCAGCCGACCCCCGACGGAGGGCTTGGACCTGGCATGGACTGAACTGTGGCTTTGCCAGATTAAACCCATTATTATTGGCCCTCTGTTACATTCCAGATGTTTTACTTTTAGTGATGTATTGTACTAAGAGTAAACGCATGGAGAAGAAATGTATCATATTGGGGGTCCTGTTAATTCGTATAGTAGAATCATATTCATGCTTCTCTGAAGTGTTTGATTTGCAACTACTAACCCTCAGACCAGTGGCGTCGCCTGGCCCGGGCATTCGGGGCTTTAGCCACTAGAGAGGACGGCAGGATTGTAATTTCCCGTGTTCAGTGAATGCAAGAGAGGCAAGACACCAGACCAATCAGAGAGTTGCATGGAAATACAGTACAAGTACTTCTGGGTCTCTGTGTTTCATTCAAGCTCGGCTCTGTGTGTGTGTGGCAATAGGGCATTTAGTGTGATTGAGCGAGCGAGAGAGAGTGTTGCAGTAGAAAGGAGGAGTGTTGCGGCAGAAAATTCCACTGTAGCGCCCGGTATACCTTAATGGGAAACCCAACATGAAAATCACAAAAGAAAATCTCTGGCGCCGCCACTGTGGGCTAAGCCCGAATGTTTCCAGGTCCAGGAAACGCCCCTGCCTCAGACCTGATACTGTCCTCAGAGAGAGATCTCCCAATCAGGAACCCTTGAAATAACCTTAAGTGATCATAAAGTAAATTCTGTACTCATGTCAAAGTCACAGTTGG
Source organism: Trematomus bernacchii (assembly GCF_902827165.1). Lineage (NCBI taxonomy): Eukaryota > Metazoa > Chordata > Actinopteri > Perciformes > Nototheniidae > Trematomus > Trematomus bernacchii. The sequence continues at coordinate 1,502,998 of NW_022987709.1, forward strand.
AGAGGGTAATGAGGTCCTTAATACTCTTTTTTATGTTGTCTGTTAACAGAATTAACAGCAACTTGCTGCTCAAAGTAGTCAAGCATTAGGGGTGTTGAAATTAATCGTTTCTACGATGCATCGCGATGCGGACGTGGGTGATTGCCGCGGCTTTACAATAAATGTTTTTTTTCTGTCACTTGAATATCAAATCGGTCGGTGAGAGATCAGGGAACAAACGTGAAAGCGGCACAGCACACCAAACACGGAGCAGTCTGCTTTATCCACCAACACAAGAACACCAGTCCAGAACCAACAGCAGAAGGACCCGCTCTGAATCACTCCGTGTCGCTGCGGCTCAGAGACACAAGGATTTATGTTTTTCAAAAATAATCGCGTTACAATCATGTCAGGTTTTTGGTGGATTTAATTAAGTCTTGGATAGCAGAGTATGAATGTCCTCTAGCAATTTTCAGACGATATATACGTGTGTAAAGTTTGTGAAGGCAGGAGGAAAAAAGCTTCCGCGATCACCGTCTCCTCTCCGTTCCTCCAAACCCCGCCCCCTTCCTGAAAATACACTTAATCGCTGATTGATATAATGAAGCTAACCTAATCTCATACATTCATGGCATTTATGTAACAGTAAGACAGAGAATGTAAGTGTGCACCCACATGCAGTATTTTTGTTTGTATATGCAGTGGCGTTTTTATATGTACAAAAGTGGTGGGGCACAAAAAACTTAGATGTCTATATATAAGCTTCTGCAGTGACGTGCAGTGAGGTTCATGGCTGGTGAGGCACTGGCACTGACTCTTCAGGTTTACAAATATTATATTTTGACCTAAACCAAAATATAATATTATTTTCAAAAGCTTTTTTTGTCTGATGCTTCAATTAATTTTAAACAGACAGTTCAACAAAGGATACCCAAAAAATGTCATTTTATCATTTAAATATTGAATTGTTCTCTCTTAGTAAGATCCCATTTTCAATAAAATGGCGGTCTTACCTTGACTTGAAGATGAAGTCCATTTGCCTATCCTTCTGGACAAACATTTCTATTACTTTTTTGTAAAAGTCCTCCTTATGTTCTTGTAGTTTCAAAAGTCTATCATAAATCTAATCCATAGATTTATGATAAAAAATTATATAAGTAGGGTAGACATGTGGATGTTATCCGGCTAATCAAAACGTGCATTTATCTAACAGGTACGTTTCCCACAGATCTTATTTCGAGCTATTTTCTAAAATCCTCTGGAGAAATCTCATTGCTTTTTTGTGCTTACTTCCTGGTTTTAGGACGCGCCACTGCAGCTCTCTCGTCTCCTCTTCACACAGCACACTTTTCGCGGCACACGTACTTACAGCCAATCAGCTCTGAATGATTTGAGATGACGTATGGTGGGGATGGTAGCTCCATGCCCCTCTGGTCATTATTTTTTTGCCACACACATTTCATTACAAAATACTCTGAGCATGCGCAGTGAAGTTTTTACAGTCACCGTTGACTTCACAGCGAGAGGAAGGGGCATAATCAGGTTTTGTCCCACATGGCTCTAAACAGCTCAATAGGCACACACTGTGACTGTAGACACACTAATTAGAAGAACACAGACTAAAACAGCAATGTACAGACGAATCAGATGATTAAACATGATCTTAAAATATATTTTATATATTTTTTTATTTATTTTTTTGCATTTTTGTAATCATTATTTGTAATACTTTCTGCTGACACTAGGTGGGGCTGTGCCCCACCTGCCCCTAATGACCAGTCGCCACTGTGTATATGCTATTGTAAATACTCCTGTTGTCTGCTGTGTTCAGACTCAAGTCCTGTGTGTGATGCCACATTCAGGATATTCAGTGTCCTTTCTTTAACAGAAGATCGTTGCTAGAAGCTGCAGCTAGACTGCAGAAGCATTAGTTTTTGAGGATGGAACAATTTCACACACAGATATAGGGATGCTAGAGCTAAACAATTGATTTATTTTGGTTTATAAATTAATGTCAAGACATTTATGTTATTGATTTCTGAAGCACTTTCTAAATAATAAAAAGAGAGTTCATATGTATTTACTGCATGTATGCATTGATGAAAAATAAGCCATGTGCAGTAATATAGAAAATTGAGGATGCAACGCATTGGTATGAATCGTGATGCATCGGGATATCGAATCGAATCGGTGACAGGATAATCGTAATCTAATCGAATCGTGAGACCAGTGAAGATGCACAGCCCTATGAAGCATAGTGATGGCTTCTTCCCGTTTGTTAACCAGCTCTTCTCTTGCTCTGCCTTTACAGCTGCTGCAGTCGTACTCCGCTGGGGAGAATGATCTTCTTCGAGAATTAGCTTAAATGACAGGACATCTTTTTCATACCCAACCCTTCTGGGATGCCAACAGTTACTGTGAGCGACATGCATCATATATGAGCATCAGGCCTCCAATGTTCTTTGTATATCTGGTGTCAACATGACCATTACTTTCAACAGCACCTCTGCCAACGTTTTGCCTTTGTGAGCATAATAGATGGGGCGAGTGTGGTTTGATGGACAGGATTCAGAGAAAAAGTAGCAGTTACAAATCAGTTTGCTGCTTCAGCACCACGGACAGCAGCATGGATTCATCGATGCTCCGCACGATGAGAGCTTATTCTGGTGGAATCACAAGCTTTGTAGCATTTCAGGGACCCATTCAGGAATTTGCCTTAAAAGTTATTACTTTGTCTTCCCAGCTGGCCATAATTGGAAACACCCATCTGGTACAAACGGTTGGATTTATATGCATGTCACAAATAAGATGTATTACATGTCATTAAAGTAGTTGTTAGAGATATTACAAAGCACATGTTCAGTCTGCAGACCACAAGATGGCAGCAGAGCTCTTTTTATTTGTATCTATGTGTGAATCTGATGTGAATGTATTATAAGGAATCCGACATTATGGTTTTAACTATGCAATAAAGCTAAAGTTTTAAAAGCAAGCACTTAAAATATGCACAAAATATTTCAAGATTGATTGCTGTCAAAGTTGTATTAAAAGCTGTCTGTCAGAATAATGTAGGGCAGTAAAATATACATGCCTCTGAGATGTAACGAAGTAGAAGTATAAAGTAGCAAAAAGGTCATGTACCTCTAAATGAACTTTAAATAAAGTGCTTGAGTTCAAATAGTTACTTGACACCACTGTCTATGGACACCATTATCACAAAGCAACAGAAATGGAGGAACAAAGAAAAGAAAAAGAAATGGATAAATCTTAGAAAAACACATTTTAAACTTGTCATTAGTTTTCTAAAGTCACAATAGTATCACTGCTAGTTTTCTTTCTGCTATCACTGTAATATTCTGACAGAAGACAGGGGAAAGGAATACATGCAGTAAGTGAAAATGAGAAAGACAAAAATACAGACAATGAAGATTTGTTTATTGATGCAGTGACTCAGGGAAGTAATGTTCACGTTAAGGAGCAAGCATTTGCAGACATACAAGTTGGTCCAAACAGATCTGCAGTCAGCTTTAAGTTAGACACTGGAGCCTCAGCTAATGTCATTCCCACACGTGTGTTCAGAAGATTGGGAATACAGCATACACGACAGCCATCAACTCGCCCACTTTATGGAGATGGTGGTGAGCAGCTTGTTGTTAGAGGCAAATGCAGTATAAAGTGTCAGTATAAGGACATTCAGATAATGCTCAAGCTACATGTCGTTGACACACAGGCACCCCCAGTGTTAGGATTAAAAGCATGTCTTGATTTTGGACTTATTAAACTCATATTATCCATAACTGGCACATCAGAGTTATCGATTATGGATGAGTTTGCAGATATTTTTAAAGGAATAGGACTGTTTCCTGGTGAGTGCACTGTTCACATAGACCCCAAGGCAGTACCTGTAATCCACCCACCAAGACGTGTTCCCATAGACTACAAGAGGAACTGAAAAACATGGAGAAACAGCAGATAATCGGGAAGGTCACTGAGCCAACAGAGTGGCCATGGTGGCAGCAGAAAAGCCACGCACAGGCAAGCTGAGAGTGTGCCTCGACCCTAAAGACTTAAACAAGGTCATTAAGCGACCACATTACCCCTTACCTACCCTTGATGACATCACAGCCAAGTTAGCAGGAGCTTGCTACTTCAGTGTCATGGATGCCAGATCATGAAACCTGATCCAACCAAGATTGCAGCTGTAAGGGACATGGAGCCACCCAAAGACAAAGGTGAGCTTGAAACAATACTTGGAATGGTCAATTATTTGTCAAAGTTTGCCACCATGCTTTTCGAAATTAATGCACCCATGCGTCACCTCTTAAAGGAGCTCATATGGGATGCACAACAGGATAAAGCGTTCAAAAAAGTGAAAAAGCTAATCACACGAGAGCCAGGTCCAATATTATCATATTTTGACCCCAGCTTAGGCTACAAGTCAATGCATCTAAACACGGACTAGGTGCAGTTCTCCTACAAGAAGGCAAGCCCATCGGCTACGCATCAAAAGCACTAATTGTTATGCTCAGATAGAAAAAGAGCTGTATGCAATCTTATTTGGATGCAAACGTTTCCACCAGTATGTCTATGGTCGTCACGTCATTGTGGAAAGTGACCACAAGCCACTTGAGTCCATAATGCGAAAGCCCCTCGCAGCAGCGCCTCCAAGACTACAGAGGATGATACTCCAACTGCAGAGGTACGACTTTACCATCATCCACCGACCAGGCAAAGACATTCCTGTCGCAGACACTCTCTCCAGGAAGTCACTATCTGACCAGGACGACAGCCTGAGAGAAGGCTTGGACATGATGCAGGTACACACAATATACTCCTTCTGGCCTCAATGACTATCGCCCTGTAGCACTCACATCTCATGTGATGAAGGTGCTTGAGAGACTGGTCTTGGCCCATCTCAGACCGCAGGTGAGATCATTCCTTGACCCTCTGCAATTTGCCTACCAGCCTCACCTGGGGGTGGCCGATGCCATTATTTACCTGCTGCAGCGTGCTCACTCATACCTGAATGGATCGGGTTGCACTGTGAGAATCACCTTTTTTGATTTCTCCAGCGCATTCAACACGATCCAGCCTCGGCTACTGAGTGACAAGCTGCAGGCTATGAGGGTAAACTCGTCCACCATCTCCTGGATTACCAACTACCTCACGGACAGACCACAGTACGTCCGGCTGGGCAGTGTGCTGTCTGATGTGGTGGTTGGTAGTATTGGAGCCCCACAGGGGACTGTGCTGTCTCCTTTCCTGTTCACCTTATACACCTCTGACTTTCTATACAACTCAGAGTCATGCCACCTGCAGAAGTTTTCGGATGACTCTGCAGTGGTAGGTTGTATAAGGGATGGACGGGAGGAGGAGTACAGAGCGCTGGTGGGTGATTTTGTTGAGTGGACTGGAAGAAATCATCTGCTTTTGAATGTGGCCAAGACCAGAGAGATGGTCATTGATTTCAGGAGGAAGAGGACATCTCCTCCTCTGCCCCTGTGCATTCTGGGAGAGGATGTGGCAGTTGTGGAGGTCTACAAGTACCTGGGAGTGCACTTAGACAATGGGCTGAACTGGAGGATCAACACTGACGCTGTGTACAAGAAGGGGATGAGCCGACTCTATTTTCTGAGGAAGCTGAGATCCTTCAACGTATGCAGCAAGATGCTGGAGATCTTCTATCAGTCTGTGGTGGCTAGTGCACTCTTCTTTGCTGCGGTCTGCTGGGGGGGCAGCATAAGAGCCGGTGACACCAGCAGGATCAATAAACTGATCAGGAAAGCTGGGTCAGTCATCGGCATCAAGCTGGAACCCTTTGAAGCTGTGGTGGAGAGGAGGACACTGAACAGGCTGTTGTCCATCATGGATAACCCCCCGCCTCTCCACCTGCAGCTGGACAGTCAACGGAGCTCCTTCTCCTACAGACTGCTGCAGCTCCCCTGTCACAAGGACAGATACTGGAAAACATTCCTGCCCACTGCAATAACACTGTACAACAAATCACCTCTGGCTGGAAGAGAACTCTCTGCTCCATAGTTTCTCTAGAAATAAAACCACGTTGTACATTTTACTCACACATAATCTGTTTCATATTTAATACTCCATATTCCATATATTTTGAATATATATATATATATATTTGTATATATATATATATAATATCTGCATGTATATTTTCTATTTCGACATGTATATTTTATATTTTATTTTATTTCTATTCTTGTATATTTTGTTTTATTGTAAAATGCCTTTTATGCTGCTGTAACAAAAACAATTTCCCAATTTGGGATCAATAAAGTACGATCTATCTATCTATCTATCTATACAGCAATTGACCTGTCAGTAAAGTTGAATGAAATCAAAGCAGAAACTGAAAAAGACACTCAGCCCATGCTACTGAGCAAAAATAATCAAGGAAGGATGGCCTGGGGAGAGGAGAATGTGCCCTCAGAGCATAACAGAATACTGGAATCACGGAGATGAACTATCACAGATGCATGACATCATATTCAAAGGTGAGAAAATAATCATTCCAAAATCACTATGTGCAGAGATGTTGTCTTAAATACACACAGGTCACATGGGCATATAAAAGTGTAAACAGATAGCCCGTGACATCCTGTTTTGGCCTGGGATGAACAAGCAGATTGAGGAAATGGTTGAAAAATGCCCCACATGTCTTGAACACAGACCTGCCAACACCAAAGAGCCCATGATTAGCCACAGGATTTATTCACCTGGAACAATGACAATGATATTGTTACAGTTGATTATTACAGCAGATATTTTGAGCTTGACAAGCTACACAGCACAACAGCCTCAGCTGTAATACACAAACTAAAAGCAGCCTTTGCCAGGCATGTATGGGCTTAGATTTGTCTCATAAATATTTGTGTGAACATACAAATAATTTGTGTGTAAATATGTGATTTGTAAATGTAAAACACCATCCACAAATGCTTTAAAAAGATTTGCAAACTCACAAATACATTTGCAAATGTAAAACGGATCTGCAAATACGCTAAATATTTTCACAAATAAAAAAAACATCTGTGAATATCTCTTTAACATTGACAACTTTCGATCAGGCATTTGTGAATCCATTTTGTCAACCAAAAATGCGCTTGTGGATCTCAAATCTCTGCTTGTGGATCGTCTTTTTACACACACAGAGTTTTGAGACAAACTTTCCGCCGGTCTCGGCTAAAATCTACTCGTGTCACTCGGTTATTTCCGGAAACCACGTGATGGCCTGCTGATGACGACATTTCTGCATGGTTTCAAAGTAAGAGCATGATGGTTTGTTTAATGCACTGTTTTTGTATTATGATGAACAGCGGAACGTTAGATGCATTCTTTATCACCATCATCAGGGACGTGCACAGACATTTTGGGGGGCAGGAGCTCAAGTGAGAAAAAGGGCACTTCCCATAATCATTTATAAAAAAATGTTTTAAAACAAAAAGTTTAATATTGTTGCACATCTCTGACTTACTGACCGATTTATTTTAATACCCTCACACTCACGCAATTGTTTAATACTCAACAGAATTCTACAAAAATAATCAGCTAACACAGAGACAATGGTCTTCTTTAGTATTCACTAAGCACAAGAGCAGACAACAAACTAGTAAAAATGAATAGCTATTAAATGAGCAGCCAACAATCACAATTATGAAGTTACTGTTTAAGGCAGGACATTACTGGCAAAAAAGATAGTTTTTTCATGTACTTGTACATTTTGTTATTTTGGTCTATTTTGTTTCCATGTTTTCTTTCACTCTAATGGAAAGAAAACTTCAAAAGAATAATAATAATAATAATGGGTTTCATTTATAAAGCACTTCATATTTGACTTCAAATCCCGAAGTGCTACAAGTAGTGAGCATGGAACAGTATAAAAACAGTACACAACATGGTAGAATGAATAAAAAGCAATACATTTTTTAAAAACAATTAAAAAAAAGAACAAATGGTGTTCGTTTTACTACCATGTCTGAATTCATCTATAGATTTAAAGCTAATCTGCATTTTAACATAACATTTCCGGGGAAAATACTGACTTGACGTAAGTAACTATATGGGGAAGTTGTGAGGTGCTATGTATTTTTTTTAGGGCTGTCAAGTTAACACGTTAAAAATTGGATTTACGCACGAAATTCTTTATTATTCCGCCGGGTTATTTTGCGCCACTTCTCCTCCCGCATTGAACATCGCAGAAACTCTGTTCAAACATCAAAACGTTCAGCTCGGTCGGGAATCGATGGCTATTACTTTTATCATTCATAACTTTCATAATTCCAGAGATACATCCCATAATTCATCACATTTTTAACATGGAAGTCAATGGAGAAACTCTTCAGACTTCAACAATCTTCATGCGACTTCAACTGCTAACTGTTCCTTCATACTTTCACTCAGAAACCTCATTCCAACTTTAAAATGTTACACATCTTTCTGACATTATTCGTGTAACACAACTTTTAAATCTGATTCTTCCTTTTAGAAATATTAAACATTGTTCAGACCTTGGTAAAGAGGCCTTCTTCAGATTTTAGAGTGCGTGATGTCACAGCTAGAGTGGAGGACAGATTTAATTTTGCCTTCATATTTTCTTTTAAAACTGCCATTCCCAAACCCTACATTCCTGAGACATCATTTTTCATGACAAACGTAGGAAAACATCTCGTAACTTGAAAGATAAAAAAAGATTAAGCAAAATAATTAAACAAAATGCCTCTTGAGGGCATAAAGTGACAAAAACGTTCAACATGTCTCCATTAAACCCCATTGTAAGTTCAGCCTCATCTTTCCCCACCACAGCAGCCGCACACCTTTAGTTAATCTGCCAAAAAGGTCACATTATTAACCTGAAAGTACACAAAAAGTACACTTCAGATGCTCAAGTTCCTTGACATGCTTCACGCTTTGAAATTTCACCGATATCTGTTACGGTTCTTCAACAAAACGTTCACATGTAACAGGTTTATCTCTCATTCAGAACAATGAAAATGCTCTCCTCTCACTGATCACCATGGAAACCTTTGATCTCTGGACACGTCGTTAGCTCAAATATAAACACCTGTGTCATGGAACACGATGATGTCATAACTCCAATTGACATAATTAGAGCAGCAGACTAATGACGTGGTCACTGGAGTTTAACAGACTGTCTCAGCCTATTATTTTGCGTCTGATAGAGACTTCATACTGACTTCAACATGTTCCACATATTTTAGACATTATTGGTGACGTATGCTTTTAGTTCTAAAGTTTTCAGTTCAAATATTCTGCTGCTTTTTCATGCATTTAGACTTTTATTTTCTTGTTCTTATTTCACATTCAAGTCCCCTCTATTCATAAACCCTTTAAAGTACACCACTTATATACCAGGTGTGACTGTTGCTATGTGAGTTAATCTTTCAAATACAAGGTTGCTTGTTTGATTCAAGCTCTTGTAGTCAATATGTCAAGGTATTTATCCCTAACATTTTATCAGCTAACTAATGACACACACTCAGAGGATCTTTATAAACGTTTTAAGTATTGCACATCTTTAAACATGACTCTTATAAATCACTTTTAAAACCAGTGATGCACTACAGTGTCAGCTTTTCTAAAACAGAAACTTCAATGTTCACATCTTTCTAAATGATTCTACTTTTCAATGACCTACAAATAATCCTAATAATAATCCCATTTTCAATCTTCCAACTGTTCATATTTTTTGGTCAATTAACAAACCTGTTACAAATGTGTTGTTCAACAAATTTGAGCCTTTGCCACATTTATTTGATCACCATGGAAACCTTTGATCTCTGGACACGTCGTTAGCTCAAATATAAACACCTGTGTCATGGAACACGATGATGTCATCACTCCAACTGACATGCTCAGAGCAGCAGACTTCAGATAATGGTTAATGGTCCAGCCCTCAACAGCTCTACGTCAATTATGGGGTGTCATCATATGCCGTTTCCATGGAAACGCATCCCTCGCCATAAAACACGATGTCGCTTTAACTCCAATGGACACGGTCCGATCCGACCGTTTTACTTTCTTTTCTTCTCTCATCACACATTCAAGCCCCCAGTGTTCATGTATCATTTCAATCTAAATTCTTCACTTTCTTCTTACACATTACATTTCAGCATAGCAATTCAGCGTCAGCTTTTCAGCATAAAGCATTCCCACTAGCAATTTCTTCAGGAATTGCATTCTCTAGTTGGTACTAGTCCTACAACTATACCCCCTAAAATGCTTGAGGGTGGGATTAATAGAAACATCTTTTTTGGGGGGGTGCTTTTTACGACAGGCCTGGTTGTCACAATATGCACCCCCTTGCCATCTTACAAAATAAAAGGGTCACATACAGGAAACTTGCTCCATTTATTGGTACTAATCCTACAATTATACCCTCAAAAATGCTTGAGGGTGGGATTAATAGAAACATCCTTTTTTTGGGGGGGGTGATATGGAGTGAGGGCTACTCCTGCAATTGCTCAACACATTTACATACACACAGTAATTAATAATACATGTTGAATGAAATAAAGAAACAAAGTGACATATTATCCATACTAAAATAGTGTACATTATCCCACACAAAATAAACATTCATTTTGAAGATTGGAGTCCAGTGACATGGTAAGCAATCAAAGTCAGTGTGAACAACATGTCATATTCATCTTTAACCCTTGTGTTGTTACAGTGGATGAAGGGGGGTCGGGGTGGGGTGTCTAAAGTCAAAGATGAATCTTGATTGGTCCAAATTTGACCCTGAGTCACCCACAACAATTCTGCTGAACACAACATAAGGGTTAAATGGTATAGGCATTTTTATAGGCAAAGTTTAATATAAGAAACCTTGCAGTCTCCCCATATTATAGCGTAGCCAGATCAAGTCAAGAAAGAATGTAATGCAGGTAATTATCTTATATATGCGCACATGTCTGTCTACTAGATTGCTTTTGCGCATTACCAATACAAGCAACTTTCACACGCGCCCCCCACTCGTTCCCCACGCGTCCCCCACTCATTAGTGACGGAGCGAAAACCAATTTGTGGTACAGCCGACAGCTACACCATGAAGCTTGCTCTGAATTTGGTGGTAAAATGGATAATAATTTGTACCAAACCATTTTCAATTACAAGCATAAAGGCCAGTATCCGCTAGACAGCACGAAGACATTGAAAAATGAAATAAGAAGAAAGGCTTCCACTTATGTCCTGGATGGTGAGTTTTGGATTGATTGTTTAAGTAATCATAGACACCCCACACACTTTTGTAAGTCAATATGCGGATTGTATAAGTTTCGTTCATTTGATGTCAACGAATATTACAATTTATGTTAAAGATGGAGCACTGAAGGGTCCTGGTAAGGCCACCAAGACCAAAGTGGTCCGAGGCGCAGAGGAGGCAAACGCCATCTTTATAGATTTCCACGATAGCGCCACAGGTGCTCATACAGGCCAACTAAAGACCAGAGACGCCATCTCGAAAATATTTGTTTGGCCTGGGATGTCTTCTGACATACATAAATGGGTAAGCACTGCAACTGCTGAAAAGCAAGCTCTTCACTTTTTATTGCTTCAGCTCATCGCAGATAAAGTTAAATACCCTACTTGCATTTAAGTTTATGTATTATTTCCTTAAATTACAGAAATGTAAGAACCTGTTCTACTTGGTCGGGTCCTGCGTGAACTGACAGAAAAAGGTATTCAGATAGTTAACCTGTGTATGTGTTTTGAACAGGTGTCAGAATGTGCAGTGTGCCAGGCAGCTGCTCATCCTATCAAACAGGAGGTAGAATATACCCCAATAAAGGTAATAGTTTTTACCACATTCTCAAAATCAATGTCTGTTGTTGTATCACAAAACACATTTACCTCACAGATATCACATCCATCTCAGCAGAGAATGTAGAAAGGAAGAAAGCTCTGACTGATTTAAGCAGAATTATTTTCCCTACACAACATGCTCACAAACATTATATCCAGAATAAAATGTATAATTATTATTTGTCCTTTTTTTCAAGGTTGAACATCCATTTGAGCTCATTGGCATGGACTTGATTGGTAAATTAAAAACTACCAATAGTGGGCATGTTTATATATGCGTTATGGTAGACTACCTCACCAAATGGCCACAAGTCTATCCTCTGAAAACAAAGACAGCAACTGAGGTGACAGAATGAATTGTCAAGTTTTTCCATCAGTTTGAGGTGCCAAAAAGAATACTGACTGACCAAGCAAGAGAGTTTGTCAATGCGGTAATTTTGAAAATGGTTTAAAAAATGTTTGCAAAAATATTGTAGTTGTGTTTTCATCTATATAAAAAGTTATACAATGTTCTTTATATTTACAGATCAACAATAATGTATGTGCCAAGCTGGGGATTCAGAGAAGTCTCTGTTCGCCCTATCACCCTCAAACAAATGGGCTGGTAGAGAGGATGAACGGCACCATACAAAGGTGAGGCAAATGCCAGTCGGACCATATATATATATATATCACCTTTTGTATTTGTGTACAGTATATAATGCCTATTATCAGTACAAATTATGTTATTTTGTTTAGAGCTCTCAGGAAGCTGGTGGCAAACAAACCAGAAGACTGTGATGAATACTTGGATGCAGTCATGTTTGGTTTGAGGACAAAAAAGCAGATGACAACAAAGTTCTCACCATATTATCTGATGTTTGGCCGAGAGGCTCGGTATCCAACCGAGGTGCCAGAAAACTTCATGGTTGGTAAACACGTCTCAATATAACTTAAGGTATATCAAGTTAATGTTGAAAACATTTACTGAAGGAATATAAAAACATGTATTCACAGGTAGACAGCCGTGTTGAGGATGTTGTGGCTGAAGAAAAGGTTTCCCAGGATATTAAAAACCTTGAGGAAATCAAGGAAATTCTCCATGGCAATATTGCCAAGCAGGAAAAAAGCACCAGGGAGCGCTTGAGACAGGGCATTCCTAAATGTCACTTCAGAGTAGGTGACCAGGTGTGGCGACAGAATGTGAGGAGCCAACAGAGAAAAGGTGGCAAGCTTGAGGCAAACTTCCTTGGCCCTTTCAAAATTACAGCACTAGAGGGGAAAAGTGCTGATCTGCAGTTGGATGATGGTAATATTTAAAAAAAAAATCAATGTGGATCACTTAAAAATATCCAAAGCAGGGCTGCCCCGAATCCCTCACCAATTAAAAAAACAGCAACAATAGCAGTATCACCCTCCACATCACCAGCCTACATGGAAGCTCCATCAGCGCCAGTCTCACCTGCTGCCCCATCAGCACCAGCCTCACCTGTTGCCCCATCAGCTCCATCAGCGCCAGCCTCACCTGCTGCCCCATCAGCGCCAGCCTCACCTGCTGCCCCATCAGCGCCAGCCTCACCTGCTGCCCCATCAGCGCCAGCCTCACCTGCTGCCCCATCAGCCCCATCAGCACCAGCCTCACCTGCTGCCCCAGCAGCGCCAGCCTCACCTGCTGCCCCAGCAGCGCCAGCCTCACCTGCTGCCCCATCAGCTCCAGTTTCACCTGCTGCTCCATCAGCGCCAGCCTCACCTGCTGCCCCATCAGCGCCAGTTTCACCTGCTGCTCCATCAGCGCCAGCCTCACCTGCTGCCCCATCAGCGCCAGCCTCACCTGCTGCCCCATCAGCGCCAGCCTCACCTGCTGCCCCATCAGCGCCAGTTTCACCTGCTGCTCCATCAGCGCCAGCCTCACCTGCTGCCCCATCAGCGCCAGTTTCACCTGCTGCTCCATCAACGCCAGCCTCACCTGCTGCCCCATCAGCGCCAGCCTCACCTGCTGCCCCATCAGCACCAGCCTCACCTGCTGCCCCATCAGCGCCAGCCTCACCTGCTGCCCCATCAGCGCCAGCCTCACCTGCTGCCCCATCAGCGCCAGTTTCACCTGCTCCAATAAATACTCTCACTCTAACTGACAAATGTAGGTGTTTTGATATTGAGTGTTACATTTGAATAGTAATGATGTAAACATGAACTAAATCTTTAACTATATCATGGTTGGTAAGTAAATGCATTACTGTATTTTTGCAGATGTGCAAGAGGCATGGGCTGGGAAGGATGTACACGTCCTCCTTTCAAAAATAGGGCCCTACAAACTGTTTTTTTGGGATATTACAAACACTGGTCCAAACAAGGAGCTGGAGAGTGAGGTATTGCTTTGTCACATTATAATTTATATTTTTATATTTTATATAATTCCGTTCCCTAATGGTCCATTTTTTTTTTAATGAAAGTCACAAAACATTGTATTACAGTTTTATTGACTTAAATCATAAAAGGAAATTCAGTGACGTTACAACAATGTAGTTGATAGTATTACAGTAAACATGCCTCTTTTTGATACATTGTGATAATTTTTCTCATAGGTGATCAATGCCTACCTTACACTCATTGTAAGAAGATTTAACCAGTGCAATGACGGTCAAGCAGCTGTTATTGACAGCTACAGAAATTTGGAAGAATCCGGGTATGTACATGATTGGAATGACTTCGCATTTTGTAAATGTTGCAAATGTGTGTTTTTCAACCGGAATGTAATACTTTTGAGACTACTCTCAGGTTGATCCAATGGCACACACAGTCATCATGGGAATTGTGAATGAGAACCATCACTGGATGTTGGTATATAATTAGCAAATTTGCAAGATAACCTGGCCACACATACATGCTGTCACTTATTATTAATAACATCTAAACAATACCCTACATCGTACCTGCCTAATGTATGGTTCCTGCCTAATGCATGTTGTGTTTCCATGTGAATAATAAAAGGTAATGTACCCCCATGAGAAGAAAACCCTCTTCTTGGATCCACTTGGAGAAAGTAAAGGCAAAATGAAGGTGTGCCTGCAGTCTACAAGGTACATTTGATACAGTGTACTAGTTCTGGTGTTGTATGAGTTTTTTGGCAATGATGTGCTGCATCTTGACACATGTACTATCTACATACTGTAGAGCCTTTATTTTTTTTCTTCTTTTACCAGAAGATCTGACTAAAATTGATGAATTCCTGTCCACTATTAACTTGCCAAAGCTTGGCCAAGAAGACCTAAATAAACTTGATCTTGCCTACACTCAGAAAGAAATTGAAAAGGCTTTGGGCTCATTGCAATCTAATAAATCCAACCCGGTATCACGGCAAGACGTGAACATGTGACGATCTACCATGCTGGGAGACGTGAATATGTCACGGTTTCGTCCCTTCAAACGTGACAGTTACACGGTATTGTTAACATGGCCCAACCAGTGGAGAAATACCCGGAAGTGCCAAGCAAATGGTCTACCGCGCCTATTGGTCGGTTTTTATTGTCAAAATTAGATGTTTTTAATTTATTTTTTAATCGTCACACTCGATTTCGCCGATTTTCTTATTGCCCTAGCTGGTCGACACCTCTTTTAGCAGAAACAAAGGCTACATTAATGTATTAAATCGATGTTAATCCATGTGTGTGGAGCATAGACTGTATATATCAAGGTGTGGAGGTGAGGATGTGGAATTAACGGACGTGACATTGTGCGATTGCGTTGCCAGGCAACGCAATTTACAAACTCTTCAACTCCAACCCTAATTATATTTAAAAACATTTTAGAAGGCCTCACGAAATACTTTAATGTAAATTAAAATGTAAATGGGAAGGAATGTGTGTAATGTGGTGATTGACATTATTCACCCACGGATCTATGGGTTGGGGGTATTGTTCCGCACGGACATTTTAGTTAACCGGACTCCTGTTGATGTGAAATCCGAAAACATTTAAAAAAAATAAAATAATACTTTATTCCGAGTTTGCTTGCTTTTCTCTTTGGAGGTCATCACATAACGGCATTGTAATACACGGTTCGGCTGCATTAAATATGACATATCTGCCGTAGTTCTGTATTTGAAGCCCTGATGAGAAGCACTGCCGCCAAAACTGAAAACGTGACGTGGATCATAAATATATCAGCAATTAAACATCTTACATTTCTTTTCACACAATACGTCTCCTTGCAGTATCAATACTAATTCGGCTGACTTTTATATTTGATCCAATTGGTAGATATGTTATATATACACCATAACGGTGCACAGCTGATATAAAAGGACTTGTCGTTTTTAAAGATATTACTGATTTTCTTTGAATATAAGAATGTAAATACTGAGTTGAGAGAATAGTCAGGGGATTTGGGTGATGGGAGACACATCTATGGATTCAGAATTTCAATAGCTTACTGTTAAATGACGGATATACCTTTCTGTCTGTGATGTTTTACAAATCAGATATTAGAAGTAAAACATGTGAAATAATATAGCAATATCCTGTACAATTATGTGAAAACATGACTAAAACTACACATCTTCAGATGTTATACATACACAAGTGTCCTACACTAATAATACAAAGTTATTATGGCTGTGTGTACCTTGTGTGCACCGCCTAGTGGTTAAAGCACGTTATTGAATTAGTTGTGTATATGATATGTCAATGAACCTTAGAAAATCTTGAAATCTTGAAAGGGATATGCAAAATAGCCATTATATACAGTCTTTAATGAACTATTAGTAGAGAATAACGAGTAATGAATATACTTTATAGGGATCTGCAGATAAATGTTTAGTCTTCTCAAGCAGCAACTATCAAATATCTCTTCTGATTGTTGGCACTTGACAATCACCTTTCCCTGAATTTTACTCAGGTGTAACTAAAGCCTGATTGTAGAATTGCTGTTTTGTTTAGTAATGGATATTGAATATGGAATAAAGGTTTTGACAAGACCTGGTGTAACAATAATCAAAAAGGACATTAAAAGAGCTCCAGATGTTAATGATCTAAACAAAACAGCACACCTGAAATGTATATTTAAATACTTTATTAAGGGCAGTGAATTAGTTTTTTCTGTATGTTTTTCAAATCAGTGTTATACAGTAAGTGTCATAGACAGTGTTACATTGCTATTATTATCCTTAAAATATATGTAAAACAAAACCACTTATGATCTTTTTATTTGAGTGGTTTACTAATGACAGTTAATTCTGTTTTTGCTCATGATGGTTTCATTTTTGTGAAAAATAATAAAATAATAAAATTCAATAACGTGCTTTAACCACTAGATGTGCCTTTCTATCAGCTGTGCACCGTTATGGTGTAAATACAGCCTATCTACCAATTGGATCAAATATAAAAGTCAGCCGAATTAGTATTGATACTGCAAGGAGACGTATTGTGTGAAAAGAAATGTAAGATGTTGTTTAATTGCTGATATATTTATGATCCACGTCACGTTTTCAGTTTTGGCGGCAGTGCTTCCTGTTTGTCCAGAAGTCTTCTCATCAGGGCTCTATACATACAGAACTACGGCAGATATGTCATATTTAATGCAGCCGAACCGTGTATTACAATGCCGTTATGTGATGACCTCCAAAGAGAAAAGCATGCAAACTCGGAATAAAGTATTATTTTTTTTTTTTTTAAATGTTTTCGGATTTCACATCAACAGGAGTCCGGTTAACTAAAATGTCCGTGCGGAACAATACCCCCAACCCATAGATCCGTGGGTGAATAATGTCAATCACCACATTACACACATTCCTTCACATTTACATTTTAATTTACATTCAAGTATTTTGTGAGGCCTTCTAAAATGTTTTAAAATATAATTAGGGTTGTCGTTGAAGAGTTTGTAACTTGCAACGCAATCGCACAACGTCACGTCCGTTAATTCCACATCCTCACCTCCACACACATGGATTAACATCGATTTAATACATTAATGTAGCCTTTGTTTCTGCTAAAAGAGGTGTCGACCAGCTAGGGCAACAAGAAAATCGGCGAAATCAAGTGTGATGATTAAAAAATAAATTAAAAACATCTAATTTTGACAATAAAAACCGACCAATAGGCGTGGTAGACCATTTGCTAGGCACTTCCGGGTATTTCTCCACTGGTTGGGCTATGTTAACAATACCGTGTAACTGTCACGTTTGAAGGCACGAAACCGTGACATATTCACGTCTCCCAGCATGGTAGATCGTCACATGTTCACGTCTTGCCGTGATACCGGGTTGAATAAATCGCCGGGGGAAGATGGTTTCCCACCAGAATTTTACAGAGAATTTAAGGATTTCAGTGTTTCCCCTAGGTTTACTGCCTTGGCAGGGTGCTGCCGGATTTATTTATTTTTTAAATTCTTTTTTTTATCGATAACGGCTTTAGGTTAAAAAATAATAATAAACTAATTTGAAACTGGGGGGGGGACACACAAACGGGCAGACAGCAGAGCTCGGGGCAATAATGCAGATTTGTTTGACTTTTTTACACTTTGTTGTTCTCCTCCTTTCCTCCGCTCTTGTCTCTGATTGTGAGTGTGTGCATTCGTGTGTGTGTGTGTGCATTCGTGTGTGTGTGTGTGTGTGTGTGTGTGTGTGTGTGTGTGTGTGTGTGTGTGTGTGTGGTGTGTGTGTGTGTGTGTGTGTGTGTGTGTGTGTGTGTGTGTGTGTGTGTGTGTGTGGGGGGGGGAGCGGAGCGGAGCCCCGCCCTTCAGAAACAGAGCGGAGGGAGAATGTGAATACGCAAAGCAGTGGACACTGAAACATGCACATACATTGGATAAATAACATAGGCGTTTAGTTTATTTAATAAAAGAGCACATGTTCAATGTGAAAAGTGACCGTAGATAGATTACTTCAGATGCAATTTGGTGCTATATATTTTTTTTCTTTAATTAAAAAAAAAACACCTTGAATTTCAGGCGGGGCGCGGGGCTCCGTTGGCAGGGCGCAGCGCCCCGCCAAGACAATGGTAGGGGAAACACTGGATTTACTCATCCCACTCATCATGGATGTAATTAACTTGGCATCAAAAACTCAAACTCTGCCTGAATCATTCTCTACTGCCATAATCACTGTGATCCACAAACAAAATAAAGATCCATTAAAGTGCTCTTCATTTAGACCTATTTCATTATTGAATTCGGACTATAAATTAATATCTAAGGCCCTGGCTAACAGGCTTGGCCAATGTTTGCCACAATTAATTAATCCGGACCAGAATGGTTTTATTTCTAAACGTTCATCAGCTGATAACTTATGTAGGCTCTTTAACATTATCCACCTAACAAAGTCAAAGACTGAGCCCAGTATAGCTGTAGCTTTAGACCAGGGGTAGCCAACACGGTGCCCGCGGCAAATCCAAAAATGTATAAAATACACAAAACAAAAAAGGAAATGTAATTAAAAGAATCTACCCTATGAATAAACGAAACCTAAATCATAGTGAACTCTATCTACTTACTACAACTCTATATCTATCTAACACCCCTCCTCCCCCCTCCCCCACAATGAATATCGACCAATCACGTTCTTCCTTGATTTGCGGGACCAGCGTTGCAGTCTGGAAAAAAAGCAAATGTGGAGCGGCACCTCATCACTTCATAAGGAGTTTAACCTTTCCTTCTGGCAGAATCTACACAACACATCAGCCCCATTGAACAGCCTCATGCCAGCCTATACAACACATGAGGGGCAGAGCTTTACTCTGTGTGTGTGTTGCAACTTGCATATTTATTGCACTTGACGCACACACACGCATGGCGTAATTTCCACTGGGGACAGGGGGGAAATGCCCCCCGCTCTTTTCGAAATCCCGTTTGTGTCCCCCCACTTTACAAATATGTTTATTATTATTTTTTAACGCAAGCCGTCATCGCCACGGAGGAGCACACAGTCTCTGTGAGCGAGCAAGACAGAGAGAGAGAGAGAGAGAGAGGGAGGGAGGGAGAGAGAGAGAGAGAGAGGGGGAGAGCGAGGGGGGGAGAGAGAGAGCGAGCGAGAGAGCTAGGGAGGGAGGGAGAGGGGGAGAGAGAGAGAGCGAGCGAGAGAGCTAGGGAGGGAGAGGGGGAGAGAGCGAGCGAGAGAGCTAGGGAGAGCACACCTTTATCTATTTAATATAGATAAAGTAAGAAATCATTCCTATGTGTACTATAGGACAGTAAAGAAAACAGTTTAAAAGGGGAGCGATTAGTAAAATATGCATACATAAAAAGAAAGAATGCTAACTAGGTAACATAAGATAAGAATAAACCAGTTTAAATGATTTGTTATTGGTTGTGATCATATTCTAAAGATGTTTGGATTATTGAAAAGTATACAGCTCCCTTTCATCTGAGTGTTGAGAGCTGTATCCATCAATTCATGTTGTGCTCAAAGTGCACCAGATTGATGCATTTCACTTCAACATTTAAAAACAATCTTCCTGGGGGTGCATGCCCCCGGACCCCCCTAGAGGAGGTGAGGACCCCCCTACAGGAGGTGAGGTCCACCCCCAAATAAAGCAGGTTAAGATAATTAAATTGCATACATGTTCTTTTAGTAAACACTGAAAACGGGTCCCACAGACCCAAACAGCACACAAAGGTTAAAGGTAAGCATATCATAATGTTAAAATGTGCTAAATATACAAAACAAATAGGAGTAAAAGTAGCCCCCGACTTGTTTTATTTTTTGAAAGTAGCCCTCACCCTAAAAAAGGTTGGTGACCCCTGCTTTAGACGCTGAAAAGGCCTTCGACCGGCTGGAGTGGCCATATTTATTTAAAGTCTTGGCCAAGTTTGGGTTTGGTCAGTTGTTTATTAATTGGGTTAAAACTCTTTATCATGAACCCCGGGCCAAAATTACTACTAATGGTCAGATCTCTACTGCGTTTCCCCTGAGTAGATCAAGCCGACAGGGCTGCCCTCTGTCTCCAGAGGTCTTGGCTATTGAGCCCCTAGCTGAAGCAATTAGACAGGATCCTGATATAAAGGGTTTTAGAGTAGATCAGACAAATCATACAATTAATCTCCTGGCAGATGATGTACTTTTGTACTTGACAGACCCTGGTAACTCCCTCACCAAATTACAGACTCTGCTAAATGCTTATGGTGTTATCTCAGGATATAAGGTAAACCAAGAGAAAAGTGAAATCATTCCACTAACTAACTTTGATTACACTGAGTATCAACGTACAAGCCCATTTAAGTGGGTTAACAATATAACATATCTTGGGATAACTATAGATAATGACCTTAAAAATATATACAAACTTAAAGGGGACCTATCATGCAAAATGCACTTTTGTACGTCTTTTACACATGAATATGTGTCCCCGGTGTTCCAGGGAACTCACCAAGTGTCAGAAAACACAACCCTCTCTATTTTCCTCCATACCCAAATCTCTAAAAAAGGGGCTGCAACGGATCTGATAAAAACTGATCCAGATTTGAACACTGTCCTGACGTCAGGACGGTGGCGCTACGGCTATTGGGCCAACTCCACCAATCAGGAGGAGACAGCCACGGCCATTGCCGTTCGAAAGCGCTGGAGACGCTGTAGTACATATGCCAGGCCTCTAGATGGTGCTGTTCTCACTGAATCTGCCCTTGCAAAAACAGAGCTAGAAATGGTCAAATTGAGCGAAATGAGGCATGGCTAAAATGCATGATCTGTTTGGTATTTTGAAAAAAAGAAAGTATAAATATGCCTTATATAGGTATGGTCCTACACTATATTATTCAAATATAGCATGATAGGTCCACTTGAACTACCTCCCATTGCTCAGTAGAATTGAAAGTGATCTACAAAGGTGGATGAGTTTACCCATTACTCTAATTGGCAGAGTTAACTGTGAAAATGAATATACTACCAAGGCTACAGTATCTTTTCCGGTCCTTACCCATTCAACTGCCTCAAACTTTTTTTTAAACCCTCAATAAACATGTTAGACAGTTTATATGGAACTGTAAAGTGGCCAGGGTATCTACTGTATGGAGAAATTAACGTGGGATTACAGATTAGGGGGCCTTCGATTACCATGTTTTAAAAAGTATTATTAAAGAGGAAATATGACTTGTCCAACAAGACCTTCTTCTGCTATCTTCAGTTAAGATCCTTTCTTAGAGCCAACCTGGGCTCTGGGATGACTTTACCTGTGTTGACTGATGTGGAGAAACTGCTTCATGAGGGAAATGTATACAAAGGTATTTCTAAAATGTACTCTTTACTGCTGAATGATGGCCCAAAGCCAGGTTTACACAAATCTAGAGCGAGATGGGAGTCAGATCTGGATGTAGCAATTGATGAACAGCCCTGGTCAGATTTATGTAAAGACAGTTTGTCAGCTACTATTAATGCCAGGTACAGACTGGTTCACTATAATTTCCTCCATCAACTGTACCTCACCCCACAGAAACTACATGGATCCAAGCCCGAGCTGTCAGAGATGTGCTTCAGGTGTGGTAATGAAGCTCAGCGCAAGTTCAATCAGGAAGACCAAGCTCTTCATTCAGATTACACGTCACTTCATTACACTCTCCTCCCTCATTAAGTGATCGGGGGCGTCACTCCCCAGCTAACCAATCTCTCCTCTCCATTCTCACAAGCCTATCATAGCTCCCGCTAATCCCTTTGTATCTGCTCTTCCCTCTGTCAGCTGTCATTTCAGGTGACAAAACGCAACCCTCCTCCACCCCTTTCGCCTCCCGTCTCCTTCAGGACCAAGCTAACCTTCTCCCTTCAGTCCGTTCCCACCTACTTATCACCACCACCAGTGTCTAGACCCCGGGGGGTTTCATCGGAGCGGTTCTTCCCCCTCCTGAATGATTATCCTGCAAACTTTCATTCTCCTGTTATAATTGTGGCAATCATTATTACATCATATTATGTGTCCCGGTAATAAATATGTATTCCATACATCAACGTCTCTCCTGATTGAATTGAGGTCGGCTCCTTCCTACACTGTACCTGGCTTTGCACAAAAGTGAGGTCCTTTTGGTACGATTTTTGTGACACCTTAACCAAGATCACAGGATCTACCTTCCCTTTAGATCCTGAGCTTTGCTTACTGGGCGATTTCACAAGTCTCAATAGATCTTTGACTAAATCCCAAATTAAATTTATGGAAATTGCTTTAAGTGTGGCTAGGAAATGCATAACACTAACATGGAAATCTGACTCTCCTCTCCTCATTGATAGATGGTCTTTAGAAATGAACAGTTGTATTCCTCTTGAAAAGATCACATATAGTCTTAGAACATTACATTACATTACATTGCATTTAGCTGACGCTTTTATCCAAAGCGACTTACAAAAAGTGCATTCGACCAACAAGATACAAACTTGAAGAAAACACAATCATATAAGTACATCAGGTTTCATAGAGCCAAAACATTTCAAGTGCTACTCAACTAGCTTTAGATAAACCAGTCCTTTATTAGTATATAAGTGCTTTGTTAGAAATTCTTTGTTAGTAATTCTATTGCTTGAAGTGGAGTCGAAAGAGATGAGTTTTTAGTCTGCGCCGGAAGATGTGTAAGCTTTCTGCTGTCCTGATGTCAATGGGGAGCTCATTCCACCATTTTGGAGCCAGGATAGCAAACCCACGTGTTTTTGCTGATGGGAACTTGGGTTCCCCTCGCAGTGCTGGTGCAGCGAGCCGTTTGGCTGATGCAGAGCGGAGTGCACGTGCTGGGGTGTATGGTTTAACCATGTCCTGGATGTAGGAAGGGCCAGATCCATTCACAGCATGGTACGCAAGTACCAGTGTCTTGAAGTGGATTCTAGCAGTTACTGGAAGCCAGTGAAGGGAGCGGAGGAGCGGTGTGGTGTGGGAACATTTAGGAAGGTTGAAGACCAGACGAGCCGCTGCATTCTGGATGAGCTGCAGAGGTCGGATGGCACATGCAGGTAGACCAGCCAGGAGGGAGCTGCAGTAGTACAATAAAATAACACCTTTCTGAAGATCTGGCAGCTTTATTTAGTTTATAGATGCATCACTGACGCCACCATAGGTATATCATCTGATTAACCAACAGGCCTCTGGATATACAGTAGCACTGTGTATGTGTAGTCTCTCGTTGTGTTTTGATTAACGCACTGACTTTTGTTTGTCTTTTGTCTTTTGTTTGTATTTGTTTTGTTATTTTGGGGGGAGGGGGGGATGCTTTGCGTTTTTATGCTACATGTTTTTTTTGTTGTTGTCATGTTTAATTGTTGCATAAACCTGAAAATTATAAATAAAATATTACAAAAAAGACATTGTCAATGACTTCATGTAGTTAGTTTTATGAATTGTATCTCATAAGTATGCATCTATAACCTAGTATATTAATAATGTGCCATGCAAATTGTTGTATTGTATCACTGCTTGGACCATTGGTACTGTTGAGTTAATATTGACCAGGGACATTATCAGGGTTTTAAAAGCAACACAGAAGTAAACATTCACATAAAAGCAGATATATATATATATATATATATATATATATATATATATACAGATAACATATGAAGCATCGCAGGCAGGCATCTTGAACTGCAATTTCATATACACACGTCACACTCTTCAAACACACCCTTTCAATTTCGTCACACAAAATAATAAAAGACCACCCTGCACAAAAAATGTGTGCTTATATAATTTACCTTTTAGTCAAAAATTGGAATGGGTCAACTTGACCCCAAATCTGCAATGTGGTTTATCTGAAGATATTGATTACTTTTTGTCTCAACAGATGATCTAAGCAGGCTTTGCTTTTACTGCGGGATGGAGGAGCAGGATGAAGAACACTGGGTAATTTCCTATTGCACATTACAAATAAAAAAAATGAGCAGAAATATGTTTCCAGACTTTATCAACATAACATTTGCGTTGGTAATTGCTCCTATATTTGGCATCTTCAGCATTAACTGATAAAGGATTCATGTTGTGCTTGTTTTTACATTTTTTGTTGAAAATGTATTTCTTTCTCAAAACACAACATTTATGTTTTTCAAAGATTTCGATAATTGAAGGAATGGTTAGAATGTTAGTGGTAAATACATTTGAGATATTCTATTATCATGAAAACCCCATAATGCATACCTTACATAACAAGTATTTATTGTTTTCTCAGATTTGCTGTGACATTTGTCGGTGGTGGTACCACTACCAATGTGTACAAAGGCCTCCAGTGGATCAACAATACTTGTGCCCTGGATGCACATAATGCCCCGAAGGAACCATCATTAAATAGTGAGGATGAGAAAGTCCACTGTCATTTCAACCCATGCAACTGATTCTTAAACTCATTTTAAAAGCTGAGTCTTCATATCCCCACATCGTAGTCCAACATAATTTATTATCTTTAAATCGTTTCTTCATTTGTTCAATGAATCTGTGTTTTATGTGTGGATTCAACCATCTTCATTATATTCCACCCCTGACCTTTGCTCCCCCAACTTAACACTCAGATAATGCAGTCACTTCAGATAGCTTAAATCTGCCTAACAGTGTGTGCAGAACTGACAGTGTATACAAAACTCCTACTTAATCACCACAAAACTAGGCTGTTTTTAATTACGAAAATCTGACTGCATCGGTTGGTGGGATTATATATGCTTTCACAAAGTGAGTTGTTTCACTTTGAAATAGCAACAAGGTGAAAATAAGTCAACAAGAATGGTGGATAACTATACCATGTGATTTATTATCTTAAA
This sequence comes from Trematomus bernacchii, assembly GCF_902827165.1. Taxonomy (NCBI): domain Eukaryota; kingdom Metazoa; phylum Chordata; class Actinopteri; order Perciformes; family Nototheniidae; genus Trematomus; species Trematomus bernacchii. The sequence continues at coordinate 1,528,505 of NW_022987709.1, forward strand.
TAAACAATGCATGATGGAGACTGAAAATTCAAATGATAGTGATAAAAGAGTAACACTAACAGGCGTTTTTTTCAAAGGTTATAGCTCTGAACACTTATATTATATTACAATCATTAAAAGCCATGTGCTATATTGATTTATTGCCTATGTCTAAATGGCAGTAATTGATCACTAAATTAGACTCCAGTGCTAGGCCTACAAGACTGGAGTTTATAATTTGCAAAATACATAAATTACTAGTCTTCCAGCTTTCTAATTAATGTAATAATTTTGAATACATTTCTGTTGAGTCTCTATCGACATAAAATATTGCAGAATCGTGATTCAGGGTTAGAAGTGATAAAAAGTCTTACTATTGCAGTAAACTGAAAGTGAGATAAAAAAACACACCTATTTAAAAACAAATGAGAAATAAAAATCCTGTTATTTCAAATTACATTCATGGAAGTTAGTGAGGTTTTCTTTGGTGCCCAAATAACTGTGATTACAACTTGTACTGTATTTTGGGGTAAACAACACAATGGGTAATTCAGAAAATGCTCTTCATTTGCATTATTGCAGAGCTGTTGGTTTATCACTTATATTCTATGTTCATGTAATTTCTATTAAAATCATTATGATGATGTTTGAGGGGCTTCTGACAGACAAACTCGCAGTATTTACACTTTATCTAATTTACAAGCAGCACCTTCAACTATTTATATCCAAAAAATGCTTTCACAAAGTCAGTCGTTTCACTTTGAAATAGCAACAAGGTGGGTCTGTGCTTTAGACTTTTCACACCATGGGTGGGACTCCTGAAGTTTTATTAATAAGAACGACCAACAATTTATGAAGGTACTGAGTGCACTTTTAGTTTTGAAAGCATTTATTTGTTTACTTGTTTGTTGTGATGTTCAATATGTTATGGTGTTTTAATTAGAATAAATTATATAAATGTTCCCAATAAGTGACTTTTTGTATGCATTTCTCAAATTAAGTGTTGAAGGTTAAGGCATAACGGTTTTATTCAAATTAGATTATCCTATTAGGTGAAATGTGTTCTGTTGCTCCCAGCGTGCATATCGGGTGCAAGCTGAGGCCTGTACTACGAAGCCGGATTTTCGCTTAGCCGGCTGACTTCAGGGAAAACTCGGGGTTTCCGGTCCTACGACGCTGGTTCTCTTTTTAGCGGGCTAGATCTCCATGGTAACTTATGCTGAGCGGCTAACCTCCTCGGGAGGAGGTTAGGTTGCAGGCTAAGAGATCAACTCAGTGAAAGCACTGCCTGCTGACCAATCAGAGCTCCGTGTGTGCGGAGTTTAAAGCTATGAAGTCATATTACAGGATAGAGGAAATACAGAAAAACCAACCTGGTCTCACCAGAATGCGTGACTCCACCACGACTCCTTAACACCGCAGTGCGTGGTGGAGTCACGAACTTTGCTACATTTACGTGTCTGCACCACGCAAACAACCCCAATGTAAAGTGAATGAGGCTCCTTTGTCGTGGTGCACACACGCATTTCTACAACGTCCCGCAGTGAGCTTTTATTCTATAAAACGTTTTTAAAATCTACTTTATAGCTTGTAGTAACTCACGGGAGGCTTCTTTTATTTTATTTGTATTCATAATCATTTTTATTTTTCGTCAGAATGTATTATGGTGCATTAGTTACGAATTTCTGTTCTCAAAAAACAGTGCATTGTGTGTAATACAACTGTGATTTTTATTATATTAGTTAGTTTTTAAGGAAGGCCAGAGCTTCAGCTGTGTCAAATAGATTGTTCCCTTTAGTTAACGTTATTTAAAAGATAATTATATTCCTATTTGATCATGTCCCCTTTATTGTATTACGGA